>NW_026683135.1:0-600000 GCF_027887145.1 Ammospiza caudacuta | reverse complement strand
GCAGGCATGTTGTGGTACTTTTGCGCTCTTCTTGGCTAGTCCTTCGCAGCTGCTGTGTTCTTGGAACTCAGGGCTTTCTGGTTAATAGAACCCTTACCCTAGGCGTAACTCAAACCTTAACCCTAGGAAGGAAAATCAGCCTATGGTTCGGGATGGTCTCATGGAAATATCAGTGGTGGCAGCCAAGTTGCGTCACTTTTGCGCTCCCCTTGGGATGCCTTTCGCAGCTGCAGTGTGCCTGGAGCCCAGGGCTTCCTGGTTTTAAAAGTCCTAGGCCTAAGCCTAACAGTAACCCTAGGAAGGTAAATCAGCCGGGTATTAGGGTTCTTCCTAAGGGAAAAGCCGTGAAAGCAGCCATGTTGTGGCACTTCTGCACTCCCTTTGGGATGCCTTTGGCAGATGAAGTAAGCCGGAACTCAGGGCTTCCTGGTAAAAAAAATTCAAGCCCTAGGCTGAACCCTAACCCTAACCCTAGGCAGATAAATCAGCCTAGGGATAGGGATGGTGCCAAGGAAAAAGCTGTGAAAGCTGCCATGTTGTTGCACTTTTGTACTCCCCTTGGGATGCCTTGAACAGCTGCAGTGTGCCTGGAGCTAAGGGCTTCCTAGTTTTAAAAATCCTAGCCCTAGGCCTAAGCCTAACAGTAACCCTGGGAAGGTAAGTCAGCCTGGTGTTAGGCTTCTTGCCAAGGAAAAAGCCGTGAAAGCAGCCATGTTGTGGCACTTTTGCACTCCCTTTTGGATGCCTTTCACAGCTCCAGTGTGCCTGGAACTCAGGGCTTCCTGCTTTTAAAAATCCTAGCCCTAGGCCGAACCCCAACCCTAAGACGAGAAAGGCAAATCAGCCAGGAATTAGGCATGTCCCCAAGGAAAAAGCTGTGGAGGCAGGCATGTTGTGGTACTTTTGCGCTCTTCTTGGCTAGTCCTTCGCAGCTGCTGTGTTCTTGGAACTCAGGGCTTTCTGGTTAATAGAACCCTTACCCTAGGCGTAACTCAAACCTTAACCCTAGGAAGGAAAATCAGCCTATGGTTCGGGATGGTCTCATGGAAATATCAGTGGTGGCAGCCAAGTTGCGTCACTTTTGCGCTCCCCTTGGGATGCCTTTCGCAGCTGCAGTGTGCCTGGAGCCCAGGGCTTCCTGGTTTTAAAAGTCCTAGGCCTAAGCCTAACAGTAACCCTAGGAAGGTAAATCAGCCGGGTATTAGGGTTCTTCCTAAGGGAAAAGCCGTGAAAGCAGCCATGTTGTGGCACTTCTGCACTCCCTTTGGGATGCCTTTGGCAGATGAAGTAAGCCTGGAACTCAGGGCTTCCTGGTTAAAAAAATCCAAGCCCTAGGCTGAACCCTAACCCTAACCCTAGGCAGATAAATCAGCCTAGGTATAGGGATGGTGCCAAGGAAAAAGCTGTGAAAGCTGCCATGTTGTTGCACTTTTGTACTCCCCTTAGGATGCCTTGAACAGCTGCAGTGTGCCTGGAGCTAAGGGCTTCCTAGTTTCAAAAATCCTAGCCCTAGGCCTAAGCCTAACAGTAACCCTGGGAAAGTAAATCAGCCTGGTGTTAGGCTTCTTGCCAAGGAAAAAGCCGTGAAAGCAGCCATGTTGTGGCACTTTTGCACTCCCTTTTGGATGCCTTTCACAGCTCCAGTGTGCCTGGAACTCAGGGCTTCCTGCTTTTAAAAATCCTAGCCCTAGGCCGAACCCCAACCCTAAGACGAGAAAGGCAAATCAGCCAGGAATTAGGCATGTCCCCAAGGAAAAAGCTGTGGAGGCAGGCATGTTGTGCTACTTTTGCGCTCTTCTTGGCTAGTCCTTCGCAGCTGCTGTGTTCTTGGAACTCAGGGCTTTCTGGTTAATAGAACCCTTACCGTAGGCGTAACTCAAACCTTAACCCTAGGAAGGAAAATCAGCCTATGGTTCGGGATGGTCTCATGGAAATATCAGTGGTGGCAGCCAAGTTGCGTCACTTTTGCGCTCCCCTTGGGATGCCTTTCGCAGCTGCAGTGTGCCTGGAGCCCAGGGCTTCCTGGTTTTAAAAGTCCTAGGCCTAAGCCTAACAGTAACCCTAGGAAGGTAAATCAGCCGGGTATTAGGGTTCTTCCTAAGGGAAAAGCCGTGAAAGCAGCCATGTTGTGGCACTTCTGCACTCCCTTTGGGATGCCTTTGGCAGATGAAGTAAGCCTGGAACTCAGGGCTTCCTGGTAAAAAAAATTCAAGCCCTAGGCTGAACCCTAACCCTAACCCTAGGCAGATAAATCAGCCTAGGTATAGGGATGGTGCCAAGGAAAAAGCTGTGAAAGATGCCATGTTGTTGCACTTTTGTACTCCCCTTGGGATGCCTTGAACAGCTGCAGTGTGCCTGGAGCTAAGGGCCTCCTAGTTTCAAAAATCCTAGCCCTAGGCCTAAGCCTAACAGTAACCCTGGGAAAGTAAATCAGCCTGGTGTTAGGCTTCTTGCCAAGGAAAAAGCCGTGAAAGCAGCCATGTTGTGGCACTTTTGCACTCCCTTTTGGATGCCTTTCACAGCTCCAGTGTGCCTGGAACTCAGGGCTTCCTGCTTTTAAAAATCCTAGCCCTAGGCCGAACCCCAACCCTAAGACGAGAAAGGCAAATCAGCCAGGAATTAGGCATGTCCCCAAGGAAAAAGCTGTGGAGGCAGGCATGTTGTGGTACTTTTGCGCTCTTCTTGGCTAGTCCTTCGCAGCTGCTGTGTTCTTGGAACTCAGGGCTTTCTGGTTAATAGAACCCTTACCCTAGGCGTAACTCAAACCTTAACCCTAGGAAGGAAAATCAGCCTATGGTTCGGGATGGTCTCATGGAAATATCAGTGGTGGCAGCCAAGTTGCGTCACTTTTGCGCTCCCCTTGGGATGCCTTTTGCAGCTGCAGTGTGCCTGGAGCCCAGGGCTTCCTGGTTTTAAAAGTCCTAGGCCTAAGCCTAACAGTAACCCTAGGAAGGTAAATTAGCCGGGTATTAGGGTTCTTCCTAAGGGAAAAGCCGTGAAAGCAGCCATGTTGTGGCACTTCTGCACTCCCTTTGGGATGCCTTTGGCAGATGAAGTAAGCCTGGAACTCAGGGCTTCCTGGTTAAAGAAATCCAAGCCCTAGGCTGAACCCTAACCCTAACCCTAGGCAGATAAATCAGCCTAGGTATAGGGATGGTGCCAAGGAAAAAGCTGTGAAAGATGCCATGTTGTTGCACTTTTGTACTCCCCTTGGGATGCCTTGAACAGCTGCAGTGTGCCTGGAGCTAAGGGCTTCCTAGTTTTAAAAATCCTAGCCCTAGGCCTAAGCCTAATAGTAACCCTGGGAAGGTAAGTCAGCCTGGTGTTAGGCGTCTTGCCAAGGAAAAAGCCGTGAAAGCAGCCATGTTGTGGCACTTTTGCACTCCCTTTTGGATGCCTTTCACAGCTGCAGTGTGCCTGGAACTCAGGGCTTCCTGCTTTTAAAAATCCTAGCCCTAGGCCGAACCCCAACCCTAAGACGAGAAAGGCAAATCAGCCAGGAATTAGGCATGTCCCCATGGAAAAAGCTGTGGAGGCAGGCATGTTGTGGTACTTTTGCGCTCTTCTTGGCTAGTCCTTCGCAGCTGCTGTGTTCTTGGAACTCAGGGCTTTCTGGTTAATAGAACCCTTACCCTAGGCGTAACTCAAACCTTAACCCTAGGAAGGAAAATCAGCCTATGGTTCGGGATGGTCTCATGGAAATATCAGTGGTGGCAGCCAAGTTGCGTCACTTTTGCGCTCCCCTTGGGATGCCTTTCGCAGCTGCAGTGTGCCTGGAGCCCAGGGCTTCCTGGTTTTAAAAGTCCTAGGCCTAAGCCTAACAGTAACCCTAGGAAGGTAAATCAGCCGGGTATTAGGGTTCTTCCTAAGGGAAAAGCCGTGAAAGCAGCCATGTTGTGGCACTTCTGCACTCCCTTTGGGATGCCTTTGGCAGATGAAGTAAGCCTGGAACTCAGGGCTTCCTGGTTAAAGAAATCCAAGCCCTAGGCTGAACCCTAACCCTAACCCTAGGCAGATAAATCAGCCTAGGTATAGGGATGGTGCCAAGGAAAAAGCTGTGAAAGATGCCATGTTGTTGCACTTTTGTACTCCCCTTGGGATGCCTTGAACAGCTGCAGTGTGCCTGGAGCTAAGGGCTTCCTAGTTTTAAAAATCCTAGCCCTAGGCCTAAGCCTAATAGTAACCCGGGGAAGGTAAGTCAGCCTGGTGTTAGGCGTCTTGCCAAGGAAAAAGCCATGAAAGCAGCCATGTTGTGGCACTTTTGCACTCCCTTTTGGATGCCTTTCACAGCTCCAGTGTGCCTGGAACTCAGGGCTTCCTGCTTTTAAAAATCCTAGCCCTAGGCCGAACCCCAACCCTAAGACGAGAAAGGCAAATCAGCCAGGAATTAGGCATGTCCCCAAGGAAAAAGCTGTGGAGGCAGGCATGTTGTGGTACTTTTGCGCTCTTCTTGGCTAGTCCTTCGCAGCTGCTGTGTTCTTGGAACTCAGGGCTTTCTGGTTAATAGAACCCTTACCCTAGGCGTAACTCAAACCTTAACCCTAGGAAGGAAAATCAGCCTATGGTTTGGGATGGTCTCATGGAAATATCAGTGGTGGCAGCCAAGTTGCGTCACTTTTGCGCTCCCCTTGGGATGCCTTTCGCAGCTGCAGTGTGCCTGGAGCCCAGGGCTTCCTGGTTTTAAAAGTCCTAGGCCTAAGCCTAACAGTAACCCTAGGAAGGTAAATCAGCCGGGTATTAGGGTTCTTCCTAAGGGAAAAGCCGTGAAAGCAGCCATGTTGTGGCACTTCTGCACTCCCTTTGGGATGCCTTTGGCAGATGAAGTAAGCCTGGAACTCAGGGCTCCCTGGTTAAAAAAATTCAAGCCCTAGGCTGAACCCTAACCGTAACCCTAGGCAGATAAACCAGCCTAGGTATAGGGATGGTGCCAAGGAAAAAGCTGTGAAAGCTGCCATGTTGTTGCACTTTTGTACTCCCCTTAGGATGCCTTGAACAGCTGCAGTGTGCCTGGAGCTAAGGGCTTCCTAGTTTCAAAAATCCTAGCCCTAGGCCTAAGCCTAACAGTAACCCTGGGAAAGTAAATCAGCCTAATGTTAGGCTTCTTGCCAAGGAAAAAGCCGTGAGAGCAGCCATGTTGTGGCACTTCTGCACTCCCTTTGGGATGCCTTTGGCAGATGAAGTAAGCCTGGAACTCAGGGCTTCCTGGTTAAAGAAATCCAAGCCCTAGGCTGAACCCTAACCCTAACCCTAGGCAGATAAATCAGCCTAGGTATAGGGATGGTGCCAAGGAAAAAGCTGTGAAAGCTGCCATGTTGTTGCACTTTTGTACTCCCCTTGGGATGCCTTGAACAGCTGCAGTGTGCCTGGAGCTAAGGGCTTCCTAGTTTCAAAAATCCTAGCCCTAGGCCTAAGCCTAACAGTAACCCTGGGAAAGTAAATCAGCCTGATGTTAGGCTTCTTGCCAAGGAAAAAGCCGTGAAAGCAGCCATGTTGTGGCACTTTTGCACTCCCTTTCGGATGCCTTTCACAGCTCCAGTGTGCCTGGAACTCGGGGCTTCCTGCTTTTAAAAATCCTAGCCCTAGGCCGAACCCCAACCCTAAGACGAGAAAGGCAAATCAGCCAGGAATTAGGCATGTCCCCAAGGAAAAAGCTGTGGAGGCAGGCATGTTGTGCTACTTTTGCGCTCTTCTTGGCTAGTCCTTCGCAGCTGCTGTGTTCTTGGAACTCAGGGCTTTCTGGTTAATAGAACCCTTACCCTAGGCGTAACTCAAACCTTAACCCTAGGAAGGAAAATCAGCCTATGGTTCGGGATGGTCTCATGGAAATATCAGTGGTGGCAGCCAAGTTGCGTCACTTTTGCGCTCCCCTTGGGATGCCTTTTGCAGCTGCAGTGTGCCTGGAGCCCAGGGCTTCCTGGTTTTAAAAGTCCTAGGCCTAAGCCTAACAGTAACCCTAGGAAGGTAAATCAGCCGGGTATTAGGGTTCTTCCTAAGGGAAAAGCCGTGAAAGCAGCCATGTTGTGGCACTTCTGCACTCCCTTTGGGATGCCTTTGGCAGATGAAGTAAGCCTGGAACTCAGGGCTTCCTGGTTAAAAACATCCAAGCCCTAGGCTGAACCCTAACCCTAACCCTAGGCAGATAAATCAGCCTAGGTATAGGGATGGTGCCAAGGAAAAAGCTGTGAAAGCTGCCATGTTGTTGCACTTTTGTACTCCCCTTAGGATGCCTTGAACAGCTGCAGTGTGCCTGGAGCTAAGGGCTTCCTAGTTTCAAAAATCCTAGCCCTAGGCCTAAGCCTAACAGTAACCCTGGGAAAGTAAATCAGCCTGGTGTTAGGCTTCTTGCCAAGGAAAAAGACGTGAAAGCAGCCATGTTGTGGCACTTTTGCACTCCCTTTTGGATGCCTTTCACAGCTCCAGTGTGCCTGGAACTCAGGGCTTCCTGCTTTTAAAAATCCTAGCCCTAGGCCGAACCCCAACCCTAAGACGAGAAAGGCAAATCAGCCAGGAATTAGGCATGTCCCCAAGGAAAAAGCTGTGGAGGCAGGCATGTTGTGGTACTTTTGCGCTCTTCTTGGCTAGTCCTTCGCAGCTGCTGTGTTCTTGGAACTCAGGGCTTTCTGGTTAATAGAACCCTTACCCTAGGCGTAACTCAAACCTTAACCCTAGGAAGGAAAACCAGCCTATGGTTCGGGATGGTCTCATGGAAATATCAGTGGTGGCAGCCAAGTTGCGTCACTTTTGCGCTCCCCTTGGGATGCCTTTTGCAGCTGCAGTGTGCCTGGAGCCCAGGGCTTCCTGGTTTTAAAAGTCCTAGGCCTAAGCCTAACAGTAACCCTGGGAAAGTAAATCAGCCTGATGTTAGGCTTCTTGCCAAGGAAAAAGCCGTGAGAGCAGCCATGTTGTGGCACTTCTGCACTCCCTTTGGGATGCCTTTGGCAGATGAAGTAAGCCTGGAACTCAGGGCTTCCTGGTTAAAGAAATCCAAGCCCTAGGCTGAACCCTAACCCTAACCCTAGGCAGATAAACCAGCCTAGGTATAGGGATGGTGCCAAGGAAAATGCTGTGAAAGCTGCCATGTTGTTGCACTTTTGTACTCCCCTTGGGATGCCTTGAACAGCTGCAGTGTGCCTGGAGCTAAGGGCTTCCTAGTTTCAAAAATCCTAGCCCTAGGCCTAAGCCTAACAGTAACCCTGGGAAAGTAAATCAGCCTGGTGTTAGGCGTCTTGCCAAGGAAAAAGCCGTGAAAGCAGCCATGTTGTGGCACTTTTGCACTCCCTTTTGGATGCCTTTCACAGCTCCAGTGTGCCTGGAACTCAGGGCTTCCTGCTTTTAAAAATCCTAGCCCTAGACCGAACCCCAACCCTAAGACGAGAAAGGCAAATCAGCCAGGAATTAGGCATGTCCCCAAGGAAAAAGCTGTGGAGGCAGGCATGTTGTGGTACTTTTGCGCTCTTCTTGGCTAGTCCTTCGCAGCTGCTGTGTTCTTGGAACTCAGGGCTTTCTGGTTAATAGAACCCTTACCCTAGGCGTAACTCAAACCTTAACCCTAGGAAGGAAAATCAGCCTATGGTTCGGGATGGTCTCATGGAAATATCAGTGGTGGCAGCCAAGTTGCGTCACTTTTGCGCTCCCCTTGGGATGCCTTTCGCAGCTGCAGTGTGCCTGGAGCCCAGGGCTTCCTGGTTTTAAAAGTCCTAGGCCTAAGCCTAACAGTAACCCTAGGAAGGTAAATCAGCCGGGTATTAGGGTTCTTCCTAAGGGAAAAGCCGTGAAAGCAGCCATGTTGTGGCACTTCTGCACTCCCTTTGGGATGCCTTTGGCAGATGAAGTAAGCCTGGAACTCAGGGCTTCCTGGTTAAAGAAATCCAAGCCCTAGGCTGAACCCTAACCCTAACCCTAGGCAGATAAATCAGCCTAGGTATAGGGATGGTGCCAAGGAAAAAGCTGTGAAAACTGCCATGTTGTTGCACTTTTGTACTCCCCTTGGGATGCCTTGAACAGCTGCAGTGTGCCTGGAGCTAAGGGCTTCCTAGTTTTAAAAATCCTAGCCCTAGGCCTAAGCCTAATAGTAACCCTGGGAAAGTAAATCAGCCTGGTGTTAGGCTTCTTGCCAAGGAAAAAGCCGTGAAAGCAGCCATGTTGTGGCACTTTTGCACTCCCTTTTGGATGCCTTTCACAGCTCCAGTGTGCCTGGAACTCAGGGCTTCCTGCTTTTAAAAATCCTAGCCCTAGGCCGAACCCCAACCCTAAGACGAGAAAGGCAAATCAGCCAGGAATTAGGCATGTCCCCAAGGAAAAAGCTGTGGAGGCAGGCATGTTGTGGTACTTTTGCGCTCTTCTTGGCTAGTCCTTCGCAGCTGCTGTGTTCTTGGAACTCAGGGCTTTCTGGTTAATAGAACCCTTACCCTAGGCGTAACTCAAACCTTAACCCTAGGAAGGAAAATCAGCCTATGGTTCGGGATGGTCTCATGGAAATATCAGTGGTGGCAGCCAAGTTGCGTCACTTTTGCGCTCCCCTTGGGATGCCTTTCGCAGCTGCAGTGTGCCTGGAGCCCAGGGCTTCCTGGTTTTAAAAGTCCTAGGCCTAAGCCTAACAGTAACCCTAGGAAGGTAAATCAGCCGGGTATTAGGGTTCTTCCTAAGGGAAAAGCCGTGAAAGCAGCCATGTTGTGGCACTTCTGCACTCCCTTTGGGATGCCTTTGGCAGATGAAGTAAGCCTGGAACTCAGGGCTTCCTGGTTAAAGAAATCCAAGCCCTAGGCTGAACCCTAACCCTAACCCTAGGCAGATAAATCAGCCTAGGTATAGGGATGGTGCCAAGGAAAAAGCTGTGAAAACTGCCATGTTGTTGCACTTTTGTACTCCCCTTGGGATGCCTTGAACAGCTGCAGTGTGCCTGGAGCTAAGGGCTTCATAGTTTTAAAAATCCTAGCCCTAGGCCTAAGCCTAACAGTAACCCTGGGAAAGTAAATCAGCCTGGTGTTAGGCTTCTTGCCAAGGAAAAAGCCGTGAAAGCAGCCATGTTGTGGCACTTTTGCACTCCCTTTTGGATGCCTTTCACAGCTGCAGTGTGCCTGGAACTCAGGGCTTCCTGCTTTTAAAAATCCTAGCCCTAGGCCGAACCCCAACCCTAAGACGAGAAAGGCAAATCAGCCAGGAATTAGGCATGTCCCCAAGGAAAAAGCTGTGGAGGCAGGCATGTTGTGGTACTTTTGCGCTCTTCTTGGCTAGTCCTTCGCAGCTGCTGTGTTCTTGGAACTCAGGGCTTTCTGGTTAATAGAACCCTTACCCTAGGTGTAACTCAAACCTTAACCCTAGGAAGGAAAATCAGCCTATGGTTCGGGATGGTCTCATGGAAATATCAGTGGTGGCAGCCAAGTTGCGTCACTTTTGCGCTCCCCTTGGGATGCCTTTCGCAGCTGCAGTGTGCCTGGAGCCCAGGGCTTCCTGGTTTTAAAAGTCCTAGGCCTAAGCCTAACAGTAACCCTAGGAAGGTAAATCAGCCGGGTATTAGGGTTCTTCCTAAGGGAAAAGCCGTGAAAGCAGCCATGTTGTGGCACTTCTGCACTCCCTTTGGGATGCCTTTGGCAGATGAAGTAAGCCTGGAACTCAGGGCTTCCTGGTAAAAAAAATCCAAGCCCTAGGCTGAACCCTAACCCTAACCCTAGGCAGATAAACCAGCCTAGGTATAGGGATGGTGCCAAGGAAAAAGCTGTGAAAGCTGCCATGTTGTTGCACTTTTGTACTCCCCTTGGGATGCCTTGAACAGCTGCAGTGTGCCTGGAGCCCAGGGCTTCCTAGTTTCAAAAATCCTAGCCCTAGGCCTAAGCCTAACAGTAACCCTGGGAAAGTAAATCACCCTGATGTTAGGCTTCTTGCCAAGGAAAAAGCCGTGAGAGCAGCCATGTTGTGGCACTTCTGCACTCCCTTTGGGATGCCTTTGGCAGATGAAGTAAGCCTGGAACTCAGGGCTTCCTGGTTAAAGAAATCCAAGCCCTAGGCTGAACCCTAACCCTAACCCTAGGCAGATAAATCAGCCTAGGTATAGGGATGGTGCCAAGGAAAAAGCTGTGAAAGCTGCCATGTTGTTGCACTTTTGTACTCCCCTTGGGATGCCTTGAACAGCTGCAGTGTGCCTGGAGCTAAGGGCTTCCTAGTTTCAAAAATCCTAGCCCTAGGCCTAAGCCTAACAGTAACCCTGGGAAAGTAAATCAGCCTGGTGTTAGGCGTCTTGCCAAGGAAAAAGCCGTGAAAGCAGCCATGTTGTGGCACTTTTGCACTCCCTTTTGGATGCCTTTCACAGCTGCAGTGTGCCTGGAACTCAGGGCTTCCTGCTTTTAAAAATCCCAGCCCTAGGCCGAACCCCAACCCTAAGACGAGAAAGGCAAATCAGCCAGGAATTAGGCATGTCCCCAAGGAAAAAGCTGTGGAGGCAGGCATGTTGTGGTACTTTTGCGCTCTTCTTGGCTAGTCCTTCGCAGCTGCTGTGTTCTTGGAACTCAGGGCTTTCTGGTTAATAGAACCCTTACCCTAGGCGTAACTCAAACCTTAAGCCTAGGAAGGAAAATCAGCCTATGGTTCGGGATGGTCTCATGGAAATATCAGTGGTGGCAGCCAAGTTGCGTCACTTTTGCGCTCCCCTTGGGATGCCTTTTGCAGCTGCAGTGTGCCTGGAGCCCAGGGCTTCCTGGTTTTAAAAGTCCTAGGCCTAAGCCTAACAGTAACCCTAGGAAGGTAAATCAGCCGGGTATTAGGGTTCTTCCTAAGGGAAAAGCCGTGAAAGCAGCCATGTTGTGGCACTTCTGCACTCCCTTTGGGATGCCTTTGGCAGATGAAGTAAGCCTGGAACTCAGGGCTTCCTGGTTAAAGAAATCCAAGCCCTAGGCTGAACCCTAACCCTAACCCTAGGCAGATAAATCAGCCTAGGTATAGGGATGGTGCCAAGGAAAAAGCTGTGAAAACTGCCATGTTGTTGCACTTTTGTACTCCCCTTGGGATGCCTTGAACAGCTGCAGTGTGCCTGGAGCTAAGGGCTTCCTAGTTTCAAAAATCCTAGCCCTAGGCCTAAGCCTAACAGTAACCCTGGGAAAGTAAATCAGCCTGATGTTAGGCTTCTTGCCAAGGAAAAAGCCGTGAGAGCAGCCATGTTGTGGCACTTTTGCACTCCCTTTTGGATGCCTTTCACAGCTCCAGTGTGCCTGGAACTCAGGGCTTCCTGCTTTTAAAAATCCTAGCCCTAGGCCGAACCCCAACCCTAAGACGAGAAAGGCAAATCAGCCAGGAATTAGGCATGTCCCCAAGGAAAAAGCTGTGGAGGCAGGCATGTTGTGGTACTTTTGCGCTCTTCTTGGCTAGTCCTTCGCAGCTGCTGTGTTCTTGGAACTCAGGGCTTTCTGGTTAATAGAACCCTTACCCTAGGCGTAACTCAAACCTTAACCCTAGGAAGGAAAATCAGCCTATGGTTCGGGATGGTCTCATGGAAATATCAGTGGTGGCAGCCAAGTTGCGTCACTTTTGCGCTCCCCTTGGGATGCCTTTCGCAGCTGCAGTGTGCCTGGAGCCCAGGGCTTCCTGGTTTTAAAAGTCCTAGGCCTAAGCCTAACAGTAACCCTAGGAAGGTAAATCAGCCGGGTATTAGGGTTCTTCCTAAGGGAAAAGCCGTGAAAGCAGCCATGTTGTGGCACTTCTGCACTCCCTTTGGGATGCCTTTGGCAGATGAAGTAAGCCTGGAACTCAGGGCTTCCTGGTTAAAGAAATCCAAGCCCTAGGCTGAACCCTAACCCTAACCCTAGGCAGATAAATCAGCCTAGGTATAGGGATGGTGCCAAGGAAAAAGCTGTGAAAACTGCCATGTTGTTGCACTTTTGTACTCCCCTTGGGATGCCTTGAACAGCTGCAGTGTGCCTGGAGCTAAGGGCTTCATAGTTTTAAAAATCCTAGCCCTAGGCCTAAGCCTAACAGTAACCCTGGGAAAGTAAATCAGCCTGGTGTTAGGCTTCTTGCCAAGGAAAAAGCCGTGAAAGCAGCCATGTTGTGGCACTTTTGCACTCCCTTTTGGATGCCTTTCACAGCTGCAGTGTGCCTGGAACTCAGGGCTTCCTGCTTTTAAAAATCCTAGCCCTAGGCCGAACCCCAACCCTAAGACGAGAAAGGCAAATCAGCCAGGAATTAGGCATGTCCCCAAGGAAAAAGCTGTGGAGGCAGGCATGTTGTGGTACTTTTGCGCTCTTCTTGGCTAGTCCTTCGCAGCTGCTGTGTTCTTGGAACTCAGGGCTTTCTGGTTAATAGAACCCTTACCCTAGGTGTAACTCAAACCTTAACTCTAGGAAGGAAAATCAGCCTATGGTTCTGGATGGTCTCATGGAAATATCAGTGGTGGCAGCCAAGTTGCGTCACTTTTGCGCTCCCCTTGGGATGCCTTTCGCAGCTGCAGTGTGCCTGGAGCCCAGGGCTTCCTGGTTTTAAAAGTCCTAGGCCTAAGCCTAACAGTAACCCTAGGAAGGTAAATCAGCCGGGTATTAGGGTTCTTCCTAAGGGAAAAGCCGTGAAAGCAGCCATGTTGTGGCACTTCTGCACTCCCTTTGGGATGCCTTTGGCAGATGAAGTAAGCCTGGAACTCAGGGCTTCCTGGTAAAAAAAATCCAAGCCCTAGGCTGAACCCTAACCCTAACCCTAGGCAGATAAATCAGCCTAGGTATAGGGATGGTGCCAAGGAAAAAGCTGTGAAAGCTGCCATGTTGTTGCACTTTTGTACTCCCCTTGGGATGCCTTGAACAGCTGCAGTGTGCCTGGAGCTAAGGGCTTCCTAGTTTCAAAAATCCTAGCCCTAGGCCTAAGCCTAACAGTAACCCTGGGAAAGTAAATCACCCTGATGTTAGGCTTCTTGCCAAGGAAAAAGCCGTGAGAGCAGCCATGTTGTGGCACTTCTGCACTCCCTTTGGGATGCCTTTGGCAGATGAAGTAAGCCTGGAACTCAGGGCTTCCTGGTTAAAGAAATCCAAGCCCTAGGCTGAACCCTAACCCTAACCCTAGGCAGATAAATCAGCCTAGGTATAGGGATGGTGCCAAGGAAAAAGCTGTGAAAGCTGCCATGTTGTTGCACTTTTGTACTCCCCTTGGGATGCCTTGAACAGCTGCAGTGTGCCTGGAGCTAAGGGCTTCCTAGTTTCAAAAATCCTAGCCCTAGGCCTAAGCCTAACAGTAACCCTGGGAAAGTAAATCAGCCTGGTGTTAGGCGTCTTGCCAAGGAAAAAGCCGTGAAAGCAGCCATGTTGTGGCACTTTTGCACTCCCTTTTGGATGCCTTTCACAGCTGCAGTGTGCCTGGAACTCAGGGCTTCCTGCTTTTAAAAATCCCAGCCCTAGGCCGAACCCCAACCCTAAGACGAGAAAGGCAAATCAGCCAGGAATTAGGCATGTCCCCAAGGAAAAAGCTGTGGAGGCAGGCATGTTGTGCTACTTTTGCGCTCTTCTTGGCTAGTCCTTCGCAGCTGCTGTGTTCTTGGAACTCAGGGCTTTCTGGTTAATAGAACCCTTACCCTAGGCGTAACTCAAACCTTAAGCCTAGGAAGGAAAATCAGCCTATGGTTCGGGATGGTCTCATGGAAATATCAGTGGTGGCAGCCAAGTTGCGTCACTTTTGCGCTCCCCTTGGGATGCCTTTTGCAGCTGCAGTGTGCCTGGAGCCCAGGGCTTCCTGGTTTTAAAAGTCCTAGGCCTAAGCCTAACAGTAACCCTAGGAAGGTAAATCAGCCGGGTATTAGGGTTCTTCCTAAGGGAAAAGCCGTGAAAGCAGCCATGTTGTGGCACTTCTGCACTCCCTTTGGGATGCCTTTGGCAGATGAAGTAAGCCTGGAACTCAGGGCTTCCTGGTTAAAGAAATCCAAGCCCTAGGCTGAACCCTAACCCTAACCCTAGGCAGATAAATCAGCCTAGGTATAGGGATGGTGCCAAGGAAAAAGCTGTGAAAACTGCCATGTTGTTGCACTTTTGTACTCCCCTTGGGATGCCTTGAACAGCTGCAGTGTGCCTGGAGCTAAGGGCTTCCTAGTTTCAAAAATCCTAGCCCTAGGCCTAAGCCTAACAGTAACCCTGGGAAAGTAAATCAGCCTGATGTTAGGCTTCTTGCCAAGGAAAAAGCCGTGAGAGCAGCCATGTTGTGGCACTTTTGCACTCCCTTTTGGATGCCTTTCACAGCTCCAGTGTGCCTGGAACTCAGGGCTTCCTGCTTTTAAAAATCCTAGCCCTAGGCCGAACCCCAACCCTAAGACGAGAAAGGCAAATCAGCCAGGAATTAGGCATGTCCCCAAGGAAAAAGCTGTGGAGGCAGGCATGTTGTGGTACTTTTGCGCTCTTCTTGGCTAGTCCTTCGCAGCTGCTGTGTTCTTGGAACTCAGGGCTTTCTGGTTAATAGAACCCTTACCCTAGGCGTAACTCAAACCTTAACCCTAGGAAGGAAAATCAGCCTATGGTTCGGGATGGTCTCATGGAAATATCAGTGGTGGCAGCCAAGTTGCGTCACTTTTGCGCTCCCCTTGGGATGCCTTTCGCAGCTGCAGTGTGCCTGGAGCCCAGGGCTTCCTGGTTTTAAAAGTCCTAGGCCTAAGCCTAACAGTAACCCTAGGAAGGTAAATCAGCCGGGTATTAGGGTTCTTCCTAAGGGAAAAGCCGTGAAAGCAGCCATGTTGTGGCACTTCTGCACTCCCTTTGGGATGCCTTTGGCAGATGAAGTAAGCCTGGAACTCAGGGCTTCCTGGTTAAAGAAATCCAAGCCCTAGGCTGAACCCTAACCCTAACCCTAGGCAGATAAATCAGCCTAGGTATAGGGATGGTGCCAAGGAAAAAGCTGTGAAAACTGCCATGTTGTTGCACTTTTGTACTCCCCTTGGGATGCCTTGAACAGCTGCAGTGTGCCTGGAGCTAAGGGCTTCCTAGTTTTAAAAATCCTAGCCCTAGGCCTAAGCCTAATAGTAACCCTGGGAAGGTAAGTCAGCCTGGTGTTAGGCGTCTTGCCAAGGAAAAAGCCGTGAAAGCAGCCATGTTGTGGCACTTTTGCACTCCCTTTTGGATGCCTTTCACAGCTCCAGTGTGCCTGGAACTCAGGGCTTCCTGATTTTAAAAATCCTAGCCCTAGGCCGAACCCCAACCCTAAGACGAGAAAGGCAAATCAGCCAGGAATTAGGCATATCCCCATGGAAAAAGCTGTGGAGGCAGGCATGTTGTGGTACTTTTGCGCTCTTCTTGGCTAGTCCTTCGCAGCTGCTGTGTTCTTGGAACTCAGGGCTTTCTGGTTAATAGAACCCTTACCCTAGGCGTAACTCAAACCTTAACCCTAGGAAGGAAAATCAGCCTATGGTTCGGGATGGTCTCATGGAAATATCAGTGGTGGCAGCCAAGTTGCGTCACTTTTGCGCTCCCCTTGGGATGCCTTTCGCAGCTGCAGTGTGCCTGGAGCCCAGGGCTTCCTGGTTTTAAAAGTCCTAGGCCTAAGCCTAACAGTAACCCTAGGAAGGTAAATCAGCCGGGTATTAGGGTTCTTCCTAAGGGAAAAGCCGTGAAAGCAGCCATGTTGTGGCACTTCTGCACTCCCTTTGGGATGCCTTTGGCAGATGAAGTAAGCCTGGAACTCAGGGTTTCCTGGTTAAAAAAATTCAAGCCCTAGGCTGAACCCTAACCGTAACCCTAGGCAGATAAACCAGCCTAGGTATAGGGATGGTGCCAAGGAAAAAGCTGTGAAAGCTGCCATGTTGTTGCACTTTTGTACTCCCCTTGGGATGCCTTGAACCGCTGCAGTGTGCCTGGAGCTAAGGGCTTCCTAGTTTCAAAAATCCTAGCCCTAGGCCTAAGCCTAACAGTAACCCTGGGAAAGTAAATCAGCCTGATGTTAGGCTTCTTGCCAAGGAAAAAGCCGTGAGAGCAGCCATGTTGTGGCACTTCTGCACTCCCTTTGGGATGCCTTTGGCAGATGAAGTAAGCCTGGAACTCAGGGCTTCCTGGTTAAAGAAATCCAAGCCCTAGGCTGAACCCTAACCCTAACCCTAGGCAGATAAATCAGCCTAGGTATAGGGATGGTGCCAAGGAAAAAGCTGTGGAAGCTGCCATGTTGTTGCACTTTTGTACTCCCCTTGGGATGCCTTGAACAGCTGCAGTGTGCCTGGAGCTAAGGGCTTCCTAGTTTTAAAAATCCTAGCCCTAGGCTAAGCCTAATAGTAACCCTGGGAAGGTAAGTCAGCCTGGTGTTAGGCTTCTTGCCAAGGAAAAAGCCGTGAAAGCAGCCATGTTGTGGCACTTTTGCACTCCCTTTTGGATGCCTTTCACAGCTCCAGTGTGCCTGGAACTCAGGGCTTCCTGCTTTTAAAAATCCTAGCCCTAGGCCGAACCCCAACCCTAAGACGAGAAAGGCAAATCAGCCAGGAATTAGGCATGTCCCCAAGGAAAAAGCTGTGGAGGCAGGCATGTTGTGCTACTTTTGCGCTCTTCTTGGCTAGTCCTTCGCAGCTGCTGTGTTCTTGGAACTCAGGGCTTTCTGGTTAATAGAACCCTTACCGTAGGCGTAACTCAAACCTTAACCCTAGGAAGGAAAATCAGCCTATGGTTTGGGATGGTCTCATGGAAATATCAGTGGTGGCAGCCAAGTTGCGTCACTTTTGCGCTCCCCTTGGGATGCCTTTCGCAGCTGCAGTGTGCCTGGAGCCCAGGGCTTCCTGGTTTTAAAAGTCCTAGGCCTAAGCCTAACAGTAACCCTAGGAAGGTAAATCAGCCGGGTATTAGGGTTCTTCCTAAGGGAAAAGCCGTGAAAGCAGCCATGTTGTGGCACTTCTGCACTCCCTTTGGGATGCCTTTGGCAGATGAAGTAAGCCTGGAACTCAGGGCTCCCTGGTTAAAAAAATTCAAGCCCTAGGCTGAACCCTAACCGTAACCCTAGGCAGATAAACCAGCCTAGGTATAGGGATGGTGCCAAGGAAAAAGCTGTGAAAGCTGCCATGTTGTTGCACTTTTGTACTCCCCTTGGGATGCCTTGAACAGCTGCAGTGTGCCTGGAGCTAAGGGCTTCCTAGTTTCAAAAATCCTAGCCCTAGGCCTAAGCCTAACAGTAACCCTGGGAAGGTAAATCAGCCTAATGTTAGGCTTCTTGCCAAGGAAAAAGCCGTGAGAGCAGCCATGTTGTGGCACTTCTGCACTCCCTTTGGGATGCCTTTGGCAGATGAAGTAAGCCTGGAACTCAGGGCTTCCTGGTTAAAGAAATCCAAGCCCTAGGCTGAACCCTAACCCTAACCCTAGGCAGATAAATCAGCCTAGGTATAGGGATGGTGCCAAGGAAAAAGCTGTGAAAGCTGCCATGTTGTTGCACTTTTGTACTCCCCTTGGGATGCCTTGAACAGCTGCAGTGTGCCTGGAGCTAAGGGCTTCCTAGTTTCAAAAATCCTAGCCCTAGGCCTAAGCCTAACAGTAACCCTGGGAAAGTAAATCAGCCTGATGTTAGGCTTCTTGCCAAGGAAAAAGCCGTGAAAGCAGCCATGTTGTGGCACTTTTGCACTCCCTTTCGGATGCCTTTCACAGCTCCAGTGTGCCTGGAACTCGGGGCTTCCTGCTTTTAAAAATCCTAGCCCTAGGCCGAACCCCAACCCTAAGACGAGAAAGGCAAATCAGCCAGGAATTAGGCATGTCCCCAAGGAAAAAGCTGTGGAGGCAGGCATGTTGTGGTACTTTTGCGCTCTTCTTGGCTAGTCCTTCGCAGCTGCTGTGTTCTTGGAACTCAGGGCTTTCTGGTTAATAGAACCCTTACCCTAGGCGTAACTCAAACCTTAACCCTAGGAAGGAAAATCAGCCTATGGTTCGGGATGGTCTCATGGAAATATCAGTGGTGGCAGCCAAGTTGCGTCACTTTTGCGCTCCCCTTGGGATGCCTTTCGCAGCTGCAGTGTGCCTGGAGCCCAGGGCTTCCTGGTTTTAAAAGTCCTAGGCCTAAGCCTAACAGTAACCCTAGGAAGGTAAATCAGCCGGGTATTAGGGTTCTTCCTAAGGGAAAAGCCGTGAAAGCAGCCATGTTGTGGCACTTCTGCACTCCCTTTGGGATGCCTTTGGCAGATGAAGTAAGCCGGAACTCAGGGCTTCCTGGTAAAAAAAATTCAAGCCCTAGGCTGAACCCTAACCCTAACCCTAGGCAGATAAATCAGCCTAGGGATAGGGATGGTGCCAAGGAAAAAGCTGTGAAAGCTGCCATGTTGTTGCACTTTTGTACTCCCCTTGGGATGCCTTGAACAGCTGCAGTGTGCCTGGAGCTAAGGGCTTCCTAGTTTTAAAAATCCTAGCCCTAGGCCTAAGCCTAACAGTAACCCTGGGAAGGTAAGTCAGCCTGGTGTTAGGCTTCTTGCCAAGGAAAAAGCCGTGAAAGCAGCCATGTTGTGGCACTTTTGCACTCCCTTTTGGATGCCTTTCACAGCTCCAGTGTGCCTGGAACTCAGGGCTTCCTGCTTTTAAAAATCCTAGCCCTAGGCCGAACCCCAACCCTAAGACGAGAAAGGCAAATCAGCCAGGAATTAGGCATGTCCCCAAGGAAAAAGCTGTGGAGGCAGGCATGTTGTGGTACTTTTGCGCTCTTCTTGGCTAGTCCTTCGCAGCTGCTGTGTTCTTGGAACTCAGGGCTTTCTGGTTAATAGAACCCTTACCCTAGGCGTAACTCAAACCTTAACCCTAGGAAGGAAAATCAGCCTATGGTTCGGGATGGTCTCATGGAAATATCAGTGGTGGCAGCCAAGTTGCGTCACTTTTGCGCTCCCCTTGGGATGCCTTTCGCAGCTGCAGTGTGCCTGGAGCCCAGGGCTTCCTGGTTTTAAAAGTCCTAGGCCTAAGCCTAACAGTAACCCTAGGAAGGTAAATCAGCCGGGTATTAGGGTTCTTCCTAAGGGAAAAGCCGTGAAAGCAGCCATGTTGTGGCACTTCTGCACTCCCTTTGGGATGCCTTTGGCAGATGAAGTAAGCCTGGAACTCAGGGCTTCCTGGTAAAAAAAATTCAAGCCCTAGGCTGAACCCTAACCCTAACCCTAGGCAGATAAATCAGCCTAGGTATAGGGATGGTGCCAAGGAAAAAGCTGTGAAAGCTGCCATGTTGTTGCACTTTTGTACTCCCCTTGGGATGCCTTGAACAGCTGCAGTGTGCCTGGAGCTAAGGGCTTCCTAGTTTCAAAAATCCTAGCCCTAGGCCTAAGCCTAACAGTAACCCTGGGAAGGTAAATAAGCCTGGTGTTAGGCTTCTTGCCAAGGAAAAAGCCGTGAGAGCAGCCATGTTGTGGCACTTCTGCACTCCCTTTGGGATGCCTTTGGCAGATGAAGTAAGCCTGGAACTCAGGGCTTCCTGGTTAAAGAAATCCAAGCCCTAGGCTGAACCCTTACCCTAACCCTAGGCAGATAAATCAGCCTAGGTATAGGGATGGTGCCAAGGAAAAAGCTGTGAAAGCTGCCATGTTGTTGCACTTTTGTACTCCCCTTGGGATGCCTTGAACAGCTGCAGTGTGCCTGGAGCTAAGGGCTTCCTAGTTTCAAAAATCCTAGCCCTAGGCCTAAGCCTAACAGTAACCCTGGGAAAGTAAATCAGCCTGATGTTAGGCTTCTTGCCAAGGAAAAAGCCGTGAAAGCAGCCATGTTGTGGCACTTTTGCACTCCCTTTCGGATGCCTTTCACAGCTCCAGTGTGCCTGGAACTCGGGGCTTCCTGCTTTTAAAAATCCTAGCCCTAGGCCGAACCCCAACCCTAAGACGAGAAAGGCAAATCAGCCAGGAATTAGGCATGTCCCCAAGGAAAAAGCTGTGGAGGCAGGCATGTTGTGGTACTTTTGCGCTCTTCTTGGCTAGTCCTTCGCAGCTGCTGTGTTCTTGGAACTCAGGGCTTTCTGGTTAATAGAACCCTTACCCTAGGCGTAACTCAAACCTTAACCCTAGGAAGGAAAATCAGCCTATGGTTCGGGATGGTCTCATGGAAATATCAGTGGTGGCAGCCAAGTTGCGTCACTTTTGCGCTCCCCTTGGGATGCCTTTCGCAGCTGCAGTGTGCCTGGAGCCCAGGGCTTCCTGGTTTTAAAAGTCCTAGGCCTAAGCCTAACAGTAACCCTAGGAAGGTAAATCAGCCGGGTATTAGGGTTCTTCCTAAGGGAAAAGCCGTGAAAGCAGCCATGTTGTGGCACTTCTGCACTCCCTTTGGGATGCCTTTGGCAGATGAAGTAAGCCTGGAACTCAGGGCTTCCTGGTTAAAGAAATCCAAGCCCTAGGCTGAACCCTAACCCTAACCCTAGGCAGATAAATCAGCCTAGGTATAGGGATGGTGCCAAGGAAAAAGCTGTGAAAGATGCCATGTTGTTGCACTTTTGTACTCCCCTTGGGATGCCTTGAACAGCTGCAGTGTGCCTGGAGCTAAGGGCCTCCTAGTTTCAAAAATCCTAGCCCTAGGCCTAAGCCTAACAGTAACCCTGGGAAAGTAAATCAGCCTGGTGTTAGGCTTCTTGCCAAGGAAAAAGCCGTGAAAGCAGCCATGTTGTGGCACTTTTGCACTCCCTTTTGGATGCCTTTCACAGCTCCAGTGTGCCTGGAACTCAGGGCTTCCTGCTTTTAAAAATCCTAGCCCTAGGCCGAACCCCAACCCTAAGACGAGAAAGGCAAATCAGCCAGGAATTAGGCATGTCCCCAAGGAAAAAGCTGTGGAGGCAGGCATGTTGTGCTACTTTTGCGCTCTTCTTGGCTAGTCCTTCGCAGCTGCTGTGTTCTTGGAACTCAGGGCTTTCTGGTTAATAGAACCCTTACCCTAGGCGTAACTCAAACCTTAACCCTAGGAAGGAAAATCAGCCTATGGTTCGGGATGGTCTCATGGAAATATCAGTGGTGGCAGCCAAGTTGCGTCACTTTTGCGCTCCCCTTGGGATGCCTTTTGCAGCTGCAGTGTGCCTGGAGCCCAGGGCTTCCTGGTTTTAAAAGTCCTAGGCCTAAGCCTAACAGTAACCCTAGGAAGGTAAATTAGCCGGGTATTAGGGTTCTTCCTAAGGGAAAAGCCGTGAAAGCAGCCATGTTGTGGCACTTCTGCACTCCCTTTGGGATGCCTTTGGCAGATGAAGTAAGCCTGGAACTCAGGGCTTCCTGGTTAAAGAAATCCAAGCCCTAGGCTGAACCCTTACCCTAACCCTAGGCAGATAAATCAGCCTAGGTATAGGGATGGTGCCAAGGAAAAAGCTGTGAAAGCTGCCATGTTGTTGCACTTTTGTACTCCCCTTGGGATGCCTTGAACAGCTGCAGTGTGCCTGGAGCTAAGGGCTTCCTAGTTTCAAAAATCCTAGCCCTAGGCCTAAGCCTAACAGTAACCCTGGGAAAGTAAATCAGCCTGATGTTAGGCTTCTTGCCAAGGAAAAAGCCGTGAAAGCAGCCATGTTGTGGCACTTTTGCACTCCCTTTCGGATGCCTTTCACAGCTCCAGTGTGCCTGGAACTCAGGGCTTCCTGCTTTTAAAAATCCTAGCCCTAGGCCGAACCCCAACCCTAAGACGAGAAAGGCAAATCAGCCAGGAATTAGGCATGTCCCCAAGGAAAAAGCTGTGGAGGCAGGCATGTTGTGGTACTTTTGCGCTCTTCTTGGCTAGTCCTTCGCAGCTGCTGTGTTCTTGGAACTCAGGGCTTTCTGGTTAATAGAACCCTTACCCTAGGCGTAACTCAAACCTTAACCCTAGGAAGGAAAATCAGCCTATGGTTCGGGATGGTCTCATGGAAATATCAGTGGTGGCAGCCAAGTTGCGTCACTTTTGCGCTCCCCTTGGGATGCCTTTCGCAGCTGCAGTGTGCCTGGAGCCCAGGGCTTCCTGGTTTTAAAAGTCCTAGGCCTAAGCCTAACAGTAACCCTAGGAAGGTAAATCAGCCGGGTATTAGGGTTCTTCCTAAGGGAAAAGCCGTGAAAGCAGCCATGTTGTGGCACTTCTGCACTCCCTTTGGGATGCCTTTGGCAGATGAAGTAAGCCTGGAACTCAGGGCTTCCTGGTAAAAAATATTCAAGCCCTAGGCTGAACCCTAACCCTAACCCTAGGCAGATAAATCAGCCTAGGTATAGGGATGGTGCCAAGGAAAAAGCTGTGAAAGCTGCCATGTTGTTGCACTTTTGTACTCCCCTTGGGATGCCTTGAACAGCTGCAGTGTGCCTGGAGCTAAGGGCCTCCTAGTTTCAAAAATCCTAGCCCTAGGCCTAAGCCTAACAGTAACCCTGGGAAAGTAAATCAGCCTGGTGTTAGGCTTCTTGCCAAGGAAAAAGCCGTGAAAGCAGCCATGTTGTGGCACTTTTGCACTCCCTTTTGGATGCCTTTCACAGCTCCAGTGTGCCTGGAACTCAGGGCTTCCTGCTTTTAAAAATCCTAGCCCTAGGCCGAACCCCAACCCTAAGACGAGAAAGGCAAATCAGCCAGGAATTAGGCATGTCCCCAAGGAAAAAGCTGTGGAGGCAGGCATGTTGTGGTACTTTTGCGCTCTTCTTGGCTAGTCCTTCGCAGCTGCTGTGTTCTTGGAACTCAGGGCTTTCTGGTTAATAGACCCTTACCCTAGGCGTAACTCAAACCTTAACCCTAGGAAGGAAAATCAGCCTATGGTTTGGGATGGTCTCATGGAAATATCAGTGGTGGCAGCCAAGTTGCGTCACTTTTGCGCTCCCGTTGGGATGCCTTTCGCAGCTGCAGTGTGCCTGGAGCCCAGGGCTTCCTGGTTTTAAAAGTCCTAGGCCTAAGCCTAACAGTAACCCTAGGAAGGTAAATCAGCCGGGTATTAGGGTTCTTCCTAAGGGAAAAGCCGTGAAAGCAGCCATGTTGTGGCACTTCTGCACTCCCTTTGGGATGCCTTTGGCAGATGAAGTAAGCCTGGAACTCAGGGCTCCCTGGTTAAAAAAATTCAAGCCCTAGGCTGAACCCTAACCGTAACCCTAGGCAGATAAACCAGCCTAGGTATAGGGATGGTGCCAAGGAAAAAGCTGTGAAAGCTGCCATGTTGTTGCACTTTTGTACTCCCCTTGGGATGCCTTGAACAGCTGCAGTGTGCCTGGAGCTAAGGGCTTCCTAGTTTCAAAAATCCTAGCCCTAGGCCTAAGCCTAACAGTAACCCTGGGAAGGTAAATCAGCCTGGTGTTAGGCTTCTTGCCAAGGAAAAAGCCGTGAGAGCAGCCATGTTGTGGCACTTCTGCACTCCCTTTGGGATGCCTTTGGCAGATGAAGTAAGCCTGGAACTCAGGGCTTCCTGGTAAAAAAAATTCAAGCCCTAGGCTGAACCCTAACCCTAACCCTAGGCAGATAAATCAGCCTAGGTATAGGGATGGTGCCAAGGAAAAAGCTGTGAAAGCTGCCATGTTGTTGCACTTTTGTACTCCCCTTGGGATGCCTTGAACAGCTGCAGTGTGCCTGGAGCTAAGGGCCTCCTAGTTTCAAAAATCCTAGCCCTAGGCCTAAGCCTAACAGTAACCCTGGGAAAGTAAATCAGCCTGGTGTTAGGCTTCTTGCCAAGGAAAAAGCCGTGAAAGCAGCCATGTTGTGGCACTTTTGCACTCCCTTTTGGATGCCTTTCACAGCTCCAGTGTGCCTGGAACTCAGGGCTTCCTGCTTTTAAAAATCCTAGCCCTAGGCCGAACCCCAACCCTAAGACGAGAAAGGCAAATCAGCCAGGAATTAGGCATGTCCCCAAGGAAAAAGCTGTGGAGGCAGGCATGTTGTGGTACTTTTGCGCTCTTCTTGGCTAGTCCTTCGCAGCTGCTGTGTTCTTGGAACTCAGGGCTTTCTGGTTAATAGACCCTTACCCTAGGCGTAACTCAAACCTTAACCCTAGGAAGGAAAATCAGCCTATGGTTCGGGATGGTCTCATGGAAATATCAGTGGTGGCAGCCAAGTTGCGTCACTTTTGCGCTCCCCTTGGGATGCCTTTCGCAGCTGCAGTGTGCCTGGAGCCCAGGGCTTCCTGGTTTTAAAAGTCCTAGGCCTAAGCCTAACAGTAACCCTAGGAAGGTAAATCAGCCGGGTATTAGGGTTCTTCCTAAGGGAAAAGCCGTGAAAGCAGCCATGTTGTGGCACTTCTGCACTCCCTTTGGGATGCCTTTGGCAGATGAAGTAAGCCTGGAACTCAGGGCTCCCTGGTTAAAAAAATTCAAGCCCTAGGCTGAACCCTAACCGTAACCCTAGGCAGATAAACCAGCCTAGGTATAGGGATGGTGCCAAGGAAAAAGCTGTGAAAGCTGCCATGTTGTTGCACTTTTGTACTCCCCTTGGGATGCCTTGAACAGCTGCAGTGTGCCTGGAGCTAAGGGCTTCCTAGTTTCAAAAATCCTAGCCCTAGGCCTAAGCCTAACAGTAACCCTGGGAAGGTAAATCAGCCTGGTGTTAGGCTTCTTGCCAAGGAAAAAGCCGTGAGAGCAGCCATGTTGTGGCACTTCTGCACTCCCTTTGGGATGCCTTTGGCAGATGAAGTAAGCCTGGAACTCAGGGCTTCCTGGTTAAAGAAATCCAAGCCCTAGGCTGAACCCTAACCCTAACCCTAGGCAGATAAATCAGCCTAGGTATAGGGATGGTGCCAAGGAAAAAGCTGTGAAAGCTGCCATGTTGTTGCACTTTTGTACTCCCCTTGGGATGCCTTGAACAGCTGCAGTGTGCCTGGAGCTAAGGGCTTCCTAGTTTCAAAAATCCTAGCCCTAGGCCTAAGCCTAACAGTAACCCTGGGAAAGTAAATCAGCCTGATGTTAGGCTTCTTGCCAAGGAAAAAGCCGTGAAAGCAGCCATGTTGTGGCACTTTTGCACTCCCTTTCGGATGCCTTTCACAGCTCCAGTGTGCCTGGAACTCGGGGCTTCCTGCTTTTAAAAATCGTAGCCCTAGGCCGAACCCCAACCCTATGACGAGAAAGGCAAATCAGCCAGGAATTAGGCATGTCCCCAAGGAAAAAGCTGTGGAGGCAGGCATGTTGTGGTACTTTTGCGCTCTTCTTGGCTAGTCCTTCGCAGCTGCTGTGTTCTTGGAACTCAGGGCTTTCTGGTTAATAGAGCCCTTACCCTAGGCGTAACTCAAACCTTAACCCTAGGAAGGAAAATCAGCCTATGGTTCGGGATGGTCTCATGGAAATATCAGTGGTGGCAGCCAAGTTGCGTCACTTTTGCGCTCCCCTTGGGATGCCTTTCGCAGCTGCAGTGTGCCTGGAGCCCAGGGCTTCCTGGTTTTAAAAGTCCTAGGCCTAAGCCTAACAGTAACCCTAGGAAGGTAAATCAGCCGGGTATTAGGGTTCTTCCTAAGGGAAAAGCCGTGAAAGCAGCCATGTTGTGGCACTTCTGCACTCCCTTTGGGATGCCTTTGGCAGATGAAGTAAGCCTGGAACTCAGGGCTTCCTGGTAAAAAAAATTCAAGCCCTAGGCTGAACCCTAACCCTAACCCTAGGCAGATAAATCAGCCTAGGTATAGGGATGGTGCCAAGGAAAAAGCTGTGAAAGCTGCCATGTTGTTGCACTTTTGTACTCCCCTTGGGATGCCTTGAACACCTGCAGTGTGCCTGGAGCTAAGGGCCTCCTAGTTTCAAAAATCCTAGCCCTAGGCCTAAGCCTAACAGTAACCCTGGGAAAGTAAATCAGCCTGGTGTTAGGCTTCTTGCCAAGGAAAAAGCCGTGAAAGCAGCCATGTTGTGGCACTTTTGCACTCCCTTTTGGATGCCTTTCACAGCTCCAGTGTGCCTGGAACTCAGGGCTTCCTGCTTTTAAAAATCCTAGCCCTAGGCCGAACCCCAACCCTAAGACGAGAAAGGCAAATCAGCCAGGAATTAGGCATGTCCCCAAGGAAAAAGCTGTGGAGGCAGGCATGTTGTGGTACTTTTGCGCTCTTCTTGGCTAGTCCTTCGCAGCTGCTGTGTTCTTGGAACTCAGGGCTTTCTGGTTAATAGAACCCTTACCCTAGGCGTAACTCAAACCTTAACCCTAGGAAGGAAAATCAGCCTATGGTTCGGGATGGTCTCATGGAAATATCAGTGGTGGCAGCCAAGTTGCGTCACTTTTGCGCTCCCCTTGGGATGCCTTTTGCAGCTGCAGTGTGCCTGGAGCCCAGGGCTTCCTGGTTTTAAAAGTCCTAGGCCTAAGCCTAACAGTAACCCTAGGAAGGTAAATTAGCCGGGTATTAGGGTTCTTCCTAAGGGAAAAGCCGTGAAAGCAGCCATGTTGTGGCACTTCTGCACTCCCTTTGGGATGCCTTTGGCAGATGAAGTAAGCCTGGAACTCAGGGCTTCCTGGTTAAAGAAATCCAAGCCCTAGGCTGAACCCTTACCCTAACCCTAGGCAGATAAATCAGCCTAGGTATAGGGATGGTGCCAAGGAAAAAGCTGTGAAAGCTGCCATGTTGTTGCACTTTTGTACTCCCCTTGGGATGCCTTGAACAGCTGCAGTGTGCCTGGAGCTAAGGGCCTCCTAGTTTCAAAAATCCTAGCCCTAGGCCTAAGCCTAACAGTAACCCTGGGAAAGTAAATCAGCCTGATGTTAGGCTTCTTGCCAAGGAAAAAGCCGTGAAAGCAGCCATGTTGTGGCACTTTTGCACTCCCTTTCGGATGCCTTTCACAGCTCCAGTGTGCCTGGAACTCAGGGCTTCCTGCTTTTAAAAATCCTAGCCCTAGGCCGAACCCCAACCCTAAGACGAGAAAGGCAAATCAGCCAGGAATTAGGCATGTCCCCAAGGAAAAAGCTGTGGAGGCAGGCATGTTGTGGTACTTTTGCGCTCTTCTTGGCTAGTCCTTCGCAGCTGCTGTGTTCTTGGAACTCAGGGCTTTCTGGTTAATAGAACCCTTACCCTAGGCGTAACTCAAACCTTAACCCTAGGAAGGAAAATCAGCCTATGGTTCGGGATGGTCTCATGGAAATATCAGTGGTGGCAGCCAAGTTGCGTCACTTTTGCGCTCCCCTTGGGATGCCTTTCGCAGCTGCAGTGTGCCTGGAGCCCAGGGCTTCCTGGTTTTAAAAGTCCTAGGCCTAAGCCTAACAGTAACCCTAGGAAGGTAAATCAGCCGGGTATTAGGGTTCTTCCTAAGGGAAAAGCCGTGAAAGCAGCCATGTTGTGGCACTTCTGCACTCCCTTTGGGATGCCTTTGGCAGATGAAGTAAGCCTGGAACTCAGGGCTTCCTGGTTAAAAAAATTCAAGCCCTAGGCTGAACCCTAACCCTAACCCTAGGCAGATAAATCAGCCTAGGTATAGGGATGGTGCCAAGGAAAAAGCTGTGAAAGCTGCCATGTTGTTGCACTTTTGTACTCCCCTTGGGATGCCTTGAACAGCTGCAGTGTGCCTGGAGCTAAGGGCCTCCTAGTTTCAAAAATCCTAGCCCTAGGCCTAAGCCTAACAGTAACCCTGGGAAAGTAAATCAGCCTGGTGTTAGGCTTCTTGCCAAGGAAAAAGCCGTGAAAGCAGCCATGTTGTGGCACTTTTGCACTCCCTTTTGGATGCCTTTCACAGCTCCAGTGTGCCTGGAACTCAGGGCTTCCTGCTTTTAAAAATCCTAGCCCTAGGCCGAACCCCAACCCTAAGACGAGAAAGGCAAATCAGCCAGGAATTAGGCATGTCCCCAAGGAAAAAGCTGTGGAGGCAGGCATGTTGTGGTACTTTTGCGCTCTTCTTGGCTAGTCCTTCGCAGCTGCTGTGTTCTTGGAACTCAGGGCTTTCTGGTTAATAGACCCTTACCCTAGGCGTAACTCAAACCTTAACCCTAGGAAGGAAAATCAGCCTATGGTTCGGGATGGTCTCATGGAAATATCAGTGGTGGCAGCCAAGTTGCGTCACTTTTGCGCTCCCCTTGGGATGCCTTTCGCAGCTGCAGTGTGCCTGGAGCCCAGGGCTTCCTGGTTTTAAAAGTCCTAGGCCTAAGCCTAACAGTAACCCTAGGAAGGTAAATCAGCCGGGTATTAGGGTTCTTCCTAAGGGAAAAGCCGTGAAAGCAGCCATGTTGTGGCACTTCTGCACTCCCTTTGGGATGCCTTTGGCAGATGAAGTAAGCCTGGAACTCAGGGCTTCCTGGTAAAAAAAATTCAAGCCCTAGGCTGAACCCTAACCCTAACCCTAGGCAGATAAATCAGCCTAGGTATAGGGATGGTGCCAAGGAAAAAGCTGTGAAAGCTGCCATGTTGTTGCACTTTTGTACTCCCCTTGGGATGCCTTGAACAGCTGCAGTGTGCCTGGAGCTAAGGGCTTCCTAGTTTTAAAAATCCTAGCCCTAGGCCTAAGCCTAACAGTAACCCTGGGAAGGTAAGTCAGCCTGGTGTTAGGCGTCTTGCCAAGGAAAAAGCCGTGAAAGCAGCCATGTTGTGGCACTTTTGCACTCCCTTTTGGATGCCTTTCACAGCTCCAGTGTGCCTGGAACTCAGGGCTTCCTGCTTTTAAAAATCCTAGCCCTAGGCCGAACCCCAACCCTAAGACGAGAAAGGCAAATCAGCCAGGAATTAGGCATGTCCCCAAGGAAAAAGCTGTGGAGGCAGGCATGTTGTGGTACTTTTGCGCTCTTCTTGGCTAGTCCTTCGCAGCTGCTGTGTTCTTGGAACTCAGGGCTTTCTGGTTAATAGAACCCTTACCCTAGGCGTAACTCAAACCTTAACCCTAGGAAGGAAAATCAGCCTATGGTTCGGGATGGTCTCATGGAAATATCAGTGGTGGCAGCCAAGTTGCGTCACTTTTGCGCTCCCCTTGGGATGCCTTTTGCAGCTGCAGTGTGCCTGGAGCCCAGGGCTTCCTGGTTTTAAAAGTCCTAGGCCTAAGCCTAACAGTAACCCTAGGAAGGTAAATCAGCCGGGTATTAGGGTTCTTCCTAAGGGAAAAGCCGTGAAAGCAGCCATGTTGTGGCACTTCTGCACTCCCTTTGGGATGCCTTTGGCAGATGAAGTAAGCCTGGAACTCAGGGCTTCCTGGTAAAAAAAATTCAAGCCCTAGGCTGAACCCTAACCCTAACCCTAGGCAGATAAACCAGCCTAGGTATAGGGATGGTGCCAAGGAAAAAGCTGTGAAAGCTGCCATGTTGTTGCACTTTTGTACTCCCCTTGGGATGCCTTGAACAGCTGCAGTGTGCCTGGAGCTAAGGGCTTCCTAGTTTTAAAAATCCTAGCCCTAGGCCTAAGCCTAACAGTAACCCTGGGAAAGTAAATCAGCCTGATGTTAGGCATCTTGCCAAGGAAAAAGCCGTGAAAGCAGCCATGTTGTGGCACTTTTGCACTCCCTTTTGGATGCCTTTCACAGCTCCAGTGTGCCTGGAACTCAGGGCTTCCTGCTTTTAAAAATCCTAGCCCTAGGCCGAACCCCAACCCTAAGACGAGAAAGGCAAATCAGCCAGGAATTAGGCATGTCCCCAAGGAAAAAGCTGTGGAGGCAGGCATGTTGTGGTACTTTTGCGCTCTTCTTGGCTAGTCCTTCGCAGCTGCTGTGTTCTTGGAACTCAGGGCTTTCTGGTTAATAGAACCCTTACCCTAGGCGTAACTCAAACCTTAACCCTAGGAAGGAAAATCAGCCTATGGTTCGGGATGGTCTCATGGAAATATCAGTGGTGGCAGCCAAGTTGCGTCACTTTTGCGCTCCCCTTGGGATGCCTTTCGCAGCTGCAGTGTGCCTGGAGCCCAGGGCTTCCTGGTTTTAAAAGTCCTAGGCCTAAGCCTAACAGTAACCCTAGGAAGGTAAATCAGCCGGGTATTAGGGTTCTTCCTAAGGGAAAAGCCGTGAAAGCAGCCATGTTGTGGCACTTCTGCACTCCCTTTTGGATGCCTTTGGCAGATGAAGTAAGCCTGGAACTCAGGGCTTCCTGGTTAAAAAAATCCTAGCCCTAGGCCGAACCCCAACCCTAAGACGAGAAAGGCAAATCAGCCAGGAATTAGGCATGTCCCCAAGGAAAAAGCTGTGGAGGCAGGCATGTTGTGGTACTTTTGCGCTCTTCTTGGCTAGTCCTTCGCAGCTGCTGTGTTCTTGGAACTCAGGGCTTTCTGGTTAATAGAACCCTTACCCTAGGCGTAACTCAAACCTTAACCCTAGGAAGGAAAATCAGCCTATGGTTCGGGATGGTCTCATGGAAATATCAGTGGTGGCAGCCAAGTTGCGTCACTTTTGCGCTCCCGTTGGGATGCCTTTTGCAGCTGCAGTGTGCCTGGAGCCCAGGGCTTCCTGGTTTTAAAAGTCCTAGGCCTAAGCCTAACAGTAACCCTAGGAAGGTAAATCAGCCGGGTATTAGGGTTCTTCCTAAGGGAAAAGCCGTGAAAGCAGCCATGTTGTGGCACTTCTGCACTCCCTTTGGGATGCCTTTGGCAGATGAAGTAAGCCTGGAACTCAGGGCTTCCTGGTTAAAAAAATTCAAGCCCTAGGCTGAACCCTAACCCTAACCCTAGGCAGATAAATCAGCCTAGGTATAGGGATGGTTCCAAGGAAAAAGCTGTGAAAGCTGCCATGTTGTTGCACTTTTGTACTCCCCTTGGGATGCCTTGAACAGCTGCAGTGTGCCTGGAGCTAAGGGCTTCCTAGTTTCAAAAATCCTAGCCCTAGGCCTAAGCCTAACAGTAACCCTGGGAAGGTAAGTCAGCCTGATGTTAGGCATCTTGCCAAGGAAAAAGCCGTGAAAGCAGCCATGTTGTGGCACTTTTGCACTCCCTTTTGGATGCCTTTCACAGCTCCAGTGTGCCTGGAACTCAGGGCTTCCTGCTTTTAAAAATCCTAGCCCTAGGCCGAACCCCAACCCTAAGACGAGAAAGGCAAATCAGCCAGGAATTAGGCATGTCCCCAAGGAAAAAGCTGTGGAGGCAGGCATGTTGTGGTACTTTTGCGCTCTTCTTGGCTAGTCCTTCGCAGCTGCTGTGTTCTTGGAACTCAGGGCTTTCTGGTTAATAGAACCCTTACCCTAGGCGTAACTCAAACCTTAACCCTAGGAAGGAAAATCAGCCTATGGTTCGGGATGGTCTCATGGAAATATCAGTGGTGGCAGCCAAGTTGCGTCACTTTTGCGCTCCCCTTGGGATGCCTTTTGCAGCTGCAGTGTGCCTGGAGCCCAGGGCTTCCTGGTTTTAAAAGTCCTAGGCCTAAGCCTAACAGTAACCCTAGGAAGGTAAATCAGCCGGGTATTAGGGTTCTTCCTAAGGGAAAAGCCGTGAAAGCAGCCATGTTGTGGCACTTCTGCACTCCCTTTGGGATGCCTTTGGCAGATGAAGTAAGCCTGGAACTCAGGGCTTCCTGGTTAAAGAAATCCAAGCCCTAGGCTGAACCCTAACCCTAACCCTAGGCAGATAAACCAGCCTAGGTATAGGGATGGTGCCAAGGAAAAAGCTGTGAAAGCTGCCATGTTGTTGCACTTTTGTACTCCCCTTGGGATGCCTTGAACAGCTGCAGTGTGCCTGGAGCTAAGGGCTTCCTAGTTTTAAAAATCCTAGCCCTAGGCCTAAGCCTAACAGTAACCCTGGGAAGGTAAGTCAGCCTGGTGTTAGGCGTCTTGCCAAGGAAAAAGCCGTGAAAGCAGCCATGTTGTGGCACTTTTGCACTCCCTTTTGGATGCCTTTCACAGCTCCAGTGTGCCTGGAACTCAGGGCTTCCTGATTTTAAAAATCCTAGCCCTAGGCCGAACCCCAACCCTAAGACGAGAAAGGCAAATCAGCCAGGAATTAGGCATGTCCCCAAGGAAAAAGCTGTGGAGGCCGGCATGTTGTGCTACTTTTGCGCTCTTCTTGGCTAGTCCTTCGCAGCTGCTGTGTTCTTGGAACTCAGGGCTTTCTGGTTAATAGAACCCTTACCCTAGGCGTAACTCAAACCTTAACCCTAGGAAGGAAAATCAGCCTATGGTTCGGGATGGTCTCATGGAAATATCAGTGGTGGCAGCCAAGTTGCGTCACTTTTGCGCTCCCCTTGGGATGCCTTTTGCAGCTGCAGTGTGCCTGGAGCCCAGGGCTTCCTGGTTTTAAAAGTCCTAGGCCTAAGCCTAACAGTAACCCTAGGAAGGTAAATCAGCCGGGTATTAGGGTTCTTCCTAAGGGAAAAGCCGTGAAAGCAGCCATGTTGTGGCACTTCTGCACTCCCTTTGGGATGCCTTTGGCAGATGAAGTAAGCCTGGAACTCAGGGCTTCCTGGTTAAAGAAATCCAAGCCCTAGGCTGAACCCTTACCCTAACCCTAGGCAGATAAATCAGCCTAGGTATAGGGATGGTGCCAAGGAAAAAGCTGTGAAAGCTGCCATGTTGTTGCACTTTTGTACTCCCCTTGGGATGCCTTGAACAGCTGCAGTGTGCCTGGAGCTAAGGGCTTCCTAGTTTCAAAAATCCTAGCCCTAGGCCTAAGCCTAACAGTAACCCTGGGAAAGTAAATCACCCTGATGTTAGGCTTCTTGCCAAGGAAAAAGCCGTGAAAGCAGCCATGTTGTGGCACTTTTGCACTCCCTTTCGGATGCCTTTCACAGCTGCAGTGTGCCTGGAACTCAGGGCTTCCTGATTTTAAAAATCCTAGCCCTAGGCCGAACCCCAACCCTAAGACGAGAAAGGCAAATCAGCCAGGAATTAGGCATGTCCACAAGGAAAAAGCTGTGGAGGCAGGCATGTTGTGCTACTTTTGCGCTCTTCTTGGCTAGTCCTTCGCAGCTGCTGTGTTCTTGGAACTCAGGGCTTTCTGGTTAATAGAACCCTTACCCTAGGCGTAACTCAAACCTTAACCCTAGGAAGGAAAATCAGCCTATGGTTCGGGATGGTCTCATGGAAATATCAGTGGTGGCAGCCAAGTTGCGTCATTTTTGCGCTCCCCTTGGGATGCCTTTCGCAGCTGCAGTGTGCCTGGAGCCCAGGGCTTCCTGGTTTTAAAAGTCCTAGGCCTAAGCCTAACAGTAACCCTAGGAAGGTAAATCAGCCGGGTATTAGGGTTCTTCCTAAGGGAAAAGCCGTGAAAGCAGCCATGTTGTGGCACTTCTGCACTCCCTTTGGGATGCCTTTGGCAGATGAAGTAAGCCTGGAACTCAGGGCTTCCTGGTAAAAAAAATTCAAGCCCTAGGCTGAACCCTAACCCTAACCCTAGGCAGATAAATCAGCCTAGGTATAGGGATGGTGCCAAGGAAAAAGCTGTGAAAGCTGCCATGTTGTTGCACTTTTGTACTCCCCTTGGGATGCCTTGAACAGCTGCAGTGTGCCTGGAGCTAAGGGCTTCCTAGTTTCAAAAATCCTAGCCCTAGGCCTAAGCCTAACAGTAACCCTGGGAAAGTAAATCAGCCTGGTGTTAGGCTTCTTGCCAAGGAAAAAGCCGTGAAAGCAGCCATGTTGTGGCACTTTTGCACTCCCTTTTGGATGCCTTTCACAGCTCCAGTGTGCCTGGAACTCAGGGCTTCCTGCTTTTAAAAATCCTAGCGCAAGGCCGAACCCCAACCCTAAGACGAGAAAGGCAAATCAGCCAGGAATTAGGCATGTCCCCAAGGAAAAAGCTGTGGAGGCAGGCATGTTGTGGTACTTTTGCGCTCTTCTTGGCTAGTCCTTCGCAGCTGCTGTGTTCTTGGAACTCAGGGCTTTCTGGTTAATAGAACCCTTACCCTAGGCGTAACTCAAACCTTAACCCTAGGAAGGAAAATCAGCCTATGGTTCGGGATGGTCTCATGGAAATATCAGTGGTGGCAGCCAAGTTGCGTCACTTTTGCGCTCCCCTTGGGATGCCTTTCCCAGCTGCAGTGTGCCTGGAGCCCAGGGCTTCCTGGTTTTAAAAGTCCTAGGCCTAAGCCTAACAGTAACCCTAGGAAGGTAAATCAGCCGGGTATTAGGGTTCTTCCTAAGGGAAAAGCCGTGAAAGCAGCCATGTTGTGGCACTTCTGCACTCCCTTTGGGATGCCTTTGGCAGATGAAGTAAGCCTGGAACTCAGGGCTTCCTGGTTAAAAAAATTCAAGCCCTAGGCTGAACCCTAACCCTAACCCTAGGCAGATAAATCAGCCTAGGTATAGGGATGGTGCCAAGGAAAAAGCTGTGAAAGCTGCCATGTTGTTGCACTTTTGTACTCCCCTTGGGATGCCTTGAACAGCTGCAGTGTGCCTGGAGCTAAGGGCCTCCTAGTTTCAAAAATCCTAGCCCTAGGCCTAAGCCTAACAGTAACCCTGGGAAAGTAAATCAGCCTGGTGTTAGGCTTCTTGCCAAGGAAAAAGCCGTGAAAGCAGCCATGTTGTGGCACTTTTGCACTCCCTTTTGGATGCCTTTCACAGCTCCAGTGTGCCTGGAACTCAGGGCTTCCTGCTTTTAAAAATCCTAGCCCTAGGCCGAACCCCAACCCTAAGACGAGAAAGGCAAATCAGCCAGGAATTAGGCATGTCCCCAAGGAAAAAGCTGTGGAGGCAGGCATGTTGTGGTACTTTTGCGCTCTTCTTGGCTAGTCCTTCGCAGCTGCTGTGTTCTTGGAACTCAGGGCTTTCTGGTTAATAGACCCTTACCCTAGGCGTAACTCAAACCTTAACCCTAGGAAGGAAAATCAGCCTATGGTTCGGGATGGTCTCATGGAAATATCAGTGGTGGCAGCCAAGTTGCGTCACTTTTGCGCTCCCCTTGGGATGCCTTTCGCAGCTGCAGTGTGCCTGGAGCCCAGGGCTTCCTGGTTTTAAAAGTCCTAGGCCTAAGCCTAACAGTAACCCTAGGAAGGTAAATCAGCCGGGTATTAGGGTTCTTCCTAAGGGAAAAGCCGTGAAAGCAGCCATGTTGTGGCACTTCTGCACTCCCTTTGGGATGCCTTTGGCAGATGAAGTAAGCCTGGAACTCAGGGCTTCCTGGTAAAAAAAATCCAAGCCCTAGGCTGAACCCTAACCCTAACCCTAGGCAGATAAATCAGCCTAGGTATAGGGATGGTGCCAAGGAAAAAGCTGTGAAAGCTGCCATGTTGTTGCACTTTTGTACTCCCCTTGGGATGCCTTGAACAGCTGCAGTGTGCCTGGAGCTAAGGGCTTCCTAGTTTTAAAAATCCTAGCCCTAGGCCTAAGCCTAACAGTAACCCTGGGAAGGTAAGTCAGCCTGGTGTTAGGCGTCTTGCCAAGGAAAAAGCCGTGAAAGCAGCCATGTTGTGGCACTTTTGCACTCCCTTTTGGATGCCTTTCACAGCTGCAGTGTGCCTGGAACTCAGGGCTTCCTGCTTTTAAAAATCCTAGCCCTAGGCCGAACCCCAACCCTAAGACGAGAAAGGCAAATCAGCCAGGAATTAGGCATGTCCCCAAGGAAAAAGCTGTGGAGGCAGGCATGTTGTGGTACTTTTGCGCTCTTCTTGGCTAGTCCTTCGCAGCTGCTGTGTTCTTGGAACTCAGGGCTTTCTGGTTAATAGAACCCTTACCCTAGGCGTAACTCAAACCTTAACCCTAGGAAGGAAAATCAGCCTATGGTTCGGGATGGTCTCATGGAAATATCAGTGGTGGCAGCCAAGTTGCGTCACTTTTGCGCTCCCCTTGGGATGCCTTTTGCAGCTGCAGTGTGCCTGGAGCCCAGGGCTTCCTGGTTTTAAAAGTCCTAGGCCTAAGCCTAACAGTAACCCTAGGAAGGTAAATCAGCCGGGTATTAGGGTTCTTCCTAAGGGAAAAGCCGTGAAAGCAGCCATGTTGTGGCACTTCTGCACTCCCTTTGGGATGCCTTTGGCAGATGAAGTAAGCCTGGAACTCAGGGCTTCCTGGTAAAAAAAATTCAAGCCCTAGGCTGAACCCTAACCCTAACCCTAGGCAGATAAATCAGCCTAGGTATAGGGATGGTGCCAAGGAAAAAGCTGTGAAAGCTGCCATGTTGTTGCACTTTTGTACTCCCCTTGGGATGCCTTGAACAGCTGCAGTGTGCCTGGAGCTAAGGGCCTCCTAGTTTCAAAAATCCTAGCCCTAGGCCTAAGCCTAACAGTAACCCTGGGAAAGTAAGTCAGCCTGGTGTTAGGCGTCTTGCCAAGGAAAAAGCCGTGAAAGCAGCCATGTTGTGGCACTTTTGCACTCCCTTTTGGATGCCTTTCACAGCTGCAGTGTGCCTGGAACTCAGGGCTTCCTGCTTTTAAAAATCCTAGCCCTAGGCCGAACCCCAACCCTAAGACGAGAAAGGCAAATCAGCCAGGAATTAGGCATGTCCCCAAGGAAAAAGCTGTGGAGGCAGGCATGTTGTGGTACTTTTGCGCTCTTCTTGGCTAGTCCTTCGCAGCTGCTGTGTTCTTGGAACTCAGGGCTTTCTGGTTAATAGAACCCTTACCCTAGGCGTAACTCAAACCTTAACCCTAGGAAGGAAAATCAGCCTATGGTTCGGGATGGTCTCATGGAAATATCAGTGGTGGCAGCCAAGTTGCGTCACTTTTGCGCTCCCCTTGGGATGCCTTTTGCAGCTGCAGTGTGCCTGGAGCCCAGGGCTTCCTGGTTTTAAAAGTCCTAGGCCTAAGCCTAACAGTAACCCTAGGAAGGTAAATCAGCCGGGTATTAGGGTTCTTCCTAAGGGAAAAGCCGTGAAAGCAGCCATGTTGTGGCACTTCTGCACTCCCTTTGGGATGCCTTTGGCAGATGAAGTAAGCCTGGAACTCAGGGCTTCCTGGTAAAAAAAATTCAAGCCCTAGGCTGAACCCTAACCCTAACCCTAGGCAGATAAATCAGCCTAGGTATAGGGATGGTGCCAAGGAAAAAGCTGTGAAAGCTGCCATGTTGTTGCACTTTTGTACTCCCCTTGGGATGCCTTGAACAGCTGCAGTGTGCCTGGAGCTAAGGGCCTCCTAGTTTCAAAAATCCTAGCCCTAGGCCTAAGCCTAACAGTAACCCTGGGAAAGTAAATCAGCCTGGTGTTAGGCTTCTTGCCAAGGAAAAAGCCGTGAAAGCAGCCATGTTGTGGCACTTTTGCACTCCCTTTTGGATGCCTTTCACAGCTCCAGTGTGCCTGGAACTCAGGGCTTCCTGCTTTTAAAAATCCTAGCCCTAGGCCGAACCCCAACCCTAAGACGAGAAAGGCAAATCAGCCAGGAATTAGGCATGTCCCCAAGGAAAAAGCTGTGGAGGCAGGCATGTTGTGGTACTTTTGCGCTCTTCTTGGCTAGTCCTTCGCAGCTGCTGTGTTCTTGGAACTCAGGGCTTTCTGGTTAATAGACCCTTACCCTAGGCGTAACTCAAACCTTAACCCTAGGAAGGAAAATCAGCCTATGGTTCGGGATGGTCTCATGGAAATATCAGTGGTGGCAGCCAAGTTGCGTCACTTTTGCGCTCCCCTTGGGATGCCTTTCGCAGCTGCAGTGTGCCTGGAGCCCAGGGCTTCCTGGTTTTAAAAGTCCTAGGCCTAAGCCTAACAGTAACCCTAGGAAGGTAAATCAGCCGGGTATTAGGGTTCTTCCTAAGGGAAAAGCCGTGAAAGCAGCCATGTTGTGGCACTTCTGCACTCCCTTTGGGATGCCTTTGGCAGATGAAGTAAGCCTGGAACTCAGGGCTCCCTGGTTAAAAAAATTCAAGCCCTAGGCTGAACCCTAACCGTAACCCTAGGCAGATAAACCAGCCTAGGTATAGGGATGGTGCCAAGGAAAAAGCTGTGAAAGCTGCCATGTTGTTGCACTTTTGTACTCCCCTTGGGATGCCTTGAACAGCTGCAGTGTGCCTGGAGCTAAGGGCTTCCTAGTTTCAAAAATCCTAGCCCTAGGCCTAAGCCTAACAGTAACCCTGGGAAGGTAAATCAGCCTGGTGTTAGGCTTCTTGCCAAGGAAAAAGCCGTGAGAGCAGCCATGTTGTGGCACTTCTGCACTCCCTTTGGGATGCCTTTGGCAGATGAAGTAAGCCTGGAACTCAGGGCTTCCTGGTTAAAGAAATCCAAGCCCTAGGCTGAACCCTAACCCTAACCCTAGGCAGATAAATCAGCCTAGGTATAGGGATGGTGCCAAGGAAAAAGCTGTGAAAGCTGCCATGTTGTTGCACTTTTGTACTCCCCTTGGGATGCCTTGAACAGCTGCAGTGTGCCTGGAGCTAAGGGCTTCCTAGTTTCAAAAATCCTAGCCCTAGGCCTAAGCCTAACAGTAACCCTGGGAAAGTAAATCAGCCTGGTGTTAGGCTTCTTGCCAAGGAGAAAGCCGTGAAAGCAGCCATGTTGTGGCACTTTTGCACTCCCTTTCGGATGCCTTTCACAGCTCCAGTGTGCCTGGAACTCGGGGCTTCCTGCTTTTAAAAATCGTAGCCCTAGGCCGAACCCCAACCCTATGACGAGAAAGGCAAATCAGCCAGGAATTAGGCATGTCCCCAAGGAAAAAGCTGTGGAGGCAGGCATGTTGTGGTACTTTTGCGCTCTTCTTGGCTAGTCCTTCGCAGCTGCTGTGTTCTTGGAACTCAGGGCTTTCTGGTTAATAGAGCCCTTACCCTAGGCGTAACTCAAACCTTAACCCTAGGAAGGAAAATCAGCCTATGGTTCGGGATGGTCTCATGGAAATATCAGTGGTGGCAGCCAAGTTGCGTCACTTTTGCGCTCCCCTTGGGATGCCTTTCGCAGCTGCAGTGTGCCTGGAGCCCAGGGCTTCCTGGTTTTAAAAGTCCTAGGCCTAAGCCTAACAGTAACCCTAGGAAGGTAAATCAGCCGGGTATTAGGGTTCTTCCTAAGGGAAAAGCCGTGAAAGCAGCCATGTTGTGGCACTTCTGCACTCCCTTTGGGATGCCTTTGGCAGATGAAGTAAGCCTGGAACTCAGGGCTTCCTGGTAAAAAAAATTCAAGCCCTAGGCTGAACCCTAACCCTAACCCTAGGCAGATAAATCAGCCTAGGTATAGGGATGGTGTCAAGGAAAAAGCTGTGAAAGCTGCCATGTTGTTGCACTTTTGTACTCCCCTTGGGATGCCTTGAACAGCTGCAGTGTGCCTGGAGCTAAGGGTCTCCTAGTTTCAAAAATCCTAGCCCTAGGCCTGAGCCTAACAGTAACCCTGGGAAAGTAAATCAGCCTGGTGTTAGGCTTCTTGCCAAGGAAAAAGCCGTGAAAGCAGCCATGTTGTGGCACTTTTGCACTCCCTTTTGGATGCCTTTCACAGCTCCAGTGTGCCTGGAACTCAGGGCTTCCTGCTTTTAAAAATCCTAGCCCTAGGCCGAACCCCAGCCCTAAGACGAGAAAGGCAAATCAGCCAGGAATTAGGCATGTCCCCAAGGAAAAAGCTGTGGAGGCAGGCATGTTGTGGTACTTTTGCGCTCTTCTTGGCTAGTCCTTCGCAGCTGCTGTGTTCTTGGAACTCAGGGCTTTCTGGTTAATAGAACCCTTACCCTAGGCGTAACTCAAACCTTAACCCTAGGAAGGAAAATCAGCCTATGGTTCGGGATGGTCTCATGGAAATATCAGTGGTGGCAGCCAAGTTGCGTCACTTTTGCGCTCCCCTTGGGATGCCTTTTGCAGCTGCAGTGTGCCTGGAGCCCAGGGCTTCCTGGTTTTAAAAGTCCTAGGCCTAAGCCTAACAGTAACCCTAGGAAGGTAAATTAGCCGGGTATTAGGGTTCTTCCTAAGGGAAAAGCCGTGAAAGCAGCCATGTTGTGGCACTTCTGCACTCCCTTTGGGATGCCTTTGGCAGATGAAGTAAGCCTGGAACTCAGGGCTTCCTGGTTAAAGAAATCCAAGCCCTAGGCTGAACCCTAACCCTAACCCTAGGCAGATAAATCAGCCTAGGTATAGGGATGGTGCCAAGGAAAAAGCTGTGAAAGCTGCCATGTTGTTGCACTTTTGTACTCCCCTTGGGATGCCTTGAACAGCTGCAGTGTGCCTGGAGCTAAGGGCTTCCTAGTTTCAAAAATCCTAGCCCTAGGCCTAAGCCTAACAGTAACCCTGGGAAAGTAAATCAGCCTGATGTTAGGCTTCTTGCCAAGGAAAAAGCCGTGAAAGCAGCCATGTTGTGGCACTTTTGCACTCCCTTTCGGATGCCTTTCACAGCTCCAGTGTGCCTGGAACTCAGGGCTTCCTGCTTTTAAAAATCCTAGCCCTAGGCCGAACCCCAACCCTAAGACGAGAAAGGCAAATCAGCCAGGAATTAGGCATGTCCCCAAGGAAAAAGCTGTGGAGGCAGGCATGTTGTGGTACTTTTGCGCTCTTCTTGGCTAGTCCTTCGCAGCTGCTGTGTTCTTGGAACTCAGGGCTTTCTGGTTAATAGAACCCTTACCCTAGGCGTAACTCAAACCTTAACCCTAGGAAGGAAAATCAGCCTATGGTTCGGGATGGTCTCATGGAAATATCAGTGGTGGCAGCCAAGTTGCGTCACTTTTGCGCTCCCCTTGGGATGCCTTTCGCAGCTGCAGTGTGCCTGGAGCCCAGGGCTTCCTGGTTTTAAAAGTCCTAGGCCTAAGCCTAACAGTAACCCTAGGAAGGTAAATCAGCCGGGTATTAGGGTTCTTCCTAAGGGAAAAGCCGTGAAAGCAGCCATGTTGTGGCACTTCTGCACTCCCTTTGGGATGCCTTTGGCAGATGAAGTAAGCCTGGAACTCAGGGCTTCCTGGTAAAAAAAATTCAAGCCCTAGGCTGAACCCTAACCCTAACCCTAGGCAGATAAATCAGCCTAGGTATAGGGATGGTGCCAAGGAAAAAGCTGTGAAAGCTGCCATGTTGTTGCACTTTTGTACTCCCCTTGGGATGCCTTGAACAGCTGCAGTGTGCCTGGAGCTAAGGGCCTCCTAGTTTCAAAAATCCTAGCCCTAGGCCTAAGCCTAACAGTAACCCTGGGAAAGTAAATCAGCCTGGTGTTAGGCTTCTTGCCAAGGAAAAAGCCGTGAAAGCAGCCATGTTGTGGCACTTTTGCACTCCCTTTTGGATGCCTTTCACAGCTCCAGTGTGCCTGGAACTCAGGGCTTCCTGCTTTTAAAAATCCTAGCCCTAGGCCGAACCCCAACCCTAAGACGAGAAAGGCAAATCAGCCAGGAATTAGGCATGTCCCCAAGGAAAAAGCTGTGGAGGCAGGCATGTTGTGGTACTTTTGCGCTCTTCTTGGCTAGTCCTTCGCAGCTGCTGTGTTCTTGGAACTCAGGGCTTTCTGGTTAATAGACCCTTACCCTAGGCGTAACTCAAACCTTAACCCTAGGAAGGAAAATCAGCCTATGGTTCGGGATGGTCTCATGGAAATATCAGTGGTGGCAGCCAAGTTGCGTCACTTTTGCGCTCCCCTTGGGATGCCTTTCGCAGCTGCAGTGTGCCTGGAGCCCAGGGCTTCCTGGTTTTAAAAGTCCTAGGCCTAAGCCTAACAGTAACCCTAGGAAGGTAAATCAGCCGGGTATTAGGGTTCTTCCTAAGGGAAAAGCCGTGAAAGCAGCCATGTTGTGGCACTTCTGCACTCCCTTTGGGATGCCTTTGGCAGATGAAGTAAGCCTGGAACTCAGGGCTTCCTGGTAAAAAAAATTCAAGCCCTAGGCTGAACCCTAACCCTAACCCTAGGCAGATAAATCAGCCTAGGTATAGGGATGGTGCCAAGGAAAAAGCTGTGAAAGCTGCCATGTTGTTGCACTTTTGTACTCCCCTTGGGATGCCTTGAACAGCTGCAGTGTGCCTGGAGCTAAGGGCTTCCTAGTTTTAAAAATCCTAGCCCTAGGCCTAAGCCTAACAGTAACCCTGGGAAGGTAAGTCAGCCTGGTGTTAGGCGTCTTGCCAAGGAAAAAGCCGTGAAAGCAGCCATGTTGTGGCACTTTTGCACTCCCTTTTGGATGCCTTTCACAGCTCCAGTGTGCCTGGAACTCAGGGCTTCCTGCTTTTAAAAATCCTAGCCCTAGGCCGAACCCCAACCCTAAGACGAGAAAGGCAAATCAGCCAGGAATTAGGCATGTCCCCAAGGAAAAAGCTGTGGAGGCAGGCATGTTGTGGTACTTTTGCGCTCTTCTTGGCTAGTCCTTCGCAGCTGCTGTGTTCTTGGAACTCAGGGCTTTCTGGTTAATAGAACCCTTACCCTAGGCGTAACTCAAACCTTAACCCTAGGAAGGAAAATCAGCCTATGGTTCGGGATGGTCTCATGGAAATATCAGTGGTGGCAGCCAAGTTGCGTCACTTTTGCGCTCCCCTTGGGATGCCTTTCGCAGCTGCAGTGTGCCTGGAGCCCAGGGCTTCCTGGTTTTAAAAGTCCTAGGCCTAAGCCTAACAGTAACCCTAGGAAGGTAAATCAGCCGGGTATTAGGGTTCTTCCTAAGGGAAAAGCCGTGAAAGCAGCCATGTTGTGGCACTTCTGCACTCCCTTTGGGATGCCTTTGGCAGATGAAGTAAGCCTGGAACTCAGGGCTTCCTGGTAAAAAAAATTCAAGCCCTAGGCTGAACCCTAACCCTAACCCTAGGCAGATAAATCAGCCTAGGTATAGGGATGGTGCCAAGGAAAAAGCTGTGAAAGCTGCCATGTTGTTGCACTTTTGTACTCCCCTTGGGATGCCTTGAACAGCTGCAGTGTGCCTGGAGCTAAGGGCCTCCTAGTTTCAAAAATCCTAGCCCTAGGCCTAAGCCTAACAGTAACCCTGGGAAAGTAAGTCAGCCTGGTGTTAGGCGTCTTGCCAAGGAAAAAGCCGTGAAAGCAGCCATGTTGTGGCACTTTTGCACTCCCTTTTGGATGCCTTTCACAGCTGCAGTGTGCCTGGAACTCAGGGCTTCCTGCTTTTAAAAATCCTAGCCCTAGGCCGAACCCCAACCCTAAGACGAGAAAGGCAAATCAGCCAGGAATTAGGCATGTCCCCAAGGAAAAAGCTGTGGAGGCAGGCATGTTGTGGTACTTTTGCGCTCTTCTTGGCTAGTCCTTCGCAGCTGCTGTGTTCTTGGAACTCAGGGCTTTCTGGTTAATAGACCCTTACCCTAGGCGTAACTCAAACCTTAACCCTAGGAAGGAAAATCAGCCTATGGTTCGGGATGGTCTCATGGAAATATCAGTGGTGGCAGCCAAGTTGCGTCACTTTTGCGCTCCCCTTGGGATGCCTTTCGCAGCTGCAGTGTGCCTGGAGCCCAGGGCTTCCTGGTTTTAAAAGTCCTAGGCCTAAGCCTAACAGTAACCCTAGGAAGGTAAATCAGCCGGGTATTAGGGTTCTTCCTAAGGGAAAAGCCGTGAAAGCAGCCATGTTGTGGCACTTCTGCACTCCCTTTGGGATGCCTTTGGCAGATGAAGTAAGCCTGGAACTCAGGGCTTCCTGGTAAAAAAAATTCAAGCCCTAGGCTGAACCCTAACCCTAACCCTAGGCAGATAAATCAGCCTAGGTATAGGGATGGTGCCAAGGAAAAAGCTGTGAAAGCTGCCATGTTGTTGCACTTTTGTACTCCCCTTGGGATGCCTTGAACAGCTGCAGTGTGCCTGGAGCTAAGGGCCTCCTAGTTTCAAAAATCCTAGCCCTAGGCCTAAGCCTAACAGTAACCCTGGGAAAGTAAGTCAGCCTGGTGTTAGGCGTCTTGCCAAGGAAAAAGCCGTGAAAGCAGCCATGTTGTGGCACTTTTGCACTCCCTTTTGGATGCCTTTCACAGCTGCAGTGTGCCTGGAACTCAGGGCTTCCTGCTTTTAAAAATCCTAGCCCTAGGCCGAACCCCAACCCTAAGACGAGAAAGGCAAATCAGCCAGGAATTAGGCATGTCCCCAAGGAAAAAGCTGTGGAGGCAGGCATGTTGTGGTACTTTTGCGCTCTTCTTGGCTAGTCCTTCGCAGCTGCTGTGTTCTTGGAACTCAGGGCTTTCTGGTTAATAGACCCTTACCCTAGGCGTAACTCAAACCTTAACCCTAGGAAGGAAAATCAGCCTATGGTTCGGGATGGTCTCATGGAAATATCAGTGGTGGCAGCCAAGTTGCGTCACTTTTGCGCTCCCCTTGGGATGCCTTTCGCAGCTGCAGTGTGCCTGGAGCCCAGGGCTTCCTGGTTTTAAAAGTCCTAGGCCTAAGCCTAACAGTAACCCTAGGAAGGTAAATCAGCCGGGTATTAGGGTTCTTCCTAAGGGAAAAGCCGTGAAAGCAGCCATGTTGTGGCACTTCTGCACTCCCTTTGGGATGCCTTTGGCAGATGAAGTAAGCCTGGAACTCAGGGCTTCCTGGTAAAAAAAATTCAAGCCCTAGGCTGAACCCTAACCCTAACCCTAGGCAGATAAATCAGCCTAGGTATAGGGATGGTGCCAAGGAAAAAGCTGTGAAAGCTGCCATGTTGTTGCACTTTTGTACTCCCCTTGGGATGCCTTGAACAGCTGCAGTGTGCCTGGAGCTAAGGGCTTCCTAGTTTTAAAAATCCTAGCCCTAGGCCTAAGCCTAACAGTAACCCTGGGAAGGTAAGTCAGCCTGGTGTTAGGCGTCTTGCCAAGGAAAAAGCCGTGAAAGCAGCCATGTTGTGGCACTTTTGCACTCCCTTTTGGATGCCTTTCACAGCTCCAGTGTGCCTGGAACTCAGGGCTTCCTGCTTTTAAAAATCCTAGCCCTAGGCCGAACCCCAACCCTAAGACGAGAAAGGCAAATCAGCCAGGAATTAGGCATGTCCCCAAGGAAAAAGCTGTGGAGGCAGGCATGTTGTGGTACTTTTGCGCTCTTCTTGGCTAGTCCTTCGCAGCTGCTGTGTTCTTGGAACTCAGGGCTTTCTGGTTAATAGAACCCTTACCCTAGGCGTAACTCAAACCTTAACCCTAGGAAGGAAAATCAGCCTATGGTTCGGGATGGTCTCATGGAAATATCAGTGGTGGCAGCCAAGTTGCGTCACTTTTGCGCTCCCCTTGGGATGCCTTTCGCAGCTGCAGTGTGCCTGGAGCCCAGGGCTTCCTGGTTTTAAAAGTCCTAGGCCTAAGCCTAACAGTAACCCTAGGAAGGTAAATCAGCCGGGTATTAGGGTTCTTCCTAAGGGAAAAGCCGTGAAAGCAGCCATGTTGTGGCACTTCTGCACTCCCTTTGGGATGCCTTTGGCAGATGAAGTAAGCCTGGAACTCAGGGCTTCCTGGTAAAAAAAATTCAAGCCCTAGGCTGAACCCTAACCCTAACCCTAGGCAGATAAATCAGCCTAGGTATAGGGATGGTGCCAAGGAAAAAGCTGTGAAAGCTGCCATGTTGTTGCACTTTTGTACTCCCCTTGGGATGCCTTGAACAGCTGCAGTGTGCCTGGAGCTAAGGGCCTCCTAGTTTCAAAAATCCTAGCCCTAGGCCTAAGCCTAACAGTAACCCTGGGAAAGTAAGTCAGCCTGGTGTTAGGCGTCTTGCCAAGGAAAAAGCCGTGAAAGCAGCCATGTTGTGGCACTTTTGCACTCCCTTTTGGATGCCTTTCACAGCTGCAGTGTGCCTGGAACTCAGGGCTTCCTGCTTTTAAAAATCCTAGCCCTAGGCCGAACCCCAACCCTAAGACGAGAAAGGCAAATCAGCCAGGAATTAGGCATGTCCCCAAGGAAAAAGCTGTGGAGGCAGGCATGTTGTGGTACTTTTGCGCTCTTCTTGGCTAGTCCTTCGCAGCTGCTGTGTTCTTGGAACTCAGGGCTTTCTGGTTAATAGAACCCTTACCCTAGGCGTAACTCAAACCTTAAGCCTAGGAAGGAAAATCAGCCTATGGTTCGGGATGGTCTCATGGAAATATCAGTGGTGGCAGCAAAGTTGCGTCACTTTTGCGCTCCCCTTGGGATGCCTTTTGCAGCTGCAGTGTGCCTGGAGCCCAGGGCTTCCTGGTTTTAAAAGTCCTAGGCCTAAGCCTAACAGTAACCCTAGGAAGGTAAATCAGCCGGGTATTAGGGTTCTTCCTAAGGGAAAAGCCGTGAAAGCAGCCATGTTGTGGCACTTCTGCACTCCCTTTGGGATGCCTTTGGCAGATGAAGTAAGCCTGGAACTCAGGGCTTCCTGGTTAAAGAAATCCAAGCCCTAGGCTGAACCCTAACCCTAACCCTAGGCAGATAAATCAGCCTAGGTATAGGGATGGTGCCAAGGAAAAAGCTGTGAAAGCTGCCATGTTGTTGCACTTTTGTACTCCCCTTGGGATGCCTTGAACAGCTGCAGTGTGCCTGGAGCTAAGGGCTTCCTAGTTTCAAAAATCCTAGCCCTAGGCCTAAGCCTAACAGTAACCCTGGGAAAGTAAATCAGCCTGATGTTAGGCATCTTGCCAAGGAAAAAGCCGTGAAAGCAGCCATGTTGTGGCACTTTTGCACTCCCTTTTGGATGCCTTTCACAGCTCCAGTGTGCCTGGAACTCAGGGCTTCCTGCTTTTAAAAATCCTAGCCCTACGCCGAACCCCAACCCTAAGACGAGAAAGGCAAATCAGCCAGGAATTAGGCATGTCCCCAAGGAAAAAGCTGTGGAGGCAGGCATGTTGTGGTACTTTTGCGCTCTTCTTGGCTAGTCCTTCGCAGCTGCTGTGTTCTTGGAACTCAGGGCTTTCTGGTTAATAGAACCCTTACCCTAGGCGTAACTCAAACCTTAACCCTAGGAAGGAAAATCAGCCTATGGTTCGGGATGGTCTCATGGAAATATCAGTGGTGGCAGCCAAGTTGCGTCACTTTTGCGCTCCCCTTGGGATGCCTTTCGCAGCTGCAGTGTGCCTGGAGCCCAGGGCTTCCTGGTTTTAAAAGTCCTAGGCCTAAGCCTAACAGTAACCCTAGGAAGGTAAATCAGCCGGGTATTAGGGTTCTTCCTAAGGGAAAAGCCGTGAAAGCAGCCATGTTGTGGCACTTCTGCACTCCCTTTGGGATGCCTTTGGCAGATGAAGTAAGCCTGGAACTCAGGGCTTCCTGGTTAAAAAAATTCAAGCCCTAGGCTGAACCCTAACCCTAACCCTAGGCAGATAAACCAGCCTAGGTATAGGGATGGTGCCAAGGAAAAAGCTGTGAAAGCTGCCATGTTGTTGCACTTTTGTACTCCCCTTGGGATGCCTTGAACAGCTGCAGTGTGCCTGGAGCTAAGGGCTTCCTAGTTTTAAAAATCCTAGCCCTAGGCCTAAGCCTAACAGTAACCCTGGGAAAGTAAATCAGCCTGATGTTAGGCATCTTGCCAAGGAAAAAGCCGTGAAAGCAGCCATGTTGTGGCACTTTTGCACTCCCTTTTGGATGCCTTTCACAGCTCCAGTGTGCCTGGAACTCAGGGCTTCCTGCTTTTAAAAATCCTAGCCCTAGGCCGAACCCCAACCCTAAGACGAGAAAGGCAAATCAGCCAGGAATTAGGCATGTCCCCAAGGAAAAAGCTGTGGAGGCAGGCATGTTGTGGTACTTTTGCGCTCTTCTTGGCTAGTCCTTCGCAGCTGCTGTGTTCTTGGAACTCAGGGCTTTCTGGTTAATAGAACCCTTACCCTAGGCGTAACTCAAACCTTAACCCTAGGAAGGAAAATCAGCCTATGGTTCGGGATGGTCTCATGGAAATATCAGTGGTGGCAGCCAAGTTGCGTCACTTTTGCGCTCCCCTTGGGATGCCTTTCGCAGCTGCAGTGTGCCTGGAGCCCAGGGCTTCCTGGTTTTAAAAGTCCTAGGCCTAAGCCTAACAGTAACCCTAGGAAGGTAAATCAGCCGGGTATTAGGGTTCTTCCTAAGGGAAAAGCCGTGAAAGCAGCCATGTTGTGGCACTTCTGCACTCCCTTTTGGATGCCTTTGGCAGATGAAGTAAGCCTGGAACTCAGGGCTTCCTGGTTAAAAAAATCCTAGCCCTAGGCCGAACCCCAACCCTAAGACGAGAAAGGCAAATCAGCCAGGAATTAGGCATGTCCCCAAGGAAAAAGCTGTGGAGGCAGGCATGTTGTGGTACTTTTGCGCTCTTCTTGGCTAGTCCTTCGCAGCTGCTGTGTTCTTGGAACTCAGGGCTTTCTGGTTAATAGAACCCTTACCCTAGGCGTAACTCAAACCTTAACCCTAGGAAGGAAAATCAGCCTATGGTTCGGGATGGTCTCATGGAAATATCAGTGGTGGCAGCCAAGTTGCGTCACTTTTGCGCTCCCGTTGGGATGCCTTTTGCAGCTGCAGTGTGCCTGGAGCCCAGGGCTTCCTGGTTTTAAAAGTCCTAGGCCTAAGCCTAACAGTAACCCTAGGAAGGTAAATCAGCCGGGTATTAGGGTTCTTCCTAAGGGAAAAGCCGTGAAAGCAGCCATGTTGTGGCACTTCTGCACTCCCTTTGGGATGCCTTTGGCAGATGAAGTAAGCCTGGAACTCAGGGCTTCCTGGTTAAAAAAATTCAAGCCCTAGGCTGAACCCTAACCCTAACCCTAGGCAGATAAATCAGCCTAGGTATAGGGATGGTTCCAAGGAAAAAGCTGTGAAAGCTGCCATGTTGTTGCACTTTTGTACTCCCCTTGGGATGCCTTGAACAGCTGCAGTGTGCCTGGAGCTAAGGGCCTCCTAGTTTCAAAAATCCTAGCCCTAGGCCTGAGCCTAACAGTAACCCTGGGAAAGTAAATCAGCCTGGTGTTAGGCGTCTTGCCAAGGAAAAAGCCGTGAAAGCAGCCATGTTGTGGCACTTTTGCACTCCCTTTTGGATGCCTTTCACAGCTCCAGTGTGCCTGGAACTCAGGGCTTCCTGCTTTTAAAAATCCTAGCCCTAGGCCGAACCCCAACCCTAAGACGAGAAAGGCAAATCAGCCAGGAATTAGGCATGTCCCCAAGGAAAAAGCTGTGGAGGCAGGCATGTTGTGGTACTTTTGCGCTCTTCTTGGCTAGTCCTTCGCAGCTGCTGTGTTCTTGGAACTCAGGGCTTTCTGGTTAATAGAACCCTTACCCTAGGCGTAACTCAAACCTTAACCCTAGGAAGGAAAATCAGCCTATGGTTCGGGATGGTCTCATGGAAATATCAGTGGTGGCAGCCAAGTTGCGTCACTTTTGCGCTCCCCTTGGGATGCCTTTTGCAGCTGCAGTGTGCCTGGAGCCCAGGGCTTCCTGGTTTTAAAAGTCCTAGGCCTAAGCCTAACAGTAACCCTAGGAAGGTAAATTAGCCGGGTATTAGGGTTCTTCCTAAGGGAAAAGCCGTGAAAGCAGCCATGTTGTGGCACTTCTGCACTCCCTTTGGGATGCCTTTGGCAGATGAAGTAAGCCTGGAACTCAGGGCTTCCTGGTTAAAGAAATCCAAGCCCTAGGCTGAACCCTAACCCTAACCCTAGGCAGATAAATCAGCCTAGGTATAGGGATGGTGCCAAGGAAAAAGCTGTGAAAGCTGCCATGTTGTTGCACTTTTGTACTCCCCTTGGGATGCCTTGAACAGCTGCAGTGTGCCTGGAGCTAAGGGCTTCCTAGTTTCAAAAATCCTAGCCCTAGGCCTAAGCCTAACAGTAACCCTGGGAAAGTAAATCAGCCTGATGTTAGGCTTCTTGCCAAGGAAAAAGCCGTGAAAGCAGCCATGTTGTGGCACTTTTGCACTCCCTTTCGGATGCCTTTCACAGCTCCAGTGTGCCTGGAACTCAGGGCTTCCTGCTTTTAAAAATCCTAGCCCTAGGCCGAACCCCAACCCTAAGACGAGAAAGGCAAATCAGCCAGGAATTAGGCATGTCCCCAAGGAAAAAGCTGTGGAGGCAGGCATGTTGTGGTACTTTTGCGCTCTTCTTGGCTAGTCCTTCGCAGCTGCTGTGTTCTTGGAACTCAGGGCTTTCTGGTTAATAGAACCCTTACCCTAGGCGTAACTCAAACCTTAACCCTAGGAAGGAAAATCAGCCTATGGTTCGGGATGGTCTCATGGAAATATCAGTGGTGGCAGCCAAGTTGCGTCACTTTTGCGCTCCCCTTGGGATGCCTTTCGCAGCTGCAGTGTGCCTGGAGCCCAGGGCTTCCTGGTTTTAAAAGTCCTAGGCCTAAGCCTAACAGTAACCCTAGGAAGGTAAATCAGCCGGGTATTAGGGTTCTTCCTAAGGGAAAAGCCGTGAAAGCAGCCATGTTGTGGCACTTCTGCACTCCCTTTGGGATGCCTTTGGCAGATGAAGTAAGCCTGGAACTCAGGGCTTCCTGGTAAAAAAAATTCAAGCCCTAGGCTGAACCCTAACCCTAACCCTAGGCAGATAAATCAGCCTAGGTATAGGGATGGTGCCAAGGAAAAAGCTGTGAAAGCTGCCATGTTGTTGCACTTTTGTACTCCCCTTGGGATGCCTTGAACAGCTGCAGTGTGCCTGGAGCTAAGGGCCTCCTAGTTTCAAAAATCCTAGCCCTAGGCCTAAGCCTAACAGTAACCCTGGGAAAGTAAATCAGCCTGGTGTTAGGCTTCTTGCCAAGGAAAAAGCCGTGAAAGCAGCCATGTTGTGGCACTTTTGCACTCCCTTTTGGATGCCTTTCACAGCTCCAGTGTGCCTGGAACTCAGGGCTTCCTGCTTTTAAAAATCCTAGCCCTAGGCCGAACCCCAACCCTAAGACGAGAAAGGCAAATCAGCCAGGAATTAGGCATGTCCCCAAGGAAAAAGCTGTGGAGGCAGGCATGTTGTGGTACTTTTGCGCTCTTCTTGGCTAGTCCTTCGCAGCTGCTGTGTTCTTGGAACTCAGGGCTTTCTGGTTAATAGACCCTTACCCTAGGCGTAACTCAAACCTTAACCCTAGGAAGGAAAATCAGCCTATGGTTCGGGATGGTCTCATGGAAATATCAGTGGTGGCAGCCAAGTTGCGTCACTTTTGCGCTCCCCTTGGGATGCCTTTCGCAGCTGCAGTGTGCCTGGAGCCCAGGGCTTCCTGGTTTTAAAAGTCCTAGGCCTAAGCCTAACAGTAACCCTAGGAAGGTAAATCAGCCGGGTATTAGGGTTCTTCCTAAGGGAAAAGCCGTGAAAGCAGCCATGTTGTGGCACTTCTGCACTCCCTTTGGGATGCCTTTGGCAGATGAAGTAAGCCTGGAACTCAGGGCTTCCTGGTAAAAAAAATTCAAGCCCTAGGCTGAACCCTAACCCTAACCCTAGGCAGATAAATCAGCCTAGGTATAGGGATGGTGCCAAGGAAAAAGCTGTGAAAGCTGCCATGTTGTTGCACTTTTGTACTCCCCTTGGGATGCCTTGAACAGCTGCAGTGTGCCTGGAGCTAAGGGCTTCCTAGTTTTAAAAATCCTAGCCCTAGGCCTAAGCCTAACAGTAACCCTGGGAAGGTAAGTCAGCCTGGTGTTAGGCGTCTTGCCAAGGAAAAAGCCGTGAAAGCAGCCATGTTGTGGCACTTTTGCACTCCCTTTTGGATGCCTTTCACAGCTCCAGTGTGCCTGGAACTCAGGGCTTCCTGCTTTTAAAAATCCTAGCCCTAGGCCGAACCCCAACCCTAAGACGAGAAAGGCAAATCAGCCAGGAATTAGGCATGTCCCCAAGGAAAAAGCTGTGGAGGCAGGCATGTTGTGGTACTTTTGCGCTCTTCTTGGCTAGTCCTTCGCAGCTGCTGTGTTCTTGGAACTCAGGGCTTTCTGGTTAATAGAACCCTTACCCTAGGCGTAACTCAAACCTTAACCCTAGGAAGGAAAATCAGCCTATGGTTCGGGATGGTCTCATGGAAATATCAGTGGTGGCAGCCAAGTTGCGTCACTTTTGCGCTCCCCTTGGGATGCCTTTCGCAGCTGCAGTGTGCCTGGAGCCCAGGGCTTCCTGGTTTTAAAAGTCCTAGGCCTAAGCCTAACAGTAACCCTAGGAAGGTAAATCAGCCGGGTATTAGGGTTCTTCCTAAGGGAAAAGCCGTGAAAGCAGCCATGTTGTGGCACTTCTGCACTCCCTTTGGGATGCCTTTGGCAGATGAAGTAAGCCTGGAACTCAGGGCTTCCTGGTAAAAAAAATTCAAGCCCTAGGCTGAACCCTAACCCTAACCCTAGGCAGATAAATCAGCCTAGGTATAGGGATGGTGCCAAGGAAAAAGCTGTGAAAGCTGCCATGTTGTTGCACTTTTGTACTCCCCTTGGGATGCCTTGAACAGCTGCAGTGTGCCTGGAGCTAAGGGCCTCCTAGTTTCAAAAATCCTAGCCCTAGGCCTAAGCCTAACAGTAACCCTGGGAAAGTAAGTCAGCCTGGTGTTAGGCGTCTTGCCAAGGAAAAAGCCGTGAAAGCAGCCATGTTGTGGCACTTTTGCACTCCCTTTTGGATGCCTTTCACAGCTCCAGTGTGCCTGGAACTCAGGGCTTCCTGCTTTTAAAAATCCTAGCCCTAGGCCGAACCCCAACCCTAAGACGAGAAAGGCAAATCAGCCAGGAATTAGGCATGTCCCCAAGGAAAAAGCTGTGGAGGCAGGCATGTTGTGGTACTTTTGCGCTCTTCTTGGCTAGTCCTTCGCAGCTGCTGTGTTCTTGGAACTCAGGGCTTTCTGGTTAATAGAACCCTTACCCTAGGCGTAACTCAAACCTTAACCCTAGGAAGGAAAATCAGCCTATGGTTCGGGATGGTCTCATGGAAATATCAGTGGTGGCAGCCAAGTTGCGTCACTTTTGCGCTCCCCTTGGGATGCCTTTCGCAGCTGCAGTGTGCCTGGAGCCCAGGGCTTCCTGGTTTTAAAAGTCCTAGGCCTAAGCCTAACAGTAACCCTAGGAAGGTAAATCAGCCGGGTATTAGGGTTCTTCCTAAGGGAAAAGCCGTGAAAGCAGCCATGTTGTGGCACTTCTGCACTCCCTTTGGGATGCCTTTGGCAGATGAAGTAAGCCTGGAACTCAGGGCTTCCTGGTTAAAAAAATTCAAGCCCTAGGCTGAACCCTAACCCTAACCCTAGGCAGATAAACCAGCCTAGGTATAGGGATGGTGCCAAGGAAAAAGCTGTGAAAGCTGCCATGTTGTTGCACTTTTGTACTCCCCTTGGGATGCCTTGAACAGCTGCAGTGTGCCTGGAGCTAAGGGCTTCCTAGTTTTAAAAATCCTAGCCCTAGGCCTAAGCCTAACAGTAACCCTGGGAAAGTAAATCAGCCTGATGTTAGGCATCTTGCCAAGGAAAAAGCCGTGAAAGCAGCCATGTTGTGGCACTTTTGCACTCCCTTTTGGATGCCTTTCACAGCTCCAGTGTGCCTGGAACTCAGGGCTTCCTGCTTTTAAAAATCCTAGCCCTAGGCCGAACCCCAACCCTAAGACGAGAAAGGCAAATCAGCCAGGAATTAGGCATGTCCCCAAGGAAAAAGCTGTGGAGGCAGGCATGTTGTGGTACTTTTGCGCTCTTCTTGGCTAGTCCTTCGCAGCTGCTGTGTTCTTGGAACTCAGGGCTTTCTGGTTAATAGAACCCTTACCCTAGGCGTAACTCAAACCTTAACCCTAGGAAGGAAAATCAGCCTATGGTTCGGGATGGTCTCATGGAAATATCAGTGGTGGCAGCCAAGTTGCGTCACTTTTGCGCTCCCCTTGGGATGCCTTTCGCAGCTGCAGTGTGCCTGGAGCCCAGGGCTTCCTGGTTTTAAAAGTCCTAGGCCTAAGCCTAACAGTAACCCTAGGAAGGTAAATCAGCCGGGTATTAGGGTTCTTCCTAAGGGAAAAGCCGTGAAAGCAGCCATGTTGTGGCACTTCTGCACTCCCTTTTGGATGCCTTTGGCAGATGAAGTAAGCCTGGAACTCAGGGCTTCCTGGTTAAAAAAATCCTAGCCCTAGGCCGAACCCCAACCCTAAGACGAGAAAGGCAAATCAGCCAGGAATTAGGCATGTCCCCAAGGAAAAAGCTGTGGAGGCAGGCATGTTGTGGTACTTTTGCGCTCTTCTTGGCTAGTCCTTCGCAGCTGCTGTGTTCTTGGAACTCAGGGCTTTCTGGTTAATAGAACCCTTACCCTAGGCGTAACTCAAACCTTAACCCTAGGAAGGAAAATCAGCCTATGGTTCGGGATGGTCTCATGGAAATATCAGTGGTGGCAGCCAAGTTGCGTCACTTTTGCGCTCCCGTTGGGATGCCTTTTGCAGCTGCAGTGTGCCTGGAGCCCAGGGCTTCCTGGTTTTAAAAGTCCTAGGCCTAAGCCTAACAGTAACCCTAGGAAGGTAAATCAGCCGGGTATTAGGGTTCTTCCTAAGGGAAAAGCCGTGAAAGCAGCCATGTTGTGGCACTTCTGCACTCCCTTTGGGATGCCTTTGGCAGATGAAGTAAGCCTGGAACTCAGGGCTTCCTGGTTAAAAAAATTCAAGCCCTAGGCTGAACCCTAACCCTAACCCTAGGCAGATAAATCAGCCTAGGTATAGGGATGGTTCCAAGGAAAAAGCTGTGAAAGCTGCCATGTTGTTGCACTTTTGTACTCCCCTTGGGATGCCTTGAACAGCTGCAGTGTGCCTGGAGCTAAGGGCTTCCTAGTTTCAAAAATCCTAGCCCTAGGCCTAAGCCTAACAGTAACCCTGGGAAGGTAAGTCAGCCTGATGTTAGGCATCTTGCCAAGGAAAAAGCCGTGAAAGCAGCCATGTTGTGGCACTTTTGCACTCCCTTTTGGATGCCTTTCACAGCTCCAGTGTGCCTGGAACTCAGGGCTTCCTGCTTTTAAAAATCCTAGCCCTAGGCCGAACCCCAACCCTAAGACGAGAAAGGCAAATCAGCCAGGAATTAGGCATGTCCCCAAGGAAAAAGCTGTGGAGGCAGGCATGTTGTGGTACTTTTGCGCTCTTCTTGGCTAGTCCTTCGCAGCTGCTGTGTTCTTGGAACTCAGGGCTTTCTGGTTAATAGAACCCTTACCCTAGGCGTAACTCAAACCTTAACCCTAGGAAGGAAAATCAGCCTATGGTTCGGGATGGTCTCATGGAAATATCAGTGGTGGCAGCCAAGTTGCGTCACTTTTGCGCTCCCCTTGGGATGCCTTTCGCAGCTGCAGTGTGCCTGGAGCCCAGGGCTTCCTGGTTTTAAAAGTCCTAGGCCTAAGCCTAACAGTAACCCTAGGAAGGTAAATCAGCCGGGTATTAGGGTTCTTCCTAAGGGAAAAGCCGTGAAAGCAGCCATGTTGTGGCACTTCTGCACTCCCTTTGGGATGCCTTTGGCAGATGAAGTAAGCCTGGAACTCAGGGCTTCCTGGTTAAAGAAATCCAAGCCCTAGGCTGAACCCTAACCCTAACCCTAGGCAGATAAACCAGCCTAGGTATAGGGATGGTGCCAAGGAAAAAGCTGTGAAAGCTGCCATGTTGTTGCACTTTTGTACTCCCCTTGGGATGCCTTGAACAGCTGCAGTGTGCCTGGAGCTAAGGGCTTCCTAGTTTTAAAAATCCTAGCCCTAGGCCTAAGCCTAACAGTAACCCTGGGAAAGTAAGTCAGCCTGGTGTTAGGCGTCTTGCCAAGGAAAAAGCCGTGAAAGCAGCCATGTTGTGGCACTTTTGCACTCCCTTTTGGATGCCTTTCACAGCTCCAGTGTGCCTGGAACTCAGGGCTTCCTGCTTTTAAAAATCCTAGCCCTAGGCCGAACCCCAACCCTAAGACGAGAAAGGCAAATCAGCCAGGAATTAGGCATGTCCCCAAGGAAAAAGCTGTGGAGGCAGGCATGTTGTGGTACTTTTGCGCTCTTCTTGGCTAGTCCTTCGCAGCTGCTGTGTTCTTGGAACTCAGGGCTTTCTGGTTAATAGAACCCTTACCCTAGGCGTAACTCAAACCTTAACCCTAGGAAGGAAAATCAGCCTATGGTTCGGGATGGTCTCATGGAAATATCAGTGGTGGCAGGCAAGTTGCGTCACTTTTGCGCTCCCCTTTGGATGCCTTTCGCAGCTGCAGTGTGCCTGGAGCCCAGGGCTTCCTGGTTTTAAAAGTCCTAGGCCTAAGCCTAACAGTAACCCTAGGAAGGTAAATCAGCCGGGTATTAGGGTTCTTCCTAAGGGAAAAGCCGTGAAAGCAGCCATGTTGTGGCACTTCTGCACTCCCTTTGGGATGCCTTTGGCAGATGAAGTAAGCCTGGAACTCAGGGCTTCCTGGTTAAAGAAATCCAAGCCCTAGGCTGAACCCTAACCCTAACCCTAGGCAGATAAATCAGCCTAGGTATAGGGATGGTGCCAAGGAAAAAGCTGTGAAAGCTGCCATGTTGTTGCACTTTTGTACTCCCCTTGGGATGCCTTGAACAGCTGCAGTGTGCCTGGAGCTAAGGGCTTCCTAGTTTTAAAAATCCTAGCCCTAGGCCTAAGCCTAATAGTAACCCTGGGAAGGTAAGTCAGCCTGGTGTTAGGCGTCTTGCCAAGGAAAAAGCCGTGAAAGCAGCCATGTTGTGGCACTTTTGCACTCCCTTTTGGATGCCTTTCACAGCTCCAGTGTGCCTGGAACTCAGGGCTTCCTGATTTTAAAAATCCTAGCCCTAGGCCGAACCCCAACCCTAAGACGAGAAAGGCAAATCAGCCAGGAATTAGGCATGTCCCCAAGGAAAAAGCTGTGGAGGCCGGCATGTTGTGGTACTTTTGCGCTCTTCTTGGCTAGTCCTTCGCAGCTGCTGTGTTCTTGGAACTCAGGGCTTTCTGGTTAATAGAACCCTTACCCTAGGCGTAACTCAAACCTTAACCCTAGGAAGGAAAATCAGCCTATGGTTCGGGATGGTCTCATGGAAATATCAGTGGTGGCAGCCAAGTTGCGTCACTTTTGCGCTCCCCTTGGGATGCCTTTTGCAGCTGCAGTGTGCCTGGAGCCCAGGGCTTCCTGGTTTTAAAAGTCCTAGGCCTAAGCCTAACAGTAACCCTAGGAAGGTAAATCAGCCGGGTATTAGGGTTCTTCCTAAGGGAAAAGCCGTGAAAGCAGCCATGTTGTGGCACTTCTGCACTCCCTTTGGGATGCCTTTGGCAGATGAAGTAAGCCTGGAACTCAGGGCTTCCTGGTTAAAGAAATCCAAGCCCTAGGCTGAACCCTTACCCTAACCCTAGGCAGATAAATCAGCCTAGGTATAGGGATGGTGCCAAGGAAAAAGCTGTGAAAGCTGCCATGTTGTTGCACTTTTGTACTCCCCTTGGGATGCCTTGAACAGCTGCAGTGTGCCTGGAGCTAAGGGCTTCCTAGTTTCAAAAATCCTAGCCCTAGGCCTAAGCCTAACAGTAACCCTGGGAAAGTAAATCACCCTGATGTTAGGCTTCTTGCCAAGGAAAAAGCCGTGAAAGCAGCCATGTTGTGGCACTTTTGCACTCCCTTTCGGATGCCTTTCACAGCTGCAGTGTGCCTGGAACTCAGGGCTTCCTGCTTTTAAAAATCCTAGCCCTAGGCCGAACCCCAACCCTAAGACGAGAAAGGCAAATCAGCCAGGAATTAGGCATGTCCACAAGGAAAAAGCTGTGGAGGCAGGCATGTTGTGCTACTTTTGCGCTCTTCTTGGCTAGTCCTTCGCAGCTGCTGTGTTCTTGGAACTCAGGGCTTTCTGGTTAATAGAACCCTTACCCTAGGCGTAACTCAAACCTTAACCCTAGGAAGGAAAATCAGCCTATGGTTCGGGATGGTCTCATGGAAATATCAGTGGTGGCAGCCAAGTTGCGTCATTTTTGCGCTCCCCTTGGGATGCCTTTCGCAGCTGCAGTGTGCCTGGAGCCCAGGGCTTCCTGGTTTTAAAAGTCCTAGGCCTAAGCCTAACAGTAACCCTAGGAAGGTAAATCAGCCGGGTATTAGGGTTCTTCCTAAGGGAAAAGCCGTGAAAGCAGCCATGTTGTGGCACTTCTGCACTCCCTTTGGGATGCCTTTGGCAGATGAAGTAAGCCTGGAACTCAGGGCTTCCTGGTAAAAAAAATTCAAGCCCTAGGCTGAACCCTAACCCTAACCCTAGGCAGATAAATCAGCCTAGGTATAGGGATGGTGCCAAGGAAAAAGCTGTGAAAGATGCCATGTTGTTGCACTTTTGTACTCCCCTTGGGATGCCTTGAACAGCTGCAGTGTGCCTGGAGCTAAGGGCTTCCTAGTTTCAAAAATCCTAGCCCTAGGCCTAAGCCTAACAGTAACCCTGGGAAAGTAAATCAGCCTGGTGTTAGGCTTCTTGCCAAGGAAAAAGCCGTGAAAGCAGCCATGTTGTGGCACTTTTGCACTCCCTTTTGGATGCCTTTCACAGCTCCAGTGTGCCTGGAACTCAGGGCTTCCTGCTTTTAAAAATCCTAGCCCTAGGCCGAACCCCAACCCTAAGACGAGAAAGGCAAATCAGCCAGGAATTAGGCATGTCCCCAAGGAAAAAGCTGTGGAGGCAGGCATGTTGTGGTACTTTTGCGCTCTTCTTGGCTAGTCCTTCGCAGCTGCTGTGTTCTTGGAACTCAGGGCTTTCTGGTTAATAGAACCCTTACCCTAGGCGTAACTCAAACCTTAACCCTAGGAAGGAAAATCAGCCTATGGTTCGGGATGGTCTCATGGAAATATCAGTGGTGGCAGCCAAGTTGCGTCACTTTTGCGCTCCCCTTGGGATGCCTTTCGCAGCTGCAGTGTGCCTGGAGCCCAGGGCTTCCTGGTTTTAAAAGTCCTAGGCCTAAGCCTAACAGTAACCCTAGGAAGGTAAATCAGCCGGGTATTAGGGTTCTTCCTAAGGGAAAAGCCGTGAAAGCAGCCATGTTGTGGCACTTCTGCACTCCCTTTGGGATGCCTTTGGCAGATGAAGTAAGCCTGGAACTCAGGGCTTCCTGGTTAAAAAAATTCAAGCCCTAGGCTGAACCCTAACCCTAACCCTAGGCAGATAAATCAGCCTAGGTATAGGGATGGTGCCAAGGAAAAAGCTGTGAAAGCTGCCATGTTGTTGCACTTTTGTACTCCCCTTGGGATGCCTTGAACAGCTGCAGTGTGCCTGGAGCTAAGGGCTTCCTAGTTTCAAAAATCCTAGCCCTAGGCCTAAGCCTAACAGTAACCCTGGGAAAGTAAATCAGCCTGGTGTTAGGCTTCTTGCCAAGGAAAAAGCCGTGAAAGCAGCCATGTTGTGGCACTTTTGCACTCCCTTTTGGATGCCTTTCACAGCTCCAGTGTGCCTGGAACTCAGGGCTTCCTGCTTTTAAAAATCCTAGCCCTAGGCCGAACCCCAACCCTAAGACGAGAAAGGCAAATCAGCCAGGAATTAGGCATGTCCCCAAGGAAAAAGCTGTGGAGGCAGGCATGTTGTGGTACTTTTGCGCTCTTCTTGGCTAGTCCTTCGCAGCTGCTGTGTTCTTGGAACTCAGGGCTTTCTGGTTAATAGAACCCTTACCCTAGGCGTAACTCAAACCTTAACCCTAGGAAGGAAAATCAGCCTATGGTTCGGGATGGTCTCATGGAAATATCAGTGGTGGCAGCCAAGTTGCGTCACTTTTGCGCTCCCCTTGGGATGCCTTTCGCAGCTGCAGTGTGCCTGGAGCCCAGGGCTTCCTGGTTTTAAAAGTCCTAGGCCTAAGCCTAACAGTAACCCTAGGAAGGTAAATCAGCCGGGTATTAGGGTTCTTCCTAAGGGAAAAGCCGTGAAAGCAGCCATGTTGTGGCACTTCTGCACTCCCTTTGGGATGCCTTTGGCAGATGAAGTAAGCCTGGAACTCAGGGCTTCCTGGTAAAAAAAATTCAAGCCCTAGGCTGAACCCTAACCCTAACCCTAGGCAGATAAATCAGCCTAGGTATAGGGATGGTGCCAAGGAAAAAGCTGTGAAAGCTGCCATGTTGTTGCACTTTTGTACTCCCCTTGGGATGCCTTGAACAGCTGCAGTGTGCCTGGAGCTAAGGGCTTCCTAGTTTTAAAAATCCTAGCCCTAGGCCTAAGCCTAACAGTAACCCTGGGAAGGTAAGTCAGCCTGGTGTTAGGCGTCTTGCCAAGGAAAAAGCCGTGAAAGCAGCCATGTTGTGGCACTTTTGCACTCCCTTTTGGATGCCTTTCACAGCTGCAGTGTGCCTGGAACTCAGGGCTTCCTGCTTTTAAAAATCCTAGCCCTAGGCCGAACCCCAACCCTAAGACGAGAAAGGCAAATCAGCCAGGAATTAGGCATGTCCCCAAGGAAAAAGCTGTGGAGGCAGGCATGTTGTGGTACTTTTGCGCTCTTCTTGGCTAGTCCTTCGCAGCTGCTGTGTTCTTGGAACTCAGGGCTTTCTGGTTAATAGAACCCTTACCCTAGGCGTAACTCAAACCTTAACCCTAGGAAGGAAAATCAGCCTATGGTTCGGGATGGTCTCATGGAAATATCAGTGGTGGCAGCCAAGTTGCGTCACTTTTGCGCTCCCCTTGGGATGCCTTTTGCAGCTGCAGTGTGCCTGGAGCCCAGGGCTTCCTGGTTTTAAAAGTCCTAGGCCTAAGCCTAACAGTAACCCTAGGAAGGTAAATCAGCCGGGTATTAGGGTTCTTCCTAAGGGAAAAGCCGTGAAAGCAGCCATGTTGTGGCACTTCTGCACTCCCTTTGGGATGCCTTTGGCAGATGAAGTAAGCCTGGAACTCAGGGCTTCCTGGTAAAAAAAATTCAAGCCCTAGGCTGAACCCTAACCCTAACCCTAGGCAGATAAATCAGCCTAGGTATAGGGATGGTGCCAAGGAAAAAGCTGTGAAAGCTGCCATGTTGTTGCACTTTTGTACTCCCCTTGGGATGCCTTGAACAGCTGCAGTGTGCCTGGAGCTAAGGGCCTCCTAGTTTCAAAAATCCTAGCCCTAGGCCTAAGCCTAACAGTAACCCTGGGAAAGTAAGTCAGCCTGGTGTTAGGCGTCTTGCCAAGGAAAAAGCCGTGAAAGCAGCCATGTTGTGGCACTTTTGCACTCCCTTTTGGATGCCTTTCACAGCTCCAGTGTGCCTGGAACTCAGGGCTTCCTGCTTTTAAAAATCCTAGCCCTAGGCCGAACCCCAACCCTAAGACGAGAAAGGCAAATCAGCCAGGAATTAGGCATGTCCCCAAGGAAAAAGCTGTGGAGGCAGGCATGTTGTGGTACTTTTGCGCTCTTCTTGGCTAGTCCTTCGCAGCTGCTGTGTTCTTGGAACTCAGGGCTTTCTGGTTAATAGAGCCCTTACCCTAGGCGTAACTCAAACCTTAACCCTAGGAAGGAAAATCAGCCTATGGTTCGGGATGGTCTCATGGAAATATCAGTGGTGGCAGCCAAGTTGCGTCACTTTTGCGCTCCCCTTGGGATGCCTTTTGCAGCTGCAGTGTGCCTGGAGCCCAGGGCTTCCTGGTTTTAAAAGTCCTAGGCCTAAGCCTAACAGTAACCCTAGGAAGGTAAATCAGCCGGGTATTAGGGTTCTTCCTAAGGGAAAAGCCGTGAAAGCAGCCATGTTGTGGCACTTCTGCACTCCCTTTGGGATGCCTTTGGCAGATGAAGTAAGCCTGGAACTCAGGGCTTCCTGGTTAAAGAAATCCAAGCCCTAGGCTGAACCCTAACCCTAACCCTAGGCAGATAAATCAGCCTAGGTATAGGGATGGTGCCAAGGAAAAAGCTGTGAAAGCTGCCATGTTGTTGCACTTTTGTACTCCCCTTGGGATGCCTTGAACAGCTGCAGTGTGCCTGGAGCTAAGGGCTTCCTAGTTTCAAAAATCCTAGCCCTAGGCCTAAGCCTAACAGTAACCCTGGGAAAGTAAATCACCCTGATGTTAGGCTTCTTGCCAAGGAAAAAGCCGTGAAAGCAGCCATGTTGTGGCACTTTTGCACTCCCTTTTGGATGCCTTTCACAGCTCCAGTGTGCCTGGAACTCAGGGCTTCCTGCTTTTAAAAATCCTAGCCCTAGGCCGAACCCCAACCCTAAGACGAGAAAGGCAAATCAGCCAGGAATTAGGCATGTCCCCAAGGAAAAAGCTGTGGAGGCAGGCATGTTGTGGTACTTTTGCGCTCTTCTTGGCTAGTCCTTCGCAGCTGCTGTGTTCTTGGAACTCAGGGCTTTCTGGTTAATAGAACCCTTACCCTAGGCGTAACTCAAACCTTAACCCTAGGAAGGAAAATCAGCCTATGGTTCGGGATGGTCTCATGGAAATATCAGTGGTGGCAGCCAAGTTGCGTCACTTTTGCGCTCCCCTTGGGATGCCTTTCGCAGCTGCAGTGTGCCTGGAGCCCAGGGCTTCCTGGTTTTAAAAGTCCTAGGCCTAAGCCTAACAGTAACCCTAGGAAGGTAAATCAGCCGGGTATTAGGGTTCTTCCTAAGGGAAAAGCCGTGAAAGCAGCCATGTTGTGGCACTTCTGCACTCCCTTTGGGATGCCTTTGGCAGATGAAGTAAGCCTGGAACTCAGGGCTTCCTGGTTAAAAAAATTCAAGCCCTAGGCTGAACCCTAACCCTAACCCTAGGCAGATAAACCAGCCTAGGTATAGGGATGGTGCCAAGGAAAAAGCTGTGAAAGCTGCCATGTTGTTGCACTTTTGTACTCCCCTTGGGATGCCTTGAACAGCTGCAGTGTGCCTGGAGCTAAGGGCTTCCTAGTTTCAAAAATCCTAGCCCTAGGCCTAAGCCTAACAGTAACCCTGGGAAAGTAAATCAGCCTGATGTTAGGCTTCTTGCCAAGGAAAAAGCCGTGAAAGCAGCCATGTTGTGGCACTTTTGCACTCCCTTTCGGATGCCTTTCACAGCTCCAGTGTGCCTGGAACTCAGGGCTTCCTGCTTTTAAAAATCCTAGCCCTAGGCCGAACCCCAACCCTAAGACGAGAAAGGCAAATCAGCCAGGAATTAGGCATGTCCCCAAGGAAAAAGCTGTGGAGGCAGGCATGTTGTGGTACTTTTGCGCTCTTCTTGGCTAGTCCTTCGCAGCTGCTGTGTTCTTGGAACTCAGGGCTTTCTGGTTAATAGAACCCTTACCCTAGGCGTAACTCAAACCTTAACCCTAGGAAGGAAAATCAGCCTATGGTTCGGGATGGTCTCATGGAAATATCAGTGGTGGCAGCCAAGTTGCGTCACTTTTGCGCTCCCCTTGGGATGCCTTTCGCAGCTGCAGTGTGCCTGGAGCCCAGGGCTTCCTGGTTTTAAAAGTCCTAGGCCTAAGCCTAACAGTAACCCTAGGAAGGTAAATCAGCCGGGTATTAGGGTTCTTCCTAAGGGAAAAGCCGTGAAAGCAGCCATGTTGTGGCACTTCTGCACTCCCTTTGGGATGCCTTTGGCAGATGAAGTAAGCCTGGAACTCAGGGCTCCCTGGTTAAAAAAATTCAAGCCCTAGGCTGAACCCTAACCGTAACCCTAGGCAGATAAACCAGCCTAGGTATAGGGATGGTGCCAAGGAAAAAGCTGTGAAAGCTGCCATGTTGTTGCACTTTTGTACTCCCCTTGGGATGCCTTGAACAGCTGCAGTGTGCCTGGAGCTAAGGGCTTCCTAGTTTCAAAAATCCTAGCCCTAGGCCTAAGCCTAACAGTAACCCTGGGAAGGTAAATCAGCCTGGTGTTAGGCTTCTTGCCAAGGAAAAAGCCGTGAGAGCAGCCATGTTGTGGCACTTCTGCACTCCCTTTGGGATGCCTTTGGCAGATGAAGTAAGCCTGGAACTCAGGGCTTCCTGGTTAAAGAAATCCAAGCCCTAGGCTGAACCCTAACCCTAACCCTAGGCAGATAAATCAGCCTAGGTATAGGGATGGTGCCAAGGAAAAAGCTGTGAAAGCTGCCATGTTGTTGCACTTTTGTACTCCCCTTGGGATGCCTTGAACAGCTGCAGTGTGCCTGGAGCTAAGGGCTTCCTAGTTTCAAAAATCCTAGCCCTAGGCCTAAGCCTAACAGTAACCCTGGGAAAGTAAATCAGCCTGGTGTTAGGCTTCTTGCCAAGGAGAAAGCCGTGAAAGCAGCCATGTTGTGGCACTTTTGCACTCCCTTTCGGATGCCTTTCACAGCTCCAGTGTGCCTGGAACTCGGGGCTTCCTGCTTTTAAAAATCGTAGCCCTAGGCCGAACCCCAACCCTATGACGAGAAAGGCAAATCAGCCAGGAATTAGGCATGTCCCCAAGGAAAAAGCTGTGGAGGCAGGCATGTTGTGGTACTTTTGCGCTCTTCTTGGCTAGTCCTTCGCAGCTGCTGTGTTCTTGGAACTCAGGGCTTTCTGGTTAATAGAGCCCTTACCCTAGGCGTAACTCAAACCTTAACCCTAGGAAGGAAAATCAGCCTATGGTTCGGGATGGTCTCATGGAAATATCAGTGGTGGCAGCCAAGTTGCGTCACTTTTGCGCTCCCCTTGGGATGCCTTTTGCAGCTGCAGTGTGCCTGGAGCCCAGGGCTTCCTGGTTTTAAAAGTCCTAGGCCTAAGCCTAACAGTAACCCTAGGAAGGTAAATCAGCCGGGTATTAGGGTTCTTCCTAAGGGAAAAGCCGTGAAAGCAGCCATGTTGTGGCACTTCTGCACTCCCTTTGGGATGCCTTTGGCAGATGAAGTAAGCCTGGAACTCAGGGCTTCCTGGTAAAAAAAATTCAAGCCCTAGGCTGAACCCTAACCCTAACCCTAGGCAGATAAATCAGCCTAGGTATAGGGATGGTGTCAAGGAAAAAGCTGTGAAAGCTGCCATGTTGTTGCACTTTTGTACTCCCCTTGGGATGCCTTGAACAGCTGCAGTGTGCCTGGAGCTAAGGGCCTCCTAGTTTCAAAAATCCTAGCCCTAGGCCTAAGCCTAACAGTAACCCTGGGAAAGTAAATCAGCCTGGTGTTAGGCTTCTTGCCAAGGAAAAAGCCGTGAAAGCAGCCATGTTGTGGCACTTTTGCACTCCCTTTTGGATGCCTTTCACAGCTCCAGTGTGCCTGGAACTCAGGGCTTCCTGCTTTTAAAAATCCTAGCGCAAGGCCGAACCCCAACCCTAAGACGAGAAAGGCAAATCAGCCAGGAATTAGGCATGTCCCCAAGGAAAAAGCTGTGGAGGCAGGCATGTTGTGGTACTTTTGCGCTCTTCTTGGCTAGTCCTTCGCAGCTGCTGTGTTCTTGGAACTCAGGGCTTTCTGGTTAATAGAACCCTTACCCTAGGCGTAACTCAAACCTTAACCCTAGGAAGGAAAATCAGCCTATGGTTCGGGATGGTCTCATGGAAATATCAGTGGTGGCAGCCAAGTTGCGTCACTTTTGCGCTCCCCTTGGGATGCCTTTTGCAGCTGCAGTGTGCCTGGAGCCCAGGGCTTCCTGGTTTTAAAAGTCCTAGGCCTAAGCCTAACAGTAACCCTAGGAAGGTAAATTAGCCGGGTATTAGGGTTCTTCCTAAGGGAAAAGCCGTGAAAGCAGCCATGTTGTGGCACTTCTGCACTCCCTTTGGGATGCCTTTGGCAGATGAAGTAAGCCTGGAACTCAGGGCTTCCTGGTTAAAGAAATCCAAGCCCTAGGCTGAACCCTAACCCTAACCCTAGGCAGATAAATCAGCCTAGGTATAGGGATGGTGCCAAGGAAAAAGCTGTGAAAGCTGCCATGTTGTTGCACTTTTGTACTCCCCTTGGGATGCCTTGAACAGCTGCAGTGTGCCTGGAGCTAAGGGCTTCCTAGTTTCAAAAATCCTAGCCCTAGGCCTAAGCCTAACAGTAACCCTGGGAAAGTAAATCAGCCTGATGTTAGGCTTCTTGCCAAGGAAAAAGCCGTGAAAGCAGCCATGTTGTGGCACTTTTGCACTCCCTTTCGGATGCCTTTCACAGCTCCAGTGTGCCTGGAACTCAGGGCTTCCTGCTTTTAAAAATCCTAGCCCTAGGCCGAACCCCAACCCTAAGACGAGAAAGGCAAATCAGCCAGGAATTAGGCATGTCCCCAAGGAAAAAGCTGTGGAGGCAGGCATGTTGTGGTACTTTTGCGCTCTTCTTGGCTAGTCCTTCGCAGCTGCTGTGTTCTTGGAACTCAGGGCTTTCTGGTTAATAGAACCCTTACCCTAGGCGTAACTCAAACCTTAACCCTAGGAAGGAAAATCAGCCTATGGTTCGGGATGGTCTCATGGAAATATCAGTGGTGGCAGCCAAGTTGCGTCACTTTTGCGCTCCCGTTGGGATGCCTTTTGCAGCTGCAGTGTGCCTGGAGCCCAGGGCTTCCTGGTTTTAAAAGTCCTAGGCCTAAGCCTAACAGTAACCCTAGGAAGGTAAATCAGCCGGGTATTAGGGTTCTTCCTAAGGGAAAAGCCGTGAAAGCAGCCATGTTGTGGCACTTCTGCACTCCCTTTGGGATGCCTTTGGCAGATGAAGTAAGCCTGGAACTCAGGGCTTCCTGGTTAAAAAAATTCAAGCCCTAGGCTGAACCCTAACCCTAACCCTAGGCAGATAAATCAGCCTAGGTATAGGGATGGTTCCAAGGAAAAAGCTGTGAAAGCTGCCATGTTGTTGCACTTTTGTACTCCCCTTGGGATGCCTTGAACAGCTGCAGTGTGCCTGGAGCTAAGGGCTTCCTAGTTTCAAAAATCCTAGCCCTAGGCCTAAGCCTAACAGTAACCCTGGGAAGGTAAGTCAGCCTGATGTTAGGCATCTTGCCAAGGAAAAAGCCGTGAAAGCAGCCATGTTGTGGCACTTTTGCACTCCCTTTTGGATGCCTTTCACAGCTCCAGTGTGCCTGGAACTCAGGGCTTCCTGCTTTTAAAAATCCTAGCCCTAGGCCGAACCCCAACCCTAAGACGAGAAAGGCAAATCAGCCAGGAATTAGGCATGTCCCCAAGGAAAAAGCTGTGGAGGCAGGCATGTTGTGGTACTTTTGCGCTCTTCTTGGCTAGTCCTTCGCAGCTGCTGTGTTCTTGGAACTCAGGGTTTTCTGGTTAATAGAACCCTTACCCTAGGCGTAACTCAAACCTTAACCCTAGGAAGGAAAATCAGCCTATGGTTCGGGATGGTCTCATGGAAATATCAGTGGTGGCAGCCAAGTTGCGTCACTTTTGCGCTCCCCTTGGGATGCCTTTTGCAGCTGCAGTGTGCCTGGAGCCCAGGGCTTCCTGGTTTTAAAAGTCCTAGGCCTAAGCCTAACAGTAACCCTAGGAAGGTAAATCAGCCGGGTATTAGGGTTCTTCCTAAGGGAAAAGCCGTGAAAGCAGCCATGTTGTGGCACTTCTGCACTCCCTTTGGGATGCCTTTGGCAGATGAAGTAAGCCTGGAACTCAGGGCTTCCTGGTTAAAGAAATCCAAGCCCTAGGCTGAACCCTAACCCTAACCCTAGGCAGATAAACCAGCCTAGGTATAGGGATGGTGCCAAGGAAAAAGCTGTGAAAGCTGCCATGTTGTTGCACTTTTGTACTCCCCTTGGGATGCCTTGAACAGCTGCAGTGTGCCTGGAGCTAAGGGCTTCCTAGTTTTAAAAATCCTAGCCCTAGGCCTAAGCCTAACAGTAACCCTGGGAAAGTAAGTCAGCCTGGTGTTAGGCGTCTTGCCAAGGAAAAAGCCGTGAAAGCAGCCATGTTGTGGCACTTTTGCACTCCCTTTTGGATGCCTTTCACAGCTCCAGTGTGCCTGGAACTCAGGGCTTCCTGATTTTAAAAATCCTAGCCCTAGGCCGAACCCCAACCCTAAGACGAGAAAGGCAAATCAGCCAGGAATTAGGCATGTCCCCAAGGAAAAAGCTGTGGAGGCAGGCATGTTGTGGTACTTTTGCGCTCTTCTTGGCTAGTCCTTCGCAGCTGCTGTGTTCTTGGAACTCAGGGCTTTCTGGTTAATAGAACCCTTACCCTAGGCGTAACTCAAACCTTAACCCTAGGAAGGAAAATCAGCCTATGGTTCGGGATGGTCTCATGGAAATATCAGTGGTGGCAGGCAAGTTGCGTCACTTTTGCGCTCCCCTTTGGATGCCTTTCGCAGCTGCAGTGTGCCTGGAGCCCAGGGCTTCCTGGTTTTAAAAGTCCTAGGCCTAAGCCTAACAGTAACCCTAGGAAGGTAAATCAGCCGGGTATTAGGGTTCTTCCTAAGGGAAAAGCCGTGAAAGCAGCCATGTTGTGGCACTTCTGCACTCCCTTTGGGATGCCTTTGGCAGATGAAGTAAGCCTGGAACTCAGGGCTTCCTGGTTAAAGAAATCCAAGCCCTAGGCTGAACCCTAACCCTAACCCTAGGCAGATAAATCAGCCTAGGTATAGGGATGGTGCCAAGGAAAAAGCTGTGAAAGCTGCCATGTTGTTGCACTTTTGTACTCCCCTTGGGATGCCTTGAACAGCTGCAGTGTGCCTGGAGCTAAGGGCTTCCTAGTTTTAAAAATCCTAGCCCTAGGCCTAAGCCTAATAGTAACCCTGGGAAGGTAAGTCAGCCTGGTGTTAGGCGTCTTGCCAAGGAAAAAGCCGTGAAAGCAGCCATGTTGTGGCACTTTTGCACTCCCTTTTGGATGCCTTTCACAGCTCCAGTGTGCCTGGAACTCAGGGCTTCCTGCTTTTAAAAATCCTAGCGCAAGGCCGAACCCCAACCCTAAGACGAGAAAGGCAAATCAGCCAGGAATTAGGCATGTCCCCAAGGAAAAAGCTGTGGAGGCAGGCATGTTGTGGTACTTTTGCGCTCTTCTTGGCTAGTCCTTCGCAGCTGCTGTGTTCTTGGAACTCAGGGCTTTCTGGTTAATAGAACCCTTACCCTAGGCGTAACTCAAACCTTAACCCTAGGAAGGAAAATCAGCCTATGGTTCGGGATGGTCTCATGGAAATATCAGTGGTGGCAGCCAAGTTGCGTCACTTTTGCGCTCCCCTTGGGATGCCTTTCCCAGCTGCAGTGTGCCTGGAGCCCAGGGCTTCCTGGTTTTAAAAGTCCTAGGCCTAAGCCTAACAGTAACCCTAGGAAGGTAAATCAGCCGGGTATTAGGGTTCTTCCTAAGGGAAAAGCCGTGAAAGCAGCCATGTTGTGGCACTTCTGCACTCCCTTTGGGATGCCTTTGGCAGATGAAGTAAGCCTGGAACTCAGGGCTTCCTGGTTAAAAAAATTCAAGCCCTAGGCTGAACCCTAACCCTAACCCTAGGCAGATAAATCAGCCTAGGTATAGGGATGGTGCCAAGGAAAAAGCTGTGAAAGCTGCCATGTTGTTGCACTTTTGTACTCCCCTTGGGATGCCTTGAACAGCTGCAGTGTGCCTGGAGCTAAGGGCTTCCTAGTTTCAAAAATCCTAGCCCTAGGCCTAAGCCTAACAGTAACCCTGGGAAAGTAAATCAGCCTGGTGTTAGGCTTCTTGCCAAGGAAAAAGCCGTGAAAGCAGCCATGTTGTGGCACTTTTGCACTCCCTTTTGGATGCCTTTCACAGCTCCAGTGTGCCTGGAACTCAGGGCTTCCTGCTTTTAAAAATCCTAGCCCTAGGCCGAACCCCAACCCTAAGACGAGAAAGGCAAATCAGCCAGGAATTAGGCATGTCCCCAAGGAAAAAGCTGTGGAGGCAGGCATGTTGTGGTACTTTTGCGCTCTTCTTGGCTAGTCCTTCGCAGCTGCTGTGTTCTTGGAACTCAGGGCTTTCTGGTTAATAGAACCCTTACCCTAGGCGTAACTCAAACCTTAACCCTAGGAAGGAAAATCAGCCTATGGTTCGGGATGGTCTCATGGAAATATCAGTGGTGGCAGCCAAGTTGCGTCACTTTTGCGCTCCCCTTGGGATGCCTTTCGCAGCTGCAGTGTGCCTGGAGCCCAGGGCTTCCTGGTTTTAAAAGTCCTAGGCCTAAGCCTAACAGTAACCCTAGGAAGGTAAATCAGCCGGGTATTAGGGTTCTTCCTAAGGGAAAAGCCGTGAAAGCAGCCATGTTGTGGCACTTCTGCACTCCCTTTGGGATGCCTTTGGCAGATGAAGTAAGCCTGGAACTCAGGGCTTCCTGGTAAAAAAAATCCAAGCCCTAGGCTGAACCCTAACCCTAACCCTAGGCAGATAAATCAGCCTAGGTATAGGGATGGTGCCAAGGAAAAAGCTGTGAAAGCTGCCATGTTGTTGCACTTTTGTACTCCCCTTGGGATGCCTTGAACAGCTGCAGTGTGCCTGGAGCTAAGGGCTTCCTAGTTTTAAAAATCCTAGCCCTAGGCCTAAGCCTAACAGTAACCCTGGGAAGGTAAGTCAGCCTGGTGTTAGGCGTCTTGCCAAGGAAAAAGCCGTGAAAGCAGCCATGTTGTGGCACTTTTGCACTCCCTTTTGGATGCCTTTCACAGCTGCAGTGTGCCTGGAACTCAGGGCTTCCTGCTTTTAAAAATCCTAGCCCTAGGCCGAACCCCAACCCTAAGACGAGAAAGGCAAATCAGCCAGGAATTAGGCATGTCCCCAAGGAAAAAGCTGTGGAGGCAGGCATGTTGTGGTACTTTTGCGCTCTTCTTGGCTAGTCCTTCGCAGCTGCTGTGTTCTTGGAACTCAGGGCTTTCTGGTTAATAGAACCCTTACCCTAGGCGTAACTCAAACCTTAACCCTAGGAAGGAAAATCAGCCTATGGTTCGGGATGGTCTCATGGAAATATCAGTGGTGGCAGCCAAGTTGCGTCACTTTTGCGCTCCCCTTGGGATGCCTTTTGCAGCTGCAGTGTGCCTGGAGCCCAGGGCTTCCTGGTTTTAAAAGTCCTAGGCCTAAGCCTAACAGTAACCCTAGGAAGGTAAATCAGCCGGGTATTAGGGTTCTTCCTAAGGGAAAAGCCGTGAAAGCAGCCATGTTGTGGCACTTCTGCACTCCCTTTGGGATGCCTTTGGCAGATGAAGTAAGCCTGGAACTCAGGGCTTCCTGGTAAAAAAAATTCAAGCCCTAGGCTGAACCCTAACCCTAACCCTAGGCAGATAAATCAGCCTAGGTATAGGGATGGTGCCAAGGAAAAAGCTGTGAAAGCTGCCATGTTGTTGCACTTTTGTACTCCCCTTGGGATGCCTTGAACAGCTGCAGTGTGCCTGGAGCTAAGGGCCTCCTAGTTTCAAAAATCCTAGCCCTAGGCCTAAGCCTAACAGTAACCCTGGGAAAGTAAGTCAGCCTGGTGTTAGGCGTCTTGCCAAGGAAAAAGCCGTGAAAGCAGCCATGTTGTGGCACTTTTGCACTCCCTTTTGGATGCCTTTCACAGCTCCAGTGTGCCTGGAACTCAGGGCTTCCTGCTTTTAAAAATCCTAGCCCTAGGCCGAACCCCAACCCTAAGACGAGAAAGGCAAATCAGCCAGGAATTAGGCATGTCCCCAAGGAAAAAGCTGTGGAGGCAGGCATGTTGTGGTACTTTTGCGCTCTTCTTGGCTAGTCCTTCGCAGCTGCTGTGTTCTTGGAACTCAGGGCTTTCTGGTTAATAGAACCCTTACCCTAGGCGTAACTCAAACCTTAACCCTAGGAAGGAAAATCAGCCTATGGTTCGGGATGGTCTCATGGAAATATCAGTGGTGGCAGCCAAGTTGCGTCACTTTTGCGCTCCCCTTGGGATGCCTTTCGCAGCTGCAGTGTGCCTGGAGCCCAGGGCTTCCTGGTTTTAAAAGTCCTAGGCCTAAGCCTAACAGTAACCCTAGGAAGGTAAATCAGCCGGGTATTAGGGTTCTTCCTAAGGGAAAAGCCGTGAAAGCAGCCATGTTGTGGCACTTCTGCACTCCCTTTGGGATGCCTTTGGCAGATGAAGTAAGCCTGGAACTCAGGGCTTCCTGGTTAAAAAAATTCAAGCCCTAGGCTGAACCCTAACCCTAACCCTAGGCAGATAAACCAGCCTAGGTATAGGGATGGTGCCAAGGAAAAAGCTGTGAAAGCTGCCATGTTGTTGCACTTTTGTACTCCCCTTGGGATGCCTTGAACAGCTGCAGTGTGCCTGGAGCTAAGGGCTTCCTAGTTTCAAAAATCCTAGCCCTAGGCCTAAGCCTAACAGTAACCCTGGGAAAGTAAATCAGCCTGATGTTAGGCTTCTTGCCAAGGAAAAAGCCGTGAAAGCAGCCATGTTGTGGCACTTTTGCACTCCCTTTCGGATGCCTTTCACAGCTCCAGTGTGCCTGGAACTCAGGGCTTCCTGCTTTTAAAAATCCTAGCCCTAGGCCGAACCCCAACCCTAAGACGAGAAAGGCAAATCAGCCAGGAATTAGGCATGTCCCCAAGGAAAAAGCTGTGGAGGCAGGCATGTTGTGGTACTTTTGCGCTCTTCTTGGCTAGTCCTTCGCAGCTGCTGTGTTCTTGGAACTCAGGGCTTTCTGGTTAATAGAACCCTTACCCTAGGCGTAACTCAAACCTTAACCCTAGGAAGGAAAATCAGCCTATGGTTCGGGATGGTCTCATGGAAATATCAGTGGTGGCAGCCAAGTTGCGTCACTTTTGCGCTCCCCTTGGGATGCCTTTCGCAGCTGCAGTGTGCCTGGAGCCCAGGGCTTCCTGGTTTTAAAAGTCCTAGGCCTAAGCCTAACAGTAACCCTAGGAAGGTAAATCAGCCGGGTATTAGGGTTCTTCCTAAGGGAAAAGCCGTGAAAGCAGCCATGTTGTGGCACTTCTGCACTCCCTTTGGGATGCCTTTGGCAGATGAAGTAAGCCTGGAACTCAGGGCTCCCTGGTTAAAAAAATTCAAGCCCTAGGCTGAACCCTAACCGTAACCCTAGGCAGATAAACCAGCCTAGGTATAGGGATGGTGCCAAGGAAAAAGCTGTGAAAGCTGCCATGTTGTTGCACTTTTGTACTCCCCTTGGGATGCCTTGAACAGCTGCAGTGTGCCTGGAGCTAAGGGCTTCCTAGTTTCAAAAATCCTAGCCCTAGGCCTAAGCCTAACAGTAACCCTGGGAAGGTAAATCAGCCTGGTGTTAGGCTTCTTGCCAAGGAAAAAGCCGTGAGAGCAGCCATGTTGTGGCACTTCTGCACTCCCTTTGGGATGCCTTTGGCAGATGAAGTAAGCCTGGAACTCAGGGCTTCCTGGTTAAAGAAATCCAAGCCCTAGGCTGAACCCTAACCCTAACCCTAGGCAGATAAATCAGCCTAGGTATAGGGATGGTGCCAAGGAAAAAGCTGTGAAAGCTGCCATGTTGTTGCACTTTTGTACTCCCCTTGGGATGCCTTGAACAGCTGCAGTGTGCCTGGAGCTAAGGGCCTCCTAGTTTCAAAAATCCTAGCCCTAGGCCTAAGCCTAACAGTAACCCTGGGAAAGTAAATCAGCCTGGTGTTAGGCTTCTTGCCAAGGAGAAAGCCGTGAAAGCAGCCATGTTGTGGCACTTTTGCACTCCCTTTCGGATGCCTTTCACAGCTCCAGTGTGCCTGGAACTCGGGGCTTCCTGCTTTTAAAAATCGTAGCCCTAGGCCGAACCCCAACCCTATGACGAGAAAGGCAAATCAGCCAGGAATTAGGCATGTCCCCAAGGAAAAAGCTGTGGAGGCAGGCATGTTGTGGTACTTTTGCGCTCTTCTTGGCTAGTCCTTCGCAGCTGCTGTGTTCTTGGAACTCAGGGCTTTCTGGTTAATAGAGCCCTTACCCTAGGCGTAACTCAAACCTTAACCCTAGGAAGGAAAATCAGCCTATGGTTCGGGATGGTCTCATGGAAATATCAGTGGTGGCAGCCAAGTTGCGTCACTTTTGCGCTCCCCTTGGGATGCCTTTTGCAGCTGCAGTGTGCCTGGAGCCCAGGGCTTCCTGGTTTTAAAAGTCCTAGGCCTAAGCTTAACAGTAACCCTAGGAAGGTAAATCAGCCGGGTATTAGGGTTCTTCCTAAGGGAAAAGCCGTGAAAGCAGCCATGTTGTGGCACTTCTGCACTCCCTTTGGGATGCCTTTGGCAGATGAAGTAAGCCTGGAACTCAGGGCTTCCTGGTAAAAAAAATTCAAGCCCTAGGCTGAACCCTAACCCTAACCCTAGGCAGATAAATCAGCCTAGGTATAGGGATGGTGTCAAGGAAAAAGCTGTGAAAGCTGCCATGTTGTTGCACTTTTGTACTCCCCTTGGGATGCCTTGAACAGCTGCAGTGTGCCTGGAGCTAAGGGCCTCCTAGTTTCAAAAATCCTAGCCCTAGGCCTAAGCCTAACAGTAACCCTGGGAAAGTAAATCAGCCTGGTGTTAGGCTTCTTGCCAAGGAAAAAGCCGTGAAAGCAGCCATGTTGTGGCACTTTTGCACTCCCTTTTGGATGCCTTTCACAGCTCCAGTGTGCCTGGAACTCAGGGCTTCCTGCTTTTAAAAATCCTAGCCCTAGGCCGAACCCCAACCCTAAGACGAGAAAGGCAAATCAGCCAGGAATTAGGCATGTCCCCAAGGAAAAAGCTGTGGAGGCAGGCATGTTGTGGTACTTTTGCGCTCTTCTTGGCTAGTCCTTCGCAGCTGCTGTGTTCTTGGAACTCAGGGCTTTCTGGTTAATAGAACCCTTACCCTAGGCGTAACTCAAACCTTAACCCTAGGAAGGAAAATCAGCCTATGGTTCGGGATGGTCTCATGGAAATATCAGTGGTGGCAGCCAAGTTGCGTCACTTTTGCGCTCCCCTTGGGATGCCTTTTGCAGCTGCAGTGTGCCTGGAGCCCAGGGCTTCCTGGTTTTAAAAGTCCTAGGCCTAAGCCTAACAGTAACCCTAGGAAGGTAAATTAGCCGGGTATTAGGGTTCTTCCTAAGGGAAAAGCCGTGAAAGCAGCCATGTTGTGGCACTTCTGCACTCCCTTTGGGATGCCTTTGGCAGATGAAGTAAGCCTGGAACTCAGGGCTTCCTGGTTAAAGAAATCCAAGCCCTAGGCTGAACCCTAACCCTAACCCTAGGCAGATAAATCAGCCTAGGTATAGGGATGGTGCCAAGGAAAAAGCTGTGAAAGCTGCCATGTTGTTGCACTTTTGTACTCCCCTTGGGATGCCTTGAACAGCTGCAGTGTGCCTGGAGCTAAGGGCTTCCTAGTTTCAAAAATCCTAGCCCTAGGCCTAAGCCTAACAGTAACCCTGGGAAAGTAAATCAGCCTGATGTTAGGCTTCTTGCCAAGGAAAAAGCCGTGAAAGCAGCCATGTTGTGGCACTTTTGCACTCCCTTTCGGATGCCTTTCACAGCTCCAGTGTGCCTGGAACTCAGGGCTTCCTGCTTTTAAAAATCCTAGCCCTAGGCCGAACCCCAACCCTAAGACGAGAAAGGCAAATCAGCCAGGAATTAGGCATGTCCCCAAGGAAAAAGCTGTGGAGGCAGGCATGTTGTGGTACTTTTGCGCTCTTCTTGGCTAGTCCTTCGCAGCTGCTGTGTTCTTGGAACTCAGGGCTTTCTGGTTAATAGAACCCTTACCCTAGGCGTAACTCAAACCTTAACCCTAGGAAGGAAAATCAGCCTATGGTTCGGGATGGTCTCATGGAAATATCAGTGGTGGCAGCCAAGTTGCGTCACTTTTGCGCTCCCCTTGGGATGCCTTTCGCAGCTGCAGTGTGCCTGGAGCCCAGGGCTTCCTGGTTTTAAAAGTCCTAGGCCTAAGCCTAACAGTAACCCTAGGAAGGTAAATCAGCCGGGTATTAGGGTTCTTCCTAAGGGAAAAGCCGTGAAAGCAGCCATGTTGTGGCACTTCTGCACTCCCTTTGGGATGCCTTTGGCAGATGAAGTAAGCCTGGAACTCAGGGCTTCCTGGTAAAAAAAATTCAAGCCCTAGGCTGAACCCTAACCCTAACCCTAGGCAGATAAATCAGCCTAGGTATAGGGATGGTGCCAAGGAAAAAGCTGTGAAAGCTGCCATGTTGTTGCACTTTTGTACTCCCCTTGGGATGCCTTGAACAGCTGCAGTGTGCCTGGAGCTAAGGGCCTCCTAGTTTCAAAAATCCTAGCCCTAGGCCTAAGCCTAACAGTAACCCTGGGAAAGTAAATCAGCCTGGTGTTAGGCTTCTTGCCAAGGAAAAAGCCGTGAAAGCAGCCATGTTGTGGCACTTTTGCACTCCCTTTTGGATGCCTTTCACAGCTCCAGTGTGCCTGGAACTCAGGGCTTCCTGCTTTTAAAAATCCTAGCCCTAGGCCGAACCCCAACCCTAAGACGAGAAAGGCAAATCAGCCAGGAATTAGGCATGTCCCCAAGGAAAAAGCTGTGGAGGCAGGCATGTTGTGGTACTTTTGCGCTCTTCTTGGCTAGTCCTTCGCAGCTGCTGTGTTCTTGGAACTCAGGGCTTTCTGGTTAATAGACCCTTACCCTAGGCGTAACTCAAACCTTAACCCTAGGAAGGAAAATCAGCCTATGGTTCGGGATGGTCTCATGGAAATATCAGTGGTGGCAGCCAAGTTGCGTCACTTTTGCGCTCCCCTTGGGATGCCTTTCGCAGCTGCAGTGTGCCTGGAGCCCAGGGCTTCCTGGTTTTAAAAGTCCTAGGCCTAAGCCTAACAGTAACCCTAGGAAGGTAAATCAGCCGGGTATTAGGGTTCTTCCTAAGGGAAAAGCCGTGAAAGCAGCCATGTTGTGGCACTTCTGCACTCCCTTTGGGATGCCTTTGGCAGATGAAGTAAGCCTGGAACTCAGGGCTTCCTGGTAAAAAAAATTCAAGCCCTAGGCTGAACCCTAACCCTAACCCTAGGCAGATAAATCAGCCTAGGTATAGGGATGGTGCCAAGGAAAAAGCTGTGAAAGCTGCCATGTTGTTGCACTTTTGTACTCCCCTTGGGATGCCTTGAACAGCTGCAGTGTGCCTGGAGCTAAGGGCTTCCTAGTTTTAAAAATCCTAGCCCTAGGCCTAAGCCTAACAGTAACCCTGGGAAGGTAAGTCAGCCTGGTGTTAGGCGTCTTGCCAAGGAAAAAGCCGTGAAAGCAGCCATGTTGTGGCACTTTTGCACTCCCTTTTGGATGCCTTTCACAGCTCCAGTGTGCCTGGAACTCAGGGCTTCCTGCTTTTAAAAATCCTAGCCCTAGGCCGAACCCCAACCCTAAGACGAGAAAGGCAAATCAGCCAGGAATTAGGCATGTCCCCAAGGAAAAAGCTGTGGAGGCAGGCATGTTGTGGTACTTTTGCGCTCTTCTTGGCTAGTCCTTCGCAGCTGCTGTGTTCTTGGAACTCAGGGCTTTCTGGTTAATAGAACCCTTACCCTAGGCGTAACTCAAACCTTAACCCTAGGAAGGAAAATCAGCCTATGGTTCGGGATGGTCTCATGGAAATATCAGTGGTGGCAGCCAAGTTGCGTCACTTTTGCGCTCCCGTTGGGATGCCTTTTGCAGCTGCAGTGTGCCTGGAGCCCAGGGCTTCCTGGTTTTAAAAGTCCTAGGCCTAAGCCTAACAGTAACCCTAGGAAGGTAAATCAGCCGGGTATTAGGGTTCTTCCTAAGGGAAAAGCCGTGAAAGCAGCCATGTTGTGGCACTTCTGCACTCCCTTTGGGATGCCTTTGGCAGATGAAGTAAGCCTGGAACTCAGGGCTTCCTGGTAAAAAAAATTCAAGCCCTAGGCTGAACCCTAACCCTAACCCTAGGCAGATAAATCAGCCTAGGTATAGGGATGGTGCCAAGGAAAAAGCTGTGAAAGCTGCCATGTTGTTGCACTTTTGTACTCCCCTTGGGATGCCTTGAACAGCTGCAGTGTGCCTGGAGCTAAGGGCCTCCTAGTTTCAAAAATCCTAGCCCTAGGCCTAAGCCTAACAGTAACCCTGGGAAAGTAAGTCAGCCTGGTGTTAGGCGTCTTGCCAAGGAAAAAGCCGTGAAAGCAGCCATGTTGTGGCACTTTTGCACTCCCTTTTGGATGCCTTTCACAGCTGCAGTGTGCCTGGAACTCAGGGCTTCCTGCTTTTAAAAATCCTAGCCCTAGGCCGAACCCCAACCCTAAGACGAGAAAGGCAAATCAGCCAGGAATTAGGCATGTCCCCAAGGAAAAAGCTGTGGAGGCAGGCATGTTGTGGTACTTTTGCGCTCTTCTTGGCTAGTCCTTCGCAGCTGCTGTGTTCTTGGAACTCAGGGCTTTCTGGTTAATAGAACCCTTACCCTAGGCGTAACTCAAACCTTAACCCTAGGAAGGAAAATCAGCCTATGGTTCGGGATGGTCTCATGGAAATATCAGTGGTGGCAGCCAAGTTGCGTCACTTTTGCGCTCCCCTTGGGATGCCTTTTGCAGCTGCAGTGTGCCTGGAGCCCAGGGCTTCCTGGTTTTAAAAGTCCTAGGCCTAAGCCTAACAGTAACCCTAGGAAGGTAAATCAGCCGGGTATTAGGGTTCTTCCTAAGGGAAAAGCCGTGAAAGCAGCCATGTTGTGGCACTTCTGCACTCCCTTTGGGATGCCTTTGGCAGATGAAGTAAGCCTGGAACTCAGGGCTTCCTGGTTAAAGAAATCCAAGCCCTAGGCTGAACCCTAACCCTAACCCTAGGCAGATAAATCAGCCTAGGTATAGGGATGGTGCCAAGGAAAAAGCTGTGAAAGCTGCCATGTTGTTGCACTTTTGTACTCCCCTTGGGATGCCTTGAACAGCTGCAGTGTGCCTGGAGCTAAGGGCTTCCTAGTTTCAAAAATCCTAGCCCTAGGCCTAAGCCTAACAGTAACCCTGGGAAAGTAAATCAGCCTGATGTTAGGCATCTTGCCAAGGAAAAAGCCGTGAAAGCAGCCATGTTGTGGCACTTTTGCACTCCCTTTTGGATGCCTTTCACAGCTCCAGTGTGCCTGGAACTCAGGGCTTCCTGCTTTTAAAAATCCTAGCCCTAGGCCGAACCCCAACCCTAAGACGAGAAAGGCAAATCAGCCAGGAATTAGGCATGTCCCCAAGGAAAAAGCTGTGGAGGCAGGCATGTTGTGGTACTTTTGCGCTCTTCTTGGCTAGTCCTTCGCAGCTGCTGTGTTCTTGGAACTCAGGGCTTTCTGGTTAATAGAACCCTTACCCTAGGCGTAACTCAAACCTTAACCCTAGGAAGGAAAATCAGCCTATGGTTCGGGATGGTCTCATGGAAATATCAGTGGTGGCAGCCAAGTTGCGTCACTTTTGCGCTCCCCTTGGGATGCCTTTCGCAGCTGCAGTGTGCCTGGAGCCCAGGGCTTCCTGGTTTTAAAAGTCCTAGGCCTAAGCCTAACAGTAACCCTAGGAAGGTAAATCAGCCGGGTATTAGGGTTCTTCCTAAGGGAAAAGCCGTGAAAGCAGCCATGTTGTGGCACTTCTGCACTCCCTTTGGGATGCCTTTGGCAGATGAAGTAAGCCTGGAACTCAGGGCTTCCTGGTTAAAAAAATTCAAGCCCTAGGCTGAACCCTAACCCTAACCCTAGGCAGATAAACCAGCCTAGGTATAGGGATGGTGCCAAGGAAAAAGCTGTGAAAGCTGCCATGTTGTTGCACTTTTGTACTCCCCTTGGGATGCCTTGAACAGCTGCAGTGTGCCTGGAGCTAAGGGCTTCCTAGTTTTAAAAATCCTAGCCCTAGGCCTAAGCCTAACAGTAACCCTGGGAAAGTAAATCAGCCTGATGTTAGGCATCTTGCCAAGGAAAAAGCCGTGAAAGCAGCCATGTTGTGGCACTTTTGCACTCCCTTTTGGATGCCTTTCACAGCTCCAGTGTGCCTGGAACTCAGGGCTTCCTGCTTTTAAAAATCCTAGCCCTAGGCCGAACCCCAACCCTAAGACGAGAAAGGCAAATCAGCCAGGAATTAGGCATGTCCCCAAGGAAAAAGCTGTGGAGGCAGGCATGTTGTGGTACTTTTGCGCTCTTCTTGGCTAGTCCTTCGCAGCTGCTGTGTTCTTGGAACTCAGGGCTTTCTGGTTAATAGAACCCTTACCCTAGGCGTAACTCAAACCTTAACCCTAGGAAGGAAAATCAGCCTATGGTTCGGGATGGTCTCATGGAAATATCAGTGGTGGCAGCCAAGTTGCGTCACTTTTGCGCTCCCCTTGGGATGCCTTTCGCAGCTGCAGTGTGCCTGGAGCCCAGGGCTTCCTGGTTTTAAAAGTCCTAGGCCTAAGCCTAACAGTAACCCTAGGAAGGTAAATCAGCCGGGTATTAGGGTTCTTCCTAAGGGAAAAGCCGTGAAAGCAGCCATGTTGTGGCACTTCTGCACTCCCTTTTGGATGCCTTTGGCAGATGAAGTAAGCCTGGAACTCAGGGCTTCCTGGTTAAAAAAATCCTAGCCCTAGGCCGAACCCCAACCCTAAGACGAGAAAGGCAAATCAGCCAGGAATTAGGCATGTCCCCAAGGAAAAAGCTGTGGAGGCAGGCATGTTGTGGTACTTTTGCGCTCTTCTTGGCTAGTCCTTCGCAGCTGCTGTGTTCTTGGAACTCAGGGCTTTCTGGTTAATAGAACCCTTACCCTAGGCGTAACTCAAACCTTAACCCTAGGAAGGAAAATCAGCCTATGGTTCGGGATGGTCTCATGGAAATATCAGTGGTGGCAGCCAAGTTGCGTCACTTTTGCGCTCCCGTTGGGATGCCTTTTGCAGCTGCAGTGTGCCTGGAGCCCAGGGCTTCCTGGTTTTAAAAGTCCTAGGCCTAAGCCTAACAGTAACCCTAGGAAGGTAAATCAGCCGGGTATTAGGGTTCTTCCTAAGGGAAAAGCCGTGAAAGCAGCCATGTTGTGGCACTTCTGCACTCCCTTTGGGATGCCTTTGGCAGATGAAGTAAGCCTGGAACTCAGGGCTTCCTGGTTAAAAAAATTCAAGCCCTAGGCTGAACCCTAACCCTAACCCTAGGCAGATAAATCAGCCTAGGTATAGGGATGGTTCCAAGGAAAAAGCTGTGAAAGCTGCCATGTTGTTGCACTTTTGTACTCCCCTTGGGATGCCTTGAACAGCTGCAGTGTGCCTGGAGCTAAGGGCTTCCTAGTTTCAAAAATCCTAGCCCTAGGCCTAAGCCTAACAGTAACCCTGGGAAGGTAAGTCAGCCTGATGTTAGGCATCTTGCCAAGGAAAAAGCCGTGAAAGCAGCCATGTTGTGGCACTTTTGCACTCCCTTTTGGATGCCTTTCACAGCTCCAGTGTGCCTGGAACTCAGGGCTTCCTGCTTTTAAAAATCCTAGCCCTAGGCCGAACCCCAACCCTAAGACGAGAAAGGCAAATCAGCCAGGAATTAGGCATGTCCCCAAGGAAAAAGCTGTGGAGGCAGGCATGTTGTGGTACTTTTGCGCTCTTCTTGGCTAGTCCTTCGCAGCTGCTGTGTTCTTGGAACTCAGGGCTTTCTGGTTAATAGAACCCTTACCCTAGGCGTAACTCAAACCTTAACCCTAGGAAGGAAAATCAGCCTATGGTTCGGGATGGTCTCATGGAAATATCAGTGGTGGCAGCCAAGTTGCGTCACTTTTGCGCTCCCCTTGGGATGCCTTTTGCAGCTGCAGTGTGCCTGGAGCCCAGGGCTTCCTGGTTTTAAAAGTCCTAGGCCTAAGCCTAACAGTAACCCTAGGAAGGTAAATCAGCCGGGTATTAGGGTTCTTCCTAAGGGAAAAGCCGTGAAAGCAGCCATGTTGTGGCACTTCTGCACTCCCTTTGGGATGCCTTTGGCAGATGAAGTAAGCCTGGAACTCAGGGCTTCCTGGTTAAAGAAATCCAAGCCCTAGGCTGAACCCTAACCCTAACCCTAGGCAGATAAACCAGCCTAGGTATAGGGATGGTGCCAAGGAAAAAGCTGTGAAAGCTGCCATGTTGTTGCACTTTTGTACTCCCCTTGGGATGCCTTGAACAGCTGCAGTGTGCCTGGAGCTAAGGGCTTCCTAGTTTTAAAAATCCTAGCCCTAGGCCTAAGCCTAACAGTAACCCTGGGAAGGTAAGTCAGCCTGATGTTAGGCATCTTGCCAAGGAAAAAGCCGTGAAAGCAGCCATGTTGTGGCACTTTTGCACTCCCTTTTGGATGCCTTTCACAGCTCCAGTGTGCCTGGAACTCAGGGCTTCCTGCTTTTAAAAATCCTAGCCCTAGGCCGAACCCCAACCCTAAGACGAGAAAGGCAAATCAGCCAGGAATTAGGCATGTCCCCAAGGAAAAAGCTGTGGAGGCAGGCATGTTGTGGTACTTTTGCGCTCTTCTTGGCTAGTCCTTCGCAGCTGCTGTGTTCTTGGAACTCAGGGCTTTCTGGTTAATAGAACCCTTACCCTAGGCGTAACTCAAACCTTAACCCTAGGAAGGAAAATCAGCCTATGGTTCGGGATGGTCTCATGGAAATATCAGTGGTGGCAGCCAAGTTGCGTCACTTTTGCGCTCCCCTTGGGATGCCTTTCGCAGCTGCAGTGTGCCTGGAGCCCAGGGCTTCCTGGTTTTAAAAGTCCTAGGCCTAAGCCTAACAGTAACCCTAGGAAGGTAAATCAGCCGGGTATTAGGGTTCTTCCTAAGGGAAAAGCCGTGAAAGCAGCCATGTTGTGGCACTTCTGCACTCCCTTTGGGATGCCTTTGGCAGATGAAGTAAGCCTGGAACTCAGGGCTTCCTGGTTAAAGAAATCCAAGCCCTAGGCTGAACCCTAACCCTAACCCTAGGCAGATAAATCAGCCTAGGTATAGGGATGGTGCCAAGGAAAAAGCTGTGAAAGCTGCCATGTTGTTGCACTTTTGTACTCCCCTTGGGATGCCTTGAACAGCTGCAGTGTGCCTGGAGCTAAGGGCTTCCTAGTTTTAAAAATCCTAGCCCTAGGCCTAAGCCTAATAGTAACCCTGGGAAGGTAAGTCAGCCTGGTGTTAGGCGTCTTGCCAAGGAAAAAGCCGTGAAAGCAGCCATGTTGTGGCACTTTTGCACTCCCTTTTGGATGCCTTTCACAGCTCCAGTGTGCCTGGAACTCAGGGCTTCCTGATTTTAAAAATCCTAGCCCTAGGCCGAACCCCAACCCTAAGACGAGAAAGGCAAATCAGCCAGGAATTAGGCATGTCCCCAAGGAAAAAGCTGTGGAGGCCGGCATGTTGTGGTACTTTTGCGCTCTTCTTGGCTAGTCCTTCGCAGCTGCTGTGTTCTTGGAACTCAGGGCTTTCTGGTTAATAGAACCCTTACCCTAGGCGTAACTCAAACCTTAACCCTAGGAAGGAAAATCAGCCTATGGTTCGGGATGGTCTCATGGAAATATCAGTGGTGGCAGCCAAGTTGCGTCACTTTTGCGCTCCCCTTGGGATGCCTTTTGCAGCTGCAGTGTGCCTGGAGCCCAGGGCTTCCTGGTTTTAAAAGTCCTAGGCCTAAGCCTAACAGTAACCCTAGGAAGGTAAATCAGCCGGGTATTAGGGTTCTTCCTAAGGGAAAAGCCGTGAAAGCAGCCATGTTGTGGCACTTCTGCACTCCCTTTGGGATGCCTTTGGCAGATGAAGTAAGCCTGGAACTCAGGGCTTCCTGGTTAAAAAAATTCAAGCCCTAGGCTGAACCCTAACCCTAACCCTAGGCAGATAAATCAGCCTAGGTATAGGGATGGTGCCAAGGAAAAAGCTGTGAAAGCTGCCATGTTGTTGCACTTTTGTACTCCCCTTGGGATGCCTTGAACAGCTGCAGTGTGCCTGGAGCTAAGGGCTTCCTAGTTTCAAAAATCCTAGCCCTAGGCCTAAGCCTAACAGTAACCCTGGGAAAGTAAATCACCCTGATGTTAGGCTTCTTGCCAAGGAAAAAGCCGTGAAAGCAGCCATGTTGTGGCACTTTTGCACTCCCTTTCGGATGCCTTTCACAGCTGCAGTGTGCCTGGAACTCAGGGCTTCCTGATTTTAAAAATCCTAGCCCTAGGCCGAACCCCAACCCTAAGACGAGAAAGGCAAATCAGCCAGGAATTAGGCATGTCCACAAGGAAAAAGCTGTGGAGGCAGGCATGTTGTGCTACTTTTGCGCTCTTCTTGGCTAGTCCTTCGCAGCTGCTGTGTTCTTGGAACTCAGGGCTTTCTGGTTAATAGAACCCTTACCCTAGGCGTAACTCAAACCTTAACCCTAGGAAGGAAAATCAGCCTATGGTTCGGGATGGTCTCATGGAAATATCAGTGGTGGCAGCCAAGTTGCGTCATTTTTGCGCTCCCCTTGGGATGCCTTTCGCAGCTGCAGTGTGCCTGGAGCCCAGGGCTTCCTGGTTTTAAAAGTCCTAGGCCTAAGCCTAACAGTAACCCTAGGAAGGTAAATCAGCCGGGTATTAGGGTTCTTCCTAAGGGAAAAGCCGTGAGAGCAGCCATGTTGTGGCACTTCTGCACTCCCTTTGGGATGCCTTTGGCAGATGAAGTAAGCCTGGAACTCAGGGCTTCCTGGTAAAAAAAATTCAAGCCCTAGGCTGAACCCTAACCCTAACCCTAGGCAGATAAATCAGCCTAGGTATAGGGATGGTGCCAAGGAAAAAGCTGTGAAAGATGCCATGTTGTTGCACTTTTGTACTCCCCTTGGGATGCCTTGAACAGCTGCAGTGTGCCTGGAGCTAAGGGCTTCCTAGTTTCAAAAATCCTAGCCCTAGGCCTAAGCCTAACAGTAACCCTGGGAAAGTAAATCAGCCTGGTGTTAGGCTTCTTGCCAAGGAAAAAGCCGTGAAAGCAGCCATGTTGTGGCACTTTTGCACTCCCTTTTGGATGCCTTTCACAGCTCCAGTGTGCCTGGAACTCAGGGCTTCCTGCTTTTAAAAATCCTAGCGCAAGGCCGAACCCCAACCCTAAGACGAGAAAGGCAAATCAGCCAGGAATTAGGCATGTCCCCAAGGAAAAAGCTGTGGAGGCAGGCATGTTGTGGTACTTTTGCGCTCTTCTTGGCTAGTCCTTCGCAGCTGCTGTGTTCTTGGAACTCAGGGCTTTCTGGTTAATAGAACCCTTACCCTAGGCGTAACTCAAACCTTAACCCTAGGAAGGAAAATCAGCCTATGGTTCGGGATGGTCTCATGGAAATATCAGTGGTGGCAGCCAAGTTGCGTCACTTTTGCGCTCACCTTGGGATGCCTTTCCCAGCTGCAGTGTGCCTGGAGCCCAGGGCTTCCTGGTTTTAAAAGTCCTAGGCCTAAGCCTAACAGTAACCCTAGGAAGGTAAATCAGCCGGGTATTAGGGTTCTTCCTAAGGGAAAAGCCGTGAAAGCAGCCATGTTGTGGCACTTCTGCACTCCCTTTGGGATGCCTTTGGCAGATGAAGTAAGCCTGGAACTCAGGGCTTCCTGGTTAAAAAAATTCAAGCCCTAGGCTGAACCCTAACCCTAACCCTAGGCAGATAAATCAGCCTAGGTATAGGGATGGTGCCAAGGAAAAAGCTGTGAAAGCTGCCATGTTGTTGCACTTTTGTACTCCCCTTGGGATGCCTTGAACAGCTGCAGTGTGCCTGGAGCTAAGGGCCTCCTAGTTTCAAAAATCCTAGCCCTAGGCCTAAGCCTAACAGTAACCCTGGGAAAGTAAATCAGCCTGGTGTTAGGCTTCTTGCCAAGGAAAAAGCCGTGAAAGCAGCCATGTTGTGGCACTTTTGCACTCCCTTTTGGATGCCTTTCACAGCTCCAGTGTGCCTGGAACTCAGGGCTTCCTGCTTTTAAAAATCCTAGCCCTAGGCCGAACCCCAACCCTAAGACGAGAAAGGCAAATCAGCCAGGAATTAGGCATGTCCCCAAGGAAAAAGCTGTGGAGGCAGGCATGTTGTGGTACTTTTGCGCTCTTCTTGGCTAGTCCTTCGCAGCTGCTGTGTTCTTGGAACTCAGGGCTTTCTGGTTAATAGACCCTTACCCTAGGCGTAACTCAAACCTTAACCCTAGGAAGGAAAATCAGCCTATGGTTCGGGATGGTCTCATGGAAATATCAGTGGTGGCAGCCAAGTTGCGTCACTTTTGCGCTCCCCTTGGGATGCCTTTCGCAGCTGCAGTGTGCCTGGAGCCCAGGGCTTCCTGGTTTTAAAAGTCCTAGGCCTAAGCCTAACAGTAACCCTAGGAAGGTAAATCAGCCGGGTATTAGGGTTCTTCCTAAGGGAAAAGCCGTGAAAGCAGCCATGTTGTGGCACTTCTGCACTCCCTTTGGGATGCCTTTGGCAGATGAAGTAAGCCTGGAACTCAGGGCTTCCTGGTAAAAAAAATCCAAGCCCTAGGCTGAACCCTAACCCTAACCCTAGGCAGATAAATCAGCCTAGGTATAGGGATGGTGCCAAGGAAAAAGCTGTGAAAGCTGCCATGTTGTTGCACTTTTGTACTCCCCTTGGGATGCCTTGAACAGCTGCAGTGTGCCTGGAGCTAAGGGCTTCCTAGTTTTAAAAATCCTAGCCCTAGGCCTAAGCCTAACAGTAACCCTGGGAAGGTAAGTCAGCCTGGTGTTAGGCGTCTTGCCAAGGAAAAAGCCGTGAAAGCAGCCATGTTGTGGCACTTTTGCACTCCCTTTTGGATGCCTTTCACAGCTGCAGTGTGCCTGGAACTCAGGGCTTCCTGCTTTTAAAAATCCTAGCCCTAGGCCGAACCCCAACCCTAAGACGAGAAAGGCAAATCAGCCAGGAATTAGGCATGTCCCCAAGGAAAAAGCTGTGGAGGCAGGCATGTTGTGGTACTTTTGCGCTCTTCTTGGCTAGTCCTTCGCAGCTGCTGTGTTCTTGGAACTCAGGGCTTTCTGGTTAATAGAACCCTTACCCTAGGCGTAACTCAAACCTTAACCCTAGGAAGGAAAATCAGCCTATGGTTCGGGATGGTCTCATGGAAATATCAGTGGTGGCAGCCAAGTTGCGTCACTTTTGCGCTCCCCTTGGGATGCCTTTTGCAGCTGCAGTGTGCCTGGAGCCCAGGGCTTCCTGGTTTTAAAAGTCCTAGGCCTAAGCCTAACAGTAACCCTAGGAAGGTAAATCAGCCGGGTATTAGGGTTCTTCCTAAGGGAAAAGCCGTGAAAGCAGCCATGTTGTGGCACTTCTGCACTCCCTTTGGGATGCCTTTGGCAGATGAAGTAAGCCTGGAACTCAGGGCTTCCTGGTTAAAAAAATTCAAGCCCTAGGCTGAACCCTAACCCTAACCCTAGGCAGATAAATCAGCCTAGGTATAGGGATGGTGCCAAGGAAAAAGCTGTGAAAGCTGCCATGTTGTTGCACTTTTGTACTCCCCTTGGGATGCCTTGAACAGCTGCAGTGTGCCTGGAGCTAAGGGCCTCCTAGTTTCAAAAATCCTAGCCCTAGGCCTAAGCCTAACAGTAACCCTGGGAAAGTAAGTCAGCCTGGTGTTAGGCGTCTTGCCAAGGAAAAAGCCGTGAAAGCAGCCATGTTGTGGCACTTTTGCACTCCCTTTTGGATGCCTTTCACAGCTCCAGTGTGCCTGGAACTCAGGGCTTCCTGCTTTTAAAAATCCTAGCCCTAGGCCGAACCCCAACCCTAAGACGAGAAAGGCAAATCAGCCAGGAATTAGGCATGTCCCCAAGGAAAAAGCTGTGGAGGCAGGCATGTTGTGGTACTTTTGCGCTCTTCTTGGCTAGTCCTTCGCAGCTGCTGTGTTCTTGGAACTCAGGGCTTTCTGGTTAATAGACCCTTACCCTAGGCGTAACTCAAACCTTAACCCTAGGAAGGAAAATCAGCCTATGGTTCGGGATGGTCTCATGGAAATATCAGTGGTGGCAGCCAAGTTGCGTCACTTTTGCGCTCCCCTTGGGATGCCTTTCGCAGCTGCAGTGTGCCTGGAGCCCAGGGCTTCCTGGTTTTAAAAGTCCTAGGCCTAAGCCTAACAGTAACCCTAGGAAGGTAAATCAGCCGGGTATTAGGGTTCTTCCTAAGGGAAAAGCCGTGAAAGCAGCCATGTTGTGGCACTTCTGCACTCCCTTTGGGATGCCTTTGGCAGATGAAGTAAGCCTGGAACTCAGGGCTTCCTGGTAAAAAAAATCCAAGCCCTAGGCTGAACCCTAACCCTAACCCTAGGCAGATAAATCAGCCTAGGTATAGGGATGGTGCCAAGGAAAAAGCTGTGAAAGCTGCCATGTTGTTGCACTTTTGTACTCCCCTTGGGATGCCTTGAACAGCTGCAGTGTGCCTGGAGCTAAGGGCTTCCTAGTTTTAAAAATCCTAGCCCTAGGCCTAAGCCTAACAGTAACCCTGGGAAGGTAAGTCAGCCTGGTGTTAGGCGTCTTGCCAAGGAAAAAGCCGTGAAAGCAGCCATGTTGTGGCACTTTTGCACTCCCTTTTGGATGCCTTTCACAGCTGCAGTGTGCCTGGAACTCAGGGCTTCCTGCTTTTAAAAATCCTAGCCCTAGGCCGAACCCCAACCCTAAGACGAGAAAGGCAAATCAGCCAGGAATTAGGCATGTCCACAAGGAAAAAGCTGTGGAGGCAGGCATGTTGTGGTACTTTTGCGCTCTTCTTGGCTAGTCCTTCGCAGCTGCTGTGTTCTTGGAACTCAGGGCTTTCTGGTTAATAGAACCCTTACCCTAGGCGTAACTCAAACCTTAACCCTAGGAAGGAAAATCAGCCTATGGTTCGGGATGGTCTCATGGAAATATCAGTGGTGGCAGCCAAGTTGCGTCACTTTTGCGCTCCCCTTGGGATGCCTTTTGCAGCTGCAGTGTGCCTGGAGCCCAGGGCTTCCTGGTTTTAAAAGTCCTAGGCCTAAGCCTAACAGTAACCCTAGGAAGGTAAATCAGCCGGGTATTAGGGTTCTTCCTAAGGGAAAAGCCGTGAAAGCAGCCATGTTGTGGCACTTCTGCACTCCCTTTGGGATGCCTTTGGCAGATGAAGTAAGCCTGGAACTCAGGGCTTCCTGGTTAAAAAAATTCAAGCCCTAGGCTGAACCCTAACCCTAACCCTAGGCAGATAAATCAGCCTAGGTATAGGGATGGTGCCAAGGAAAAAGCTGTGAAAGCTGCCATGTTGTTGCACTTTTGTACTCCCCTTGGGATGCCTTGAACAGCTGCAGTGTGCCTGGAGCTAAGGGCCTCCTAGTTTCAAAAATCCTAGCCCTAGGCCTAAGCCTAACAGTAACCCTGGGAAAGTAAGTCAGCCTGGTGTTAGGCGTCTTGCCAAGGAAAAAGCCGTGAAAGCAGCCATGTTGTGGCACTTTTGCACTCCCTTTTGGATGCCTTTCACAGCTCCAGTGTGCCTGGAACTCAGGGCTTCCTGCTTTTAAAAATCCTAGCCCTAGGCCGAACCCCAACCCTAAGACGAGAAAGGCAAATCAGCCAGGAATTAGGCATGTCCCCAAGGAAAAAGCTGTGGAGGCAGGCATGTTGTGGTACTTTTGCGCTCTTCTTGGCTAGTCCTTCGCAGCTGCTGTGTTCTTGGAACTCAGGGCTTTCTGGTTAATAGAACCCTTACCCTAGGCGTAACTCAAACCTTAACCCTAGGAAGGAAAATCAGCCTATGGTTCGGGATGGTCTCATGGAAATATCAGTGGTGGCAGCCAAGTTGCGTCACTTTTGCGCTCCCCTTGGGATGCCTTTTGCAGCTGCAGTGTGCCTGGAGCCCAGGGCTTCCTGGTTTTAAAAGTCCTAGGCCTAAGCCTAACAGTAACCCTAGGAAGGTAAATCAGCCGGGTATTAGGGTTCTTCCTAAGGGAAAAGCCGTGAAAGCAGCCATGTTGTGGCACTTCTGCACTCCCTTTGGGATGCCTTTGGCAGATGAAGTAAGCCTGGAACTCAGGGCTTCCTGGTTAAAGAAATCCAAGCCCTAGGCTGAACCCTAACCGTAACCCTAGGCAGATAAATCAGCCTAGGTATAGGGATGGTGCCAAGGAAAAAGCTGTGAAAGCTGCCATGTTGTTGCACTTTTGTACTCCCCTTGGGATGCCTTGAACAGCTGCAGTGTGCCTGGAGCTAAGGGCTTCCTAGTTTCAAAAATCCTAGCCCTAGGCCTAAGCCTAACAGTAACCCTGGGAAAGTAAATCACCCTGATGTTAGGCATCTTGCCAAGGAAAAAGCCGTGAAAGCAGCCATGTTGTGGCACTTTTGCACTCCCTTTTGGATGCCTTTCACAGCTCCAGTGTGCCTGGAACTCAGGGCTTCCTGCTTTTAAAAATCCTAGCCCTAGGCCGAACCCCAACCCTAAGACGAGAAAGGCAAATCAGCCAGGAATTAGGCATGTCCCCAAGGAAAAAGCTGTGGAGGCAGGCATGTTGTGCTACTTTTGCGCTCTTCTTGGCTAGTCCTTCGCAGCTGCTGTGTTCTTGGAACTCAGGGCTTTCTGGTTAATAGAACCCTTACCCTAGGCGTAACTCAAACCTTAACCCTAGGAAGGAAAATCAGCCTATGGTTCGGGATGGTCTCATGGAAATATCAGTGGTGGCAGCCAAGTTGCGTCACTTTTGCGCTCCCCTTGGGATGCCTTTCGCAGCTGCAGTGTGCCTGGAGCCCAGGGCTTCCTGGTTTTAAAAGTCCTAGGCCTAAGCCTAACAGTAACCCTAGGAAGGTAAATCAGCCGGGTATTAGGGTTCTTCCTAAGGGAAAAGCCGTGAAAGCAGCCATGTTGTGGCACTTCTGCACTCCCTTTTGGATGCCTTTGGCAGATGAAGTAAGCCTGGAACTCAGGGCTTCCTGACTTTAAAAATCCTAGCCCTAGGCCGAACCCCAACCCTAAGACGAGAAAGGCAAATCAGCCAGGAATTAGGCATGTCCCCAAGGAAAAAGCTGTGGAGGCAGGCATGTTGTGGTACTTTTGCGCTCTTCTTGGCTAGTCCTTCGCAGCTGCTGTGTTCTTGGAACTCAGGGCTTTCTGGTTAATAGAACCCTTACCCTAGGCGTAACTCAAACCTTAACCCTAGGAAGGAAAATCAGCCTATGGTTCGGGATGGTCTCATGGAAATATCAGTGGTGGCAGCCAAGTTGCGTCACTTTTGCGCTCCCGTTGGGATGCCTTTTGCAGCTGCAGTGTGCCTGGAGCCCAGGGCTTCCTGGTTTTAAAAGTCCTAGGCCTAAGCCTAACAGTAACCCTAGGAAGGTAAATCAGCCGGGTATTAGGGTTCTTCCTAAGGGAAAAGCCGTGAAAGCAGCCATGTTGTGGCACTTCTGCACTCCCTTTGGGATGCCTTTGGCAGATGAAGTAAGCCTGGAACTCAGGGCTTCCTGGTTAAAGAAATCCAAGCCCTAGGCTGAACCCTAACCCTAACCCTAGGCAGATAAACCAGCCTAGGTATAGGGATGGTTCCAAGGAAAAAGCTGTGAAAGCTGCCATGTTGTTGCACTTTTGTACTCCCCTTGGGATGCCTTGAACAGCTGCAGTGTGCCTGGAGCTAAGGGCTTCCTAGTTTCAAAAATCCTAGCCCTAGGCCTAAGCCTAACAGTAACCCTGGGAAGGTAAGTCAGCCTGGTGTTAGGCGTCTTGCCAAGGAAAAAGCCGTGAAAGCAGCCATGTTGTGGCACTTTTGCACTCCCTTTTGGATGCCTTTCACAGCTCCAGTGTGCCTGGAACTCAGGGCTTCCTGATTTTAAAAATCCTAGCCCTAGGCCGAAACCCAACCCTAAGACGAGAAAGGCAAATCAGCCAGGAATTAGGCATGTCCCCAAGGAAAAAGCTGTGGAGGCAGGCATGTTGTGGTACTTTTGCGCTCTTCTTGGCTAGTCCTTCGCAGCTGCTGTGTTCTTGGAACTCAGGGCTTTCTGGTTAATAGAACCCTTACCCTAGGCGTAACTCAAACCTTAACCCTAGGAAGGAAAATCAGCCTATGGTTCGGGATGGTCTCATGGAAATATCAGTGGTGGCAGCCAAGTTGCGTCACTTTTGCGCTCCCCTTGGGATGCCTTTTGCAGCTGCAGTGTGCCTGGAGCCCAGGGCTTCCTGGTTTTAAAAGTCCTAGGCCTAAGCCTAACAGTAACCCTAGGAAGGTAAATCAGCCGGGTATTAGGGTTCTTCCTAAGGGAAAAGCCGTGAAAGCAGCCATGTTGTGGCACTTCTGCACTCCCTTTGGGATGCCTTTGGCAGATGAAGTAAGCCTGGAACTCAGGGCTTCCTGGTTAAAAAAATTCAAGCCCTAGGCTGAACCCTAACCCTAACCCTAGGCAGATAAACCAGCCTAGGTATAGGGATGGTGCCAAGGAAAAAGCTGTGAAAGCTGCCATGTTGTTGCACTTTTGTACTCCCCTTGGGATGCCTTGAACAGCTGCAGTGTGCCTGGAGCTAAGGGCTTCCTAGTTTCAAAAATCCTATCCCTAGGCCTAAGCCTAACAGTAACCCTGGGAAGGTAAGTCAGCCTGGTGTTAGGCGTCTTGCCAAGGAAAAAGCCGTGAAAGCAGCCATGTTGTGGCACTTTTGCACTCCCTTTTGGATGCCTTTCACAGCTCCAGTGTGCCTGGAACTCAGGGCTTCCTGCTTTTAAAAATCCTAGCGCAAGGCCGAACCCCAACCCTAAGACGAGAAAGGCAAATCAGCCAGGAATTAGGCATGTCCCCAAGGAAAAAGCTGTGGAGGCAGGCATGTTGTGGTACTTTTGCGCTCTTCTTGGCTAGTCCTTCGCAGCTGCTGTGTTCTTGGAACTCAGGGCTTTCTGGTTAATAGAACCCTTACCCTAGGCGTAACTCAAACCTTAACCCTAGGAAGGAAAATCAGCCTATGGTTCGGGATGGTCTCATGGAAATATCAGTGGTGGCAGCCAAGTTGCGTCACTTTTGCGCTCCCCTTGGGATGCCTTTTGCAGCTGCAGTGTGCCTGGAGCCCAGGGCTTCCTGGTTTTAAAAGTCCTAGGCCTAAGCCTAACAGTAACCCTAGGAAGGTAAATCAGCCGGGTATTAGGGTTCTTCCTAAGGGAAAAGCCGTGAAAGCAGCCATGTTGTGGCACTTCTGCACTCCCTTTGGGATGCCTTTGGCAGATGAAGTAAGCCTGGAACTCAGGGCTTCCTGGTTAAAAAAATTCAAGCCCTAGGCTGAACCCTAACCCTAACCCTAGGCAGATAAATCAGCCTAGGTATAGGGATGGTGCCAAGGAAAAAGCTGTGAAAGCTGCCATGTTGTTGCACTTTTGTACTCCCCTTGGGATGCCTTGAACAGCTGCAGTGTGCCTGGAGCTAAGGGCCTCCTAGTTTCAAAAATCCTAGCCCTAGGCCTAAGCCTAACAGTAACCCTGGGAAAGTAAATCACCCTGATGTTAGGCTTCTTGCCAAGGAAAAAGCCGTGAAAGCAGCCATGTTGTGGCACTTTTGCACTCCCTTTTGGATGCCTTTCACAGCTCCAGTGTGCCTGGAACTCAGGGCTTCCTGCTTTTAAAAATCCTAGCCCTAGGCCGAACCCCAACCCTAAGACGAGAAAGGCAAATCAGCCAGGAATTAGGCATGTCCCCAAGGAAAAAGCTGTGGAGGCAGGCATGTTGTGGTACTTTTGCGCTCTTCTTGGCTAGTCCTTCGCAGCTGCTGTGTTCTTGGAACTCAGGGCTTTCTGGTTAATAGACCCTTACCCTAGGCGTAACTCAAACCTTAACCCTAGGAAGGAAAATCAGCCTATGGTTCGGGATGGTCTCATGGAAATATCAGTGGTGGCAGCCAAGTTGCGTCACTTTTGCGCTCCCCTTGGGATGCCTTTCGCAGCTGCAGTGTGCCTGGAGCCCAGGGCTTCCTGGTTTTAAAAGTCCTAGGCCTAAGCCTAACAGTAACCCTAGGAAGGTAAATCAGCCGGGTATTAGGGTTCTTCCTAAGGGAAAAGCCGTGAAAGCAGCCATGTTGTGGCACTTCTGCACTCCCTTTGGGATGCCTTTGGCAGATGAAGTAAGCCTGGAACTCAGGGCTTCCTGGTAAAAAAAATCCAAGCCCTAGGCTGAACCCTAACCCTAACCCTAGGCAGATAAATCAGCCTAGGTATAGGGATGGTGCCAAGGAAAAAGCTGTGAAAGCTGCCATGTTGTTGCACTTTTGTACTCCCCTTGGGATGCCTTGAACAGCTGCAGTGTGCCTGGAGCTAAGGGCTTCCTAGTTTTAAAAATCCTAGCCCTAGGCCTAAGCCTAACAGTAACCCTGGGAAGGTAAGTCAGCCTGGTGTTAGGCGTCTTGCCAAGGAAAAAGCCGTGAAAGCAGCCATGTTGTGGCACTTTTGCACTCCCTTTTGGATGCCTTTCACAGCTGCAGTGTGCCTGGAACTCAGGGCTTCCTGCTTTTAAAAATCCTAGCCCTAGGCCGAACCCCAACCCTAAGACGAGAAAGGCAAATCAGCCAGGAATTAGGCATGTCCCCAAGGAAAAAGCTGTGGAGGCAGGCATGTTGTGGTACTTTTGCGCTCTTCTTGGCTAGTCCTTCGCAGCTGCTGTGTTCTTGGAACTCAGGGCTTTCTGGTTAATAGAACCCTTACCCTAGGCGTAACTCAAACCTTAACCCTAGGAAGGAAAATCAGCCTATGGTTCGGGATGGTCTCATGGAAATATCAGTGGTGGCAGCCAAGTTGCGTCACTTTTGCGCTCCCCTTGGGATGCCTTTTGCAGCTGCAGTGTGCCTGGAGCCCAGGGCTTCCTGGTTTTAAAAGTCCTAGGCCTAAGCCTAACAGTAACCCTAGGAAGGTAAATCAGCCGGGTATTAGGGTTCTTCCTAAGGGAAAAGCCGTGAAAGCAGCCATGTTGTGGCACTTCTGCACTCCCTTTGGGATGCCTTTGGCAGATGAAGTAAGCCTGGAACTCAGGGCTTCCTGGTTAAAAAAATTCAAGCCCTAGGCTGAACCCTAACCCTAACCCTAGGCAGATAAATCAGCCTAGGTATAGGGATGGTGCCAAGGAAAAAGCTGTGAAAGCTGCCATGTTGTTGCACTTTTGTACTCCCCTTGGGATGCCTTGAACAGCTGCAGTGTGCCTGGAGCTAAGGGCCTCCTAGTTTCAAAAATCCTAGCCCTAGGCCTAAGCCTAACAGTAACCCTGGGAAAGTAAGTCAGCCTGGTGTTAGGCGTCTTGCCAAGGAAAAAGCCGTGAAAGCAGCCATGTTGTGGCACTTTTGCACTCCCTTTTGGATGCCTTTCACAGCTCCAGTGTGCCTGGAACTCAGGGCTTCCTGCTTTTAAAAATCCTAGCCCTAGGCCGAACCCCAACCCTAAGACGAGAAAGGCAAATCAGCCAGGAATTAGGCATGTCCCCAAGGAAAAAGCTGTGGAGGCAGGCATGTTGTGGTACTTTTGCGCTCTTCTTGGCTAGTCCTTCGCAGCTGCTGTGTTCTTGGAACTCAGGGCTTTCTGGTTAATAGAACCCTTACCCTAGGCGTAACTCAAACCTTAACCCTAGGAAGGAAAATCAGCCTATGGTTCGGGATGGTCTCATGGAAATATCAGTGGTGGCAGCCAAGTTGCGTCACTTTTGCGCTCCCCTTGGGATGCCTTTTGCAGCTGCAGTGTGCCTGGAGCCCAGGGCTTCCTGGTTTTAAAAGTCCTAGGCCTAAGCCTAACAGTAACCCTAGGAAGGTAAATCAGCCGGGTATTAGGGTTCTTCCTAAGGGAAAAGCCGTGAAAGCAGCCATGTTGTGGCACTTCTGCACTCCCTTTGGGATGCCTTTGGCAGATGAAGTAAGCCTGGAACTCAGGGCTTCCTGGTTAAAGAAATCCAAGCCCTAGGCTGAACCCTAACCGTAACCCTAGGCAGATAAATCAGCCTAGGTATAGGGATGGTGCCAAGGAAAAAGCTGTGAAAGCTGCCATGTTGTTGCACTTTTGTACTCCCCTTGGGATGCCTTGAACAGCTGCAGTGTGCCTGGAGCTAAGGGCTTCCTAGTTTCAAAAATCCTAGCCCTAGGCCTAAGCCTAACAGTAACCCTGAGAAAGTAAATCACCCTGATGTTAGGCTTCTTGCCAAGGAAAAAGCCGTGAAAGCAGCCATGTTGTGGCACTTTTGCACTCCCTTTTGGATGCCTTTCACAGCTCCAGTGTGCCTGGAACTCAGGGCTTCCTGCTTTTAAAAATCCTAGCCCTAGGCCGAACCCCAACCCTAAGACGAGAAAGGCAAATCAGCCAGGAATTAGGCATGTCCCCAAGGAAAAAGCTGTGGAGGCAGGCATGTTGTGGTACTTTTGCGCTCTTCTTGGCTAGTCCTTCGCAGCTGCTGTGTTCTTGGAACTCAGGGCTTTCTGGTTAATAGAACCCTTACCCTAGGCGTAACTCAAACCTTAACCCTAGGAAGGAAAATCAGCCTATGGTTCGGGATGGTCTCATGGAAATATCAGTGGTGGCAGCCAAGTTGCGTCACTTTTGCGCTCCCCTTGGGATGCCTTTCGCAGCTGCAGTGTGCCTGGAGCCCAGGGCTTCCTGGTTTTAAAAGTCCTAGGCCTAAGCCTAACAGTAACCCTAGGAAGGTAAATCAGCCGGGTATTAGGGTTCTTCCTAAGGGAAAAGCCGTGAAAGCAGCCATGTTGTGGCACTTCTGCACTCCCTTTGGGATGCCTTTGGCAGATGAAGTAAGCCTGGAACTCAGGGCTTCCTGGTTAAAAAAATTCAAGCCCTAGGCTGAACCCTAACCCTAACCCTAGGCAGATAAACCAGCCTAGGTATAGGGATGGTGCCAAGGAAAAAGCTGTGAAAGCTGCCATGTTGTTGCACTTTTGTACTCCCCTTGGGATGCCTTGAACAGCTGCAGTGTGCCTGGAGCTAAGGGCTTCCTAGTTTTAAAAATCCTAGCCCTAGGCCTAAGCCTAACAGTAACCCTGGGAAAGTAAATCACCCTGATGTTAGGCATCTTGCCAAGGAAAAAGCCGTGAAAGCAGCCATGTTGTGGCACTTTTGCACTCCCTTTTGGATGCCTTTCACAGCTCCAGTGTGCCTGGAACTCAGGGCTTCCTGCTTTTAAAAATCCTAGCCCTAGGCCGAACCCCAACCCTAAGACGAGAAAGGCAAATCAGCCAGGAATTAGGCATGTCCCCAAGGAAAAAGCTGTGGAGGCAGGCATGTTGTGGTACTTTTGCGCTCTTCTTGGCTAGTCCTTCGCAGCTGCTGTGTTCTTGGAACTCAGGGCTTTCTGGTTAATAGAACCCTTACCCTAGGCGTAACTCAAACCTTAACCCTAGGAAGGAAAATCAGCCTATGGTTCGGGATGGTCTCATGGAAATATCAGTGGTGGCAGCCAAGTTGCGTCACTTTTGCGCTCCCCTTGGGATGCCTTTCGCAGCTGCAGTGTGCCTGGAGCCCAGGGCTTCCTGGTTTTAAAAGTCCTAGGCCTAAGCCTAACAGTAACCCTAGGAAGGTAAATCAGCCGGGTATTAGGGTTCTTCCTAAGGGAAAAGCCGTGAAAGCAGCCATGTTGTGGCACTTCTGCACTCCCTTTTGGATGCCTTTGGCAGATGAAGTAAGCCTGGAACTCAGGGCTTCCTGGTTAAAAAAATCCTAGCCCTAGGCCGAACCCCAACCCTAAGACGAGAAAGGCAAATCAGCCAGGAATTAGGCATGTCCCCAAGGAAAAAGCTGTGGAGGCAGGCATGTTGTGGTACTTTTGCGCTCTTCTTGGCTAGTCCTTCGCAGCTGCTGTGTTCTTGGAACTCAGGGCTTTCTGGTTAATAGAACCCTTACCCTAGGCGTAACTCAAACCTTAACCCTAGGAAGGAAAATCAGCCTATGGTTCGGGATGGTCTCATGGAAATATCAGTGGTGGCAGCCAAGTTGCGTCACTTTTGCGCTCCCGTTGGGATGCCTTTTGCAGCTGCAGTGTGCCTGGAGCCCAGGGCTTCCTGGTTTTAAAAGTCCTAGGCCTAAGCCTAACAGTAACCCTAGGAAGGTAAATCAGCCGGGTATTAGGGTTCTTCCTAAGGGAAAAGCCGTGAAAGCAGCCATGTTGTGGCACTTCTGCACTCCCTTTGGGATGCCTTTGGCAGATGAAGTAAGCCTGGAACTCAGGGCTTCCTGGTTAAAGAAATCCAAGCCCTAGGCTGAACCCTAACCCTAACCCTAGGCAGATAAACCAGCCTAGGTATAGGGATGGTTCCAAGGAAAAAGCTGTGAAAGCTGCCATGTTGTTGCACTTTTGTACTCCCCTTGGGATGCCTTGAACAGCTGCAGTGTGCCTGGAGCTAAGGGCTTCCTAGTTTCAAAAATCCTAGCCCTAGGCCTAAGCCTAACAGTAACCCTGGGAAGGTAAGTCAGCCTGGTGTTAGGCGTCTTGCCAAGGAAAAAGCCGTGAAAGCAGCCATGTTGTGGCACTTTTGCACTCCCTTTTGGATGCCTTTCACAGCTCCAGTGTGCCTGGAACTCAGGGCTTCCTGATTTTAAAAATCCTAGCCCTAGGCCGAAACCCAACCCTAAGACGAGAAAGGCAAATCAGCCAGGAATTAGGCATGTCCCCAAGGAAAAAGCTGTGGAGGCAGGCATGTTGTGGTACTTTTGCGCTCTTCTTGGCTAGTCCTTCGCAGCTGCTGTGTTCTTGGAACTCAGGGCTTTCTGGTTAATAGAACCCTTACCCTAGGCGTAACTCAAACCTTAACCCTAGGAAGGAAAATCAGCCTATGGTTCGGGATGGTCTCATGGAAATATCAGTGGTGGCAGCCAAGTTGCGTCACTTTTGCGCTCCCCTTGGGATGCCTTTCGCAGCTGCAGTGTGCCTGGAGCCCAGGGCTTCCTGGTTTTAAAAGTCCTAGGCCTAAGCCTAACAGTAACCCTAGGAAGGTAAATCAGCCGGGTATTAGGGTTCTTCCTAAGGGAAAAGCCGTGAAAGCAGCCATGTTGTGGCACTTCTGCACTCCCTTTGGGATGCCTTTGGCAGATGAAGTAAGCCTGGAACTCAGGGCTTCCTGGTTAAAAAAATTCAAGCCCTAGGCTGAACCCTAACCCTAACCCTAGGCAGATAAACCAGCCTAGGTATAGGGATGGTGCCAAGGAAAAAGCTGTGAAAGCTGCCATGTTGTTGCACTTTTGTACTCCCCTTGGGATGCCTTGAACAGCTGCAGTGTGCCTGGAGCTAAGGGCTTCCTAGTTTTAAAAATCCTAGCCCTAGGCCTAAGCCTAACAGTAACCCTGGGAAGGTAGATCAGCCTGGAGTTAGACTTCATGCCAAGGAAAAAGCCGTGAGAGCAGCCATGTTGTGGCACTTCTGCACTCCCTTTGGGATGCCTTTGGCAGATGAAGTAAGCCTGGAACTCAGGGCTTCCTGGTAAAAAAAATCCAAGCCCTAGGCTGAACCCTAACCCTAACCCTAGGCAGATAAATCAGCCTAGGTATAGGGATGGTGCCAAGGAAAAAGCTGTGAAAGCTGCCATGTTGTTGCACTTTTGTACTCCCCTTGGGATGCCTTGAACAGCTGCAGTGTGCCTGGAGCTAAGGGCTTCCTAGTTTTAAAAATCCTAGCCCTAGGCCTAAGCCTAACAGTAACCCTGGGAAGGTAAGTCAGCCTGGTGTTAGGCGTCTTGCCAAGGAAAAAGCCGTGAAAGCAGCCATGTTGTGGCACTTTTGCACTCCCTTTTGGATGCCTTTCACAGCTGCAGTGTGCCTGGAACTCAGGGCTTCCTGCTTTTAAAAATCCTAGCCCTAGGCCGAACCCCAACCCTAAGACGAGAAAGGCAAATCAGCCAGGAATTAGGCATGTCCCCAAGGAAAAAGCTGTGGAGGCAGGCATGTTGTGGTACTTTTGCGCTCTTCTTGGCTAGTCCTTCGCAGCTGCTGTGTTCTTGGAACTCAGGGCTTTCTGGTTAATAGAACCCTTACCCTAGGCGTAACTCAAACCTTAACCCTAGGAAGGAAAATCAGCCTATGGTTCGGGATGGTCTCATGGAAATATCAGTGGTGGCAGCCAAGTTGCGTCACTTTTGCGCTCCCCTTGGGATGCCTTTCGCAGCTGCAGTGTGCCTGGAGCCCAGGGCTTCCTGGTTTTAAAAGTCCTAGGCCTAAGCCTAACAGTAACCCTAGGAAGGTAAATCAGCCGGGTATTAGGGTTCTTCCTAAGGGAAAAGCCGTGAAAGCAGCCATGTTGTGGCACTTCTGCACTCCCTTTGGGATGCCTTTGGCAGATGAAGTAAGCCTGGAACTCAGGGCTTCCTGGTTAAAAAAATTCAAGCCCTAGGCTGAACCCTAACCCTAACCCTAGGCAGATAAACCAGCCTAGGTATAGGGATGGTGCCAAGGAAAAAGCTGTGAAAGCTGCCATGTTGTTGCACTTTTGTACTCCCCTTGGGATGCCTTGAACAGCTGCAGTGTGCCTGGAGCTAAGGGCTTCCTAGTTTTAAAAATCCTAGCCCTAGGCCTAAGCCTAACAGTAACCCTGGGAAAGTAAATCACCCTGATGTTAGGCATCTTGCCAAGGAAAAAGCCGTGAAAGCAGCCATGTTGTGGCACTTTTGCACTCCCTTTTGGATGCCTTTCACAGCTCCAGTGTGCCTGGAACTCAGGGCTTCCTGCTTTTAAAAATCCTAGCCCTAGGCCGAACCCCAACCCTAAGACGAGAAAGGCAAATCAGCCAGGAATTAGGCATGTCCCCAAGGAAAAAGCTGTGGAGGCAGGCATGTTGTGGTACTTTTGCGCTCTTCTTGGCTAGTCCTTCGCAGCTGCTGTGTTCTTGGAACTCAGGGCTTTCTGGTTAATAGAACCCTTACCCTAGGCGTAACTCAAACCTTAACCCTAGGAAGGAAAATCAGCCTATGGTTCGGGATGGTCTCATGGAAATATCAGTGGTGGCAGCCAAGTTGCGTCACTTTTGCGCTCCCCTTGGGATGCCTTTCGCAGCTGCAGTGTGCCTGGAGCCCAGGGCTTCCTGGTTTTAAAAGTCCTAGGCCTAAGCCTAACAGTAACCCTAGGAAGGTAAATCAGCCGGGTATTAGGGTTCTTCCTAAGGGAAAAGCCGTGAAAGCAGCCATGTTGTGGCACTTCTGCACTCCCTTTTGGATGCCTTTGGCAGATGAAGTAAGCCTGGAACTCAGGGCTTCCTGGTTAAAAAAATCCTAGCCCTAGGCCGAACCCCAACCCTAAGACGAGAAAGGCAAATCAGCCAGGAATTAGGCATGTCCCCAAGGAAAAAGCTGTGGAGGCAGGCATGTTGTGGTACTTTTGCGCTCTTCTTGGCTAGTCCTTCGCAGCTGCTGTGTTCTTGGAACTCAGGGCTTTCTGGTTAATAGAACCCTTACCCTAGGCGTAACTCAAACCTTAACCCTAGGAAGGAAAATCAGCCTATGGTTCGGGATGGTCTCATGGAAATATCAGTGGTGGCAGCCAAGTTGCGTCACTTTTGCGCTCCCGTTGGGATGCCTTTTGCAGCTGCAGTGTGCCTGGAGCCCAGGGCTTCCTGGTTTTAAAAGTCCTAGGCCTAAGCCTAACAGTAACCCTAGGAAGGTAAATCAGCCGGGTATTAGGGTTCTTCCTAAGGGAAAAGCCGTGAAAGCAGCCATGTTGTGGCACTTCTGCACTCCCTTTGGGATGCCTTTGGCAGATGAAGTAAGCCTGGAACTCAGGGCTTCCTGGTTAAAGAAATCCAAGCCCTAGGCTGAACCCTAACCCTAACCCTAGGCAGATAAACCAGCCTAGGTATAGGGATGGTTCCAAGGAAAAAGCTGTGAAAGCTGCCATGTTGTTGCACTTTTGTACTCCCCTTGGGATGCCTTGAACAGCTGCAGTGTGCCTGGAGCTAAGGGCTTCCTAGTTTCAAAAATCCTAGCCCTAGGCCTAAGCCTAACAGTAACCCTGGGAAGGTAAGTCAGCCTGGTGTTAGGCGTCTTGCCAAGGAAAAAGCCGTGAAAGCAGCCATGTTGTGGCACTTTTGCACTCCCTTTTGGATGCCTTTCACAGCTCCAGTGTGCCTGGAACTCAGGGCTTCCTGCTTTTAAAAATCCTAGCCCTAGGCCGAAACCCAACCCTAAGACGAGAAAGGCAAATCAGCCAGGAATTAGGCATGTCCCCAAGGAAAAAGCTGTGGAGGCAGGCATGTTGTGGTACTTTTGCGCTCTTCTTGGCTAGTCCTTCGCAGCTGCTGTGTTCTTGGAACTCAGGGCTTTCTGGTTAATAGAACCCTTACCCTAGGCGTAACTCAAACCTTAACCCTAGGAAGGAAAATCAGCCTATGGTTCGGGATGGTCTCATGGAAATATCAGTGGTGGCAGCCAAGTTGCGTCACTTTTGCGCTCCCCTTGGGATGCCTTTCGCAGCTGCAGTGTGCCTGGAGCCCAGGGCTTCCTGGTTTTAAAAGTCCTAGGCCTAAGCCTAACAGTAACCCTAGGAAGGTAAATCAGCCGGGTATTAGGGTTCTTCCTAAGGGAAAAGCCGTGAAAGCAGCCATGTTGTGGCACTTCTGCACTCCCTTTGGGATGCCTTTGGCAGATGAAGTAAGCCTGGAACTCAGGGCTTCCTGGTTAAAAAAATTCAAGCCCTAGGCTGAACCCTAACCCTAACCCTAGGCAGATAAACCAGCCTAGGTATAGGGATGGTGCCAAGGAAAAAGCTGTGAAAGCTGCCATGTTGTTGCACTTTTGTACTCCCCTTGGGATGCCTTGAACAGCTGCAGTGTGCCTGGAGCTAAGGGCTTCCTAGTTTCAAAAATCCTAGCCCTAGGCCTAAGCCTAACAGTAACCCTGGGAAAGTAAATCAGCCTGGAGTTAGACTTCATGCCAAGGAAAAAGCCGTGAAAGCAGCCATGTTGTGGCACTTTTGCACTCCCTTTTGGATGCCTTTCACAGCTCCAGTGTGCCTGGAACTCAGGGCTTCCTGCTTTTAAAAATCCTAGCCCTAGGCCGAACCTCAACCCTAAGACGAGAAAGGCAAATCAGCCAGGAATTAGGCATGTCCCCAAGGAAAAAGCTGTGGAGGCAGGCATGTTGTGGTACTTTTGCGCTCTTCTTGGCTAGTCCTTCGCAGCTGCTGTGTTCTTGGAACTCAGGGCTTTCTGGTTAATAGAACCCTTACCCTAGGCGTAACTCAAACCTTAACCCTAGGAAGGAAAATCAGCCTATGGTTCGGGATGGTCTCATGGAAATATCAGTGGTGGCAGCCAAGTTGCGTCACTTTTGCGCTCCCCTTGGGATGCCTTTTGCAGCTGCAGTGTGCCTGGAGCCCAGGGCTTCCTGGTTTTAAAAGTCCTAGGCCTAAGCCTAACAGTAACCCTAGGAAGGTAAATCAGCCGGGTATTAGGGTTCTTCCTAAGGGAAAAGCCGTGAAAGCAGCCATGTTGTGGCACTTCTGCACTCCCTTTGGGATGCCTCTGGCAGATGAAGTAAGCCTGGAACTCAGGGCTTCCTGGTTAAAAAAATTCAAGCCCTAGGCTGAACCCTAACCCTAACCCTAGGCAGATAAATCAGCCTAGGTATAGGGATGGTGCCAAGGAAAAAGCTGTGAAAGCTGCCATGTTGTTGCACTTTTGTACTCCCCTTGGGATGCCTTGAACAGCTGCAGTGTGCCTGGAGCTAAGGGCTTCCTAGTTTTAAAAATCCTAGCCCTAGGCCTAAGCCTAACAGTAACCCTGGGAAAGTAAATCAGCCTGGAGTTAGACTTCATGCCAAGGAAAAAGCCGTGAGAGCAGCCATGTTGTGGCACTTCTGCACTCCCTTTGGGATGCCTTTGGCAGATGAAGTAAGCCTGGAACTCAGGGCTTCCTGGTTAAAAAAATCCAAGCCCTAGGCTGAACCCTAACCCTAACCCTAGGCAGATAAATCAGCCTAGGTATAGGGATGGTGCCAAGGAAAAAGCTGTGAAAGCTGCCATGTTGTTGCACTTTTGTACTCCCCTTGGGATGCCTTGAACAGCTGCAGTGTGCCTGGAGCTAAGGGCTTCCTAGTTTCAAAAATCCTAGCCCTAGGCCTAAGCCTAACAGTAACCCTGGGAAAGTAAATCAGCCTGGTGTTAGGCTTCTTGCCAAGGAAAAAGCCGTGAAAGCAGCCATGTTGTGGCACTTTTGCACTCCCTTTTGGATGCCTTTCACAGCTCCAGTGTGCCTGGAACTCAGGGCTTCCTGCTTTTAAAAATCCTAGCCCTACGCCGAACCCCAACCCTAAGACGAGAAAGGCAAATCAGCCAGGAATTAGGCATGTCCCCAAGGAAAAAGCTGTGGAGGCAGGCATGTTGTGGTACTTTTGCGCTCTTCTTGGCTAGTCCTTCGCAGCTGCTGTGTTCTTGGAACTCAGGGCTTTCTGGTTAATAGAACCCTTACCCTAGGCGTAACTCAAACCTTAACCCTAGGAAGGAAAATCAGCCTATGGTTCGGGATGGTCTCATGGAAATATCAGTGGTGGCAGCCAAGTTGCGTCACTTTTGCGCTCCCCTTGGGATGCCTTTTGCAGCTGCAGTGTGCCTGGAGCCCAGGGCTTCCTGGTTTTAAAAGTCCTAGGCCTAAGCCTAACAGTAACCCTAGGAAGGTAAATCAGCCGGGTATTAGGGTTCTTCCTAAGGGAAAAGCCGTGAAAGCAGCCATGTTGTGGCACTTCTGCACTCCCTTTGGGATGCCTTTGGCAGATGAAGTAAGCCTGGAACTCAGGGCTTCCTGGTTAAAGAAATCCAAGCCCTAGGCTGAACCCTAACCCTAACCCTAGGCAGATAAATCAGCCTAGGTATAGGGATGGTGCCAAGGAAAAAGTTGTGAAAGCTGCCATGTTGTTGCACTTTTGTACTCCCCTTGGGATGCCTTGAACAGCTGCAGTGTGCCTGGAGCTAAGGGCTTCCTAGTTTTAAAAATCCTAGCCCTAGGCCTAAGCCTAATAGTAACCCTGGGAAGGTAAGTCAGCCTGGTGTTAGGCGTCTTGCCAAGGAAAAAGCCGTGAAAGCAGCCATGTTGTGGCACTTTTGCACTCCCTTTTGGATGCCTTTCACAGCTCCAGTGTGCCTGGAACTCAGGGCTTCCTGATTTTAAAAATCCTAGCCCTAGGCCGAACCCCAACCCTAAGACGAGAAAGGCAAATCAGCCAGGAATTAGGCATGTCCCCAAGGAAAAAGCTGTGGAGGCAGGCATGTTGTGCTACTTTTGCGCTCTTCTTGGCTAGTCCTTCGCAGCTGCTGTGTTCTTGGAACTCAGGGCTTTCTGGTTAATAGAACCCTTACCCTAGGCGTAACTCAAACCTTAACCCTAGGAAGGAAAATCAGCCTATGGTTCGGGATGGTCTCATGGAAATATCAGTGGTGGCAGCCAAGTTGCGTCACTTTTGCGCTCCCCTTGGGATGCCTTTTGCAGCTGCAGTGTGCCTGGAGCCCAGGGCTTCCTGGTTTTAAAAGTCCTAGGCCTAAGCCTAACAGTAACCCTAGGAAGGTAAATCAGCCGGGTATTAGGGTTCTTCCTAAGGGAAAAGCCGTGAAAGCAGCCATGTTGTGGCACTTCTGCACTCCCTTTGGGATGCCTTTGGCAGATGAAGTAAGCCTGGAACTCAGGGCTTCCTGGTTAAAGAAATCCAAGCCCTAGGCTGAACCCTTACCCTAACCCTAGGCAGATAAATCAGCCTAGGTATAGGGATGGTGCCAAGGAAAAAGCTGTGAAAGCTGCCATGTTGTTGCACTTTTGTACTCCCCTTGGGATGCCTTGAACAGCTGCAGTGTGCCTGGAGCTAAGGGCTTCCTAGTTTCAAAAATCCTAGCCCTAGGCCTAAGCCTAACAGTAACCCTGGGAAAGTAAATCACCCTGATGTTAGGCTTCTTGCCAAGGAAAAAGCCGTGAAAGCAGCCATGTTGTGGCACTTTTGCACTCCCTTTCGGATGCCTTTCACAGCTGCAGTGTGCCTGGAACTCAGGGCTTCCTGATTTTAAAAATCCTAGCCCTAGGCCGAACCCCAACCCTAAGACGAGAAAGGCAAATCAGCCAGGAATTAGGCATGTCCACAAGGAAAAAGCTGTGGAGGCAGGCATGTTGTGCTACTTTTGCGCTCTTCTTGGCTAGTCCTTCGCAGCTGCTGTGTTCTTGGAACTCAGGGCTTTCTGGTTAATAGAACCCTTACCCTAGGCGTAACTCAAACCTTAACCCTAGGAAGGAAAATCAGCCTATGGTTCGGGATGGTCTCATGGAAATATCAGTGGTGGCAGCCAAGTTGCGTCATTTTTGCGCTCCCCTTGGGATGCCTTTCGCAGCTGCAGTGTGCCTGGAGCCCAGGGCTTCCTGGTTTTAAAAGTCCTAGGCCTAAGCCTAACAGTAACCCTAGGAAGGTAAATCAGCCGGGTATTAGGGTTCTTCCTAAGGGAAAAGCCGTGAAAGCAGCCATGTTGTGGCACTTCTGCACTCCCTTTGGGATGCCTTTGGCAGATGAAGTAAGCCTGGAACTCAGGGCTTCCTGGTAAAAAAAATTCAAGCCCTAGGCTGAACCCTAACCCTAACCCTAGGCAGATAAATCAGCCTAGGTATAGGGATGGTGCCAAGGAAAAAGCTGTGAAAGATGCCATGTTGTTGCACTTTTGTACTCCCCTTGGGATGCCTTGAACAGCTGCAGTGTGCCTGGAGCTAAGGGCTTCCTAGTTTCAAAAATCCTAGCCCTAGGCCTAAGCCTAACAGTAACCCTGGGAAAGTAAATCAGCCTGGTGTTAGGCTTCTTGCCAAGGAAAAAGCCGTGAAAGCAGCCATGTTGTGGCACTTTTGCACTCCCTTTTGGATGCCTTTCACAGCTCCAGTGTGCCTGGAACTCAGGGCTTCCTGCTTTTAAAAATCCTAGCGCAAGGCCGAACCCCAACCCTAAGACGAGAAAGGCAAATCAGCCAGGAATTAGGCATGTCCCCAAGGAAAAAGCTGTGGAGGCAGGCATGTTGTGGTACTTTTGCGCTCTTCTTGGCTAGTCCTTCGCAGCTGCTGTGTTCTTGGAACTCAGGGCTTTCTGGTTAATAGAACCCTTACCCTAGGCGTAACTCAAACCTTAACCCTAGGAAGGAAAATCAGCCTATGGTTCGGGATGGTCTCATGGAAATATCAGTGGTGGCAGGCAAGTTGCGTCACTTTTGCGCTCCCCTTGGGATGCCTTTCGCAGCTGCAGTGTGCCTGGAGCCCAGGGCTTCCTGGTTTTAAAAGTCCTAGGCCTAAGCCTAACAGTAACCCTAGGAAGGTAAATCAGCCGGGTATTAGGGTTCTTCCTAAGGGAAAAGCCGTGAAAGCAGCCATGTTGTGGCACTTCTGCACTCCCTTTGGGATGCCTTTGGCAGATGAAGTAAGCCTGGAACTCAGGGCTTCCTGGTTAAAAAAATTCAAGCCCTAGGCTGAACCCTAACCCTAACCCTAGGCAGATAAATCAGCCTAGGTATAGGGATGGTGCCAAGGAAAAAGCTGTGAAAGCTGCCATGTTGTTGCACTTTTGTACTCCCCTTGGGATGCCTTTTGCAGCTGCAGTGTGCCTGGAGCTAAGGGCTTCCTAGTTTCAAAAATCCTAGCCCTAGGCCTAAGCCTAACAGTAACCCTGGGAAGGTAAATCAGCCTGGTGTTAGGCTTCTTGCCAAGGAAAAAGCCGTGAGAGCAGCCATGTTGTGGCACTTCTGCACTCCCTTTGGGATGCCTTTGGCAGATGAAGTAAGCCTGGAACTCAGGGCTTCCTGGTTAAAGAAATCCAAGCCCTAGGCTGAACCCTAACCCTAACCCTAGGCAGATAAATCAGCCTAGGTATAGGGATGGTGCCAAGGAAAAAGCTGTGAAAGCTGCCATGTTGTTGCACTTTTGTACTCCCCTTGGGATGCCTTGAAGAGCTGCAGTGTGCCTGGAGCTAAAGGCTTCCTAGTTTTAAAAATCCTAGCCCTAGGCCTAAGCCTAACAGTAACCCTGGGAAAGTAAATCAGCCTGGTGTTAGGCTTCTTGCCAAGGAAAAAGCCGTGAAAGCAGCCATGTTGTGGCACTTTTGCACTCCCTTTTGGATGCCTTTCACAGCTCCAGTGTGCCTGGAACTCAGGGCTTCCTGCTTTTAAAAATCCTAGCCCTAGGCCGAACCCCAACCCTAAGACGAGAAAGGCAAATCAGCCAGGAATTAGGCATGTCCCCAAGGAAAAAGCTGTGGAGGCAGGCATGTTGTGGTACTTTTGCGCTCTTCTTGGCTAGTCCTTCGCAGCTGCTGTGTTCTTGGAACTCAGGGCTTTCTGGTTAATAGAACCCTTACCCTAGGCGTAACTCAAACCTTAACCCTAGGAAGGAAAATCAGCCTATGGTTCGGGATGGTCTCCTGGAAATATCAGTGGTGGCAGCCAAGTTGCGTCACTTTTGCGCTCCCCTTGGGATGCCTTTCGCAGCTGCAGTGTGCCTGGAGCCCAGGGCTTCCTGGTTTTAAAAGTCCTAGGCCTAAGCCTAACAGTAACCCTAGGAAGGTAAATCAGCCGGGTATTAGGGTTCTTCCTAAGGGAAAAGCCGTGAAAGCAGCCATGTTGTGGCACTTCTGCACTCCCTTTGGGATGCCTTTGGCAGATGAAGTAAGCCTGGAACTCAGGGCTTCCTGGTTAAAGAAATCCAAGCCATAGGCTGAACCCTAACCCTAACCCTAGGCAGATAAATCAGCCTAGGTATAGGGATGGTGCCAAGGAAAAAGCTGTGAAAGCTGCCATGTTGTTGCACTTTTGTACTCCCCTTGGGATGCCTTGAACAGCTGCAGTGTGCCTGGAGCTAAGGGCTTCCTAGTTTCAAAAATCCTAGCCCTAGGCCTAAGCCTAACAGTAACCCTGGGAAGGTAAGTCAGCCTGGTGTTAGGCGTCTTGCCAAGGAAAAAGCCGTGAAAGCAGCCATGTTGTGGCACTTCTGCACTCCCTTTGGGATGCCTTTGGCAGATGAAGTAAGCCTGGAACTCAGGGCTTCCTGGTTAAAGAAATCCAAGCCCTAGGCTGAACCCTAACTTTATTCCCAGGAAGGAAAATCAGCCTAAGTATAGGGATCGTGCAACCTCTAGAACACGATGGGAGTTGTTTTCTGCGCAGGCGCAGTTTTTACTAGGCAAACATCGTGGAAAAGCTTTCTGCTAAGATGTAGACGAGAAGAGACTCTAAAGAAGAAGGTACAATGCTCTCCGGAGCTAAGAGCCGCTCCCGGGCGTCTTTCGGCAGAAGCCGCTCTAAGGAGAGCACAGTGAGCGGCACAATCGTCTTTGCGCGAAGAAGCCGCTTCTTCGCCTCCGGGAGCCGGAGAGAGCGGCACCTTCGGACAGGTGAAGAAGAAAGCCGTACAACACTGGGATTGTGTGCGCAGATTGCCAACTGCTAGAAAACAGTACATTTGCACTCTTCTGACTTTTCCAATCACATGAACATTCGATTGGAAGCTGTTTTGGACAAGTTTCGTTCCCTTCTTCCATAACACTCGGCACACCTCGGTGCTACGTCTAGAACACGATAGGAGGTGTTTCAGTGCTGGCAAAGTTTTTCCTCGCCAGACATAGCGGAAATGCTTTTTGCTAAGATGTAGACGAGAAGAGACGCTAAAGACGAAGGTACGATGCTCTCCGGTGCTAAGAGCCGCTCCCGGGCGTCTATTGGCAAAAGCCGCGCTCAGCACAGCACTGTGAGCAGCACAATCGTGTTTGCGCGAAGAAGCGGCTTCTACTGCTCCAAGAGCCGGAGAGAGCGGCACCTTCGGAAAGGTGAAGAAGGAAGCTGTACAACACTGGGATTGTGTGCGCAGCTTGCCACCTGATAGAAAACAGTGCCTTTGCACTCTCCTGACTTTTTCAATCACATGAACATTCGATTGGAAGCTGTTTTGGACAACTTTTCTTTTCTTCCAGCCAAACACTTTACAGACCACTCTGCAACTTCCCTGTCACGATGGGAGTTGTTTTCTGCGCTGGCACGGTTTTTCATAGCCAGACAGAGTGGAAAAGCTTTCTGCTAGGATGTAGACCACAAAAGACGCTAAAGACGAAGGTACGATGCTCTCCGGAGCTAAGAGCCGCTCCCGGGCTTCTTCCAGCAGAAGCCGCGCTAAGGAGAGCACAGTGAGCGGCACAATCGTCTTTGCGCGAAGAAGCCGCTTCTTCGCCTCCGGGAGCCGGAGAGAGCGGCACCTTCGGAAAGGTGAAGAAGGAAGCTGTACAACACTGGGATTGTGTGCGCAGCTTGCCACCTGATAGAAAACAGTACCTTTGCACTCTCCTGCCTTTTCCAATCACATGAACATTCGATTGGAAGCTGTTTTGGACAACTTTTCTTTTCTTCATGTCAAACACTTGGAAGACCTCCGTGCAACGTCCAGAACACGATGGGAGATGTTTTCTGTGCTGGCACAGTTTTTCCTCACCAGACATAGTTGAAAAGCTTTTTGCTAAGATGTAGACGAGAAGAGACGCTAAAGACGAAGGTACGATGCTCTCCGGAGCTAAGAGCCGCTCCCGGGCCTCTTTCGGCAGAAGCCGCGCTATGGAGAGCACAGTGAGCGGCACAATCGTCTTTGCGCGAAGAAGCCGCTTCTTCGCCTCCGGGAGCCGGAGAGAGCGGCACCTTCGGACAGGTGAAGAAGGAAGCTGTACAACACTGGGATTCTGTGCGCAGCTTGCCACCTGATAGAAAACAGTAGCTTTGCCCTCTCCTGACTTTTCCAAACACATGAACATTCGATTGGAAGCTCTTTTGGACAACTTTTCTTTTCTTCCAGCCAAACACTTTCCAGGCCTCCGTGCAACTTCTCGGTTACGATGGGAGTTGTTTTCTGCGCTCGCACGGTTTTTCATAGCAGACATAGTGGAAAAGCTTTTTGCTAAGCTGTAGACGAGAAGAGACGCTAAAGACGAAGGTACGATGCTCTCCGGAGCTAAGAGCCGCTCCCGGGCCTCTTTCGGCAGAAGCCGCGCTATGGAGAGCACAGTGAGCGGCACAATCGTCTTTGCACGAAGAAGCCGCTTCTTCGGCTCCTTGAGCCGGAGAGAGCGGCACCTTCGGACAGGTGAAGAAGGAAGCTGTACAACACTGGGATTCTGTGCGCAGCTTGCCACCTGATAGAAAACAGTAGCTTTGCCCTCTCCTGACTTTTCCAATCACATGAACATTCGATTGGAAGCTCTTTTGGACAAATTTTCTTCCAGCCAAACACTTGCCAGACTTCTATGCAACTTCTCGATCACGATGGGAGATGTTTTCTGTGCTGGCACTGTTTTTCCTAGCACGACCTAGTGGAAAACCTTTCCTCTAAGATGTAGACGAGAAGAGACGCTATAGACGAAGGTACGATGCTCTCCGGTGCTAAGAGCCGCTCCCGGGCGTCTATTGCCAAAAGCCGCGCTCAGCACAGCACTGTGAGCAGCACAATCGTGTTTGCGCGAAGAAGCGGCTTCTACTGCTCCAAGAGCCGGAGAGAGCGGCACCTTCGGAAAGGTGAAGAAGGAAGCTGTACAACACTGGGATTGTGTGCGCAGCTTGCCACCTGATAGAAAACAGTACCTTTGCACTCTCCTGCCTTTTCCAATCACATGAACATTCGATTGGAAGCTGTTTTGGACAACTTTTCTTTTCTTCATGTCAAACACTTGGAAGACCTCCGTGCAACGTCCAGAACACGATGGGAGATGTTTTCTGTGCTGGCACAGTTTTTCCTCACCAGACTTAGTTGAAAAGCTTTTTGCTAAGATGTAGACGAGAAGAGACGCTAAAGACGAAGGTACGATGCTCTCCGGAGCTAAGTGCCGCTCCCGGGCCTCTTTCGGCAGAAGCCGCGCTATGGAGAGCACAGTGAGCGGCACAATCGTCTTTGCGCGAAGAAGCCGCTTCTTCGCCTCCGGGAGCCGGAGAGAGCGGCACCTTCGGACAGGTGAAGAAGGAAGCTGTACAAAACTGGGATTGTGTGCGCAGCTTGCCACCTGATAGAAAACAGTAGCTTTGCCCTCTCCTGACTTTTCCAAACACATGAACATTCGATTGGAAGCTCTTTTGGACAACTTTTCTTCCAGCCAAACACTTGCCAGACTTCTATGCAACTTCTCGATCACGATGGGAGATGTTTTCTGTGCTGGCACTGTTTTTCCTAGCACGACCTAGTGGAAAACCTTTCCTCTAAGATGTAGACGAGAAGAGACGCTAAAGACGAAGGTACGATGCTCTCCGGTGCTAAGAGCCGCTCCCGGGCGTCTATTGGCAGAAGCCGCGCTCAGCACAGCACTGTGAGCAGCACAATCGTGTTTGCGCGAAGAAGCGGCTTCTACTGCTCCAAGAGCCGGAGAGAGCGGCACCTTCGGACAGGTGAAGAAGGAAGCTGTACAACACTGGGATTTTGTGAGCAGCTCTCCAGCTGATAGAAAACAGTGCCTTTGCACTCTCCTGACTTTTTCAATCACATGAACATTCGATTGGAAGCTGTTTTGGACAACTTTTCTTTTCTTCCAGCCAAACACTTTACAGACCTCTCTGCAACTTCCCTGTCACGATGGGAGTTGTTTTCTGCGCTGGCACGGTTTTTCATAGCCAGACAGAGTGGAAAAGCTTTCTGCTAGGATGTAGACCACAAAAGACGCTAAAGACGAAGGTACGATGCTCTCCGGAGCTAAGAGCCGCTCCCGGGCGTCTTTCGGCAGAAGCCGCGCTAAGGAGAGCACAGTGAGCGGCACAATCGTCTTTGCGCGAAGAAGCCGCTTCTTCGCCTCCGGGAGCCGGAGAGAGCGGCACCTTCGGAAAGGTGAAGAAGGAAGCTGTACAACACTGGGATTGTGTGCGCAGCTTGCCACCTGATAGAAAACAGTAGCTTTGCCCTCTCCTGACTTTTCCAATCACATGAACATTCGATTGGAAGCTCTTTTGGACAACTTTTCTTTTCTTCATGTCAAACACTTGGAAGACCTCCGTGCAACGTCCAGAACACGATGGGAGATGTTTTCTGTGCTGGCACAGTTTTTCCTCACCAGACATAGTTGAAAAGCTTTTTGCTAAGATGTAGACGAGAAGAGACGCTAAAGACGAAGGTACGATGCTCTCCGGAGCTAAGAGCCGCTCCCGGGCCTCTTTCGGCAGAAGCCGCGCTATGGAGAGCACAGTGAGCGGCACAATCGTCTTTGCGCGAAGAAGCCGCTTCTTCGGCTCCTTGAGCCGGAGAGAGCGGCACCTTCGGACAGGTGAAGAAGGAAGCTGTACAACACTGGGATTCTGTGCGCAGCTTGCCACCTGATAGAAAACAGTAGCTTTGCCCTCTCCTGACTTTTCCAATCACATGAACATTCGATTGGAAGCTCTTTTGGACAACTTTTCTTCCAGCCAAACACTTGCCAGACTTCTATGCAACTTCTCGATCACGATGGGAGATGTTTTCTGTGCTGGCACTGTTTTTCCTAGCACGACATAGTGGAAAACCTTTCCTCTAAGATGTAGACGAGAAGAGACGCTATAGACGAAGGTACGATGCTCTCCGGTGCTAAGAGCCGCTCCCGGGCGTCTATTGCCAAAAGCCGCGCTCAGCACAGCACTGTGAGCAGCACAATCGTGTTTGCGCGAAGAAGCGGCTTCTACTGCTCCAAGAGCCGGAGAGAGCGGCACCTTCGGAAAGGTGAAGAAGGAAGCTGTACAACACTGGGATTGTGTGCGCAGCTTGCCACCTGATAGAAAACAGTACCTTTGCACTCTCCTGCCTTTTCCAATCACATGAACATTCGATTGGAAGCTGTTTTGGACAACTTTTCTTTTCTTCATGTCAAACACTTGGAAGACCTCCGTGCAACGTCCAGAACACGATGGGAGATGTTTTCTGTGCTGGCACAGTTTTTCCTCACCAGACTTAGTTGAAAAGCTTTTTGCTAAGATGTAGACGAGAAGAGACGCTAAAGACGAAGGTACGATGCTCTCCGGAGCTAAGTGCCGCTCCCGGGCCTCTTTCGGCAGAAGCCGCGCTATGGAGAGCACAGTGAGCGGCACAATCGTCTTTGCGCGAAGAAGCCGCTTCTTCGCCTCCGGGAGCCGGAGAGAGCGGCACCTTCGGACAGGTGAAGAAGGAAGCTGTACAAAACTGGGATTGTGTGCGCAGCTTGCCACCTGATAGAAAACAGTAGCTTTGCCCTCTCCTGACTTTTCCAAACACATGAACATTCGATTGGAAGCTGTTTTGGACAACTTTTCTTCCAGCCAAACACTTGCCAGACTTCTATGCAACTTCTCGATCACGATGGGAGATGTTTTCTGTGCTGGCACTGTTTTTCCTAGCACGACCTAGTGGAAAACCTTTCCTCTAAGATGTAGACGAGAAGAGACGCTAAAGACGAAGGTACGATGCTCTCCGGTGCTAAGAGCCGCTCCCGGGCGTCTATTGGCAAAAGCCGCGCTCAGCACAGCACTGTGAGCAGCACAATCGTGTTTGCGCGAAGAAGCGGCTTCTACTGCTCCAAGAGCCGGAGAGAGCGGCACCTTCGGACAGGTGAAGAAGGAAGCTGTACAACACTGGGATTTTGTGAGCAGCTCTCCAGCTGATAGAAAACAGTGCCTTTGCACTCTCCTGACTTTTTCAATCACATGAACATTCGATTGGAAGCTGTTTTGGACAACTTTTCTTTTCTTCCAGCCAAACACTTTACAGACCTCTCTGCAACTTCCCTGTCACGATGGGAGTTGTTTTCTGCGCTGGCACGGTTTTTCATAGCCAGACAGAGTGGAAAAGCTTTCTGCTAGGATGTAGACCACAAAAGACGCTAAAGACGAAGGTACGATGCTCTCCGGAGCTAAGAGCCGCTCCCGGGCGTCTTTCGGCAGAAGCCGCGCTAAGGAGAGCACAGTGAGCGGCACAATCGTCTTTGCGCGAAGAAGCCGCTTCTTCGCCTCCGGGAGCCGGAGAGAGCGGCACCTTCGGAAAGGTGAAGAAGGAAGCTGTACAACACTGGGATTGTGTGCGCAGCTTGCCACCTGATAGAAAACAGTAGCTTTGCCCTCTCCTGACTTTTCCAATCACATGAACATTCGATTGGAAGCTCTTTTGGACAACTTTTCTTTTCTTCATGTCAAACACTTGGAAGACCTCCGTGCAACGTCCAGAACACGATGGGAGATGTTTTCTGTGCTGGCACAGTTTTTCCTCACCAGACATAGTTGAAAAGCTTTTTGCTAAGATGTAGACGAGAAGAGACGCTAAAGACGAAGGTACGATGCTCTCCGGAGCTAAGAGCCGCTCCCGGGCCTCTTTCGGCAGAAGCCGCGCTATGGAGAGCACAGTGAGCGGCACAATCGTCTTTGCGCGAAGAAGCCGCTTCTTCGCCTCCGGGAGCCGGAGAGAGCGGCACCTTCGGACAGGTGAAGAAGGAAGCTGTACAACACTGGGATTCTGTGCGCAGCTTGCCACCTGATAGAAAACAGTACCTTTGCACTCTCCTGCCTTTTCCAATCACATGAACATTCGATTGGAAGCTGTTTTGGACAACTTTTCTTCCAGCCAAACACTTGCCAGACTTCTATGCAACTTCTCGATCACGATGGGAGATGTTTTCTGTGCTGGCACTGTTTTTCCTAGCACGACCTAGTGGAAAACCTTTCCTCTAAGATGTAGACGAGAAGAGACGCTAAAGACGAAGGTACGATGCTCTCCGGTGCTAAGAGCCGCTCCCGGGCGTCTATTGGCAAAAGCCGCGCTCAGCACAGCACTGTGAGCAGCACAATCGTGTTTGCGCGAAGAAGCGGCTTCTACTGCTCCAAGAGCCGGAGAGAGCGGCACCTTCGGAAAGGTGAAGAAGGAAGCTGTACAACACTGGGATTTTGTGGGCAGCTCTCCAGCTGATAGAAAACAGTGCCTTTGCACTCTCCTGACTTTTTCAATCACATGAACATTCGATTGGAAGCTGTTTTGGACAACTTTTCTTCCAGCCAAACACTTTACAGACCTCTCTGCAACTTCCCTGTCACGATGGGAGTTGTTTTCTGTGCTGGCACTGTTTTTCCTAGCACGACATAGTGGAAAACCTTTCGTCTAAGATGTAGACCACAAAAGACGCTAAAGACGAAGGTACGATGCTCTCCGGAGCTAAGAGCCGCTCCCGGGCGTCTTCCAGCAGAAGCCGCGCTAAGAGAGCACAGTGAGCGGCACAATCGTCTTTGCGCGAAGAAGCCGCTTCTTCGCCTCCGGGAGCCGGAGAGAGCGGCACCTTCGGACAGGTGAAGAAGGAAGCTGTACAACACTGGGATTCTGTGCGCAGCTTGCCACCTGATAGAAAACAGTAGCTTTGCCCTCTCCTGACTTTTCCAAACACATGAACATTCGATTGGAAGCTCTTTTGGACAACTTTTCTTTTCTTCCAGCCAAACACTTTCCAGGCCTCCGTGCAACTTCTCGGTCACGATGGGAGTTGTTTTCTTTGTTGGCACGGTTTTTCCTAGCAGACATAGTGGAAAAGCTTTTTGCTAAGCTGTAGACGAGAAGAGACGCTAAAGACGAAGGTACGATGCTCTCCGGAGCTAAGAGCCGCTCCCGGGCCTCTTTCGGCAGAAGCCGCGCTATGGAGAGCACAGTGAGCGGCACAATCGTCTTTGCGCGAAGAAGCCGCTTCTTCGGCTCCTTGAGCCGGAGAGAGCGGCACCTTCGGACAGGTGAAGAAGGAAGCTGTACAACACTGGGATTCTGTGCGCAGCTTGCCACCTGATAGAAAACAGTAGCTTTGCCCTCTCCTGACTTTTCCAATCACATGAACATTCGATTGGAAGCTCTTTTGGACAACTTTTCTTCCAGCCAAACACTTGCCAGACTTCTATGCAACTTCTCGATCACGATGGGAGATGTTTTCTGTGCTGGCACTGTTTTTCCTAGCACGACATAGTGGAAAACCTTTCCTCTAAGATGTAGACGAGAAGAGACGCTATAGACGAAGGTACGATGCTCTCCGGTGCTAAGAGCCGCTCCCGGGCGTCTATTGCCAAAAGCCGCGCTCAGCACAGCACTGTGAGCAGCACAATCGTGTTTGCGCGAAGAAGCGGCTTCTACTGCTCCAAGAGCCGGAGAGAGCGGCACCTTCGGAAAGGTGAAGAAGGAAGCTGTACAACACTGGGATTGTGTGCGCAGCTTGCCACCTGATAGAAAACAGTACCTTTGCACTCTCCTGCCTTTTCCAATCACATGAACATTCGATTGGAAGCTGTTTTGGACAACTTTTCTTTTCTTCATGTCAAACACTTGGAAGACCTCCGTGCAACGTCCAGAACACGATGGGAGATGTTTTCTGTGCTGGCACAGTTTTTCCTCACCAGACTTAGTTGAAAAGCTTTTTGCTAAGATGTAGACGAGAAGAGACGCTAAAGACGAAGGTACGATGCTCTCCGGAGCTAAGTGCCGCTCCCGGGCCTCTTTCGGCAGAAGCCGCGCTATGGAGAGCACAGTGAGCGGCACAATCGTCTTTGCGCGAAGAAGCCGCTTCTTCGCCTCCGGGAGCCGGAGAGAGCGGCACCTTCGGACAGGTGAAGAAGGAAGCTGTACAAAACTGGGATTGTGTGCGCAGCTTGCCACCTGATAGAAAACAGTAGCTTTGCCCTCTCCTGACTTTTCCAAACACATGAACATTCGATTGGAAGCTGTTTTGGACAACTTTTCTTCCAGCCAAACACTTGCCAGACTTCTATGCAACTTCTCGATCACGATGGGAGATGTTTTCTGTGCTGGCACTGTTTTTCCTAGCACGACCTAGTGGAAAACCTTTCCTCTAAGATGTAGACGAGAAGAGACGCTAAAGACGAAGGTACGATGCTCTCCGGTGCTAAGAGCCGCTCCCGGGCGTCTATTGGCAAAAGCCGCGCTCAGCACAGCACTGTGAGCAGCACAATCGTGTTTGCGCGAAGAAGCGGCTTCTACTGCTCCAAGAGCCGGAGAGAGCGGCACCTTCGGACAGGTGAAGAAGGAAGCTGTACAACACTGGGATTTTGTGAGCAGCTCTCCAGCTGATAGAAAACAGTGCCTTTGCACTCTCCTGACTTTTTCAATCACATGAACATTCGATTGGAAGCTGTTTTGGACAACTTTTCTTTTCTTCCAGCCAAACACTTTACAGACCTCTCTGCAACTTCCCTGTCACGATGGGAGTTGTTTTCTGCGCTGGCACGGTTTTTCATAGCCAGACAGAGTGGAAAAGCTTTCTGCTAGGATGTAGACCACAAAAGACGCTAAAGACGAAGGTACGATGCTCTCCGGAGCTAAGAGCCGCTCCCGGGCGTCTTTCGGCAGAAGCCGCGCTAAGGAGAGCACAGTGAGCGGCACAATCGTCTTTGCGCGAAGAAGCCGCTTCTTCGCCTCCGGGAGCCGGAGAGAGCGGCACCTTCGGAAAGGTGAAGAAGGAAGCTGTACAACACTGGGATTGTGTGCGCAGCTTGCCACCTGATAGAAAACAGTAGCTTTGCCCTCTCCTGACTTTTCCAATCACATGAACATTCGATTGGAAGCTCTTTTGGACAACTTTTCTTTTCTTCATGTCAAACACTTGGAAGACCTCCGTGCAACGTCCAGAACACGATGGGAGATGTTTTCTGTGCTGGCACAGTTTTTCCTCACCAGACATAGTTGAAAAGCTTTTTGCTAAGATGTAGACGAGAAGAGACGCTAAAGACGAAGGTACGATGCTCTCCGGAGCTAAGAGCCGCTCCCGGGCCTCTTTCGGCAGAAGCCGCGCTATGGAGAGCACAGTGAGCGGCACAATCGTCTTTGCGCGAAGAAGCCGCTTCTTCGCCTCCGGGAGCCGGAGAGAGCGGCACCTTCGGACAGGTGAAGAAGGAAGCTGTACAACACTGGGATTCTGTGCGCAGCTTGCCACCTGATAGAAAACAGTACCTTTGCACTCTCCTGCCTTTTCCAATCACATGAACATTCGATTGGAAGCTGTTTTGGACAACTTTTCTTCCAGCCAAACACTTGCCAGACTTCTATGCAACTTCTCGATCACGATGGGAGATGTTTTCTGTGCTGGCACTGTTTTTCCTAGCACGACCTAGTGGAAAACCTTTCCTCTAAGATGTAGACGAGAAGAGACGCTAAAGACGAAGGTACGATGCTCTCCGGTGCTAAGAGCCGCTCCCGGGCGTCTATTGGCAAAAGCCGCGCTCAGCACAGCACTGTGAGCAGCACAATCGTGTTTGCGCGAAGAAGCGGCTTCTACTGCTCCAAGAGCCGGAGAGAGCGGCACCTTCGGAAAGGTGAAGAAGGAAGCTGTACAACACTGGGATTTTGTGGGCAGCTCTCCAGCTGATAGAAAACAGTGCCTTTGCACTCTCCTGACTTTTTCAATCACATGAACATTCGATTGGAAGCTGTTTTGGACAACTTTTCTTCCAGCCAAACACTTTACAGACCTCTCTGCAACTTCCCTGTCACGATGGGAGTTGTTTTCTGTGCTGGCACTGTTTTTCCTAGCACGACATAGTGGAAAACCTTTCGTCTAAGATGTAGACCACAAAAGACGCTAAAGACGAAGGTACGATGCTCTCCGGAGCTAAGAGCCGCTCCCGGGCGTCTTCCAGCAGAAGCCGCGCTAAGAGAGCACAGTGAGCGGCACAATCGTCTTTGCGCGAAGAAGCCGCTTCTTCGCCTCCGGGAGCCGGAGAGAGCGGCACCTTCGGACAGGTGAAGAAGGAAGCTGTACAACACTGGGATTCTGTGCGCAGCTTGCCACCTGATAGAAAACAGTAGCTTTGCCCTCTCCTGACTTTTCCAAACACATGAACATTCGATTGGAAGCTCTTTTGGACAACTTTTCTTTTCTTCCAGCCAAACACTTTCCAGGCCTCCGTGCAACTTCTCGGTCACGATGGGAGTTGTTTTCTTTGTTGGCATGGTTTTTCCTAGCAGACATAGTGGAAAAGCTTTTTGCTAAGCTGTAGACGAGAAGAGACGCTAAAGACGAAGGTACGATGCTCTCCGGAGCTAAGAGCCGCTCCCGGGCCTCTTTCGGCAGAAGCCGCGCTATGGAGAGCACAGTGAGCGGCACAATCGTCTTTGCGCGAAGAAGCCGCTTCTTCGGCTCCTTGAGCCGGAGAGAGCGGCACCTTCGGACAGGTGAAGAAGGAAGCTGTACAACACTGGGATTCTGTGCGCAGCTTGCCACCTGATAGAAAACAGTAGCTTTGCCCTCTCCTGACTTTTCCAATCACATGAACATTCGATTGGAAGCTCTTTTGGACAACTTTTCTTCCAGCCAAACACTTGCCAGACTTCTATGCAACTTCTCGATCACGATGGGAGATGTTTTCTGTGCTGGCACTGTTTTTCCTAGCACGACATAGTGGAAAACCTTTCCTCTAAGATGTAGACGAGAAGAGACGCTATAGACGAAGGTACGATGCTCTCCGGTGCTAAGAGCCGCTCCCGGGCGTCTATTGCCAAAAGCCGCGCTCAGCACAGCACTGTGAGCAGCACAATCGTGTTTGCGCGAAGAAGCGGCTTCTACTGCTCCAAGAGCCGGAGAGAGCGGCACCTTCGGAAAGGTGAAGAAGGAAGCTGTACAACACTGGGATTGTGTGCGCAGCTTGCCACCTGATAGAAAACAGTACCTTTGCACTCTCCTGCCTTTTCCAATCACATGAACATTCGATTGGAAGCTGTTTTGGACAACTTTTCTTTTCTTCATGTCAAACACTTGGAAGACCTCCGTGCAACGTCCAGAACACGATGGGAGATGTTTTCTGTGCTGGCACAGTTTTTCCTCACCAGACTTAGTTGAAAAGCTTTTTGCTAAGATGTAGACGAGAAGAGACGCTAAAGACGAAGGTACGATGCTCTCCGGAGCTAAGTGCCGCTCCCGGGCCTCTTTCGGCAGAAGCCGCGCTATGGAGAGCACAGTGAGCGGCACAATCGTCTTTGCGCGAAGAAGCCGCTTCTTCGCCTCCGGGAGCCGGAGAGAGCGGCACCTTCGGACAGGTGAAGAAGGAAGCTGTACAAAACTGGGATTGTGTGCGCAGCTTGCCACCTGATAGAAAACAGTAGCTTTGCCCTCTCCTGACTTTTCCAAACACATGAACATTCGATTGGAAGCTGTTTTGGACAACTTTTCTTCCAGCCAAACACTTGCCAGACTTCTATGCAACTTCTCGATCACGATGGGAGATGTTTTCTGTGCTGGCACTGTTTTTCCTAGCACGACCTAGTGGAAAACCTTTCCTCTAAGATGTAGACGAGAAGAGACGCTAAAGACGAAGGTACGATGCTCTCCGGTGCTAAGAGCCGCTCCCGGGCGTCTATTGGCAAAAGCCGCGCTCAGCACAGCACTGTGAGCAGCACAATCGTGTTTGCGCGAAGAAGCGGCTTCTACTGCTCCAAGAGCCGGAGAGAGCGGCACCTTCGGACAGGTGAAGAAGGAAGCTGTACAACACTGGGATTTTGTGAGCAGCTCTCCAGCTGATAGAAAACAGTGCCTTTGCACTCTCCTGACTTTTTCAATCACATGAACATTCGATTGGAAGCTGTTTTGGACAACTTTTCTTTTCTTCCAGCCAAACACTTTACAGACCTCTCTGCAACTTCCCTGTCACGATGGGAGTTGTTTTCTGCGCTGGCACGGTTTTTCATAGCCAGACAGAGTGGAAAAGCTTTCTGCTAGGATGTAGACCACAAAAGACGCTAAAGACGAAGGTACGATGCTCTCCGGAGCTAAGAGCCGCTCCCGGGCGTCTTTCGGCAGAAGCCGCGCTAAGGAGAGCACAGTGAGCGGCACAATCGTCTTTGCGCGAAGAAGCCGCTTCTTCGCCTCCGGGAGCCGGAGAGAGCGGCACCTTCGGAAAGGTGAAGAAGGAAGCTGTACAACACTGGGATTGTGTGCGCAGCTTGCCACCTGATAGAAAACAGTAGCTTTGCCCTCTCCTGACTTTTCCAATCACATGAACATTCGATTGGAAGCTCTTTTGGACAACTTTTCTTTTCTTCATGTCAAACACTTGGAAGACCTCCGTGCAACTTCAAGAACACGATGGGAGATGTTTTCTGTGCTGGCACAGTTTTTCCTCACCAGACATAGTTGAAAAGCTTTTTCCTAAGATGTAGACGAGAAGAGACGCTAAAGACGAAGGTACGATGCTCTCCGGAGCTAAGAGCCGCTCCCGGGCCTCTTTCGGCAGAAGCCGCGCTATGGAGAGCACTGTGAGCGGTACAATCGTCTTTGCGCGAAGAAGCCGCTTCTTCGGCTCCTTGAGCCGGAGAGAGCGGCAGTTTCGAAAAGGTGAAGAAGGAAGCTGTACAACACTGGGATTCTGTGCCCAGCTTGCCAGATGATAGAAAACAGTACCTTTGCACTCTCCTGCCTTTTCCAATCACATGAACATTCGATTGGAAGCTGTTTTGGACAACTTTTCTTCCAGCCAAACACTTGCCAGACTTCTATGCAACTTCTCGATCACGATGGGAGATGTTTTCTGTGCTGGCACTGTTTTTCCTAGCACGACATAGTGGAAAACCTTTCCTCTAAGATGTAGACGAGAAGAGACGCTAAAGACGAAGGTACGATGCTCTCCGGTGCTAAGAGCCGCTCCCGGGCGTCTATTGGCAAAAGCCGCGCTCAGCACAGCACTGTGAGCAGCACAATCGTGTTTGCGCGAAGAAGCGGCTTCTACTGCTCCAAGAGCCGGAGAGAGCGGCACCTTCGGAAAGGTGAAGAAGGAAGCTGTACAACACTGGGATTTTGTGGGCAGCTCTCCAGCTGATAGAAAACAGTGCCTTTGCACTCTCCTGACTTTTTCAATCACATGAACATTCGATTGGAAGCTGTTTTGGACAACTTTTCTTCCAGCCAAACACTTTACAGACCTCTCTGCAACTTCCCTGTCACGATGGGAGTTGTTTTCTGCGCTCGCACGGTTTTTCATAGCCAGACAGAGTGGAAAAGCTTTCTGCTAGGATGTAGACCACAAAAGACGCTAAAGACGAAGGTACGATGCTCTCCGGAGCTAAGAGCCGCTCCCGGGCGTCTTTCGGCAGACGCCGCGCTAAGGAGAGCACAGTGAGCGGCACAATCGTCTTTGCGCGAAGAAGCCGCTTCTTCGCCTCCGGGAGCCGGAGAGAGCGGCACCTTCGGAAAGGTGAAGAAGGAAGCTGTACAACACTGGGATTGTGTGCGCAGCTTGCCACCTGATAGAAAACAGTACCTTTGCACTCTCCTGCCTTTTCCAATCACATGAACACTCGATTGGAAGCTGTTTTGGACAACTTTTCTTTTCTTCATGTCAAACACTTGGAAGACCTCCGTGCAACGTCCAGAACACGATGGGAGATGTTTTCTGTGCTGGCACTGTTTTTCCTCACCAGACATAGTTGAAAAGCTTTTTCCTAAGATGTAGACGAGAAGAGACGCTAAAGACGAAGGTACGATGCTCTCCGGAGCTAAGAGCCGCTCCCGGGCCTCTTTCGGCAGAAGCCGCGCTATGGAGAGCACAGTGAGCGGCACAATCGTCTTTGCGCGAAGAAGCCGCTTCTTCGGCTCCTTGAGCCGGAGAGGCGGCAGTTTCGAAAAGGTGAAGAAGGAAGCTGTACAACACTGGGATTCTGTGCCCAGCTTGCCAGAAGATAGAAAACAGTACCTTTGCACTCTCCTGCCTTTTCCAATCACATGAACATTCGATTGGAAGCTGTTTTGGACAACTTTTCTTCCAGCCAAACACTTGCCAGACTTCTATGCAACTTCTCGATCACGATGGGAGATGTTTTCTGTGCTGGCACTGTTTTTCCTAGCACGACATAGTGGAAAACCTTTCCTCTAAGATGTAGACGAGAAGAGCAGCTAAAGACGAAGGTACGGTGCTCTCCGGTGCTAAGAGCCGCTCCCGGGCGTCTATTGGCAAAAGCCGCACTCAGCACAGCACTGTGAGCAGCACAATCGTGTTTGCGCGAAGAAGCGGCTTCTACTGCTCCAAGAGCCGGAGAGAGCGGCACCTTCGGAAAGGTGAAGAAGGAAGCTGTACAACACTGGGATTTTGTGCCCAGCTTGCCACCTGATAGAAAACAGTACCTTTGCACTCTCCTGACTTTTTCAATCACATGAACATTCGATTGGAAGCTGTTTTGGACAACTTTTCTTCCAGCCAAACACTTTACAGACCTCTCTGCAACTTCCCTGTCACGATGGGAGTTGTTTTCTGCGCTGGCACGGTTTTTCATAGCCAGACAGAGTGGAAAAGCTTTCTGCTAGGATGTAGACCACAAAAGACGCTAAAGACGAAGGTACGATGCTCTCCGGAGCTAAGAGCCGCTCCCGGGCGTCTTTCGGCAGACGCCGCGCTAAGGAGAGCACAGTGAGCGGCACAATCGTCTTTGCGCGAAGAAGCCGCTTCTTCGCCTCCGCGAGCAGGAGACAGCGGCACCTTCGGAAAGGTGAAGAAGGAAGCTGTACAACACTGGGATTGTGTGCGCAGCTTGCCACCTGATAGAAAACAGTACCTTTGAACTCTCCTGCCTTTTCCAATCACATGAACACTCGATTGGAAGCTGTTTTGGACAACTTTTCTTTTCTTCATGTCAAACACTTGGAAGACCTCCGTGCAACGTCCAGAACACGATGGGAGATGTTTTCTGTGCTGGCACAGTTTTTCCTCACCAGACATAGTTGAAAAGCTTTTTGCTAAGATGTAGACGAGAAGAGACGCTAAATACGAAGGTACGATGCTCTCCGGAGCTAAGAGCCGCTCCCGGGCCTCTTTCGGCAGAAGCCGCCCTATGGAGAGCACAGTGAGCGGCACAATCGTCTTTGCGCGAAGAAGCCGCTTCTTCGCCTCCGGGAGCCGGAGAGAGCGGCACCTTCGGACAGGTGAAGAAGGAAGCTGTACAACACTGGGATTCTGTGCGCCCCTAGCCACCTGATAGAAAACAGTAGCTTTGCCCTCTCCTGACTTTTCCAAACACATGAACATTCGATTGGAAGCTCTTTTGGACAACTTTTCTTTTCTTCCAGCCAAACACTTTCCAGGCCTCCGTGCAACTTCTCGGTCACGATGGGAGTTGTTTTCTTTGTTGGCATGGTTTTTCCTAGCAGACATAGTGGAAAAGCTTTTTGCTAAGCTGTAGACGAGAAGAGACGCTAAAGACGAAGGTACGATGCTCTCCGGAGCTAAGAGCCGCTCCCGGGCCTCTTTCGGCAGAAGCCGCGCTATGGAGAGCACAGTGAGCGGCACAATCGTCTTTGCGCGAAGAAGCCGCTTCTTCGGCTCCTTGAGCCGGAGAGAGCGGCAGTTTCGAAAAGGTGAAGAAGGAAGCTGTACAACACTGGGATTCTGTGCCCAGCTTGCCAGATGATAGAAAACAGTACCTTTGCACTCTCCTGCCTTTTCCAATCATATGAACATTCGATTGGAAGCTGTTTTGGACAACTTTTCTTCCAGCCAAACACTTGCCAGACTTCTATGCAACTTCTCGATCACGATGGGAGATGTTTTCTGTGCTGGCACTGTTTTTCCTAGCACGACCTAGTGGAAAACCTTTCCTCTAAGATGTAGACGAGAAGAGACGCTAAAGACGAAGGTACGATGCTCTCCGGTGCTAAGAGCCGCTCCCGGGCGTCTATTGGCAAAAGCCGCGCTCAGCACAGCACTGTGAGCAGCACAATCGTGTTTGCGCGAAGAAGCGGCTTCTACTGCTCCAAGAGCCGGAGAGAGCGGCACCTTCGGACAGGTGAAGAAGGAAGCTGTACAACACTGGGATTCTGTGCGCAGCTTGCCACCTGATAGAAAACAGTAGCTTTGCCCTCTCCTGACTTTTCCAAACACATGAACATTCGATTGGAAGCTCTTTTGGACAACTTTTCTTTTCTTCCAGCCAAACACTTTCCAGGCCTCCGTGCAACTTCTCGGTTACGATGGGAGTTGTTTTCTGCGCTCGCACGGTTTTTCATAGCAGACATAGTGGAAAAGCTTTTTGCTAAGCTGTAGACGAGAAGAGACGCTAAAGACGAAGGTACGATGCTCTCCGGAGCTAAGAGCCGCTCCCGGGCCTCTTTCGGCAGAAGCCGCGCTATGGAGAGCACAGTGAGCGGCACAATCGTCTTTGCACGAAGAAGCCGCTTCTTCGGCTCCTTGAGCCGGAGAGAGCGGCACCTTCGGACAGGTGAAGAAGGAAGCTGTACAACACTGGGATTCTGTGCGCAGCTTGCCACCTGATAGAAAACAGTAGCTTTGCCCTCTCCTGACTTTTCCAATCACATGAACATTCGATTGGAAGCTCTTTTGGACAAATTTTCTTCCAGCCAAACACTTGCCAGACTTCTATGCAACTTCTCGATCACGATGGGAGATGTTTTCTGTGCTGGCACTGTTTTTCCTAGCACGACCTAGTGGAAAACCTTTCCTCTAAGATGTAGACGAGAAGAGACGCTATAGACGAAGGTACGATGCTCTCCGGTGCTAAGAGCCGCTCCCGGGCGTCTATTGCCAAAAGCCGCGCTCAGCACAGCACTGTGAGCAGCACAATCGTGTTTGCGCGAAGAAGCGGCTTCTACTGCTCCAAGAGCCGGAGAGAGCGGCACCTTCGGAAAGGTGAAGAAGGAAGCTGTACAACACTGGGATTGTGTGCGCAGCTTGCCACCTGATAGAAAACAGTACCTTTGCACTCTCCTGCCTTTTCCAATCACATGAACATTCGATTGGAAGCTGTTTTGGACAACTTTTCTTTTCTTCATGTCAAACACTTGGAAGACCTCCGTGCAACGTCCAGAACACGATGGGAGATGTTTTCTGTGCTGGCACAGTTTTTCCTCACCAGACTTAGTTGAAAAGCTTTTTGCTAAGATGTAGACGAGAAGAGACGCTAAAGACGAAGGTACGATGCTCTCCGGAGCTAAGTGCCGCTCCCGGGCCTCTTTCGGCAGAAGCCGCGCTATGGAGAGCACAGTGAGCGGCACAATCGTCTTTGCGCGAAGAAGCCGCTTCTTCGCCTCCGGGAGCCGGAGAGAGCGGCACCTTCGGACAGGTGAAGAAGGAAGCTGTACAAAACTGGGATTGTGTGCGCAGCTTGCCACCTGATAGAAAACAGTAGCTTTGCCCTCTCCTGACTTTTCCAAACACATGAACATTCGATTGGAAGCTCTTTTGGACAACTTTTCTTCCAGCCAAACACTTGCCAGACTTCTATGCAACTTCTCGATCACGATGGGAGATGTTTTCTGTGCTGGCACTGTTTTTCCTAGCACGACCTAGTGGAAAACCTTTCCTCTAAGATGTAGACGAGAAGAGACGCTAAAGACGAAGGTACGATGCTCTCCGGTGCTAAGAGCCGCTCCCGGGCGTCTATTGGCAGAAGCCGCGCTCAGCACAGCACTGTGAGCAGCACAATCGTGTTTGCGCGAAGAAGCGGCTTCTACTGCTCCAAGAGCCGGAGAGAGCGGCACCTTCGGACAGGTGAAGAAGGAAGCTGTACAACACTGGGATTTTGTGAGCAGCTCTCCAGCTGATAGAAAACAGTGCCTTTGCACTCTCCTGACTTTTTCAATCACATGAACATTCGATTGGAAGCTGTTTTGGACAACTTTTCTTTTCTTCCAGCCAAACACTTTACAGACCTCTCTGCAACTTCCCTGTCACGATGGGAGTTGTTTTCTGCGCTGGCACGGTTTTTCATAGCCAGACAGAGTGGAAAAGCTTTCTGCTAGGATGTAGACCACAAAAGACGCTAAAGACGAAGGTACGATGCTCTCCGGAGCTAAGAGCCGCTCCCGGGCGTCTTTCGGCAGAAGCCGCGCTAAGGAGAGCACAGTGAGCGGCACAATCGTCTTTGCGCGAAGAAGCCGCTTCTTCGCCTCCGGGAGCCGGAGAGAGCGGCACCTTCGGAAAGGTGAAGAAGGAAGCTGTACAACACTGGGATTGTGTGCGCAGCTTGCCACCTGATAGAAAACAGTAGCTTTGCCCTCTCCTGACTTTTCCAATCACATGAACATTCGATTGGAAGCTCTTTTGGACAACTTTTCTTTTCTTCATGTCAAACACTTGGAAGACCTCCGTGCAACGTCCAGAACACGATGGGAGATGTTTTCTGTGCTGGCACAGTTTTTCCTCACCAGACATAGTTGAAAAGCTTTTTGCTAAGATGTAGACGAGAAGAGACGCTAAAGACGAAGGTACGATGCTCTCCGGAGCTAAGAGCCGCTCCCGGGCCTCTTTCGGCAGAAGCCGCGCTATGGAGAGCACAGTGAGCGGCACAATCGTCTTTGCGCGAAGAAGCCGCTTCTTCGCCTCCGGGAGCCGGAGAGAGCGGCACCTTCGGACAGGTGAAGAAGGAAGCTGTACAACACTGGGATTCTGTGCGCAGCTTGCCACCTGATAGAAAACAGTACCTTTGCACTCTCCTGCCTTTTCCAATCACATGAACATTCGATTGGAAGCTGTTTTGGACAACTTTTCTTCCAGCCAAACACTTGCCAGACTTCTATGCAACTTCTCGATCACGATGGGAGATGTTTTCTGTGCTGGCACTGTTTTTCCTAGCACGACCTAGTGGAAAACCTTTCCTCTAAGATGTAGACGAGAAGAGACGCTAAAGACGAAGGTACGATGCTCTCCGGTGCTAAGAGCCGCTCCCGGGCGTCTATTGGCAAAAGCCGCGCTCAGCACAGCACTGTGAGCAGCACAATCGTGTTTGCGCGAAGAAGCGGCTTCTACTGCTCCAAGAGCCGGAGAGAGCGGCACCTTCGGAAAGGTGAAGAAGGAAGCTGTACAACACTGGGATTTTGTGGGCAGCTCTCCAGCTGATAGAAAACAGTGCCTTTGCACTCTCCTGACTTTTTCAATCACATGAACATTCGATTGGAAGCTGTTTTGGACAACTTTTCTTCCAGCCAAACACTTTACAGACCTCTCTGCAACTTCCCTGTCACGATGGGAGTTGTTTTCTGTGCTGGCACTGTTTTTCCTAGCACGACATAGTGGAAAACCTTTCGTCTAAGATGTAGACCACAAAAGACGCTAAAGACGAAGGTACGATGCTCTCCGGAGCTAAGAGCCGCTCCCGGGCGTCTTCCAGCAGAAGCCGCGCTAAGAGAGCACAGTGAGCGGCACAATCGTCTTTGCGCGAAGAAGCCGCTTCTTCGCCTCCGGGAGCCGGAGAGAGCGGCACCTTCGGACAGGTGAAGAAGGAAGCTGTACAACACTGGGATTCTGTGCGCAGCTTGCCACCTGATAGAAAACAGTAGCTTTGCCCTCTCCTGACTTTTCCAAACACATGAACATTCGATTGGAAGCTCTTTTGGACAACTTTTCTTTTCTTCCAGCCAAACACTTTCCAGGCCTCCGTGCAACTTCTCGGTCACGATGGGAGTTGTTTTCTTTGTTGGCATGGTTTTTCCTAGCAGACATAGTGGAAAAGCTTTTTGCTAAGCTGTAGACGAGAAGAGACGCTAAAGACGAAGGTACGATGCTCTCCGGAGCTAAGAGCCGCTCCCGGGCCTCTTTCGGCAGAAGCCGCGCTATGGAGAGCACAGTGAGCGGCACAATCGTCTTTGCGCGAAGAAGCCGCTTCTTCGGCTCCTTGAGCCGGAGAGAGCGGCACCTTCGGACAGGTGAAGAAGGAAGCTGTACAACACTGGGATTCTGTGCGCAGCTTGCCACCTGATAGAAAACAGTAGCTTTGCCCTCTCCTGACTTTTCCAATCACATGAACATTCGATTGGAAGCTCTTTTGGACAACTTTTCTTCCAGCCAAACACTTGCCAGACTTCTATGCAACTTCTCGATCACGATGGGAGATGTTTTCTGTGCTGGCACTGTTTTTCCTAGCACGACATAGTGGAAAACCTTTCCTCTAAGATGTAGACGAGAAGAGACGCTATAGACGAAGGTACGATGCTCTCCGGTGCTAAGAGCCGCTCCCGGGCGTCTATTGCCAAAAGCCGCGCTCAGCACAGCACTGTGAGCAGCACAATCGTGTTTGCGCGAAGAAGCGGCTTCTACTGCTCCAAGAGCCGGAGAGAGCGGCACCTTCGGAAAGGTGAAGAAGGAAGCTGTACAACACTGGGATTGTGTGCGCAGCTTGCCACCTGATAGAAAACAGTACCTTTGCACTCTCCTGCCTTTTCCAATCACATGAACATTCGATTGGAAGCTGTTTTGGACAACTTTTCTTTTCTTCATGTCAAACACTTGGAAGACCTCCGTGCAACGTCCAGAACACGATGGGAGATGTTTTCTGTGCTGGCACAGTTTTTCCTCACCAGACTTAGTTGAAAAGCTTTTTGCTAAGATGTAGACGAGAAGAGACGCTAAAGACGAAGGTACGATGCTCTCCGGAGCTAAGTGCCGCTCCCGGGCCTCTTTCGGCAGAAGCCGCGCTATGGAGAGCACAGTGAGCGGCACAATCGTCTTTGCGCGAAGAAGCCGCTTCTTCGCCTCCGGGAGCCGGAGAGAGCGGCACCTTCGGACAGGTGAAGAAGGAAGCTGTACAAAACTGGGATTGTGTGCGCAGCTTGCCACCTGATAGAAAACAGTAGCTTTGCCCTCTCCTGACTTTTCCAAACACATGAACATTCGATTGGAAGCTGTTTTGGACAACTTTTCTTCCAGCCAAACACTTGCCAGACTTCTATGCAACTTCTCGATCACGATGGGAGATGTTTTCTGTGCTGGCACTGTTTTTCCTAGCACGACCTAGTGGAAAACCTTTCCTCTAAGATGTAGACGAGAAGAGACGCTAAAGACGAAGGTACGATGCTCTCCGGTGCTAAGAGCCGCTCCCGGGCGTCTATTGGCAAAAGCCGCGCTCAGCACAGCACTGTGAGCAGCACAATCGTGTTTGCGCGAAGAAGCGGCTTCTACTGCTCCAAGAGCCGGAGAGAGCGGCACCTTCGGACAGGTGAAGAAGGAAGCTGTACAACACTGGGATTTTGTGAGCAGCTCTCCAGCTGATAGAAAACAGTGCCTTTGCACTCTCCTGACTTTTTCAATCACATGAACATTCGATTGGAAGCTGTTTTGGACAACTTTTCTTTTCTTCCAGCCAAACACTTTACAGACCTCTCTGCAACTTCCCTGTCACGATGGGAGTTGTTTTCTGCGCTGGCACGGTTTTTCATAGCCAGACAGAGTGGAAAAGCTTTCTGCTAGGATGTAGACCACAAAAGACGCTAAAGACGAAGGTACGATGCTCTCCGGAGCTAAGAGCCGCTCCCGGGCGTCTTTCGGCAGAAGCCGCGCTAAGGAGAGCACAGTGAGCGGCACAATCGTCTTTGCGCGAAGAAGCCGCTTCTTCGCCTCCGGGAGCCGGAGAGAGCGGCACCTTCGGAAAGGTGAAGAAGGAAGCTGTACAACACTGGGATTGTGTGCGCAGCTTGCCACCTGATAGAAAACAGTAGCTTTGCCCTCTCCTGACTTTTCCAATCACATGAACATTCGATTGGAAGCTCTTTTGGACAACTTTTCTTTTCTTCATGTCAAACACTTGGAAGACCTCCGTGCAACGTCCAGAACACGATGGGAGATGTTTTCTGTGCTGGCACAGTTTTTCCTCACCAGACATAGTTGAAAAGCTTTTTGCTAAGATGTAGACGAGAAGAGACGCTAAAGACGAAGGTACGATGCTCTCCGGAGCTAAGAGCCGCTCCCGGGCCTCTTTCGGCAGAAGCCGCGCTATGGAGAGCACAGTGAGCGGCACAATCGTCTTTGCGCGAAGAAGCCGCTTCTTCGCCTCCGGGAGCCGGAGAGAGCGGCACCTTCGGACAGGTGAAGAAGGAAGCTGTACAACACTGGGATTCTGTGCGCAGCTTGCCACCTGATAGAAAACAGTACCTTTGCACTCTCCTGCCTTTTCCAATCACATGAACATTCGATTGGAAGCTGTTTTGGACAACTTTTCTTCCAGCCAAACACTTGCCAGACTTCTATGCAACTTCTCGATCACGATGGGAGATGTTTTCTGTGCTGGCACTGTTTTTCCTAGCACGACCTAGTGGAAAACCTTTCCTCTAAGATGTAGACGAGAAGAGACGCTAAAGACGAAGGTACGATGCTCTCCGGTGCTAAGAGCCGCTCCCGGGCGTCTATTGGCAAAAGCCGCGCTCAGCACAGCACTGTGAGCAGCACAATCGTGTTTGCGCGAAGAAGCGGCTTCTACTGCTCCAAGAGCCGGAGAGAGCGGCACCTTCGGAAAGGTGAAGAAGGAAGCTGTACAACACTGGGATTTTGTGGGCAGCTCTCCAGCTGATAGAAAACAGTGCCTTTGCACTCTCCTGACTTTTTCAATCACATGAACATTCGATTGGAAGCTGTTTTGGACAACTTTTCTTCCAGCCAAACACTTTACAGACCTCTCTGCAACTTCCCTGTCACGATGGGAGTTGTTTTCTGTGCTGGCACTGTTTTTCCTAGCACGACATAGTGGAAAACCTTTCGTCTAAGATGTAGACCACAAAAGACGCTAAAGACGAAGGTACGATGCTCTCCGGAGCTAAGAGCCGCTCCCGGGCGTCTTCCAGCAGAAGCCGCGCTAAGAGAGCACAGTGAGCGGCACAATCGTCTTTGCGCGAAGAAGCCGCTTCTTCGCCTCCGGGAGCCGGAGAGAGCGGCACCTTCGGACAGGTGAAGAAGGAAGCTGTACAACACTGGGATTCTGTGCGCAGCTTGCCACCTGATAGAAAACAGTAGCTTTGCCCTCTCCTGACTTTTCCAAACACATGAACATTCGATTGGAAGCTCTTTTGGACAACTTTTCTTTTCTTCCAGCCAAACACTTTCCAGGCCTCCGTGCAACTTCTCGGTCACGATGGGAGTTGTTTTCTTTGTTGGCATGGTTTTTCCTAGCAGACATAGTGGAAAAGCTTTTTGCTAAGCTGTAGACGAGAAGAGACGCTAAAGACGAAGGTACGATGCTCTCCGGAGCTAAGAGCCGCTCCCGGGCCTCTTTCGGCAGAAGCCGCGCTATGGAGAGCACAGTGAGCGGCACAATCGTCTTTGCGCGAAGAAGCCGCTTCTTCGGCTCCTTGAGCCGGAGAGAGCGGCACCTTCGGACAGGTGAAGAAGGAAGCTGTACAACACTGGGATTCTGTGCGCAGCTTGCCACCTGATAGAAAACAGTAGCTTTGCCCTCTCCTGACTTTTCCAATCACATGAACATTCGATTGGAAGCTCTTTTGGACAACTTTTCTTCCAGCCAAACACTTGCCAGACTTCTATGCAACTTCTCGATCACGATGGGAGATGTTTTCTGTGCTGGCACTGTTTTTCCTAGCACGACATAGTGGAAAACCTTTCCTCTAAGATGTAGACGAGAAGAGACGCTAAAGACGAAGGTACGATGCTCTCCGGTGCTAAGAGCCGCTCCCGGGCGTCTATTGGCAAAAGCCGCGCTCAGCACAGCACTGTGAGCAGCACAATCGTGTTTGCGCGAAGAAGCGGCTTCTACTGCTCCAAGAGCCGGAGAGAGCGGCACCTTCGGAAAGGTGAAGAAGGAAGCTGTACAACACTGGGATTGTGTGCGCAGCTTGCCACCTGATAGAAAACAGTACCTTTGCACTCTCCTGCCTTTTCCAATCACATGAACATTCGATTGGAAGCTGTTTTGGACAACTTTTCTTTTCTTCATGTCAAACACTTGGAAGACCTCCGTGCAACGTCCAGAACACGATGGGAGATGTTTTCTGTGCTGGCACAGTTTTTCCTCACCAGACTTAGTTGAAAAGCTTTTTGCTAAGATGTAGACGAGAAGAGACGCTAAAGACGAAGGTACGATGCTCTCCGGAGCTAAGTGCCGCTCCCGGGCCTCTTTCGGCAGAAGCCGCGCTATGGAGAGCACAGTGAGCGGCACAATCGTCTTTGCGCGAAGAAGCCGCTTCTTCGCCTCCGGGAGCCGGAGAGAGCGGCACCTTCGGACAGGTGAAGAAGGAAGCTGTACAACACTGGGATTCTGTGCGCAGCTTGCCACCTGATAGAAAACAGTAGCTTTGCCCTCTCCTGACTTTTCCAAACACATGAACATTCGATTGGAAGCTCTTTTGGACAACTTTTCTTCCAGCCAAACACTTGCCAGACTTCTATGCAACTTCTCGATCACGATGGGAGATGTTTTCTGTGCTGGCACTGTTTTTCCTAGCACGACCTAGTGGAAAACCTTTCCTCTAAGATGTAGACGAGAAGAGACGCTAAAGACGAAGGTACGATGCTCTCCGGTGCTAAGAGCCGCTCCCGGGCGTCTATTGGCAAAAGCCGCGCTCAGCACAGCACTGTGAGCAGCACAATCGTGTTTGCGCGAAGAAGCGGCTTCTACTGCTCCAAGAGCCGGAGAGAGCGGCACCTTCGGACAGGTGAAGAAGGAAGCTGTACAACACTGGGATTTTGTGAGCAGCTCTCCAGCTGATAGAAAACAGTGCCTTTGCACTCTCCTGACTTTTTCAATCACATGAACATTCGATTGGAAGCTGTTTTGGACAACTTTTCTTTTCTTCCAGCCAAACACTTTACAGACCTCTCTGCAACTTCCCTGTCACGATGGGAGTTGTTTTCTGCGCTGGCACGGTTTTTCATAGCCAGACAGAGTGGAAAAGCTTTCTGCTAGGATGTAGACCACAAAAGACGCTAAAGACGAAGGTACGATGCTCTCCGGAGCTAAGAGCCGCTCCCGGGCGTCTTTCGGCAGAAGCCGCGCTAAGGAGAGCACAGTGAGCGGCACAATCGTCTTTGCGCGAAGAAGCCGCTTCTTCGCCTCCGGGAGCCGGAGAGAGCGGCACCTTCGGAAAGGTGAAGAAGGAAGCTGTACAACACTGGGATTGTGTGCGCAGCTTGCCACCTGATAGAAAACAGTAGCTTTGCCCTCTCCTGACTTTTCCAATCACATGAACATTCGATTGGAAGCTCTTTTGGACAACTTTTCTTTTCTTCATGTCAAACACTTGGAAGACCTCCGTGCAACTTCAAGAACACGATGGGAGATGTTTTCTGTGCTGGCACAGTTTTTCCTCACCAGACATAGTTGAAAAGCTTTTTCCTAAGATGTAGACGAGAAGAGACGCTAAAGACGAAGGTACGATGCTCTCCGGAGCTAAGAGCCGCTCCCGGGCCTCTTTCGGCAGAAGCCGCGCTATGGAGAGCACTGTGAGCGGTACAATCGTCTTTGCGCGAAGAAGCCGCTTCTTCGGCTCCTTGAGCCGGAGAGAGCGGCAGTTTCGAAAAGGTGAAGAAGGAAGCTGTACAACACTGGGATTCTGTGCCCAGCTTGCCAGATGATAGAAAACAGTACCTTTGCACTCTCCTGCCTTTTCCAATCACATGAACATTCGATTGGAAGCTGTTTTGGACAACTTTTCTTCCAGCCAAACACTTGCCAGACTTCTATGCAACTTCTCGATCACGATGGGAGATGTTTTCTGTGCTGGCACTGTTTTTCCTAGCACGACATAGTGGAAAACCTTTCCTCTAAGATGTAGACGAGAAGAGACGCTAAAGACGAAGGTACGATGCTCTCCGGTGCTAAGAGCCGCTCCCGGGCGTCTATTGGCAAAAGCCGCGCTCAGCACAGCACTGTGAGCAGCACAATCGTGTTTGCGCGAAGAAGCGGCTTCTACTGCTCCAAGAGCCGGAGAGAGCGGCACCTTCGGAAAGGTGAAGAAGGAAGCTGTACAACACTGGGATTTTGTGGGCAGCTCTCCAGCTGATAGAAAACAGTGCCTTTGCACTCTCCTGACTTTTTCAATCACATGAACATTCGATTGGAAGCTGTTTTGGACAACTTTTCTTCCAGCCAAACACTTTACAGACCTCTCTGCAACTTCCCTGTCACGATGGGAGTTGTTTTCTGCGCTCGCACGGTTTTTCATAGCCAGACAGAGTGGAAAAGCTTTCTGCTAGGATGTAGACCACAAAAGACGCTAAAGACGAAGGTACGATGCTCTCCGGAGCTAAGAGCCGCTCCCGGGCGTCTTTCGGCAGACGCCGCGCTAAGGAGAGCACAGTGAGCGGCACAATCGTCTTTGCGCGAAGAAGCCGCTTCTTCGCCTCCGGGAGCCGGAGAGAGCGGCACCTTCGGAAAGGTGAAGAAGGAAGCTGTACAACACTGGGATTGTGTGCGCAGCTTGCCACCTGATAGAAAACAGTACCTTTGCACTCTCCTGCCTTTTCCAATCACATGAACACTCGATTGGAAGCTGTTTTGGACAACTTTTCTTTTCTTCATGTCAAACACTTGGAAGACCTCCGTGCAACGTCCAGAACACGATGGGAGATGTTTTCTGTGCTGGCACTGTTTTTCCTCACCAGACATAGTTGAAAAGCTTTTTCCTAAGATGTAGACGAGAAGAGACGCTAAAGACGAAGGTACGATGCTCTCCGGAGCTAAGAGCCGCTCCCGGGCCTCTTTCGGCAGAAGCCGCCCTATGGAGAGCACAGTGAGCGGCACAATCGTCTTTGCGCGAAGAAGCCGCTTCTTCGCCTCCGGGAGCCGGAGAGAGCGGCACCTTCGGACAGGTGAAGAAGGAAGCTGTACAACACTGGGATTCTGTGCGCCCCTAGCCACCTGATAGAAAACAGTAGCTTTGCCCTCTCCTGACTTTTCCAAACACATGAACATTCGATTGGAAGCTCTTTTGGACAACTTTTCTTTTCTTCCAGCCAAACACTTTCCAGGCCTCCGTGCAACTTCTCGGTCACGATGGGAGTTGTTTTCTTTGTTGGCATGGTTTTTCCTAGCAGACATAGTGGAAAAGCTTTTTGCTAAGCTGTAGACGAGAAGAGACGCTAAAGACGAAGGTACGATGCTCTCCGGAGCTAAGAGCCGCTCCCGGGCCTCTTTCGGCAGAAGCCGCGCTATGGAGAGCACAGTGAGCGGCACAATCGTCTTTGCGCGAAGAAGCCGCTTCTTCGGCTCCTTGAGCCGGAGAGAGCGGCAGTTTCGAAAAGGTGAAGAAGGAAGCTGTACAACACTGGGATTCTGTGCCCAGCTTGCCAGATGATAGAAAACAGTACCTTTGCACTCTCCTGCCTTTTCCAATCATATGAACATTCGATTGGAAGCTGTTTTGGACAACTTTTCTTCCAGCCAAACACTTGCCAGACTTCTATGCAACTTCTCGATCACGATGGGAGATGTTTTCTGTGCTGGCACTGTTTTTCCTAGCACGACCTAGTGGAAAACCTTTCCTCTAAGATGTAGACGAGAAGAGACGCTAAAGACGAAGGTACGATGCTCTCCGGTGCTAAGAGCCGCTCCCGGGCGTCTATTGGCAAAAGCCGCGCTCAGCACAGCACTGTGAGCAGCACAATCGTGTTTGCGCGAAGAAGCGGCTTCTACTGCTCCAAGAGCCGGAGAGAGCGGCACCTTCGGACAGGTGAAGAAGGAAGCTGTACAACACTGGGATTCTGTGCGCAGCTTGCCACCTGATAGAAAACAGTAGCTTTGCCCTCTCCTGACTTTTCCAAACACATGAACATTCGATTGGAAGCTCTTTTGGACAACTTTTCTTTTCTTCCAGCCAAACACTTTCCAGGCCTCCGTGCAACTTCTCGGTTACGATGGGAGTTGTTTTCTGCGCTCGCACGGTTTTTCATAGCAGACATAGTGGAAAAGCTTTTTGCTAAGCTGTAGACGAGAAGAGACGCTAAAGACGAAGGTACGATGCTCTCCGGAGCTAAGAGCCGCTCCCGGGCCTCTTTCGGCAGAAGCCGCGCTATGGAGAGCACAGTGAGCGGCACAATCGTCTTTGCACGAAGAAGCCGCTTCTTCGGCTCCTTGAGCCGGAGAGAGCGGCACCTTCGGACAGGTGAAGAAGGAAGCTGTACAACACTGGGATTCTGTGCGCAGCTTGCCACCTGATAGAAAACAGTAGCTTTGCCCTCTCCTGACTTTTCCAATCACATGAACATTCGATTGGAAGCTCTTTTGGACAAATTTTCTTCCAGCCAAACACTTGCCAGACTTCTATGCAACTTCTCGATCACGATGGGAGATGTTTTCTGTGCTGGCACTGTTTTTCCTAGCACGACCTAGTGGAAAACCTTTCCTCTAAGATGTAGACGAGAAGAGACGCTATAGACGAAGGTACGATGCTCTCCGGTGCTAAGAGCCGCTCCCGGGCGTCTATTGCCAAAAGCCGCGCTCAGCACAGCACTGTGAGCAGCACAATCGTGTTTGCGCGAAGAAGCGGCTTCTACTGCTCCAAGAGCCGGAGAGAGCGGCACCTTCGGAAAGGTGAAGAAGGAAGCTGTACAACACTGGGATTGTGTGCGCAGCTTGCCACCTGATAGAAAACAGTACCTTTGCACTCTCCTGCCTTTTCCAATCACATGAACATTCGATTGGAAGCTGTTTTGGACAACTTTTCTTTTCTTCATGTCAAACACTTGGAAGACCTCCGTGCAACGTCCAGAACACGATGGGAGATGTTTTCTGTGCTGGCACAGTTTTTCCTCACCAGACTTAGTTGAAAAGCTTTTTGCTAAGATGTAGACGAGAAGAGACGCTAAAGACGAAGGTACGATGCTCTCCGGAGCTAAGTGCCGCTCCCGGGCCTCTTTCGGCAGAAGCCGCGCTATGGAGAGCACAGTGAGCGGCACAATCGTCTTTGCGCGAAGAAGCCGCTTCTTCGCCTCCGGGAGCCGGAGAGAGCGGCACCTTCGGACAGGTGAAGAAGGAAGCTGTACAAAACTGGGATTGTGTGCGCAGCTTGCCACCTGATAGAAAACAGTAGCTTTGCCCTCTCCTGACTTTTCCAAACACATGAACATTCGATTGGAAGCTCTTTTGGACAACTTTTCTTCCAGCCAAACACTTGCCAGACTTCTATGCAACTTCTCGATCACGATGGGAGATGTTTTCTGTGCTGGCACTGTTTTTCCTAGCACGACCTAGTGGAAAACCTTTCCTCTAAGATGTAGACGAGAAGAGACGCTAAAGACGAAGGTACGATGCTCTCCGGTGCTAAGAGCCGCTCCCGGGCGTCTATTGGCAGAAGCCGCGCTCAGCACAGCACTGTGAGCAGCACAATCGTGTTTGCGCGAAGAAGCGGCTTCTACTGCTCCAAGAGCCGGAGAGAGCGGCACCTTCGGACAGGTGAAGAAGGAAGCTGTACAACACTGGGATTTTGTGAGCAGCTCTCCAGCTGATAGAAAACAGTGCCTTTGCACTCTCCTGACTTTTTCAATCACATGAACATTCGATTGGAAGCTGTTTTGGACAACTTTTCTTTTCTTCCAGCCAAACACTTTACAGACCTCTCTGCAACTTCCCTGTCACGATGGGAGTTGTTTTCTGCGCTGGCACGGTTTTTCATAGCCAGACAGAGTGGAAAAGCTTTCTGCTAGGATGTAGACCACAAAAGACGCTAAAGACGAAGGTACGATGCTCTCCGGAGCTAAGAGCCGCTCCCGGGCGTCTTTCGGCAGAAGCCGCGCTAAGGAGAGCACAGTGAGCGGCACAATCGTCTTTGCGCGAAGAAGCCGCTTCTTCGCCTCCGGGAGCCGGAGAGAGCGGCACCTTCGGAAAGGTGAAGAAGGAAGCTGTACAACACTGGGATTGTGTGCGCAGCTTGCCACCTGATAGAAAACAGTAGCTTTGCCCTCTCCTGACTTTTCCAATCACATGAACATTCGATTGGAAGCTCTTTTGGACAACTTTTCTTTTCTTCATGTCAAACACTTGGAAGACCTCCGTGCAACGTCCAGAACACGATGGGAGATGTTTTCTGTGCTGGCACAGTTTTTCCTCACCAGACATAGTTGAAAAGCTTTTTGCTAAGATGTAGACGAGAAGAGACGCTAAAGACGAAGGTACGATGCTCTCCGGAGCTAAGAGCCGCTCCCGGGCCTCTTTCGGCAGAAGCCGCGCTATGGAGAGCACAGTGAGCGGCACAATCGTCTTTGCGCGAAGAAGCCGCTTCTTCGCCTCCGGGAGCCGGAGAGAGCGGCACCTTCGGACAGGTGAAGAAGGAAGCTGTACAACACTGGGATTCTGTGCGCAGCTTGCCACCTGATAGAAAACAGTACCTTTGCACTCTCCTGCCTTTTCCAATCACATGAACATTCGATTGGAAGCTGTTTTGGACAACTTTTCTTCCAGCCAAACACTTGCCAGACTTCTATGCAACTTCTCGATCACGATGGGAGATGTTTTCTGTGCTGGCACTGTTTTTCCTAGCACGACCTAGTGGAAAACCTTTCCTCTAAGATGTAGACGAGAAGAGACGCTAAAGACGAAGGTACGATGCTCTCCGGTGCTAAGAGCCGCTCCCGGGCGTCTATTGGCAAAAGCCGCGCTCAGCACAGCACTGTGAGCAGCACAATCGTGTTTGCGCGAAGAAGCGGCTTCTACTGCTCCAAGAGCCGGAGAGAGCGGCACCTTCGGAAAGGTGAAGAAGGAAGCTGTACAACACTGGGATTTTGTGGGCAGCTCTCCAGCTGATAGAAAACAGTGCCTTTGCACTCTCCTGACTTTTTCAATCACATGAACATTCGATTGGAAGCTGTTTTGGACAACTTTTCTTCCAGCCAAACACTTTACAGACCTCTCTGCAACTTCCCTGTCACGATGGGAGTTGTTTTCTGTGCTGGCACTGTTTTTCCTAGCACGACATAGTGGAAAACCTTTCGTCTAAGATGTAGACCACAAAAGACGCTAAAGACGAAGGTACGATGCTCTCCGGAGCTAAGAGCCGCTCCCGGGCGTCTTCCAGCAGAAGCCGCGCTAAGAGAGCACAGTGAGCGGCACAATCGTCTTTGCGCGAAGAAGCCGCTTCTTCGCCTCCGGGAGCCGGAGAGAGCGGCACCTTCGGACAGGTGAAGAAGGAAGCTGTACAACACTGGGATTCTGTGCGCAGCTTGCCACCTGATAGAAAACAGTAGCTTTGCCCTCTCCTGACTTTTCCAAACACATGAACATTCGATTGGAAGCTCTTTTGGACAACTTTTCTTTTCTTCCAGCCAAACACTTTCCAGGCCTCCGTGCAACTTCTCGGTCACGATGGGAGTTGTTTTCTTTGTTGGCATGGTTTTTCCTAGCAGACATAGTGGAAAAGCTTTTTGCTAAGCTGTAGACGAGAAGAGACGCTAAAGACGAAGGTACGATGCTCTCCGGAGCTAAGAGCCGCTCCCGGGCCTCTTTCGGCAGAAGCCGCGCTATGGAGAGCACAGTGAGCGGCACAATCGTCTTTGCGCGAAGAAGCCGCTTCTTCGGCTCCTTGAGCCGGAGAGAGCGGCACCTTCGGACAGGTGAAGAAGGAAGCTGTACAACACTGGGATTCTGTGCGCAGCTTGCCACCTGATAGAAAACAGTAGCTTTGCCCTCTCCTGACTTTTCCAATCACATGAACATTCGATTGGAAGCTCTTTTGGACAACTTTTCTTCCAGCCAAACACTTGCCAGACTTCTATGCAACTTCTCGATCACGATGGGAGATGTTTTCTGTGCTGGCACTGTTTTTCCTAGCACGACATAGTGGAAAACCTTTCCTCTAAGATGTAGACGAGAAGAGACGCTATAGACGAAGGTACGATGCTCTCCGGTGCTAAGAGCCGCTCCCGGGCGTCTATTGCCAAAAGCCGCGCTCAGCACAGCACTGTGAGCAGCACAATCGTGTTTGCGCGAAGAAGCGGCTTCTACTGCTCCAAGAGCCGGAGAGAGCGGCACCTTCGGAAAGGTGAAGAAGGAAGCTGTACAACACTGGGATTGTGTGCGCAGCTTGCCACCTGATAGAAAACAGTACCTTTGCACTCTCCTGCCTTTTCCAATCACATGAACATTCGATTGGAAGCTGTTTTGGACAACTTTTCTTTTCTTCATGTCAAACACTTGGAAGACCTCCGTGCAACGTCCAGAACACGATGGGAGATGTTTTCTGTGCTGGCACAGTTTTTCCTCACCAGACTTAGTTGAAAAGCTTTTTGCTAAGATGTAGACGAGAAGAGACGCTAAAGACGAAGGTACGATGCTCTCCGGAGCTAAGTGCCGCTCCCGGGCCTCTTTCGGCAGAAGCCGCGCTATGGAGAGCACAGTGAGCGGCACAATCGTCTTTGCGCGAAGAAGCCGCTTCTTCGCCTCCGGGAGCCGGAGAGAGCGGCACCTTCGGACAGGTGAAGAAGGAAGCTGTACAAAACTGGGATTGTGTGCGCAGCTTGCCACCTGATAGAAAACAGTAGCTTTGCCCTCTCCTGACTTTTCCAAACACATGAACATTCGATTGGAAGCTGTTTTGGACAACTTTTCTTCCAGCCAAACACTTGCCAGACTTCTATGCAACTTCTCGATCACGATGGGAGATGTTTTCTGTGCTGGCACTGTTTTTCCTAGCACGACCTAGTGGAAAACCTTTCCTCTAAGATGTAGACGAGAAGAGACGCTAAAGACGAAGGTACGATGCTCTCCGGTGCTAAGAGCCGCTCCCGGGCGTCTATTGGCAAAAGCCGCGCTCAGCACAGCACTGTGAGCAGCACAATCGTGTTTGCGCGAAGAAGCGGCTTCTACTGCTCCAAGAGCCGGAGAGAGCGGCACCTTCGGACAGGTGAAGAAGGAAGCTGTACAACACTGGGATTTTGTGAGCAGCTCTCCAGCTGATAGAAAACAGTGCCTTTGCACTCTCCTGACTTTTTCAATCACATGAACATTCGATTGGAAGCTGTTTTGGACAACTTTTCTTTTCTTCCAGCCAAACACTTTACAGACCTCTCTGCAACTTCCCTGTCACGATGGGAGTTGTTTTCTGCGCTGGCACGGTTTTTCATAGCCAGACAGAGTGGAAAAGCTTTCTGCTAGGATGTAGACCACAAAAGACGCTAAAGACGAAGGTACGATGCTCTCCGGAGCTAAGAGCCGCTCCCGGGCGTCTTTCGGCAGAAGCCGCGCTAAGGAGAGCACAGTGAGCGGCACAATCGTCTTTGCGCGAAGAAGCCGCTTCTTCGCCTCCGGGAGCCGGAGAGAGCGGCACCTTCGGAAAGGTGAAGAAGGAAGCTGTACAACACTGGGATTGTGTGCGCAGCTTGCCACCTGATAGAAAACAGTAGCTTTGCCCTCTCCTGACTTTTCCAATCACATGAACATTCGATTGGAAGCTCTTTTGGACAACTTTTCTTTTCTTCATGTCAAACACTTGGAAGACCTCCGTGCAACGTCCAGAACACGATGGGAGATGTTTTCTGTGCTGGCACAGTTTTTCCTCACCAGACATAGTTGAAAAGCTTTTTGCTAAGATGTAGACGAGAAGAGACGCTAAAGACGAAGGTACGATGCTCTCCGGAGCTAAGAGCCGCTCCCGGGCCTCTTTCGGCAGAAGCCGCGCTATGGAGAGCACAGTGAGCGGCACAATCGTCTTTGCGCGAAGAAGCCGCTTCTTCGCCTCCGGGAGCCGGAGAGAGCGGCACCTTCGGACAGGTGAAGAAGGAAGCTGTACAACACTGGGATTCTGTGCGCAGCTTGCCACCTGATAGAAAACAGTACCTTTGCACTCTCCTGCCTTTTCCAATCACATGAACATTCGATTGGAAGCTGTTTTGGACAACTTTTCTTCCAGCCAAACACTTGCCAGACTTCTATGCAACTTCTCGATCACGATGGGAGATGTTTTCTGTGCTGGCACTGTTTTTCCTAGCACGACCTAGTGGAAAACCTTTCCTCTAAGATGTAGACGAGAAGAGACGCTAAAGACGAAGGTACGATGCTCTCCGGTGCTAAGAGCCGCTCCCGGGCGTCTATTGGCAAAAGCCGCGCTCAGCACAGCACTGTGAGCAGCACAATCGTGTTTGCGCGAAGAAGCGGCTTCTACTGCTCCAAGAGCCGGAGAGAGCGGCACCTTCGGAAAGGTGAAGAAGGAAGCTGTACAACACTGGGATTTTGTGGGCAGCTCTCCAGCTGATAGAAAACAGTGCCTTTGCACTCTCCTGACTTTTTCAATCACATGAACATTCGATTGGAAGCTGTTTTGGACAACTTTTCTTCCAGCCAAACACTTTACAGACCTCTCTGCAACTTCCCTGTCACGATGGGAGTTGTTTTCTGTGCTGGCACTGTTTTTCCTAGCACGACATAGTGGAAAACCTTTCGTCTAAGATGTAGACCACAAAAGACGCTAAAGACGAAGGTACGATGCTCTCCGGAGCTAAGAGCCGCTCCCGGGCGTCTTCCAGCAGAAGCCGCGCTAAGAGAGCACAGTGAGCGGCACAATCGTCTTTGCGCGAAGAAGCCGCTTCTTCGCCTCCGGGAGCCGGAGAGAGCGGCACCTTCGGACAGGTGAAGAAGGAAGCTGTACAACACTGGGATTCTGTGCGCAGCTTGCCACCTGATAGAAAACAGTAGCTTTGCCCTCTCCTGACTTTTCCAAACACATGAACATTCGATTGGAAGCTCTTTTGGACAACTTTTCTTTTCTTCCAGCCAAACACTTTCCAGGCCTCCGTGCAACTTCTCGGTCACGATGGGAGTTGTTTTCTTTGTTGGCATGGTTTTTCCTAGCAGACATAGTGGAAAAGCTTTTTGCTAAGCTGTAGACGAGAAGAGACGCTAAAGACGAAGGTACGATGCTCTCCGGAGCTAAGAGCCGCTCCCGGGCCTCTTTCGGCAGAAGCCGCGCTATGGAGAGCACAGTGAGCGGCACAATCGTCTTTGCGCGAAGAAGCCGCTTCTTCGGCTCCTTGAGCCGGAGAGAGCGGCACCTTCGGACAGGTGAAGAAGGAAGCTGTACAACACTGGGATTCTGTGCGCAGCTTGCCACCTGATAGAAAACAGTAGCTTTGCCCTCTCCTGACTTTTCCAATCACATGAACATTCGATTGGAAGCTCTTTTGGACAACTTTTCTTCCAGCCAAACACTTGCCAGACTTCTATGCAACTTCTCGATCACGATGGGAGATGTTTTCTGTGCTGGCACTGTTTTTCCTAGCACGACATAGTGGAAAACCTTTCCTCTAAGATGTAGACGAGAAGAGACGCTAAAGACGAAGGTACGATGCTCTCCGGTGCTAAGAGCCGCTCCCGGGCGTCTATTGGCAAAAGCCGCGCTCAGCACAGCACTGTGAGCAGCACAATCGTGTTTGCGCGAAGAAGCGGCTTCTACTGCTCCAAGAGCCGGAGAGAGCGGCACCTTCGGAAAGGTGAAGAAGGAAGCTGTACAACACTGGGATTGTGTGCGCAGCTTGCCACCTGATAGAAAACAGTACCTTTGCACTCTCCTGCCTTTTCCAATCACATGAACATTCGATTGGAAGCTGTTTTGGACAACTTTTCTTTTCTTCATGTCAAACACTTGGAAGACCTCCGTGCAACGTCCAGAACACGATGGGAGATGTTTTCTGTGCTGGCACAGTTTTTCCTCACCAGACATAGTTGAAAAGCTTTTTGCTAAGATGTAGACGAGAAGAGACGCTAAAGACGAAGGTACGATGCTCTCCGGAGCTAAGAGCCGCTCCCGGGCCTCTTTCGGCAGAAGCCGCGCTATGGAGAGCACAGTGAGCGGCACAATCGTCTTTGCGCGAAGAAGCCGCTTCTTCGCCTCCGGGAGCCGGAGAGAGCGGCACCTTCGGACAGGTGAAGAAGGAAGCTGTACAACACTGGGATTCTGTGCGCAGCTTGCCACCTGATAGAAAACAGTAGCTTTGCCCTCTCCTGACTTTTCCAAACACATGAACATTCGATTGGAAGCTCTTTTGGACAACTTTTCTTCCAGCCAAACACTTGCCAGACTTCTATGCAACTTCTCGATCACGATGGGAGATGTTTTCTGTGCTGGCACTGTTTTTCCTAGCACGACCTAGTGGAAAACCTTTCCTCTAAGATGTAGACGAGAAGAGACGCTAAAGACGAAGGTACGATGCTCTCCGGTGCTAAGAGCCGCTCCCGGGCGTCTATTGGCAGAAGCCGCGCTCAGCACAGCACTGTGAGCAGCACAATCGTGTTTGCGCGAAGAAGCGGCTTCTACTGCTCCAAGAGCCGGAGAGAGCGGCACCTTCGGAAAGGTGAAGAAGGAAGCTGTACAACACTGGGATTGTGTGCGCATCTTGCCACCTGATAGAAAACAGTGCCTTTGCACTCTCCTGACTTTTTCAATCACATGAACATTCGATTGGAAGCTGTTTTGGACAACTTTTCTTTTCTTCCAGCCAAACACTTTACAGACCTCTCTGCAACTTCCCTGTCACGATGGGAGTTGTTTTCTGCGCTGGCACGGTTTTTCATAGCCAGACAGAGTGGAAAAGCTTTCTGCTAGGATGTAGACCACAAAAGACGCTAAAGAAGAAGGTACGATGCTCTCCGGAGCTAAGAGCCGCTCCCGGGCGTCTTTCGGCAGAAGCCGCGCTAAGGAGAGCACAGTGAGCGGCACAATCGTCTTTGCGCGAAGAAGCCGCTTCTTCGGCTCCTTGAGCCGGAGAGAGCGGCAGTTTCGAAAAGGTGAAGAAGGAAGCTGTACAACACTGGGATTGTGTGCGCAGCTTGCCACCTGATAGAAAACAGTACCTTTGCACTCTCCTGACTTTTCCAATCACATGAACATTCGATTGGAAGCTGTTTTGGACAACTTTTCTTTTCTTCATGTCAAACACTTGGAAGACCTCCGTGCAACGTCCAGAACACGATGGGAGATGTTTTCTGTGCTGGCACTGTTTTTCCTCACCAGACATAGTTGAAAAGCTTTTTGCTAAGATGTAGACGAGAAGAGACGCTAAAGACGAAGGTACGATGCTCTCCGGAGCTAAGAGCCGCTCCCGGGCCTCTTTCGGCAGAAGCCGCGCTATGGAGAGCACAGTGAGCGGCACAATCGTCTTTGCGCGAAGAAGCCGCTTCTTCGCCTCCGGGAGCCGGAGAGAGCGGCACCTTCGGACAGGTGAAGAAGGAAGCTGTACAACACTGGGATTCTGTGCCCAGCTTGCCACCTGATAGAAAACAGTACCTTTGCACTCTCCTGCCTTTTCCAATCACATGAACATTCGATTGGAAGCTGTTTTGGACAACTTTTCTTCCAGCCAAACACTTGCCAGACTTCTATGCAACTTCTCGATCACGATGGGAGATGTTTTCTGTGCTGGCACTGTTTTTCCTAGCACGACATAGTGGAAAACCTTTCCTCTAAGATGTAGACGAGAAGAGACGCTAAAGACGAAGGTACGATGCTCTCCGGTGCTAAGAGCCGCTCCCGGGCGTCTATTGGCAAAAGCCGCGCTCAGCACAGCACTGTGAGCAGCACAATCGTGTTTGCGCGAAGAAGCGGCTTCTACTGCTCCAAGAGCCGGAGAGAGCGGCACCTTCGGAAAGGTGAAGAAGGAAGCTGTACAACACTGGGATTTTGTGGGCAGCTCTCCAGCTGATAGAAAACAGTGCCTTTGCACTCTCCTGACTTTTTCAATCACATGAACATTCGATTGGAAGCTGTTTTGGACAACTTTTCTTCCAGCCAAACACTTTACAGACCTCTCTGCAACTTCCCTGTCACGATGGGAGTTGTTTTCTGCGCTGGCACGGTTTTTCATAGCCAGACAGAGTGGAAAACCTTTCGTCTAAGATGTAGACCAGAAAAGACGCTAAAGACGAAGGTACGATGCTCTCCGGAGCTAAGAGCCGCTCCCGGGCGTCTTTCGGCAGACGCCGCGCTAAGGAGAGCACAGTGAGCGGCACAATCGTCTTTGCGCGAAGAAGCCGCTTCTTCGGCTCCTTGAGCCGGAGAGAGCGGCAGTTTCGAAAAGGTGAAGAAGGAAGCTGTACAACACTGGGATTGTGTGCGCAGCTTGCCACCTGATAGAAAACAGTACCTTTGCACTCTCCTGACTTTTCCAATCACATGAACATTCGATTGGAAGCTGTTTTGGACAACTTTTCTTTTCTTCATGTCAAACACTTGGAAGACCTCCGTGCAACTTCAAGAACACGATGGGAGATGTTTTCTGTGCTGGCACAGTTTTTCCTCACCAGACATAGTTGAAAAGCTTTTTCCTAAGATGTAGACGAGAAGAGACGCTAAAGACGAAGGTACGATGCTCTCCGGAGCTAAGAGCCGCTCCCGGGCCTCTTTCGGCAGAAGCCGCGCTATGGAGAGCACTGTGAGCGGTACAATCGTCTTTGCGCGAAGAAGCCGCTTCTTCGGCTCCTTGAGCCGGAGAGAGCGGCAGTTTCGAAAAGGTGAAGAAGGAAGCTGTACAACACTGGGATTCTGTGCCCAGCTTGCCAGATGATAGAAAACAGTACCTTTGCACTCTCCTGCCTTTTCCAATCACATGAACATTCGATTGGAAGCTGTTTTGGACAACTTTTCTTCCAGCCAAACACTTGCCAGACTTCTATGCAACTTCTCGATCACGATGGGAGATGTTTTCTGTGCTGGCACTGTTTTTCCTAGCACGACATAGTGGAAAACCTTTCCTCTAAGATGTAGACGAGAAGAGACGCTAAAGACGAAGGTACGATGCTCTCCGGTGCTAAGAGCCGCTCCCGGGCGTCTATTGGCAAAAGCCGCGCTCAGCACAGCACTGTGAGCAGCACAATCGTGTTTGCGCGAAGAAGCGGCTTCTACTGCTCCAAGAGCCGGAGAGAGCGGCACCTTCGGAAAGGTGAAGAAGGAAGCTGTACAACACTGGGATTTTGTGGGCAGCTCTCCAGCTGATAGAAAACAGTGCCTTTGCACTCTCCTGACTTTTTCAATCACATGAACATTCGATTGGAAGCTGTTTTGGACAACTTTTCTTCCAGCCAAACACTTTACAGACCTCTCTGCAACTTCCCTGTCACGATGGGAGTTGTTTTCTGCGCTCGCACGGTTTTTCATAGCCAGACAGAGTGGAAAAGCTTTCTGCTAGGATGTAGACCACAAAAGACGCTAAAGACGAAGGTACGATGCTCTCCGGAGCTAAGAGCCGCTCCCGGGCGTCTTTCGGCAGACGCCGCGCTAAGGAGAGCACAGTGAGCGGCACAATCGTCTTTGCGCGAAGAAGCCGCTTCTTCGCCTCCGGGAGCCGGAGAGAGCGGCACCTTCGGAAAGGTGAAGAAGGAAGCTGTACAACACTGGGATTGTGTGCGCAGCTTGCCACCTGATAGAAAACAGTACCTTTGCACTCTCCTGCCTTTTCCAATCACATGAACACTCGATTGGAAGCTGTTTTGGACAACTTTTCTTTTCTTCATGTCAAACACTTGGAAGACCTCCGTGCAACGTCCAGAACACGATGGGAGATGTTTTCTGTGCTGGCACTGTTTTTCCTCACCAGACATAGTTGAAAAGCTTTTTCCTAAGATGTAGACGAGAAGAGACGCTAAAGACGAAGGTACGATGCTCTCCGGAGCTAAGAGCCGCTCCCGGGCCTCTTTCGGCAGAAGCCGCGCTATGGAGAGCACAGTGAGCGGCACAATCGTCTTTGCGCGAAGAAGCCGCTTCTTCGGCTCCTTGAGCCGGAGAGAGCGGCAGTTTCGAAAAGGTGAAGAAGGAAGCTGTACAACACTGGGATTCTGTGCCCAGCTTGCCAGAAGATAGAAAACAGTACCTTTGCACTCTCCTGCCTTTTCCAATCACATGAACATTCGATTGGAAGCTGTTTTGGACAACTTTTCTTCCAGCCAAACACTTGCCAGACTTCTATGCAACTTCTCGATCACGATGGGAGATGTTTTCTGTGCTGGCACAGTTTTTCCTAGCACGACATAGTGGAAAACCTTTCCTCTAAGATGTAGACGAGAAGAGCAGCTAAAGACGAAGGTACGGTGCTCTCCGGTGCTAAGAGCCGCTCCCGGGCGTCTATTGGCAAAAGCCGCACTCAGCACAGCACTGTGAGCAGCACAATCGTGTTTGCGCGAAGAAGCGGCTTCTACTGCTCCAAGAGCCGGAGAGAGCGGCACCTTCGGAAAGGTGAAGAAGGAAGCTGTACAACACTGGGATTTTGTGGGCAGCTCTCCAGCTGATAGAAAACAGTACCTTTGCACTCTCCTGACTTTTTCAATCACATGAACATTCGATTGGAAGCTGTTTTGGACAACTTTTCTTCCAGCCAAACACTTTACAGACCTCTCTGCAACTTCCCTGTCACGATGGGAGTTGTTTTCTGCGCTCGCACGGTTTTTCATAGCCAGACAGAGTGGAAAAGCTTTCTGCTAGGATGTAGACCACAAAAGACGCTAAAGACGAAGGTACGATGCTCTCCGGAGCTAAGAGCCGCTCCCGGGCGTCTTTCGGCAGACGCCGCGCTAAGGAGAGCACAGTGAGCGGCACAATCGTCTTTGCGCGAAGAAGCCGCTTCTTCGCCTCCGCGAGCAGGAGACAGCGGCACCTTCGGAAAGGTGAAGAAGGAAGCTGTACAACACTGGGATTGTGTGCGCAGCTTGCCACCTGATAGAAAACAGTACCTTTGAACTCTCCTGCCTTTTCCAATCACATGAACACTCGATTGGAAGCTGTTTTGGACAACTTTTCTTTTCTTCATGTCAAACACTTGGAAGACCTCCGTGCAACGTCCAGAACACGATGGGAGATGTTTTCTGTGCTGGCACAGTTTTTCCTCACCAGACATAGTTGAAAAGCTTTTTGCTAAGATGTAGACGAGAAGAGACGCTAAATACGAAGGTACGATGCTCTCCGGAGCTAAGAGCCGCTCCCGGGCCTCTTTCGGCAGAAGCCGCCCTATGGAGAGCACAGTGAGCGGCACAATCGTCTTTGCGCGAAGAAGCCGCTTCTTCGCCTCCGGGAGCCGGAGAGAGCGGCACCTTCGGACAGGTGAAGAAGGAAGCTGTACAACACTGGGATTCTGTGCGCCCCTAGCCACCTGATAGAAAACAGTAGCTTTGCCCTCTCCTGACTTTTCCAAACACATGAACATTCGATTGGAAGCTCTTTTGGACAACTTTTCTTTTCTTCCAGCCAAACACTTTCCAGGCCTCCGTGCAACTTCTCGGTCACGATGGGAGTTGTTTTCTTTGTTGGCATGGTTTTTCCTAGCAGACATAGTGGAAAAGCTTTTTGCTAAGCTGTAGACGAGAAGAGACGCTAAAGACGAAGGTACGATGCTCTCCGGAGCTAAGAGCCGCTCCCGGGCCTCTTTCGGCAGAAGCCGCGCTATGGAGAGCACAGTGAGCGGCACAATCGTCTTTGCGCGAAGAAGCCGCTTCTTCGGCTCCTTGAGCCGGAGAGAGCGGCAGTTTCGAAAAGGTGAAGAAGGAAGCTGTACAACACTGGGATTCTGTGCCCAGCTTGCCAGATGATAGAAAACAGTACCTTTGCACTCTCCTGCCTTTTCCAATCATATGAACATTCGATTGGAAGCTGTTTTGGACAACTTTTCTTCCAGCCAAACACTTGCCAGACTTCTATGCAACTTCTCGATCACGATGGGAGATGTTTTCTGTGCTGGCACTGTTTTTCCTAGCACGACCTAGTGGAAAACCTTTCCTCTAAGATGTAGACGAGAAGAGACGCTAAAGACGAAGGTACGATGCTCTCCGGTGCTAAGAGCCGCTCCCGGGCGTCTATTGGCAAAAGCCGCGCTCAGCACAGCACTGTGAGCAGCACAATCGTGTTTGCGCGAAGAAGCGGCTTCTACTGCTCCAAGAGCCGGAGAGAGCGGCACCTTCGGACAGGTGAAGAAGGAAGCTGTACAACACTGGGATTGTGTGCGCATCTTGCCACCTGATAGAAAACAGTACCTTTGCACTCTTCTGACTTTCCTAATCACATGAACATTCGATTGGAAGCTGTTTTGGACAACTTTTCTTCCAGCCAAACTCTTTACAGACCTCTCTGCTACTTCCCGGTCACGATGGGTGTTGTTTTCTGTGCTGGCACGGTTTTTCATAGCCAGACATAGTGGAAAAGCTTTCGTCTAAGATGTAGACGAGAAGAGACCGTAAAGAGGAAGGTACGATGCTCTCCGGAGCTATGCGCACATCTCGGGCGTCTTTCTGCAGAAGCCGCGCTCAGCAGAGCACTGTGAGCGGCACAATCGTGTTTGCGCAAAGTAGCGGCTTCTTCTGCTCCAAGAGCCGGACAGAGTGGCAGCTTCGGAAAGGTGAAGAAGGAAGCTGTACAACACTGGGATTTTGTGGGCAGCTCTCCAGCTGAAAGAAAACAGTACCTTTGCACTCTCCTGCAAACACATGAACATTCGATTGGAAGCTCTTTTGGACAACTTTTCTTTTCTTCCTGCCAAACACTTGCCCGACTTCTCTGCAACTTCTCGATCACGATGGGTGTTGTTTTCTGTGCCGGCACAGTTTTTCCTTGCCAGACACCTTGGAAAAGCTTTTTGCTAAGATGTAGACGAGAAGAGACGCTAAAGACGAAGGTACGATGCTCTCTGGGGCTAAGCGCCACTCCTGGTCGTCTTTCTTCAGATGACGCGCTCAACAGAGCACTGGGAGCGGCACAATCGTCTGTGCGCGAAGAAGCGGCTTCTTCGGCTCCGGGAGCCGGAGAGAGCGGCAACTCCGGAAATGTGAAGGAACCAGCACAACACTGGGATTTTGTGCGCAGCTTGCCAACAGCAAGAAAACAGTAAATTTGCACTCTCCTGATTTTCCAATCATATGAACATTCGATTGGAAGCTGATTTGGACAACTTTTCTTTTCTTCATGCCAAACACTTGAAAGACCTGCGTGCAACGTCTAGAACATGATGGGAGATGTTTTCTGTGCTGGCAAAGTTTTTCCTAGGCAAACATAGTGGAAAAGCATTCTGCTAAGATGTAGAGGAGAAGAGACGCTAAAGACGAAGGTACGATGCTCTCCGGAGCTAAGAGCCGCTCCCGGGCGTCTTTCGGCAGACGCCGCGCTCAGCAGAGCACAGTGAGCGGCACAATCGTCTTTGCGCGAAGAAGCCGCTTCTTCGGCTCCGCGAGCAGGAGACAGCGGCACCTTCGGAAAGGTGAAGAAGGAAGCTGTACAACACTGGGATTGTGTGCGCAGCTTGCCAACCGATAGAAAACAGTACCTTTGCACTCTCCTGACTTTTCCAATCATATGAACATTCGATTGGAAGCTGTTTTGGACAACTTTTCTTCTCTTCATGCCAAACACTTGGAAGACCTCCGTGCAACGTCTAGAACACGATGGGAGATGTTTTCTGTTCTAGCAAAGTTTTTCCTAGGCAAACATAGTGGAAAAGCTTTTTGTTAAGATGTAGACGAGAAGAGACGCTAAGGACGAAGGTACGATGCTCTCCGGAGCTAAGAGCCGCTCCCAGGCGTCTTTCGGCAGAAGCCGCGCTAAGGAGTGCACAGTGAGCGGCACAATCGTCTATGCGCGATGAAGCCGCTTCTTCGCCTCCGCGAGCCGTAGAGAGAGCACCTTCGGTGAGGTGAAGAAGGAAGCTGTACAACACTGGGATTGTGTGCGCAGCTTGCCAACTGCTAGAAAACAGTACCATTGCACTCTCCTGACTTTTCCAATCACATGAACATTCGATTGGAAGCTGTTTTGGACAACTTTTCTTTTCTTCATGCCAAACACTTGGAAGACCTCCGTGCAACGTCTAGAACACGATGGGAGATGTTTTCTGTGCTGGCAAAGTTTTTCCTAGGCAAACAGTGGAAAAGCTTTTTGCTAAGATGTAGAAGAGAAGAGACGCTAAAGACGAAGGTACGACGCTCTCCGGAGCTAAGAGCCGCTCCCGGGCGTCTTTCGGCAAAAGCCTCGCTACGGAGAGCACAGTGAGCGGCACAATTGTCTTTGCGCGAAGAAGCCGCTTCTTCGCCTCCGGGAGCCGGAGACAGCGGCACCATCGGAAAGGTGAAGAAGGAAGCAATACAACACTGGGATTGTGTTCGCAGCTTGCCACCTGATAGAAAACAGTACCTTTGCACTCTTCTGACTTTTCCGAACACATGAACATTCGATTGGAAGCTGTTTTGGACAAGTTTCTTTTGGACAAGGAAAAAGCCGTGAAAGCAGCCATGTTGTGGCACTTTTGCACTCCCTTTTGGATGCCTTTCACAGCTCCAGTGTGCCTGGAACTCAGGGCTTCCTAATTTTAAAAATCCTAGCCCTATGTCGAACCCCAACCCTAAGACGAGAAAGGCAAATCAGCCAGGAATTAGGCATGTCCCCAAGGAAAAAGCTGTGGAGGCAGGCATGTTGTGCTACTTTTGCGCTCTTCTTGGCTAGACCTTCGCAGCTGCTGTGTTCTTGGAACTCAGGGCTTTCTGGTTAATAGACCCTTACCCGAGGCGTAACTCAAACCTTAACCCTAGGAAGGAAAATCAGCCTATGGTTCGGGATGGTCTCATGGAAATATCAGTGGTGGCAGCCAAGTTGCGTCATTTTTGCGCTCCCCTTGGGATGCCGTTCGCAGCTGCAGTGTGCCTGGAGCCCAGGGCTTCCTGGTTTTAAAAGTCTTAGGCCTAAGCCTAACAGTAACCCTAGGAAGGTAAATCAGCCGGGTATTAGGGTTCTTCCTAAGGGAAAAGCCGTGAAAGCAGCCATGTTGTGGCACTTCTGCACTCCCTTTGGGATGCCTTTGGCAGATGAAGTAAGCCTGGAACTCAGGGCTTCCTGGTTAAAGAAATCCAAGCCCTAGGCTGAACCCTAACCCTAACCCTAGGCAGATAAATCAGCCTAGGTATAGGGATGGTGCCAAGGAAAAAGCTGTGAAAGCTGCCATGTTGTTGCACTTTTGTACTCCCCTTGGGATGCCTTGAACAGCTGCAGTGTGCCTGGAGCCCAGGGCTTCCTAGTTTTAAAAATCCTAGCCCTAGGCCTAAGCCTAACAGTAACCCTGGGAAGGGAAATCAGCCTGGTGTTAGGCTTCTTGCCAAGGAAAAAGCCGTGAAAGCAGCCATGTTGTGGCACTTTTGCACTCCCTTTTGGATGCCTTTCACAGCTGCAGTGTGCCTGGAACTCAGGGCTTCCTGATTTTAAAAATCCTAGCCCTAGGCCGAACCCCAACCCTAAGACGAGAAAGGCAAATCAGCCAGGAATTAGGCATGTCCCCAAGGAAAAAGCTGTGGAGGCAGGCATGTTGTGGTACTTTTGCGCTCTTCTTGGGTAGTCCTTCGCAGCTGCTGTGTTCTTGGAACTCAGGGCTTTCTGGTTAATAGAGCCCTTACCCTAGGCGTAACTCAAACCTTAACCCTAGGAAGGAAAATCAGCCTATGGTTCGGGATGGTCTCATGGAAATATCAGTGGTGGCAGCCATGTTGCGTCACTTTTGCGCTCCCCTTGGGATGCCTTTCGCAGCTGCAGTGTGCCTGGAGCCCAGGGCTTCCTGGTTTTAAAAGTCCTAGGCCTAAGCCTAACAGTAACCCTAGGAAGGTAAATCAGCCGGGTATTAGGGTTCTTCCTAAGGGAAAAGCCGTGAAAGCAGCCATGTTGTGGCACTTCTGCACTCCCTTTGGGATGCCTTTGGCAGATGAAGTAAGCCTGGAACTCAGGGCTTCCTGGTTAAAGAAATCCAAGCCCTAGGCTGAACCCTAACCCTAACCCTAGGCAGATAAATCAGCCTAGGTATAGAGATGGTGCCAAGGAAAAAGCTGTGAAAGCTGCCATGTTGTTGCACTTTTGTACTCCCCTTGGGATGCCTTGAACAGCTGCAGTGTGCCTGGAGCTAAGGGCTTCCTAGTTTTAAAAATCCTAGCCCTAGGCCTAAGCCTAACAGTAACCCTGGGAAGGTAAATCAGCCTGGTGTTAGGCGTCTTGCCAAGGAAAAAGCCGTGAAAGCAGCCATGTTGTGGCACTTTTGCACTCCCTTTTGGATGCCTTTCACAGCTGCAGTGTGCCTGGAACTCAGGGCTTCCTGATTTTAAAAATCCTAACCCTAGGCCGAACCCCAACCCTAAGACGAGAAAGGCAAATCAGCCAGGAATTAGGCATGTCCCCAAGGAAAAAGCTGTGGAGGCAGGCATGTTGTGGTACTTTTGCGCTCTTCTTGGCTAGTCCTTCGCAGCTGCTGTGTTCTTGGAACTCAGGGCTTTCTGGTTAATAGACCCTTACCCTAGGCGTAACTCAAACCTTAACCCTAGGAAGGAAAATCAGCCTATGGTTCGGGATGGTCTCATGGAAATATCAGTGGTGGCAGCCAAGTTGCGTCATTTTTGCGCTCCCCTTGGGATGCCTTTCGCAGCTGCAGTGTGCCTGGAGCCCAGGGCTTCCTGGTTTTAAAAGTCCTAGGCCTAAGCCTAACAGTAACCCTAGGAAGGTAAATCAGCCGGGTATTAGGGTTCTTCCTAAGGGAAAAGCCGTGAAAGCAGCCATGTTGTGGCACTTCTGCACTCCCTTTGGGATGCCTTTGGCAGATGAAGTAAGCCTGGAACTCAGGGCTTCCTGGTTAAAAAAATCCAAGCCCTAGGCTGAACCCTAACCCTAACCCTAGGCAGATAAATCAGCCTAGGTATAGGGATGGTGCCAAGGAAAAAGCTGTGAAAGCTGCCATGTTGTTGCACTTTTGTACTCCCCTTGGGATGCCTTGAACAGCTGCAGTGTGCCTGGAGCTAAGGGCTTCCTAGTTTTAAAAATCCTAGCCCTAGGCCTAAGCCTAACAGTAACCCTGGGAAGGTAAATCAGCCTGGTGTTAGGCATCTTGCCAAGGAAAAAGCCGTGAAAGCAGCCATGTTGTGGCACTTTTGCACTCCCTTTTGGATGCCTTTCACAGCTGCAGTGTGCCTGGAACTCAGGGCTTCCTGACTTTAAAAATCCTAGCCCTAGGCCGAACCCCAACCCTAAGACGAGAAAGGCAAATCAGCCAGGAATTAGGCATGTCCCCAAGGAAAAAGCTGTGGAGGCAGGCATGTTGTGCTACTTTTGCGCTCTTCTTGGCTAGTCCTTCGCAGCTGCTGTGTTCTTGGAACTCAGGGCTTTCTGGTTAATAGACCCTTACCCGAGGCGTAACTCAAACCTTAAGCCTAGGAAGGAAAATCAGCCTATGGTTCGGGATGGTCTCATGGAAATATCAGTGGTGGCAGCCAAGTTGCGTCATTTTTGCGCTCCCCTTGGGATGCCGTTCGCAGCTGCAGTGTGCCTGGAGCCCAGGGCTTCCTGGTTTTAAAAGTCCTAGGCCTAAGCCTAACAGTAACCCTAGGAAGGTAAATCAGCCGGGTATTAGGGTTCTTCCTAAGGGAAAAGCCGTGAAAGCAGCCATGTTGTGGCACTTCTGCACTCCCTTTGGGATGCCTTTGGCAGATGAAGTAAGCCTGGAACTCAGGGCTTCCTGGTTAAAGAAATCCAAGCCCTAGGCTGAACCCTAACCCTAACCCTAGGCAGATAAATCAGCCTAGGTATAGGGATGGTGCCAAGGAAAAAGCTGTGAAAGCTGCCATGTTGTTGCACTTTTGTACTCCCCTTGGGATGCCTTGAACAGCTGCAGTGTGCCTGGAGCTAAGGGCTTCCTAGTTTTAAAAATCCTAGCCCTAGGCCTAAGCCTAACAGTAACCCTGGGAAGGTAAATCAGCCTGGTGTTAGGCATCTTGCCAAGGAAAAAGCCGTGAAAGCAGCCATGTTGTGGCACTTTTGCACTCCCTTTTGGATGCCTTTCACAGCTGCAGTGTGCCTGGAACTCAGGGCTTCCTGATTTTAAAAATCCTAGCCCTAGGCCGAACCCCAACCCTAAGACGAGAAAGGCAAATCAGCCAGGAATTAGGCATGTCCCCAAGGAAAAAGCTGTGGAGGCAGGCATGTTGTGCTACTTTTGCGCTCTTCTTGGCTAGTCCTTCGCAGCTGCTGTGTTCTTGGAACTCAGGGCTTTCTGGTTAATAGAGCCCTTACCCTAGGCGTAACTCAAACCTTAACCCTAGGAAGGAAAATCAGCCTATGGTTCGGGATGGTCTCATGGAAATATCAGTGGTGGCAGCCAAGTTGCGTCACTTTTGCGCTCCCCTTGGATGCCTTTTGCAGCTGCAGTGTGCCTGGAGCCCAGGGCTTCCTGGTTTTAAAAGTCCTAGGCCTAAGCCTAACAGTAACCCTAGGAAGGTAAATCAGCCGGGTATTAGGCGTCTTGACAAGGAAAAAGCCGTGAAAGCAGCCATGTTGTGGCACTTCTGCACTCCCTTTTGGATGCCTTTCACAGCTGCAGTGTGCCTGGAACTCAGGGCTTCCTGATTTTAAAAATCCTAGCCCTAGGCCGAACCCCAACCCTAAGACGAGAAAGGCAAATCAGCCAGGAATTAGGCATGTCCCCAAGGAAAAAGCTGTGGAGGCAGGCATGTTGTGGTACTTTTGCGCTCTTCTTGGCTAGTCCTTCGCAGCTGCTGTGTTCTTGGAACTCAGGGCTTTCTGGTTAATAGAGCCCTTACCCTAGGCGTAACTCAAACCTTAACCCTAGGAAGGAAAATCAGCCTATGGTTCGGGATGGTCTCATGGAAATATCAGTGGTGGCAGCCAAGTTGCGTCATTTTTGCGCTCCCCTTGGGATGCCTTTCGCAGCTGCAGTGTGCCTGGAGCCCAGGGCTTCCTGGTTTTAAAAGTCCTAGGCCTAAGCCTAACAGTAACCCTAGGAAGGTAAATCAGCCGGGTATTAGGGTTCTTCCTAAGGGAAAAGCCGTGAAAGCAGCCATGTTGTGGCACTTCTGCACTCCCTTTGGGATGCCTTTGGCAGATGAAGTAAGCCTGGAACTCAGGGCTTCCTGGTTAAAGAAATCCAAGCCCTAGGCTGAACCCTAACCCTAACCCTAGGCAGATAAATCAGCCTAGGTATAGGGATGGTGCCAAGGAAAAAGCTGTGAAAGCTGCCATGTTGTTGCACTTTTGTACTCCCCTTGGGATGCCTTGAACAGCTGCAGTGTGCCTGGAGCTAAGGGCTTCCTAGTTTTAAAAATCCTAGCCCTAGGCCTAAGCCTAACAGTAACCCTGGGAAGGTAAATCAGCCTGGTGTTAGGCGTCTTGCCAAGGAAAAAGCCGTGAAAGCAGCCATGTTGTGGCACTTTTGCACTCCCTTTTGGATGCCTTTCACAGCTCCAGTGTGCCTGGAACTCAGGGCTTCCTGATTTTAAAAATCCTAACCCTAGGCCGAACCCCAACACTAAGACGAGAAAGGCAAATCAGCCAGGAATTAGGCATGTCCCCAAGGAAAAAGCTGTGGAGGCAGGCATGTTGTGGTACTTTTGCGCTCTTCTTGGCTAGTCCTTCGCAGCTGCTGTGTTCTTGGAACTCAGGGCTTTCTGGTTAATAGACCCTTACCCTAGGCGTAACTCAAACCTTAACCCTAGGAAGGAAAATCAGCCTATGGTTCCGGATGGTCTCATGGAAATATCAGTGGTGGCAGCCAAGTTGCGTCATTTTTGCGCTCCCCTTGGGATGCCTTTCGCAGCTGCAGTGTGCCTGGAGCCCAGGGCTTCCTGGTTTTAAAAGTCCTAGGCCTAAGCCTAACAGTAACCCTAGGAAGGTAAATCAGCCGGGTATTAGGGTTCTTCCTAAGGGAAAAGCCGTGAAAGCAGCCATGTTGTGGCACTTCTGCACTCCCTTTGGGATGCCTTTGGCAGATGAAGTAAGCCTGGAACTCAGGGCTTCCTGGTTAAAAAAATCCAAGCCCTAGGCTGAACCCTAACCCTAACCCTAGGCAGATAAATCAGCCTAGGTATAGGGATGGTGCCAAGGAAAAAGCTGTGAAAGCTGCCATGTTGTTGCACTTTTGTACTCCCCTTGGGATGCCTTGAACAGCTGCAGTGTGCCTGGAGCTAAGGGCTTCCTAGTTTTAAAAATCCTAGCCCTAGGCCTAAGCCTAACAGTAACCCTGGGAAGGAAAATCAGCCTGGTGTTAGGCATCTTGCCAAGGAAAAAGCCGTGAAAGCAGCCATGTTGTGGCACTTTTGCACTCCCTTTTGGATGCCTTTCACAGCTCCAGTGTGCCTGGAACTCAGGGCTTCCTGCTTTTAAAAATCCTAGCCCTAGGCCGAACCCCAACCCTAAGACGAGAAAGGCAAATCAGCCAGGAATTAGGCATGTCCCCAAGGAAAAAGCTGTGGAGGCAGGCATGTTGTGGTACTTTTGCGCTCTTCTTGGCTAGTCCTTCGCAGCTGCTGTGTTCTTGGAACTCAGGGCTTTCTGGTTAATAGACCCTTACCCTAGGCGTAACTCAAACCTTAACCCTAGGAAGGAAAATCAGCCTATGGTTCCGGATGGTCTCATGGAAATATCAGTGGTGGCAGCCAAGTTGCGTCACTTTTGCGCTCCGCTTGGGATGCCTTTCGCAGCTGCAGTGTGCCTGGAGCCCAGGGCTTCCTGGTTTTAAAAGTCCTAGGCCTAAGCCTAACAGTAACCCTAGGAAGGTAAATCAGCCGGGTATTAGGGTTCTTCCTAAGGGAAAAGCCGTGAAAGCAGCCATGTTGTGGCACTTCTGCACTCCCTTTGGGATGCCTTTGGCAGATGAAGTAAGCCTGGAACTCAGGGCTTCCTGGTTAAAAAAATCCAAGCCCTAGGCTGAACCCTAACCCTAACCCTAGGCAGATAAATCAGCCTAGGTATAGGGATGGTGCCAAGGAAAAAGCTGTGAAAGCTGCCATGTTGTTGCACTTTTGTACTCCCCTTGGGATGCCTTGAACAGCTGCAGTGTGCCTGGAGCCCAGGGCTTCATAGTTTTAAAAATCCTAGCCCTAGGCCTAAGCCTAACAGTAACCCTGGGAAGGTAAATCAGCCTGGTGTTAGGCTTCTTGCCAAGGAAAAAGCCGTGAAAGCAGCCATGTTGTGGCACTTTTGCACTCCCTTTTGGATGCCTTTCACAGCTGCAGTGTGCCTGGAACTCAGGGCTTCCTGCTTTTAAAAATCCTAGCCCTAGGCCGAACCCCAACCCTAAGACGAGAAAGGCAAATCAGCCAGGAATTAGGCATGTCCACAAGGAAAAAGCTGTGGAGGCAGGCATGTTGTGCTACTTTTGCGCTCTTCTTGGCTAGTCCTTCGCAGCTGCTGTGTTCTTGGAACTCAGGGCTTTCTGGTTAATAGAGCCCTTACCCTAGGCGTAACTCAAACCTTAACCCTAGGAAGGAAAATCAACCTATGGTTCGGGATGGTCTCATGGAAATATCAGTGGTGGCAGCCAAGTTGCGTCACTTTTGCGCTCCCCTTGGGATGCCTTTCGCAGCTGCAGTGTGCCTGGAGCCCAGGGCTTCCTGGTTTTAAAAGTCCTAGGCCTAAGCCTAACAGTAACCCTAGGAAGGTAAATCAGCCGGGTATTAGGGTTCTTCCTAAGGGAAAAGCCGTGAAAGCAGCCATGTTGTGGCACTTCTGCACTCCCTTTGGGATGCCTTTGGCAGATGAAGTAAGCCTGGAACTCAGGGCTTCCTGGTTAAAGAAATCCAAGCCCTAGGCTGAAGCCTAACCCTAACCCTAGGCAGATAAATCAGCCTAGGTATAGGGATGGTGCCAAGGAAAAAGCTGTGAAAGCTGCCATGTTGTTGCACTTTTGTACTCCCCTTGGGATGCCTTGAACAGCTGCAGTGTGCCTGGAGCCCAGGGCTTCCTAGTTTTAAAAATCCTAGCCCTAGGCCTAAGCCTAACAGTAACCCTGGGAAGGTAAATCAGCCTGGTGTTAGGCATCTTGCCAAGGAAAAAGCCGTGAAAGCAGCCATGTTGTGGCACTTTTGCACTCCCTTTTGGATGCCTTTCACAGCTGCAGTGTGCCTGGAACTCAGGGCTTCCTGACTTTAAAAATCCTAGCCCTAGGCCGAACCCCAACCCTAAGACGAGAAAGGCAAATCAGCCAGGAATTAGGCATGTCTCCAAGGAAAAAGCTGTGGAGGCAGGCATGTTGTGGTACTTTTGCGCTCTTCTTGGCTAGTCCTTCGCAGCTGCTGTGTTCTTGGAACTCAGGGCTTTCTGGTTAATAGAGCCCTTACCCTAGGCGTAACTCAAACCTTAACCCTAGGAAGGAAAATCAGCCTATGGTTCGGGATGGTCTCCTGGAAATATCAGTGGTGGCAGCCAAGTTGCGTCACTTTTGCGCTCCCCTTGGGATGCCTTTCGCAGCTGCAGTGTGCCTGGAGCCCAGGGCTTCCTGGTTTTAAAAGTCCTAGGCCTAAGCCTAACAGTAACCCTAGGAAGGTAAATCAGCCGGGTATTAGGGTTCTTCCTAAGGGAAAAGCCGTGAAAGCAGCCATGTTGTGGCACTTCTGCACTCCCTTTGGGATGCCTTTGGCAGATGAAGTAAGCCTGGAACTCAGGGCTTCCTGGTTAAAAAAATCCAAGCCCTAGACTGAACCCTAACCCTAACCCTAGGCAGATAAATCAGCCTAGGTATAGGGATGGTGCCAAGGAAAAAGCTGTGAAAGCTGCCATGTTGTTGCACTTTTGTACTCCCCTTGGGATGCCTTGAACAGCTGCAGTGTGCCTGGAGCCCAGGGCTTCATAGTTTTAAAAATCCTAGCCCTAGGCCTAAGCCTAACAGTAACCCTGGGAAGGTAAATCAGCCTGGTGTTAGGCTTCTTGCCAAGGAAAAAGCCGTGAAAGCAGCCATGTTGTGGCACTTTTGCACTCCCTTTTGGATGCCTTTCACAGCTCCAGTGTGCCTGGAACTCAGGGCTTCCTGCTTTTAAAAATCCTAGCCCTAGGCCGAACCCCAACCCTAAGACGAGAAAGGCAAATCAGCCAGGAATTAGGCATGTCCACAAGGAAAAAGCTGTGGAGGCAGGCATGTTGTGCTACTTTTGCGCTCTTCTTGGCTAGTCCTTCGCAGCTGCTGTGTTCTTGGAACTCAGGGCTTTCTGGTTAATAGAGCCCTTACCCTAGGCGTAACTCAAACCTTAACCCTAGGAAGGAAAATCAGCCTATGGTTCGGGATGGTCTCATGGAAATATCAGTGGTGGCAGCCATGTTGCGTCACTTTTGCGCTCCCCTTGGGATGCCTTTCGCAGCTGCAGTGTGCCTGGAGCCCAGGGCTTCCTGGTTTTAAAAGTCCTAGGCCTAAGCCTAACAGTAACCCTAGGAAGGTAAATCAGCCGGGTATTAGGGTTCTTCCTAAGGGAAAAGCCGTGAAAGCAGCCATGTTGTGGCACTTCTGCACTCCCTTTGGGATGCCTTTGGCAGATGAAGTAAGCCTGGAACTCAGGGCTTCCTGGTTAAAGAAATCCAAGCCCTAGGCTGAACCCTAACCCTAACCCTAGGCAGATAAATCAGCCTAGGTATAGAGATGGTGCCAAGGAAAAAGCTGTGAAAGCTGCCATGTTGTTGCACTTTTGTACTCCCCTTGGGATGCCTTGAACAGCTGCAGTGTGCCTGGAGCTAAGGGCTTCCTAGTTTTAAAAATCCTAGCCCTAGGCCTAAGCCTAACAGTAACCCTGGGAAGGTAAATCAGCCTGGTGTTAGGCATCTTGCCAAGGAAAAAGCCGTGAAAGCAGCCATGTTGTGGCACTTTTGCACTCCCTTTTGGATGCCTTTCACAGCTCCAGTGTGCCTGGAACTCAGGGCTTCCTGATTTTAAAAATCCTAGCCCTAGGCCGAACCCCAACCCTAAGACGAGAAAGGCAAATCAGCCAGGAATTAGGCATGTCCCCAAGGAAAAAGCTGTGGAGGCAGGCATGTTGTGGTACTTTTGCGCTCTTCTTGGCTAGTCCTTCGCAGCTGCTGTGTTCTTGGAACTCAGGGCTTTCTGGTTAATAGACCCTTACCCTAGGCGTAACTCAAACCTTAACCCTAGGAAGGAAAATCAGCCTATGGTTCCGGATGGTCTCATGGAAATATCAGTGGTGGCAGCCAAGTTGCGTCACTTTTGCGCTCCGCTTGGGATGCCTTTCGCAGCTGCAGTGTGCCTGGAGCCCAGGGCTTCCTGGTTTTAAAAGTCCTAGGCCTAAGCCTAACAGTAACCCTAGGAAGGTAAATCAGCCGGGTATTAGGGTTCTTCCTAAGGGAAAAGCCGTGAAAGCAGCCATGTTGTGGCACTTCTGCACTCCCTTTGGGATGCCTTTGGCAGATGAAGTAAGCCTGGAACTCAGGGCTTCCTGGTTAAAAAAATCCAAGCCCTAGGCTGAACCCTAACCCTAACCCTAGGCAGATAAATCAGCCTAGGTATAGGGATGGTGCCAAGGAAAAAGCTGTGAAAGCTGCCATGTTGTTGCACTTTTGTACTCCCCTTGGGATGCCTTGAACAGCTGCAGTGTGCCTGGAGCCCAGGGCTTCATAGTTTTAAAAATCCTAGCCCTAGGCCTAAGCCTAACAGTAACCCTGGGAAGGTAAATCAGCCTGGTGTTAGGCTTCTTGCCAAGGAAAAAGCCGTGAAAGCAGCCATGTTGTGGCACTTTTGCACTCCCTTTTGGATGCCTTTCACAGCTGCAGTGTGCCTGGAACTCAGGGCTTCCTGCTTTTAAAAATCCTAGCCCTAGGCCGAACCCCAACCCTAAGACGAGAAAGGCAAATCAGCCAGGAATTAGGCATGTCCACAAGGAAAAAGCTGTGGAGGCAGGCATGTTGTGCTACTTTTGCGCTCTTCTTGGCTAGTCCTTCGCAGCTGCTGTGTTCTTGGAACTCAGGGCTTTCTGGTTAATAGACCCTTACCCTAGGCGTAACTCAAACCTTAAGCCTAGGAAGGAAAATCAGCCTATGGTTCGGGATGGTCTCATGGAAATATCAGTGGTGGCAGCCAAGTTGCGTCACTTTTGCGCTCCCCTTGGGATGCCTTTCGCAGCTGCAGTGTGCCTGGAGCCCAGGGCTTCCTGGTTTTAAAAGTCCTAGGCCTAAGCCTAACAGTAACCCTAGGAAGGTAAATCAGCCGGGTATTAGGGTTCTTCCTAAGGGAAAAGCCGTGAAAGCAGCCATGTTGTGGCACTTCTGCACTCCCTTTGGGATGCCTTTGGCAGATGAAGTAAGCCTGGAACTCAGGGCTTCCTGGTTAAAAAAATCCAAGCCCTAGGCTGAACCCTAACCCTAACCCTAGGCAGATAAATCAGCCTAGGTATAGGGATGGTGCCAAGGAAAAAGCTGTGAAAGCTGCCATGTTGTTGCACTTTTGTACTCCCCTTGGGATGCCTTGAACAGCTGCAGTGTGCCTGGAGCCCAGGGCTTCCTAGTTTTAAAAATCCTAGCCCTAGGCCTAAGCCTAACAGTAACCCTGGGAAGGTAAATCAGCCTGGTGTTAGGCATCTTGCCAAGGAAAAAGCCGTGAAAGCAGCCATGTTGTGGCACTTTTGCACTCCCTTTTGGATGCCTTTCACAGCTGCAGTGTGCCTGGAACTCAGGGCTTCCTGACTTTAAAAATCCTAGCCCTAGGCCGAACCCCAACCCTAAGACGAGAAAGGCAAATCAGCCAGGAATTAGGCATGTCCACAAGGAAAAAGCTGTGGAGGCAGGCATGTTGTGCTACTTTTGCGCTCTTCTTGGCTAGTCCTTCGCAGCTGCTGTGTTCTTGGAACTCAGGGCTTTCTGGTTAATAGAGCCCTTACCCTAGGCGTAACTCAAACCTTAACCCTAGGAAGGAAAATCAGCCTATGGTTCGGGATGGTCTCCTGGAAATATCAGTGGTGGCAGCCAAGTTGCGTCACTTTTGCGCTCCCCTTGGGATGCCTTTCGCAGCTGCAGTGTGCCTGGAGCCCAGGGCTTCCTGGTTTTAAAAGTCCTAGGCCTAAGCCTAACAGTAACCCTAGGAAGGTAAATCAGCCGGGTATTAGGGTTCTTCCTAAGGGAAAAGCCGTGAAAGCAGCCATGTTGTGGCACTTCTGCACTCCCTTTGGGATGCCTTTGGCAGATGAAGTAAGCCTGGAACTCAGGGCTTCCTGGTTAAAAAAATCCAAGCCCTAGGCTGAACCCTAACCCTAACCCTAGGCAGATAAATCAGCCTAGGTATAGGGATGGTGCCAAGGAAAAAGCTGTGAAAGCTGCCATGTTGTTGCACTTTTGTACTCCCCTTGGGATGCCTTGAACAGCTGCAGTGTGCCTGGAGCCCAGGGCTTCATAGTTTTAAAAATCCTAGCCCTAGGCCTAAGCCTAACAGTAACCCTGGGAAGGTAAATCAGCCTGGTGTTAGGCTTCTTGCCAAGGAAAAAGCCGTGAAAGCAGCCATGTTGTGGCACTTTTGCACTCCCTTTTGGATGCCTTTCACAGCTGCAGTGTGCCTGGAACTCAGGGCTTCCTGCTTTTAAAAATCCTAGCCCTAGGCCGAACCCCAACCCTAAGACGAGAAAGGCAAATCAGCCAGGAATTAGGCATGTCCACAAGGAAAAAGCTGTGGAGGCAGGCATGTTGTGCTACTTTTGCGCTCTTCTTGGCTAGTCCTTCGCAGCTGCTGTGTTCTTGGAACTCAGGGCTTTCTGGTTAATAGAGCCCTTACCCTAGGCGTAACTCAAACCTTAACCCTAGGAAGGAAAATCAGCCTATGGTTCGGGATGGTCTCATGGAAATATCAGTGGTGGCAGCCATGTTGCGTCACTTTTGCGCTCCCCTTGGGATGCCTTTCGCAGCTGCAGTGTGCCTGGAGCCCAGGGCTTCCTGGTTTTAAAAGTCCTAGGCCTAAGCCTAACAGTAACCCTAGGAAGGTAAATCAGCCGGGTATTAGGGTTCTTCCTAAGGGAAAAGCCGTGAAAGCAGCCATGTTGTGGCACTTCTGCACTCCCTTTGGGATGCCTTTGGCAGATGAAGTAAGCCTGGAACTCAGGGCTTCCTGGTTAAAGAAATCCAAGCCCTAGGCTGAACCCTAACCCTAACCCTAGGCAGATAAATCAGCCTAGGTATAGAGATGGTGCCAAGGAAAAAGCTGTGAAAGCTGCCATGTTGTTGCACTTTTGTACTCCCCTTGGGATGCCTTGAACAGCTGCAGTGTGCCTGGAGCTAAGGGCTTCCTAGTTTTAAAAATCCTAGCCCTAGGCCTAAGCCTAACAGTAACCCTGGGAAGGTAAATCAGCCTGGTGTTAGGCGTCTTGCCAAGGAAAAAGCCGTGAAAGCAGCCATGTTGTGGCACTTTTGCACTCCCTTTTGGATGCCTTTCACAGCTGCAGTGTGCCTGGAACTCAGGGCTTCCTGATTTTAAAAATCCTAACCCTAGGCCGAACCCCAACCCTAAGACGAGAAAGGCAAATCAGCCAGGAATTAGGCATGTCCCCAAGGAAAAAGCTGTGGAGGCAGGCATGTTGTGCTACTTTTGCGCTCTTCTTGGCTAGTCCTTCGCAGCTGCTGTGTTCTTGGAACTCAGGGCTTTCTGGTTAATAGACCCTTACCCTAGGCGTAACTCAAACCTTAACCCTAGGAAGGAAAATCAGCCTATGGTTCGGGATGGTCTCATGGAAATATCAGTGGTGGCAGCCAAGTTGCGTCATTTTTGCGCTCCCCTTGGGATGCCTTTCGCAGCTGCAGTGTGCCTGGAGCCCAGGGCTTCCTGGTTTTAAAAGTCCTAGGCCTAAGCCTAACAGTAACCCTAGGAAGGTAAATCAGCCGGTATTAGGGTTCTTCCTAAGGGAAAAGCCGTGAAAGCAGCCATGTTGTGGCACTTCTGCACTCCCTTTGGGATGCCTTTGGCAGATGAAGTAAGCCTGGAACTCAGGGCTTCCTGGTTAAAAAAATCCAAGCCCTAGGCTGAACCCTAACCCTAACCCTAGGCAGATAAATCAGCCTAGGTATAGGGATGGTGCCAAGGAAAAAGCTGTGAAAGCTGCCATGTTGTTGCACTTTTGTACTCCCCTTGGGATGCCTTGAACAGCTGCAGTGTGCCTGGAGCTAAGGGCTTCCTAGTTTTAAAAATCCTAGCCCTAGGCCTAAGCCTAACAGTAACCCTGGGAAGGTAAATCAGCCTGGTGTTAGGCATCTTGCCAAGGAAAAAGCCGTGAAAGCAGCCATGTTGTGGCACTTTTGCACTCCCTTTTGGATGCCTTTCACAGCTGCAGTGTGCCTGGAACTCAGGGCTTCCTGACTTTAAAAATCCTAGCCCTAGGCCGAACCCCAACCCTAAGACGAGAAAGGCAAATCAGCCAGGAATTAGGCATGTCCCCAAGGAAAAAGCTGTGGAGGCAGGCATGTTGTGCTACTTTTGCGCTCTTCTTGGCTAGTCCTTCGCAGCTGCTGTGTTCTTGGAACTCAGGGCTTTCTGGTTAATAGACCCTTACCCGAGGCGTAACTCAAACCTTAAGCCTAGGAAGGAAAATCAGCCTATGGTTCGGGATGGTCTCATGGAAATATCAGTGGTGGCAGCCAAGTTGCGTCATTTTTGCGCTCCCCTTGGGATGCCGTTCGCAGCTGCAGTGTGCCTGGAGCCCAGGGCTTCCTGGTTTTAAAAGTCCTAGGCCTAAGCCTAACAGTAACCCTAGGAAGGTAAATCAGCCGGGTATTAGGGTTCTTCCTAAGGGAAAAGCCGTGAAAGCAGCCATGTTGTGGCACTTCTGCACTCCCTTTGGGATGCCTTTGGCAGATGAAGTAAGCCTGGAACTCAGGGCTTCCTGGTTAAAGAAATCCAAGCCCTAGGCTGAACCCTAACCCTAACCCTAGGCAGATAAATCAGCCTAGGTATAGGGATGGTGCCAAGGAAAAAGCTGTGAAAGCTGCCATGTTGTTGCACTTTTGTACTCCCCTTGGGATGCCTTGAACAGCTGCAGTGTGCCTGGAGCTAAGGGCTTCCTAGTTTTAAAAATCCTAGCCCAAGGCCTAAGCCTAACAGTAACCCTGGGAAGGTAAATCAGCCTGGTGTTAGGCATCTTGCCAAGGAAAAAGCCGTGAAAGCAGCCATGTTGTGGCACTTTTGCACTCCCTTTTGGATGCCTTTCACAGCTCCAGTGTGCCTGGAACTCAGGGCTTCCTGCTTTTAAAAATCCTAGCCCTAGGCCGAACCCCAACCCTAAGACGAGAAAGGCAAATCAGCCAGGAATTAGGCATGTCCCCAAGGAAAAAGCTGTGGAGGCAGGCATGTTGTGGTACTTTTGCGCTCTTCTTGGCTAGTCCTTCGCAGCTGCTGTGTTCTTGGAACTCAGGGCTTTCTGGTTAATAGACCCTTACCCTAGGCGTAACTCAAACCTTAACCCTAGGAAGGAAAATCAGCCTATGGTTCCGGATGGTCTCATGGAAATATCAGTGGTGGCAGCCAAGTTGCGTCACTTTTGCGCTCCCCTTGGATGCCTTTTGCAGCTGCAGTGTGCCTGGAGCCCAGGGCTTCCTGGTTTTAAAAGTCCTAGGCCTAAGCCTAACAGTAACCCTAGGAAGGTAAATCAGCCGGGTATTAGGCGTCTTGACAAGGAAAAAGCCGTGAAAGCAGCCATGTTGTGGCACTTTTGCACTCCCTTTTGGATGCCTTTCACAGCTGCAGTGTGCCTGGAACTCAGGGCTTCCTGATTTTAAAAATCCTAGCCCTAGGCCGAACCCCAACCCTAAGACGAGAAAGGCAAATCAGCCAGGAATTAGGCATGTCCCCAAGGAAAAAGCTGTGGAGGCAGGCATGTTGTGCTACTTTTGCGCTCTTCTTGGCTAGTCCTTCGCAGCTGCTGTGTTCTTGGAACTCAGGGCTTTCTGGTTAATAGAGCCCTTACCCTAGGCGTAACTCAAACCTTAACCCTAGGAAGGAAAATCAGCCTATGGTTCGGGATGGTCTCCTGGAAATATCAGTGGTGGCAGCCAAGTTGCGTCACTTTTGCGCTCCCCTTGGGATGCCTTTCGCAGCTGCAGTGTGCCTGGAGCCCAGGGCTTCCTGGTTTTAAAAGTCCTAGGCCTAAGCCTAACAGTAACCCTAGGAAGGTAAATCAGCCGGGTATTAGGGTTCTTCCTAAGGGAAAAGCCGTGAAAGCAGCCATGTTGTGGCACTTCTGCACTCCCTTTGGGATGCCTTTGGCAGATGAAGTAAGCCTGGAACTCAGGGCTTCCTGGTTAAAAAAATCCAAGCCCTAGGCTGAACCCTAACCCTAACCCTAGGCAGATAAATCAGCCTAGGTATAGGGATGGTGCCAAGGAAAAAGCTGTGAAAGCTGCCATGTTGTTGCACTTTTGTACTCCCCTTGGGATGCCTTGAACAGCTGCAGTGTGCCTGGAGCCCAGGGCTTCATAGTTTTAAAAATCCTAGCCCTAGGCCTAAGCCTAACAGTAACCCTGGGAAGGTAAATCAGCCTGGTGTTAGGCTTCTTGCCAAGGAAAAAGCCGTGAAAGCAGCCATGTTGTGGCACTTTTGCACTCCCTTTTGGATGCCTTTCACAGCTGCAGTGTGCCTGGAACTCAGGGCTTCCTGCTTTTAAAAATCCTAGCCCTAGGCCGAACCCCAACCCTAAGACGAGAAAGGCAAATCAGCCAGGAATTAGGCATGTCCACAAGGAAAAAGCTGTGGAGGCAGGCATGTTGTGCTACTTTTGCGCTCTTCTTGGCTAGTCCTTCGCAGCTGCTGTGTTCTTGGAACTCAGGGCTTTCTGGTTAATAGAGCCCTTACCCTAGGCGTAACTCAAACCTTAACCCTAGGAAGGAAAATCAGCCTATGGTTCGGGATGGTCTCATGGAAATATCAGTGGTGGCAGCCATGTTGCGTCACTTTTGCGCTCCCCTTGGGATGCCTTTCGCAGCTGCAGTGTGCCTGGAGCCCAGGGCTTCCTGGTTTTAAAAGTCCTAGGCCTAAGCCTAACAGTAACCCTAGGAAGGTAAATCAGCCGGGTATTAGGGTTCTTCCTAAGGGAAAAGCCGTGAAAGCAGCCATGTTGTGGCACTTCTGCACTCCCTTTGGGATGCCTTTGGCAGATGAAGTAAGCCTGGAACTCAGGGCTTCCTGGTTAAAGAAATCCAAGCCCTAGGCTGAACCCTAACCCTAACCCTAGGCAGATAAATCAGCCTAGGTATAGAGATGGTGCCAAGGAAAAAGCTGTGAAAGCTGCCATGTTGTTGCACTTTTGTACTCCCCTTGGGATGCCTTGAACAGCTGCAGTGTGCCTGGAGCCCAGGGCTTCATAGTTTTAAAAATCCTAGCCCTAGGCCTAAGCCTAACAGTAACCCTGGGAAGGTAAATCAGCCTGGTGTTAGGCTTCTTGCCAAGGAAAAAGCCGTGAAAGCAGCCATGTTGTGGCACTTTTGCACTCCCTTTTGGATGCCTTTCACAGCTGCAGTGTGCCTGGAACTCAGGGCTTCCTGCTTTTAAAAATCCTAGCCCTAGGCCGAACCCCAACCCTAAGACGAGAAAGGCAAATCAGCCAGGAATTAGGCATGTCCACAAGGAAAAAGCTGTGGAGGCAGGCATGTTGTGCTACTTTTGCGCTCTTCTTGGCTAGTCCTTCGCAGCTGCTGTGTTCTTGGAACTCAGGGCTTTCTGGTTAATAGAGCCCTTACCCTAGGCGTAACTCAAACCTTAACCCTAGGAAGGAAAATCAACCTATGGTTCGGGATGGTCTCATGGAAATATCAGTGGTGGCAGCCAAGTTGCGTCATTTTTGCGCTCCCCTTGGGATGCCTTTCGCAGCTGCAGTGTGCCTGGAGCCCAGGGCTTCCTGGTTTTAAAAGTCCTAGGCCTAAGCCTAACAGTAACCCTAGGAAGGTAAATCAGCCGGGTATTAGGGTTCTTCCTAAGGGAAAAGCCGTGAAAGCAGCCATGTTGTGGCACTTCTGCACTCCCTTTGGGATGCCTTTGGCAGATGAAGTAAGCCTGGAACTCAGGGCTTCCTGGTTAAAGAAATCCAAGCCCTAGGCTGAAGCCTAACCCTAACCCTAGGCAGATAAATCAGCCTAGGTATAGGGATGGTGCCAAGGAAAAAGCTGTGAAAGCTGCCATGTTGTTGCACTTTTGTACTCCCCTTGGGATGCCTTGAACAGCTGCAGTGTGCCTGGAGCCCAGGGCTTCCTAGTTTTAAAAATCCTAGCCCTAGGCCTAAGCCTAACAGTAACCCTGGGAAGGTAAATCAGCCTGGTGTTAGGCATCTTGCCAAGGAAAAAGCCGTGAAAGCAGCCATGTTGTGGCACTTTTGCACTCCCTTTTGGATGCCTTTCACAGCTGCAGTGTGCCTGGAACTCAGGGCTTCCTGACTTTAAAAATCCTAGCCCTAGGCCGAACCCCAACCCTAAGACGAGAAAGGCAAATCAGCCAGGAATTAGGCATGTCTCCAAGGAAAAAGCTGTGGAGGCAGGCATGTTGTGGTACTTTTGCGCTCTTCTTGGCTAGTCCTTCGCAGCTGCTGTGTTCTTGGAACTCAGGGCTTTCTGGTTAATAGAGCCCTTACCCTAGGCGTAACTCAAACCTTAACCCTAGGAAGGAAAATCAGCCTATGGTTCGGGATGGTCTCCTGGAAATATCAGTGGTGGCAGCCAAGTTGCGTCACTTTTGCGCTCCCCTTGGGATGCCTTTCGCAGCTGCAGTGTGCCTGGAGCCCAGGGCTTCCTGGTTTTAAAAGTCCTAGGCCTAAGCCTAACAGTAACCCTAGGAAGGTAAATCAGCCGGGTATTAGGGTTCTTCCTAAGGGAAAAGCCGTGAAAGCAGCCATGTTGTGGCACTTCTGCACTCCCTTTGGGATGCCTTTGGCAGATGAAGTAAGCCTGGAACTCAGGGCTTCCTGGTTAAAAAAATCCAAGCCCTAGGCTGAACCCTAACCCTAACCCTAGGCAGATAAATCAGCCTAGGTATAGGGATGGTGCCAAGGAAAAAGCTGTGAAAGCTGCCATGTTGTTGCACTTTTGTACTCCCCTTGGGATGCCTTGAACAGCTGCAGTGTGCCTGGAGCCCAGGGCTTCCTAGTTTTAAAAATCCTAGCCCTAGGCCTAAGCCTAACAGTAACCCTGGGAAGGTAAATCAGCCTGGTGTTAGGCTTCTTGCCAAGGAAAAAGCCGTGAAAGCAGCCATGTTGTGGCACTTTTGCACTCCCTTTTGGATGCCTTTCACAGCTCCAGTGTGCCTGGAACTCAGGGCTTCCTGCTTTTAAAAATCCTAGCCCTAGGCCGAACCCCAACCCTAAGACGAGAAAGGCAAATCAGCCAGGAATTAGGCATGTCCACAAGGAAAAAGCTGTGGAGGCAGGCATGTTGTGCTACTTTTGCGCTCTTCTTGGCTAGTCCTTCGCAGCTGCTGTGTTCTTGGAACTCAGGGCTTTCTGGTTAATAGAGCCCTTACCCTAGGCGTAACTCAAACCTTAACCCTAGGAAGGAAAATCAGCCTATGGTTCGGGATGGTCTCATGGAAATATCAGTGGTGGCAGCCATGTTGCGTCACTTTTGCGCTCCCCTTGGGATGCCTTTCGCAGCTGCAGTGTGCCTGGAGCCCAGGGCTTCCTGGTTTTAAAAGTCCTAGGCCTAAGCCTAACAGTAACCCTAGGAAGGTAAATCAGCCGGGTATTAGGGTTCTTCCTAAGGGAAAAGCCGTGAAAGCAGCCATGTTGTGGCACTTCTGCACTCCCTTTGGGATGCCTTTGGCAGATGAAGTAAGCCTGGAACTCAGGGCTTCCTGGTTAAAGAAATCCAAGCCCTAGGCTGAACCCTAACCCTAACCCTAGGCAGATAAATCAGCCTAGGTATAGAGATGGTGCCAAGGAAAAAGCTGTGAAAGCTGCCATGTTGTTGCACTTTTGTACTCCCCTTGGGATGCCTTGAACAGCTGCAGTGTGCCTGGAGCTAAGGGCTTCCTAGTTTTAAAAATCCTAGCCCTAGGCCTAAGCCTAACAGTAACCCTGGGAAGGTAAATCAGCCTGGTGTTAGGCATCTTGCCAAGGAAAAAGCCGTGAAAGCAGCCATGTTGTGGCACTTTTGCACTCCCTTTTGGATGCCTTTCACAGCTGCAGTGTGCCTGGAACTCAGGGCTTCCTGATTTTAAAAATCCTAGCCCTAGGCCGAACCCCAACCCTAAGACGAGAAAGGCAAATCAGCCAGGAATTAGGCATGTCCCCAAGGAAAAAGCTGTGGAGGCAGGCATGTTGTGGTACTTTTGCGCTCTTCTTGGCTAGTCCTTCGCAGCTGCTGTGTTCTTGGAACTCAGGGCTTTCTGGTTAATAGACCCTTACCCTAGGCGTAACTCAAACCTTAACCCTAGGAAGGAAAATCAGCCTATGGTTCCGGATGGTCTCATGGAAATATCAGTGGTGGCAGCCAAGTTGCGTCACTTTTGCGCTCCGCTTGGGATGCCTTTCGCAGCTGCAGTGTGCCTGGAGCCCAGGGCTTCCTGGTTTTAAAAGTCCTAGGCCTAAGCCTAACAGTAACCCTAGGAAGGTAAATCAGCCGGGTATTAGGGTTCTTCCTAAGGGAAAAGCCGTGAAAGCAGCCATGTTGTGGCACTTCTGCACTCCCTTTGGGATGCCTTTGGCAGATGAAGTAAGCCTGGAACTCAGGGCTTCCTGGTTAAAAAAATCCAAGCCCTAGGCTGAACCCTAACCCTAACCCTAGGCAGATAAATCAGCCTAGGTATAGGGATGGTGCCAAGGAAAAAGCTGTGAAAGCTGCCATGTTGTTGCACTTTTGTACTCCCCTTGGGATGCCTTGAACAGCTGCAGTGTGCCTGGAGCCCAGGGCTTCATAGTTTTAAAAATCCTAGCCCTAGGCCTAAGCCTAACAGTAACCCTGGGAAGGTAAATCAGCCTGGTGTTAGGCTTCTTGCCAAGGAAAAAGCCGTGAAAGCAGCCATGTTGTGGCACTTTTGCACTCCCTTTTGGATGCCTTTCACAGCTGCAGTGTGCCTGGAACTCAGGGCTTCCTGCTTTTAAAAATCCTAGCCCTAGGCCGAACCCCAACCCTAAGACGAGAAAGGCAAATCAGCCAGGAATTAGGCATGTCCACAAGGAAAAAGCTGTGGAGGCAGGCATGTTGTGCTACTTTTGCGCTCTTCTTGGCTAGTCCTTCGCAGCTGCTGTGTTCTTGGAACTCAGGGCTTTCTGGTTAATAGACCCTTACCCTAGGCGTAACTCAAACCTTAAGCCTAGGAAGGAAAATCAGCCTATGGTTCGGGATGGTCTCATGGAAATATCAGTGGTGGCAGCCAAGTTGCGTCACTTTTGCGCTCCCCTTGGGATGCCTTTCGCAGCTGCAGTGTGCCTGGAGCCCAGGGCTTCCTGGTTTTAAAAGTCCTAGGCCTAAGCCTAACAGTAACCCTAGGAAGGTAAATCAGCCGGGTATTAGGGTTCTTCCTAAGGGAAAAGCCGTGAAAGCAGCCATGTTGTGGCACTTCTGCACTCCCTTTGGGATGCCTTTGGCAGATGAAGTAAGCCTGGAACTCAGGGCTTCCTGGTTAAAAAAATCCAAGCCCTAGGCTGAACCCTAACCCTAACCCTAGGCAGATAAATCAGCCTAGGTATAGGGATGGTGCCAAGGAAAAAGCTGTGAAAGCTGCCATGTTGTTGCACTTTTGTACTCCCCTTGGGATGCCTTGAACAGCTGCAGTGTGCCTGGAGCCCAGGGCTTCCTAGTTTTAAAAATCCTAGCCCTAGGCCTAAGCCTAACAGTAACCCTGGGAAGGTAAATCAGCCTGGTGTTAGGCATCTTGCCAAGGAAAAAGCCGTGAAAGCAGCCATGTTGTGGCACTTTTGCACTCCCTTTTGGATGCCTTTCACAGCTGCAGTGTGCCTGGAACTCAGGGCTTCCTGACTTTAAAAATCCTAGCCCTAGGCCGAACCCCAACCCTAAGACGAGAAAGGCAAATCAGCCAGGAATTAGGCATGTCCACAAGGAAAAAGCTGTGGAGGCAGGCATGTTGTGCTACTTTTGCGCTCTTCTTGGCTAGTCCTTCGCAGCTGCTGTGTTCTTGGAACTCAGGGCTTTCTGGTTAATAGAGCCCTTACCCTAGGCGTAACTCAAACCTTAACCCTAGGAAGGAAAATCAGCCTATGGTTCGGGATGGTCTCCTGGAAATATCAGTGGTGGCAGCCAAGTTGCGTCACTTTTGCGCTCCCCTTGGGATGCCTTTCGCAGCTGCAGTGTGCCTGGAGCCCAGGGCTTCCTGGTTTTAAAAGTCCTAGGCCTAAGCCTAACAGTAACCCTAGGAAGGTAAATCAGCCGGGTATTAGGGTTCTTCCTAAGGGAAAAGCCGTGAAAGCAGCCATGTTGTGGCACTTCTGCACTCCCTTTGGGATGCCTTTGGCAGATGAAGTAAGCCTGGAACTCAGGGCTTCCTGGTTAAAAAAATCCAAGCCCTAGGCTGAACCCTAACCCTAACCCTAGGCAGATAAATCAGCCTAGGTATAGGGATGGTGCCAAGGAAAAAGCTGTGAAAGCTGCCATGTTGTTGCACTTTTGTACTCCCCTTGGGATGCCTTGAACAGCTGCAGTGTGCCTGGAGCCCAGGGCTTCATAGTTTTAAAAATCCTAGCCCTAGGCCTAAGCCTAACAGTAACCCTGGGAAGGTAAATCAGCCTGGTGTTAGGCTTCTTGCCAAGGAAAAAGCCGTGAAAGCAGCCATGTTGTGGCACTTTTGCACTCCCTTTTGGATGCCTTTCACAGCTGCAGTGTGCCTGGAACTCAGGGCTTCCTGCTTTTAAAAATCCTAGCCCTAGGCCGAACCCCAACCCTAAGACGAGAAAGGCAAATCAGCCAGGAATTAGGCATGTCCACAAGGAAAAAGCTGTGGAGGCAGGCATGTTGTGCTACTTTTGCGCTCTTCTTGGCTAGTCCTTCGCAGCTGCTGTGTTCTTGGAACTCAGGGCTTTCTGGTTAATAGAGCCCTTACCCTAGGCGTAACTCAAACCTTAACCCTAGGAAGGAAAATCAGCCTATGGTTCGGGATGGTCTCATGGAAATATCAGTGGTGGCAGCCATGTTGCGTCACTTTTGCGCTCCCCTTGGGATGCCTTTCGCAGCTGCAGTGTGCCTGGAGCCCAGGGCTTCCTGGTTTTAAAAGTCCTAGGCCTAAGCCTAACAGTAACCCTAGGAAGGTAAATCAGCCGGGTATTAGGGTTCTTCCTAAGGGAAAAGCCGTGAAAGCAGCCATGTTGTGGCACTTCTGCACTCCCTTTGGGATGCCTTTGGCAGATGAAGTAAGCCTGGAACTCAGGGCTTCCTGGTTAAAGAAATCCAAGCCCTAGGCTGAACCCTAACCCTAACCCTAGGCAGATAAATCAGCCTAGGTATAGAGATGGTGCCAAGGAAAAAGCTGTGAAAGCTGCCATGTTGTTGCACTTTTGTACTCCCCTTGGGATGCCTTGAACAGCTGCAGTGTGCCTGGAGCTAAGGGCTTCCTAGTTTTAAAAATCCTAGCCCTAGGCCTAAGCCTAACAGTAACCCTGGGAAGGTAAATCAGCCTGGTGTTAGGCGTCTTGCCAAGGAAAAAGCCGTGAAAGCAGCCATGTTGTGGCACTTTTGCACTCCCTTTTGGATGCCTTTCACAGCTGCAGTGTGCCTGGAACTCAGGGCTTCCTGATTTTAAAAATCCTAACCCTAGGCCGAACCCCAACCCTAAGACGAGAAAGGCAAATCAGCCAGGAATTAGGCATGTCCCCAAGGAAAAAGCTGTGGAGGCAGGCATGTTGTGCTACTTTTGCGCTCTTCTTGGCTAGTCCTTCGCAGCTGCTGTGTTCTTGGAACTCAGGGCTTTCTGGTTAATAGACCCTTACCCTAGGCGTAACTCAAACCTTAACCCTAGGAAGGAAAATCAGCCTATGGTTCGGGATGGTCTCATGGAAATATCAGTGGTGGCAGCCAAGTTGCGTCATTTTTGCGCTCCCCTTGGGATGCCTTTCGCAGCTGCAGTGTGCCTGGAGCCCAGGGCTTCCTGGTTTTAAAAGTCCTAGGCCTAAGCCTAACAGTAACCCTAGGAAGGTAAATCAGCCGGTATTAGGGTTCTTCCTAAGGGAAAAGCCGTGAAAGCAGCCATGTTGTGGCACTTCTGCACTCCCTTTGGGATGCCTTTGGCAGATGAAGTAAGCCTGGAACTCAGGGCTTCCTGGTTAAAAAAATCCAAGCCCTAGGCTGAACCCTAACCCTAACCCTAGGCAGATAAATCAGCCTAGGTATAGGGATGGTGCCAAGGAAAAAGCTGTGAAAGCTGCCATGTTGTTGCACTTTTGTACTCCCCTTGGGATGCCTTGAACAGCTGCAGTGTGCCTGGAGCTAAGGGCTTCCTAGTTTTAAAAATCCTAGCCCTAGGCCTAAGCCTAACAGTAACCCTGGGAAGGTAAATCAGCCTGGTGTTAGGCATCTTGCCAAGGAAAAAGCCGTGAAAGCAGCCATGTTGTGGCACTTTTGCACTCCCTTTTGGATGCCTTTCACAGCTGCAGTGTGCCTGGAACTCAGGGCTTCCTGACTTTAAAAATCCTAGCCCTAGGCCGAACCCCAACCCTAAGACGAGAAAGGCAAATCAGCCAGGAATTAGGCATGTCCCCAAGGAAAAAGCTGTGGAGGCAGGCATGTTGTGCTACTTTTGCGCTCTTCTTGGCTAGTCCTTCGCAGCTGCTGTGTTCTTGGAACTCAGGGCTTTCTGGTTAATAGACCCTTACCCGAGGCGTAACTCAAACCTTAAGCCTAGGAAGGAAAATCAGCCTATGGTTCGGGATGGTCTCATGGAAATATCAGTGGTGGCAGCCAAGTTGCGTCATTTTTGCGCTCCCCTTGGGATGCCGTTCGCAGCTGCAGTGTGCCTGGAGCCCAGGGCTTCCTGGTTTTAAAAGTCCTAGGCCTAAGCCTAACAGTAACCCTAGGAAGGTAAATCAGCCGGGTATTAGGGTTCTTCCTAAGGGAAAAGCCGTGAAAGCAGCCATGTTGTGGCACTTCTGCACTCCCTTTGGGATGCCTTTGGCAGATGAAGTAAGCCTGGAACTCAGGGCTTCCTGGTTAAAGAAATCCAAGCCCTAGGCTGAACCCTAACCCTAACCCTAGGCAGATAAATCAGCCTAGGTATAGGGATGGTGCCAAGGAAAAAGCTGTGAAAGCTGCCATGTTGTTGCACTTTTGTACTCCCCTTGGGATGCCTTGAACAGCTGCAGTGTGCCTGGAGCTAAGGGCTTCCTAGTTTTAAAAATCCTAGCCCAAGGCCTAAGCCTAACAGTAACCCTGGGAAGGTAAATCAGCCTGGTGTTAGGCATCTTGCCAAGGAAAAAGCCGTGAAAGCAGCCATGTTGTGGCACTTTTGCACTCCCTTTTGGATGCCTTTCACAGCTCCAGTGTGCCTGGAACTCAGGGCTTCCTGCTTTTAAAAATCCTAGCCCTAGGCCGAACCCCAACCCTAAGACGAGAAAGGCAAATCAGCCAGGAATTAGGCATGTCCCCAAGGAAAAAGCTGTGGAGGCAGGCATGTTGTGGTACTTTTGCGCTCTTCTTGGCTAGTCCTTCGCAGCTGCTGTGTTCTTGGAACTCAGGGCTTTCTGGTTAATAGACCCTTACCCTAGGCGTAACTCAAACCTTAACCCTAGGAAGGAAAATCAGCCTATGGTTCCGGATGGTCTCATGGAAATATCAGTGGTGGCAGCCAAGTTGCGTCACTTTTGCGCTCCCCTTGGATGCCTTTTGCAGCTGCAGTGTGCCTGGAGCCCAGGGCTTCCTGGTTTTAAAAGTCCTAGGCCTAAGCCTAACAGTAACCCTAGGAAGGTAAATCAGCCGGGTATTAGGCGTCTTGACAAGGAAAAAGCCGTGAAAGCAGCCATGTTGTGGCACTTTTGCACTCCCTTTTGGATGCCTTTCACAGCTGCAGTGTGCCTGGAACTCAGGGCTTCCTGATTTTAAAAATCCTAGCCCTAGGCCGAACCCCAACCCTAAGACGAGAAAGGCAAATCAGCCAGGAATTAGGCATGTCCCCAAGGAAAAAGCTGTGGAGGCAGGCATGTTGTGCTACTTTTGCGCTCTTCTTGGCTAGTCCTTCGCAGCTGCTGTGTTCTTGGAACTCAGGGCTTTCTGGTTAATAGAGCCCTTACCCTAGGCGTAACTCAAACCTTAACCCTAGGAAGGAAAATCAGCCTATGGTTCGGGATGGTCTCCTGGAAATATCAGTGGTGGCAGCCAAGTTGCGTCACTTTTGCGCTCCCCTTGGGATGCCTTTCGCAGCTGCAGTGTGCCTGGAGCCCAGGGCTTCCTGGTTTTAAAAGTCCTAGGCCTAAGCCTAACAGTAACCCTAGGAAGGTAAATCAGCCGGGTATTAGGGTTCTTCCTAAGGGAAAAGCCGTGAAAGCAGCCATGTTGTGGCACTTCTGCACTCCCTTTGGGATGCCTTTGGCAGATGAAGTAAGCCTGGAACTCAGGGCTTCCTGGTTAAAAAAATCCAAGCCCTAGGCTGAACCCTAACCCTAACCCTAGGCAGATAAATCAGCCTAGGTATAGGGATGGTGCCAAGGAAAAAGCTGTGAAAGCTGCCATGTTGTTGCACTTTTGTACTCCCCTTGGGATGCCTTGAACAGCTGCAGTGTGCCTGGAGCCCAGGGCTTCATAGTTTTAAAAATCCTAGCCCTAGGCCTAAGCCTAACAGTAACCCTGGGAAGGTAAATCAGCCTGGTGTTAGGCTTCTTGCCAAGGAAAAAGCCGTGAAAGCAGCCATGTTGTGGCACTTTTGCACTCCCTTTTGGATGCCTTTCACAGCTGCAGTGTGCCTGGAACTCAGGGCTTCCTGCTTTTAAAAATCCTAGCCCTAGGCCGAACCCCAACCCTAAGACGAGAAAGGCAAATCAGCCAGGAATTAGGCATGTCCACAAGGAAAAAGCTGTGGAGGCAGGCATGTTGTGCTACTTTTGCGCTCTTCTTGGCTAGTCCTTCGCAGCTGCTGTGTTCTTGGAACTCAGGGCTTTCTGGTTAATAGAGCCCTTACCCTAGGCGTAACTCAAACCTTAACCCTAGGAAGGAAAATCAGCCTATGGTTCGGGATGGTCTCATGGAAATATCAGTGGTGGCAGCCATGTTGCGTCACTTTTGCGCTCCCCTTGGGATGCCTTTCGCAGCTGCAGTGTGCCTGGAGCCCAGGGCTTCCTGGTTTTAAAAGTCCTAGGCCTAAGCCTAACAGTAACCCTAGGAAGGTAAATCAGCCGGGTATTAGGGTTCTTCCTAAGGGAAAAGCCGTGAAAGCAGCCATGTTGTGGCACTTCTGCACTCCCTTTGGGATGCCTTTGGCAGATGAAGTAAGCCTGGAACTCAGGGCTTCCTGGTTAAAGAAATCCAAGCCCTAGGCTGAACCCTAACCCTAACCCTAGGCAGATAAATCAGCCTAGGTATAGAGATGGTGCCAAGGAAAAAGCTGTGAAAGCTGCCATGTTGTTGCACTTTTGTACTCCCCTTGGGATGCCTTGAACAGCTGCAGTGTGCCTGGAGCTAAGGGCTTCCTAGTTTTAAAAATCCTAGCCCTAGGCCTAAGCCTAACAGTAACCCTGGGAAGGTAAATCAGCCTGGTGTTAGGCGTCTTGCCAAGGAAAAAGCCGTGAAAGCAGCCATGTTGTGGCACTTTTGCACTCCCTTTTGGATGCCTTTCACAGCTGCAGTGTGCCTGGAACTCAGGGCTTCCTGATTTTAAAAATCCTAACCCTAGGCCGAACCCCAACCCTAAGACGAGAAAGGCAAATCAGCCAGGAATTAGGCATGTCCCCAAGGAAAAAGCTGTGGAGGCAGGCATGTTGTGCTACTTTTGCGCTCTTCTTGGCTAGTCCTTCGCAGCTGCTGTGTTCTTGGAACTCAGGGCTTTCTGGTTAATAGACCCTTACCCTAGGCGTAACTCAAACCTTAACCCTAGGAAGGAAAATCAGCCTATGGTTCGGGATGGTCTCATGGAAATATCAGTGGTGGCAGCCAAGTTGCGTCATTTTTGCGCTCCCCTTGGGATGCCTTTCGCAGCTGCAGTGTGCCTGGAGCCCAGGGCTTCCTGGTTTTAAAAGTCCTAGGCCTAAGCCTAACAGTAACCCTAGGAAGGTAAATCAGCCGGGTATTAGGGTTCTTCCTAAGGGAAAAGCCGTGAAAGCAGCCATGTTGTGGCACTTCTGCACTCCCTTTGGGATGCCTTTGGCAGATGAAGTAAGCCTGGAACTCAGGGCTTCCTGGTTAAAAAAATCCAAGCCCTAGGCTGAACCCTAACCCTAACCCTAGGCAGATAAATCAGCCTAGGTATAGGGATGGTGCCAAGGAAAAAGCTGTGAAAGCTGCCATGTTGTTGCACTTTTGTACTCCCCTTGGGATGCCTTGAACAGCTGCAGTGTGCCTGGAGCTAAGGGCTTCCTAGTTTTAAAAATCCTAGCCCTAGGCCTAAGCCTAACAGTAACCCTGGGAAGGTAAATCAGCCTGGTGTTAGGCATCTTGCCAAGGAAAAAGCCGTGAAAGCAGCCATGTTGTGGCACTTTTGCACTCCCTTTTGGATGCCTTTCACAGCTGCAGTGTGCCTGGAACTCAGGGCTTCCTGACTTTAAAAATCCTAGCCCTAGGCCGAACCCCAACCCTAAGACGAGAAAGGCAAATCAGCCAGGAATTAGGCATGTCCCCAAGGAAAAAGCTGTGGAGGCAGGCATGTTGTGCTACTTTTGCGCTCTTCTTGGCTAGTCCTTCGCAGCTGCTGTGTTCTTGGAACTCAGGGCTTTCTGGTTAATAGACCCTTACCCGAGGCGTAACTCAAACCTTAAGCCTAGGAAGGAAAATCAGCCTATGGTTCGGGATGGTCTCATGGAAATATCAGTGGTGGCAGCCAAGTTGCGTCATTTTTGCGCTCCCCTTGGGATGCCGTTCGCAGCTGCAGTGTGCCTGGAGCCCAGGGCTTCCTGGTTTTAAAAGTCCTAGGCCTAAGCCTAACAGTAACCCTAGGAAGGTAAATCAGCCGGGTATTAGGGTTCTTCCTAAGGGAAAAGCCGTGAAAGCAGCCATGTTGTGGCACTTCTGCACTCCCTTTGGGATGCCTTTGGCAGATGAAGTAAGCCTGGAACTCAGGGCTTCCTGGTTAAAGAAATCCAAGCCCTAGGCTGAACCCTAACCCTAACCCTAGGCAGATAAATCAGCCTAGGTATAGGGATGGTGCCAAGGAAAAAGCTGTGAAAGCTGCCATGTTGTTGCACTTTTGTACTCCCCTTGGGATGCCTTGAACAGCTGCAGTGTGCCTGGAGCTAAGGGCTTCCTAGTTTTAAAAATCCTAGCCCAAGGCCTAAGCCTAACAGTAACCCTGGGAAGGTAAATCAGCCTGGTGTTAGGCATCTTGCCAAGGAAAAAGCCGTGAAAGCAGCCATGTTGTGGCACTTTTGCACTCCCTTTTGGATGCCTTTCACAGCTCCAGTGTGCCTGGAACTCAGGGCTTCCTGCTTTTAAAAATCCTAGCCCTAGGCCGAACCCCAACCCTAAGACGAGAAAGGCAAATCAGCCAGGAATTAGGCATGTCCCCAAGGAAAAAGCTGTGGAGGCAGGCATGTTGTGGTACTTTTGCGCTCTTCTTGGCTAGTCCTTCGCAGCTGCTGTGTTCTTGGAACTCAGGGCTTTCTGGTTAATAGACCCTTACCCTAGGCGTAACTCAAACCTTAACCCTAGGAAGGAAAATCAGCCTATGGTTCCGGATGGTCTCATGGAAATATCAGTGGTGGCAGCCAAGTTGCGTCACTTTTGCGCTCCCCTTGGATGCCTTTTGCAGCTGCAGTGTGCCTGGAGCCCAGGGCTTCCTGGTTTTAAAAGTCCTAGGCCTAAGCCTAACAGTAACCCTAGGAAGGTAAATCAGCCGGGTATTAGGCGTCTTGACAAGGAAAAAGCCGTGAAAGCAGCCATGTTGTGGCACTTTTGCACTCCCTTTTGGATGCCTTTCACAGCTGCAGTGTGCCTGGAACTCAGGGCTTCCTGATTTTAAAAATCCTAGCCCTAGGCCGAACCCCAACCCTAAGACGAGAAAGGCAAATCAGCCAGGAATTAGGCATGTCCCCAAGGAAAAAGCTGTGGAGGCAGGCATGTTGTGCTACTTTTGCGCTCTTCTTGGCTAGTCCTTCGCAGCTGCTGTGTTCTTGGAACTCAGGGCTTTCTGGTTAATAGAGCCCTTACCCTAGGCGTAACTCAAACCTTAACCCTAGGAAGGAAAATCAGCCTATGGTTCGGAATGGTCTCATGGAAATATCAGTGGTGGCAGCCAAGTTGCGTCATTTTTGCGCTCCCCTTGGGATGCCTTTCGCAGCTGCAGTGTGCCTGGAGCCCAGGGCTTCCTGGTTTTAAAAGTCCTAGGCCTAAGCCTAACAGTAACCCTAGGAAGGTAAATCAGCCGGGTATTAGGGTTCTTCCTAAGGGAAAAGCCGTGAAAGCAGCCATGTTGTGGCACTTCTGCACTCCCTTTGGGATGCCTTTGGCAGATGAAGTAAGCCTGGAACTCAGGGCTTCCTGGTTAAAGAAATCCAAGCCCTAGGCTGAACCCTAACCCTAACCCTAGGCAGATAAATCAGCCTAGGTATAGGGATGGTGCCAAGGAAAAAGCTGTGAAAGCTGCCATGTTGTTGCACTTTTGTACTCCCCTTGGGATGCCTTGAACAGCTGCAGTGTGCCTGGAGCTAAGGGCTTCCTAGTTTTAAAAATCCTAGCCCTAGGCCTAAGCCTAACAGTAACCCTGGGAAGGTAAATCAGCCTGGTGTTAGGCGTCTTGCCAAGGAAAAAGCCGTGAAAGCAGCCATGTTGTGGCACTTTTGCACTCCCTTTTGGATGCCTTTCACAGCTCCAGTGTGCCTGGAACTCAGGGCTTCCTGATTTTAAAAATCCTAACCCTAGGCCGAACCCCAACACTAAGACGAGAAAGGCAAATCAGCCAGGAATTAGGCATGTCCCCAAGGAAAAAGCTGTGGAGGCAGGCATGTTGTGGTACTTTTGCGCTCTTCTTGGGTAGTCCTTCGCAGCTGCTGTGTTCTTGGAACTCAGGGCTTTCTGGTTAATAGACCCTTACCCTAGGCGTAACTCAAACCTTAACCCTAGGAAGGAAAATCAGCCTATGGTTCGGGATGGTCTCATGGAAATATCAGTGGTGGCAGCCAAGTTGCGTCATTTTTGCGCTCCCCTTGGGATGCCTTTCGCAGCTGCAGTGTGCCTGGAGCTCAGGGCTTCCTGGTTTTAAAAGTCCTAGGCCTAAGCCTAACAGTAACCCTAGGAAGGTAAATCAGCCGGGTATTAGGGTTCTTCCTAAGGGAAAAGCCGTGAAAGCAGCCATGTTGTGGCACTTCTGCACTCCCTTTGGGATGCCTTTGGCAGATGAAGTAAGCCTGGAACTCAGGGCTTCCTGGTTAAAAAAATCCAAGCCCTAGGCTGAACCCTAACCCTAACCCTAGGCAGATAAATCAGCCTAGGTATAGGGATGGTGCCAAGGAAAAAGCTGTGAAAGCTGCCATGTTGTTGCACTTTTGTACTCCCCTTGGGATGCCTTGAACAGCTGCAGTGTGCCTGGAGCCCAGGGCTTCATAGTTTTAAAAATCCTAGCCCTAGGCCTAAGCCTAACAGTAACCCTGGGAAGGTAAATCAGCCTGGTGTTAGGCTTCTTGCCAAGGAAAAAGCCGTGAAAGCAGCCATGTTGTGGCACTTTTGCACTCCCTTTTGGATGCCTTTCACAGCTCCAGTGTGCCTGGAACTCAGGGCTTCCTGCTTTTAAAAATCCTAGCCCTAGGCCGAACCCCAACCCTAAGACGAGAAAGGCAAATCAGCCAGGAATTAGGCATGTCCACAAGGAAAAAGCTGTGGAGGCAGGCATGTTGTGCTACTTTTGCGCTCTTCTTGGCTAGTCCTTCGCAGCTGCTGTGTTCTTGGAACTCAGGGCTTTCTGGTTAATAGAGCCCTTACCCTAGGCGTAACTCAAACCTTAACCCTAGGAAGGAAAATCAGCCTATGGTTCGGGATGGTCTCATGGAAATATCAGTGGTGGCAGCCATGTTGCGTCACTTTTGCGCTCCCCTTGGGATGCCTTTCGCAGCTGCAGTGTGCCTGGAGCCCAGGGCTTCCTGGTTTTAAAAGTCCTAGGCCTAAGCCTAACAGTAACCCTAGGAAGGTAAATCAGCCGGGTATTAGGCGTCTTGACAAGGAAAAAGCCGTGAAAGCAGCCATGTTGTGGCACTTCTGCACTCCCTTTTGGATGCCTTTCACAGCTGCAGTGTGCCTGGAACTCAGGGCTTCCTGATTTTAAAAATCCTAGCCCTAGGCCGAACCCCAACCCTAAGACGAGAAAGGCAAATCAGCCAGGAATTAGGCATGTCCCCAAGGAAAAAGCTGTGGAGGCAGGCATGTTGTGGTACTTTTGCGCTCTTCTTGGCTAGTCCTTCGCAGCTGCTGTGTTCTTGGAACTCAGGGCTTTCTGGTTAATAGAGCCCTTACCCTAGGCGTAACTCAAACCTTAACCCTAGGAAGGAAAATCAGCCTATGGTTCGGGATGGTCTCATGGAAATATCAGTGGTGGCAGCCAAGTTGCGTCATTTTTGCGCTCCCCTTGGGATGCCTTTCGCAGCTGCAGTGTGCCTGGAGCCCAGGGCTTCCTGGTTTTAAAAGTCCTAGGCCTAAGCCTAACAGTAACCCTAGGAAGGTAAATCAGCCGGGTATTAGGGTTCTTCCTAAGGGAAAAGCCGTGAAAGCAGCCATGTTGTGGCACTTCTGCACTCCCTTTGGGATGCCTTTGGCAGATGAAGTAAGCCTGGAACTCAGGGCTTCCTGGTTAAAGAAATCCAAGCCCTAGGCTGAACCCTAACCCTAACCCTAGGCAGATAAATCAGCCTAGGTATAGGGATGGTGCCAAGGAAAAAGCTGTGAAAGCTGCCATGTTGTTGCACTTTTGTACTCCCCTTGGGATGCCTTGAACAGCTGCAGTGTGCCTGGAGCTAAGGGCTTCCTAGTTTTAAAAATCCTAGCCCTAGGCCTAAGCCTAACAGTAACCCTGGGAAGGTAAATCAGCCTGGTGTTAGGCGTCTTGCCAAGGAAAAAGCCGTGAAAGCAGCCATGTTGTGGCACTTTTGCACTCCCTTTTGGATGCCTTTCACAGCTCCAGTGTGCCTGGAACTCAGGGCTTCCTGATTTTAAAAATCCTAACCCTAGGCCGAACCCCAACACTAAGACGAGAAAGGCAAATCAGCCAGGAATTAGGCATGTCCCCAAGGAAAAAGCTGTGGAGGCAGGCATGTTGTGGTACTTTTGCGCTCTTCTTGGGTAGTCCTTCGCAGCTGCTGTGTTCTTGGAACTCAGGGCTTTCTGGTTAATAGACCCTTACCCTAGGCGTAACTCAAACCTTAACCCTAGGAAGGAAAATCAGCCTATGGTTCGGGATGGTCTCATGGAAATATCAGTGGTGGCAGCCAAGTTGCGTCATTTTTGCGCTCCCCTTGGGATGCCTTTCGCAGCTGCAGTGTGCCTGGAGCCCAGGGCTTCCTGGTTTTAAAAGTCCTAGGCCTAAGCCTAACAGTAACCCTAGGAAGGTAAATCAGCCGGGTATTAGGGTTCTTCCTAAGGGAAAAGCCGTGAAAGCAGCCATGTTGTGGCACTTCTGCACTCCCTTTGGGATGCCTTTGGCAGATGAAGTAAGCCTGGAACTCAGGGCTTCCTGGTTAAAAAAATCCAAGCCCTAGGCTGAACCCTAACCCTAACCCTAGGCAGATAAATCAGCCTAGGTATAGGGATGGTGCCAAGGAAAAAGCTGTGAAAGCTGCCATGTTGTTGCACTTTTGTACTCCCCTTGGGATGCCTTGAACAGCTGCAGTGTGCCTGGAGCTAAGGGCTTCCTAGTTTTAAAAATCCTAGCCCTAGGCCTAAGCCTAACAGTAACCCTGGGAAGGTAAATCAGCCTGGTGTTAGGCATCTTGCCAAGGAAAAAGCCGTGAAAGCAGCCATGTTGTGGCACTTTTGCACTCCCTTTTGGATGCCTTTCACAGCTCCAGTGTGCCTGGAACTCAGGGCTTCCTGATTTTAAAAATCCTAGCCCTAGGCCGAACCCCAACCCTAAGACGAGAAAGGCAAATCAGCCAGGAATTAGGCATGTCCCCAAGGAAAAAGCTGTGGAGGCAGGCATGTTGTGGTACTTTTGCGCTCTTCTTGGCTAGTCCTTCGCAGCTGCTGTGTTCTTGGAACTCAGGGCTTTCTGGTTAATAGACCCTTACCCTAGGCGTAACTCAAACCTTAACCCTAGGAAGGAAAATCAGCCTATGGTTCCGGATGGTCTCATGGAAATATCAGTGGTGGCAGCCAAGTTGCGTCACTTTTGCGCTCCGCTTGGGATGCCTTTCGCAGCTGCAGTGTGCCTGGAGCCCAGGGCTTCCTGGTTTTAAAAGTCCTAGGCCTAAGCCTAACAGTAACCCTAGGAAGGTAAATCAGCCGGGTATTAGGGTTCTTCCTAAGGGAAAAGCCGTGAAAGCAGCCATGTTGTGGCACTTCTGCACTCCCTTTGGGATGCCTTTGGCAGATGAAGTAAGCCTGGAACTCAGGGCTTCCTGGTTAAAAAAATCCAAGCCCTAGGCTGAACCCTAACCCTAACCCTAGGCAGATAAATCAGCCTAGGTATAGGGATGGTGCCAAGGAAAAAGCTGTGAAAGCTGCCATGTTGTTGCACTTTTGTACTCCCCTTGGGATGCCTTGAACAGCTGCAGTGTGCCTGGAGCCCAGGGCTTCATAGTTTTAAAAATCCTAGCCCTAGGCCTAAGCCTAACAGTAACCCTGGGAAGGTAAATCAGCCTGGTGTTAGGCTTCTTGCCAAGGAAAAAGCCGTGAAAGCAGCCATGTTGTGGCACTTTTGCACTCCCTTTTGGATGCCTTTCACAGCTGCAGTGTGCCTGGAACTCAGGGCTTCCTGCTTTTAAAAATCCTAGCCCTAGGCCGAACCCCAACCCTAAGACGAGAAAGGCAAATCAGCCAGGAATTAGGCATGTCCACAAGGAAAAAGCTGTGGAGGCAGGCATGTTGTGCTACTTTTGCGCTCTTCTTGGCTAGTCCTTCGCAGCTGCTGTGTTCTTGGAACTCAGGGCTTTCTGGTTAATAGAGCCCTTACCCTAGGCGTAACTCAAACCTTAACCCTAGGAAGGAAAATCAACCTATGGTTCGGGATGGTCTCATGGAAATATCAATGGTGGCAGCCAAGTTGCGTCACTTTTGCGCTCCCCTTGGGATGCCTTTCGCAGCTGCAGTGTGCCTGGAGCCCAGGGCTTCCTGGTTTTAAAAGTCCTAGGCCTAAGCCTAACAGTAACCCTAGGAAGGTAAATCAGCCGGGTATTAGGGTTCTTCCTAAGGGAAAAGCCGTGAAAGCAGCCATGTTGTGGCACTTCTGCACTCCCTTTGGGATGCCTTTGGCAGATGAAGTAAGCCTGGAACTCAGGGCTTCCTGGTTAAAGAAATCCAAGCCCTAGGCTGAAGCCTAACCCTAACCCTAGGCAGATAAATCAGCCTAGGTATAGGGATGGTGCCAAGGAAAAAGCTGTGAAAGCTGCCATGTTGTTGCACTTTTGTACTCCCCTTGGGATGCCTTGAACAGCTGCAGTGTGCCTGGAGCCCAGGGCTTCCTAGTTTTAAAAATCCTAGCCCTAGGCCTAAGCCTAACAGTAACCCTGGGAAGGTAAATCAGCCTGGTGTTAGGCATCTTGCCAAGGAAAAAGCCGTGAAAGCAGCCATGTTGTGGCACTTTTGCACTCCCTTTTGGATGCCTTTCACAGCTGCAGTGTGCCTGGAACTCAGGGCTTCCTGACTTTAAAAATCCTAGCCCTAGGCCGAACCCCAACCCTAAGACGAGAAAGGCAAATCAGCCAGGAATTAGGCATGTCTCCAAGGAAAAAGCTGTGGAGGCAGGCATGTTGTGGTACTTTTGCGCTCTTCTTGGCTAGTCCTTCGCAGCTGCTGTGTTCTTGGAACTCAGGGCTTTCTGGTTAATAGAGCCCTTACCCTAGGCGTAACTCAAACCTTAACCCTAGGAAGGAAAATCAGCCTATGGTTCGGGATGGTCTCCTGGAAATATCAGTGGTGGCAGCCAAGTTGCGTCACTTTTGCGCTCCCCTTGGGATGCCTTTCGCAGCTGCAGTGTGCCTGGAGCCCAGGGCTTCCTGGTTTTAAAAGTCCTAGGCCTAAGCCTAACAGTAACCCTAGGAAGGTAAATCAGCCGGGTATTAGGGTTCTTCCTAAGGGAAAAGCCGTGAAAGCAGCCATGTTGTGGCACTTCTGCACTCCCTTTGGGATGCCTTTGGCAGATGAAGTAAGCCTGGAACTCAGGGCTTCCTGGTTAAAAAAATCCAAGCCCTAGGCTGAACCCTAACCCTAACCCTAGGCAGATAAATCAGCCTAGGTATAGGGATGGTGCCAAGGAAAAAGCTGTGAAAGCTGCCATGTTGTTGCACTTTTGTACTCCCCTTGGGATGCCTTGAACAGCTGCAGTGTGCCTGGAGCCCAGGGCTTCATAGTTTTAAAAATCCTAGCCCTAGGCCTAAGCCTAACAGTAACCCTGGGAAGGTAAATCAGCCTGGTGTTAGGCTTCTTGCCAAGGAAAAAGCCGTGAAAGCAGCCATGTTGTGGCACTTTTGCACTCCCTTTTGGATGCCTTTCACAGCTCCAGTGTGCCTGGAACTCAGGGCTTCCTGCTTTTAAAAATCCTAGCCCTAGGCCGAACCCCAACCCTAAGACGAGAAAGGCAAATCAGCCAGGAATTAGGCATGTCCACAAGGAAAAAGCTGTGGAGGCAGGCATGTTGTGCTACTTTTGCGCTCTTCTTGGCTAGTCCTTCGCAGCTGCTGTGTTCTTGGAACTCAGGGCTTTCTGGTTAATAGAGCCCTTACCCTAGGCGTAACTCAAACCTTAACCCTAGGAAGGAAAATCAGCCTATGGTTCGGGATGGTCTCATGGAAATATCAGTGGTGGCAGCCATGTTGCGTCACTTTTGCGCTCCCCTTGGGATGCCTTTCGCAGCTGCAGTGTGCCTGGAGCCCAGGGCTTCCTGGTTTTAAAAGTCCTAGGCCTAAGCCTAACAGTAACCCTAGGAAGGTAAATCAGCCGGGTATTAGGGTTCTTCCTAAGGGAAAAGCCGTGAAAGCAGCCATGTTGTGGCACTTCTGCACTCCCTTTGGGATGCCTTTGGCAGATGAAGTAAGCCTGGAACTCAGGGCTTCCTGGTTAAAGAAATCCAAGCCCTAGGCTGAACCCTAACCCTAACCCTAGGCAGATAAATCAGCCTAGGTATAGAGATGGTGCCAAGGAAAAAGCTGTGAAAGCTGCCATGTTGTTGCACTTTTGTACTCCCCTTGGGATGCCTTGAACAGCTGCAGTGTGCCTGGAGCTAAGGGCTTCCTAGTTTTAAAAATCCTAGCCCTAGGCCTAAGCCTAACAGTAACCCTGGGAAGGTAAATCAGCCTGGTGTTAGGCATCTTGCCAAGGAAAAAGCCGTGAAAGCAGCCATGTTGTGGCACTTTTGCACTCCCTTTTGGATGCCTTTCACAGCTGCAGTGTGCCTGGAACTCAGGGCTTCCTGCTTTTAAAAATCCTAGCCCTAGGCCGAACCCCAACCCTAAGACGAGAAAGGCAAATCAGCCAGGAATTAGGCATGTCCACAAGGAAAAAGCTGTGGAGGCAGGCATGTTGTGCTACTTTTGCGCTCTTCTTGGCTAGTCCTTCGCAGCTGCTGTGTTCTTGGAACTCAGGGCTTTCTGGTTAATAGAGCCCTTACCCTAGGCGTAACTCAAACCTTAACCCTAGGAAGGAAAATCAACCTATGGTTCGGGATGGTCTCATGGAAATATCAGTGGTGGCAGCCAAGTTGCGTCACTTTTGCGCTCCCCTTGGGATGCCTTTCGCAGCTGCAGTGTGCCTGGAGCCCAGGGCTTCCTGGTTTTAAAAGTCCTAGGCCTAAGCCTAACAGTAACCCTAGGAAGGTAAATCAGCCGGGTATTAGGGTTCTTCCTAAGGGAAAAGCCGTGAAAGCAGCCATGTTGTGGCACTTCTGCACTCCCTTTGGGATGCCTTTGGCAGATGAAGTAAGCCTGGAACTCAGGGCTTCCTGGTTAAAGAAATCCAAGCCCTAGGCTGAAGCCTAACCCTAACCCTAGGCAGATAAATCAGCCTAGGTATAGGGATGGTGCCAAGGAAAAAGCTGTGAAAGCTGCCATGTTGTTGCACTTTTGTACTCCCCTTGGGATGCCTTGAACAGCTGCAGTGTGCCTGGAGCCCAGGGCTTCCTAGTTTTAAAAATCCTAGCCCTAGGCCTAAGCCTAACAGTAACCCTGGGAAGGTAAATCAGCCTGGTGTTAGGCATCTTGCCAAGGAAAAAGCCGTGAAAGCAGCCATGTTGTGGCACTTTTGCACTCCCTTTTGGATGCCTTTCACAGCTGCAGTGTGCCTGGAACTCAGGGCTTCCTGACTTTAAAAATCCTAGCCCTAGGCCGAACCCCAACCCTAAGACGAGAAAGGCAAATCAGCCAGGAATTAGGCATGTCTCCAAGGAAAAAGCTGTGGAGGCAGGCATGTTGTGGTACTTTTGCGCTCTTCTTGGCTAGTCCTTCGCAGCTGCTGTGTTCTTGGAACTCAGGGCTTTCTGGTTAATAGAGCCCTTACCCTAGGCGTAACTCAAACCTTAACCCTAGGAAGGAAAATCAGCCTATGGTTCGGGATGGTCTCCTGGAAATATCAGTGGTGGCAGCCAAGTTGCGTCACTTTTGCGCTCCCCTTGGGATGCCTTTCGCAGCTGCAGTGTGCCTGGAGCCCAGGGCTTCCTGGTTTTAAAAGTCCTAGGCCTAAGCCTAACAGTAACCCTAGGAAGGTAAATCAGCCGGGTATTAGGGTTCTTCCTAAGGGAAAAGCCGTGAAAGCAGCCATGTTGTGGCACTTCTGCACTCCCTTTGGGATGCCTTTGGCAGATGAAGTAAGCCTGGAACTCAGGGCTTCCTGGTTAAAAAAATCCAAGCCCTAGGCTGAACCCTAACCCTAACCCTAGGCAGATAAATCAGCCTAGGTATAGGGATGGTGCCAAGGAAAAAGCTGTGAAAGCTGCCATGTTGTTGCACTTTTGTACTCCCCTTGGGATGCCTTGAACAGCTGCAGTGTGCCTGGAGCCCAGGGCTTCATAGTTTTAAAAATCCTAGCCCTAGGCCTAAGCCTAACAGTAACCCTGGGAAGGTAAATCAGCCTGGTGTTAGGCTTCTTGCCAAGGAAAAAGCCGTGAAAGCAGCCATGTTGTGGCACTTTTGCACTCCCTTTTGGATGCCTTTCACAGCTCCAGTGTGCCTGGAACTCAGGGCTTCCTGCTTTTAAAAATCCTAGCCCTAGGCCGAACCCCAACCCTAAGACGAGAAAGGCAAATCAGCCAGGAATTAGGCATGTCCACAAGGAAAAAGCTGTGGAGGCAGGCATGTTGTGCTACTTTTGCGCTCTTCTTGGCTAGTCCTTCGCAGCTGCTGTGTTCTTGGAACTCAGGGCTTTCTGGTTAATAGAGCCCTTACCCTAGGCGTAACTCAAACCTTAACCCTAGGAAGGAAAATCAGCCTATGGTTCGGGATGGTCTCATGGAAATATCAGTGGTGGCAGCCATGTTGCGTCACTTTTGCGCTCCCCTTGGGATGCCTTTCGCAGCTGCAGTGTGCCTGGAGCCCAGGGCTTCCTGGTTTTAAAAGTCCTAGGCCTAAGCCTAACAGTAACCCTAGGAAGGTAAATCAGCCGGGTATTAGGGTTCTTCCTAAGGGAAAAGCCGTGAAAGCAGCCATGTTGTGGCACTTCTGCACTCCCTTTGGGATGCCTTTGGCAGATGAAGTAAGCCTGGAACTCAGGGCTTCCTGGTTAAAGAAATCCAAGCCCTAGGCTGAACCCTAACCCTAACCCTAGGCAGATAAATCAGCCTAGGTATAGAGATGGTGCCAAGGAAAAAGCTGTGAAAGCTGCCATGTTGTTGCACTTTTGTACTCCCCTTGGGATGCCTTGAACAGCTGCAGTGTGCCTGGAGCTAAGGGCTTCCTAGTTTTAAAAATCCTAGCCCTAGGCCTAAGCCTAACAGTAACCCTGGGAAGGTAAATCAGCCTGGTGTTAGGCATCTTGCCAAGGAAAAAGCCGTGAAAGCAGCCATGTTGTGGCACTTTTGCACTCCCTTTTGGATGCCTTTCACAGCTGCAGTGTGCCTGGAACTCAGGGCTTCCTGATTTTAAAAATCCTAGCCCTAGGCCGAACCCCAACCCTAAGACGAGAAAGGCAAATCAGCCAGGAATTAGGCATGTCCCCAAGGAAAAAGCTGTGGAGGCAGGCATGTTGTGGTACTTTTGCGCTCTTCTTGGCTAGTCCTTCGCAGCTGCTGTGTTCTTGGAACTCAGGGCTTTCTGGTTAATAGACCCTTACCCTAGGCGTAACTCAAACCTTAACCCTAGGAAGGAAAATCAGCCTATGGTTCCGGATGGTCTCATGGAAATATCAGTGGTGGCAGCCAAGTTGCGTCACTTTTGCGCTCCGCTTGGGATGCCTTTCGCAGCTGCAGTGTGCCTGGAGCCCAGGGCTTCCTGGTTTTAAAAGTCCTAGGCCTAAGCCTAACAGTAACCCTAGGAAGGTAAATCAGCCGGGTATTAGGGTTCTTCCTAAGGGAAAAGCCGTGAAAGCAGCCATGTTGTGGCACTTCTGCACTCCCTTTGGGATGCCTTTGGCAGATGAAGTAAGCCTGGAACTCAGGGCTTCCTGGTTAAAAAAATCCAAGCCCTAGGCTGAACCCTAACCCTAACCCTAGGCAGATAAATCAGCCTAGGTATAGGGATGGTGCCAAGGAAAAAGCTGTGAAAGCTGCCATGTTGTTGCACTTTTGTACTCCCCTTGGGATGCCTTGAACAGCTGCAGTGTGCCTGGAGCCCAGGGCTTCATAGTTTTAAAAATCCTAGCCCTAGGCCTAAGCCTAACAGTAACCCTGGGAAGGTAAATCAGCCTGGTGTTAGGCTTCTTGCCAAGGAAAAAGCCGTGAAAGCAGCCATGTTGTGGCACTTTTGCACTCCCTTTTGGATGCCTTTCACAGCTGCAGTGTGCCTGGAACTCAGGGCTTCCTGCTTTTAAAAATCCTAGCCCTAGGCCGAACCCCAACCCTAAGACGAGAAAGGCAAATCAGCCAGGAATTAGGCATGTCCACAAGGAAAAAGCTGTGGAGGCAGGCATGTTGTGCTACTTTTGCGCTCTTCTTGGCTAGTCCTTCGCAGCTGCTGTGTTCTTGGAACTCAGGGCTTTCTGGTTAATAGACCCTTACCCTAGGCGTAACTCAAACCTTAACCCTAGGAAGGAAAATCAGCCTATGGTTCGGGATGGTCTCATGGAAATATCAGTGGTGGCAGCCAAGTTGCGTCACTTTTGCGCTCCCCTTGGGATGCCTTTCGCAGCTGCAGTGTGCCTGGAGCCCAGGGCTTCCTGGTTTTAAAAGTCCTAGGCCTAAGCCTAACAGTAACCCTAGGAAGGTAAATCAGCCGGGTATTAGGGTTCTTCCTAAGGGAAAAGCCGTGAAAGCAGCCATGTTGTGGCACTTCTGCACTCCCTTTGGGATGCCTTTGGCAGATGAAGTAAGCCTGGAACTCAGGGCTTCCTGGTTAAAAAAATCCAAGCCCTAGGCTGAACCCTAACCCTAACCCTAGGCAGATAAATCAGCCTAGGTATAGGGATGGTGCCAAGGAAAAAGCTGTGAAAGCTGCCATGTTGTTGCACTTTTGTACTCCCCTTGGGATGCCTTGAACAGCTGCAGTGTGCCTGGAGCCCAGGGCTTCCTAGTTTTAAAAATCCTAGCCCTAGGCCTAAGCCTAACAGTAACCCTGGGAAGGTAAATCAGCCTGGTGTTAGGCATCTTGCCAAGGAAAAAGCCGTGAAAGCAGCCATGTTGTGGCACTTTTGCACTCCCTTTTGGATGCCTTTCACAGCTGCAGTGTGCCTGGAACTCAGGGCTTCCTGACTTTAAAAATCCTAGCCCTAGGCCGAACCCCAACCCTAAGACGAGAAAGGCAAATCAGCCAGGAATTAGGCATGTCCACAAGGAAAAAGCTGTGGAGGCAGGCATGTTGTGCTACTTTTGCGCTCTTCTTGGCTAGTCCTTCGCAGCTGCTGTGTTCTTGGAACTCAGGGCTTTCTGGTTAATAGAGCCCTTACCCTAGGCGTAACTCAAACCTTAACCCTAGGAAGGAAAATCAGCCTATGGTTCGGGATGGTCTCCTGGAAATATCAGTGGTGGCAGCCAAGTTGCGTCACTTTTGCGCTCCCCTTGGGATGCCTTTTGCAGCTGCAGTGTGCCTGGAGCCCAGGGCTTCCTGGTTTTAAAAGTCCTAGGCCTAAGCCTAACAGTAACCCTAGGAAGGTAAATCAGCCGGGTATTAGGGTTCTTCCTAAGGGAAAAGCCGTGAAAGCAGCCATGTTGTGGCACTTCTGCACTCCCTTTGGGATGCCTTTGGCAGATGAAGTAAGCCTGGAACTCAGGGCTTCCTGGTTAAAAAAATCCAAGCCCTAGGCTGAACCCTAACCCTAACCCTAGGCAGATAAATCAGCCTAGGTATAGGGATGGTGCCAAGGAAAAAGCTGTGAAAGCTGCCATGTTGTTGCACTTTTGTACTCCCCTTGGGATGCCTTGAACAGCTGCAGTGTGCCTGGAGCCCAGGGCTTCATAGTTTTAAAAATCCTAGCCCTAGGCCTAAGCCTAACAGTAACCCTGGGAAGGTAAATCAGCCTGGTGTTAGGCTTCTTGCCAAGGAAAAAGCCGTGAAAGCAGCCATGTTGTGGCACTTTTGCACTCCCTTTTGGATGCCTTTCACAGCTCCAGTGTGCCTGGAACTCAGGGCTTCCTGCTTTTAAAAATCCTAGCCCTAGGCCGAACCCCAACCCTAAGACGAGAAAGGCAAATCAGCCAGGAATTAGGCATGTCCACAAGGAAAAAGCTGTGGAGGCAGGCATGTTGTGCTACTTTTGCGCTCTTCTTGGCTAGTCCTTCGCAGCTGCTGTGTTCTTGGAACTCAGGGCTTTCTGGTTAATAGAGCCCTTACCCTAGGCGTAACTCAAACCTTAACCCTAGGAAGGAAAATCAGCCTATGGTTCGGGATGGTCTCATGGAAATATCAGTGGTGGCAGCCATGTTGCGTCACTTTTGCGCTCCCCTTGGGATGCCTTTCGCAGCTGCAGTGTGCCTGGAGCCCAGGGCTTCCTGGTTTTAAAAGTCCTAGGCCTAAGCCTAACAGTAACCCTAGGAAGGTAAATCAGCCGGGTATTAGGGTTCTTCCTAAGGGAAAAGCCGTGAAAGCAGCCATGTTGTGGCACTTCTGCACTCCCTTTGGGATGCCTTTGGCAGATGAAGTAAGCCTGGAACTCAGGGCTTCCTGGTTAAAGAAATCCAAGCCCTAGGCTGAACCCTAACCCTAACCCTAGGCAGATAAATCAGCCTAGGTATAGAGATGGTGCCAAGGAAAAAGCTGTGAAAGCTGCCATGTTGTTGCACTTTTGTACTCCCCTTGGGATGCCTTGAACAGCTGCAGTGTGCCTGGAGCTAAGGGCTTCCTAGTTTTAAAAATCCTAGCCCTAGGCCTAAGCCTAACAGTAACCCTGGGAAGGTAAATCAGCCTGGTGTTAGGCGTCTTGCCAAGGAAAAAGCCGTGAAAGCAGCCATGTTGTGGCACTTTTGCACTCCCTTTTGGATGCCTTTCACAGCTGCAGTGTGCCTGGAACTCAGGGCTTCCTGATTTTAAAAATCCTAACCCTAGGCCGAACCCCAACCCTAAGACGAGAAAGGCAAATCAGCCAGGAATTAGGCATGTCCCCAAGGAAAAAGCTGTGGAGGCAGGCATGTTGTGCTACTTTTGCGCTCTTCTTGGCTAGTCCTTCGCAGCTGCTGTGTTCTTGGAACTCAGGGCTTTCTGGTTAATAGACCCTTACCCTAGGCGTAACTCAAACCTTAACCCTAGGAAGGAAAATCAGCCTATGGTTCGGGATGGTCTCATGGAAATATCAGTGGTGGCAGCCAAGTTGCGTCATTTTTGCGCTCCCCTTGGGATGCCTTTCGCAGCTGCAGTGTGCCTGGAGCCCAGGGCTTCCTGGTTTTAAAAGTCCTAGGCCTAAGCCTAACAGTAACCCTAGGAAGGTAAATCAGCCGGGTATTAGGGTTCTTCCTAAGGGAAAAGCCGTGAAAGCAGCCATGTTGTGGCACTTCTGCACTCCCTTTGGGATGCCTTTGGCAGATGAAGTAAGCCTGGAACTCAGGGCTTCCTGGTTAAAAAAATCCAAGCCCTAGGCTGAACCCTAACCCTAACCCTAGGCAGATAAATCAGCCTAGGTATAGGGATGGTGCCAAGGAAAAAGCTGTGAAAGCTGCCATGTTGTTGCACTTTTGTACTCCCCTTGGGATGCCTTGAACAGCTGCAGTGTGCCTGGAGCTAAGGGCTTCCTAGTTTTAAAAATCCTAGCCCTAGGCCTAAGCCTAACAGTAACCCTGGGAAGGTAAATCAGCCTGGTGTTAGGCATCTTGCCAAGGAAAAAGCCGTGAAAGCAGCCATGTTGTGGCACTTTTGCACTCCCTTTTGGATGCCTTTCACAGCTGCAGTGTGCCTGGAACTCAGGGCTTCCTGACTTTAAAAATCCTAGCCCTAGGCCGAACCCCAACCCTAAGACGAGAAAGGCAAATCAGCCAGGAATTAGGCATGTCCCCAAGGAAAAAGCTGTGGAGGCAGGCATGTTGTGCTACTTTTGCGCTCTTCTTGGCTAGTCCTTCGCAGCTGCTGTGTTCTTGGAACTCAGGGCTTTCTGGTTAATAGACCCTTACCCTAGGCGTAACTCAAACCTTAAGCCTAGGAAGGAAAATCAGCCTATGGTTCGGGATGGTCTCATGGAAATATCAGTGGTGGCAGCCAAGTTGCGTCATTTTTGCGCTCCCCTTGGGATGCCGTTCGCAGCTGCAGTGTGCCTGGAGCCCAGGGCTTCCTGGTTTTAAAAGTCCTAGGCCTAAGCCTAACAGTAACCCTAGGAAGGTAAATCAGCCGGGTATTAGGGTTCTTCCTAAGGGAAAAGCCGTGAAAGCAGCCATGTTGTGGCACTTCTGCACTCCCTTTGGGATGCCTTTGGCAGATGAAGTAAGCCTGGAACTCAGGGCTTCCTGGTTAAAGAAATCCAAGCCCTAGGCTGAACCCTAACCCTAACCCTAGGCAGATAAATCAGCCTAGGTATAGGGATGGTGCCAAGGAAAAAGCTGTGAAAGCTGCCATGTTGTTGCACTTTTGTACTCCCCTTGGGATGCCTTGAACAGCTGCAGTGTGCCTGGAGCTAAGGGCTTCCTAGTTTTAAAAATCCTAGCCCAAGGCCTAAGCCTAACAGTAACCCTGGGAAGGTAAATCAGCCTGGTGTTAGGCATCTTGCCAAGGAAAAAGCCGTGAAAGCAGCCATGTTGTGGCACTTTTGCACTCCCTTTTGGATGCCTTTCACAGCTCCAGTGTGCCTGGAACTCAGGGCTTCCTGCTTTTAAAAATCCTAGCCCTAGGCCGAACCCCAACCCTAAGACGAGAAAGGCAAATCAGCCAGGAATTAGGCATGTCCCCAAGGAAAAAGCTGTGGAGGCAGGCATGTTGTGGTACTTTTGCGCTCTTCTTGGCTAGTCCTTCGCAGCTGCTGTGTTCTTGGAACTCAGGGCTTTCTGGTTAATAGACCCTTACCCTAGGCGTAACTCAAACCTTAACCCTAGGAAGGAAAATCAGCCTATGGTTCCGGATGGTCTCATGGAAATATCAGTGGTGGCAGCCAAGTTGCGTCACTTTTGCGCTCCCCTTGGATGCCTTTTGCAGCTGCAGTGTGCCTGGAGCCCAGGGCTTCCTGGTTTTAAAAGTCCTAGGCCTAAGCCTAACAGTAACCCTAGGAAGGTAAATCAGCCGGGTATTAGGCGTCTTGACAAGGAAAAAGCCGTGAAAGCAGCCATGTTGTGGCACTTTTGCACTCCCTTTTGGATGCCTTTCACAGCTGCAGTGTGCCTGGAACTCAGGGCTTCCTGATTTTAAAAATCCTAGCCCTAGGCCGAACCCCAACCCTAAGACGAGAAAGGCAAATCAGCCAGGAATTAGGCATGTCCCCAAGGAAAAAGCTGTGGAGGCAGGCATGTTGTGCTACTTTTGCGCTCTTCTTGGCTAGTCCTTCGCAGCTGCTGTGTTCTTGGAACTCAGGGCTTTCTGGTTAATAGAGCCCTTACCCTAGGCGTAACTCAAACCTTAACCCTAGGAAGGAAAATCAGCCTATGGTTCGGAATGGTCTCATGGAAATATCAGTGGTGGCAGCCAAGTTGCGTCATTTTTGCGCTCCCCTTGGGATGCCTTTCGCAGCTGCAGTGTGCCTGGAGCCCAGGGCTTCCTGGTTTTAAAAGTCCTAGGCCTAAGCCTAACAGTAACCCTAGGAAGGTAAATCAGCCGGGTATTAGGGTTCTTCCTAAGGGAAAAGCCGTGAAAGCAGCCATGTTGTGGCACTTCTGCACTCCCTTTGGGATGCCTTTGGCAGATGAAGTAAGCCTGGAACTCAGGGCTTCCTGGTTAAAGAAATCCAAGCCCTAGGCTGAACCCTAACCCTAACCCTAGGCAGATAAATCAGCCTAGGTATAGGGATGGTGCCAAGGAAAAAGCTGTGAAAGCTGCCATGTTGTTGCACTTTTGTACTCCCCTTGGGATGCCTTGAACAGCTGCAGTGTGCCTGGAGCTAAGGGCTTCCTAGTTTTAAAAATCCTAGCCCTAGGCCTAAGCCTAACAGTAACCCTGGGAAGGTAAATCAGCCTGGTGTTAGGCGTCTTGCCAAGGAAAAAGCCGTGAAAGCAGCCATGTTGTGGCACTTTTGCACTCCCTTTTGGATGCCTTTCACAGCTCCAGTGTGCCTGGAACTCAGGGCTTCCTGATTTTAAAAATCCTAACCCTAGGCCGAACCCCAACACTAAGACGAGAAAGGCAAATCAGCCAGGAATTAGGCATGTCCCCAAGGAAAAAGCTGTGGAGGCAGGCATGTTGTGGTACTTTTGCGCTCTTCTTGGGTAGTCCTTCGCAGCTGCTGTGTTCTTGGAACTCAGGGCTTTCTGGTTAATAGACCCTTACCCTAGGCGTAACTCAAACCTTAACCCTAGGAAGGAAAATCAGCCTATGGTTCGGGATGGTCTCATGGAAATATCAGTGGTGGCAGCCAAGTTGCGTCATTTTTGCGCTCCCCTTGGGATGCCTTTCGCAGCTGCAGTGTGCCTGGAGCTCAGGGCTTCCTGGTTTTAAAAGTCCTAGGCCTAAGCCTAACAGTAACCCTAGGAAGGTAAATCAGCCGGGTATTAGGGTTCTTCCTAAGGGAAAAGCCGTGAAAGCAGCCATGTTGTGGCACTTCTGCACTCCCTTTGGGATGCCTTTGGCAGATGAAGTAAGCCTGGAACTCAGGGCTTCCTGGTTAAAAAAATCCAAGCCCTAGGCTGAACCCTAACCCTAACCCTAGGCAGATAAATCAGCCTAGGTATAGGGATGGTGCCAAGGAAAAAGCTGTGAAAGCTGCCATGTTGTTGCACTTTTGTACTCCCCTTGGGATGCCTTGAACAGCTGCAGTGTGCCTGGAGCCCAGGGCTTCATAGTTTTAAAAATCCTAGCCCTAGGCCTAAGCCTAACAGTAACCCTGGGAAGGTAAATCAGCCTGGTGTTAGGCTTCTTGCCAAGGAAAAAGCCGTGAAAGCAGCCATGTTGTGGCACTTTTGCACTCCCTTTTGGATGCCTTTCACAGCTCCAGTGTGCCTGGAACTCAGGGCTTCCTGCTTTTAAAAATCCTAGCCCTAGGCCGAACCCCAACCCTAAGACGAGAAAGGCAAATCAGCCAGGAATTAGGCATGTCCACAAGGAAAAAGCTGTGGAGGCAGGCATGTTGTGCTACTTTTGCGCTCTTCTTGGCTAGTCCTTCGCAGCTGCTGTGTTCTTGGAACTCAGGGCTTTCTGGTTAATAGAGCCCTTACCCTAGGCGTAACTCAAACCTTAACCCTAGGAAGGAAAATCAGCCTATGGTTCGGGATGGTCTCATGGAAATATCAGTGGTGGCAGCCATGTTGCGTCACTTTTGCGCTCCCCTTGGGATGCCTTTCGCAGCTGCAGTGTGCCTGGAGCCCAGGGCTTCCTGGTTTTAAAAGTCCTAGGCCTAAGCCTAACAGTAACCCTAGGAAGGTAAATCAGCCGGGTATTAGGGTTCTTCCTAAGGGAAAAGCCGTGAAAGCAGCCATGTTGTGGCACTTCTGCACTCCCTTTGGGATGCCTTTGGCAGATGAAGTAAGCCTGGAACTCAGGGCTTCCTGGTTAAAGAAATCCAAGCCCTAGGCTGAACCCTAACCCTAACCCTAGGCAGATAAATCAGCCTAGGTATAGAGATGGTGCCAAGGAAAAAGCTGTGAAAGCTGCCATGTTGTTGCACTTTTGTACTCCCCTTGGGATGCCTTGAACAGCTGCAGTGTGCCTGGAGCTAAGGGCTTCCTAGTTTTAAAAATCCTAGCCCTAGGCCTAAGCCTAACAGTAACCCTGGGAAGGTAAATCAGCCTGGTGTTAGGCGTCTTGCCAAGGAAAAAGCCGTGAAAGCAGCCATGTTGTGGCACTTTTGCACTCCCTTTTGGATGCCTTTCACAGCTGCAGTGTGCCTGGAACTCAGGGCTTCCTGATTTTAAAAATCCTAACCCTAGGCCGAACCCCAACCCTAAGACGAGAAAGGCAAATCAGCCAGGAATTAGGCATGTCCCCAAGGAAAAAGCTGTGGAGGCAGGCATGTTGTGCTACTTTTGCGCTCTTCTTGGCTAGTCCTTCGCAGCTGCTGTGTTCTTGGAACTCAGGGCTTTCTGGTTAATAGACCCTTACCCTAGGCGTAACTCAAACCTTAACCCTAGGAAGGAAAATCAGCCTATGGTTCGGGATGGTCTCATGGAAATATCAGTGGTGGCAGCCAAGTTGCGTCATTTTTGCGCTCCCCTTGGGATGCCTTTCGCAGCTGCAGTGTGCCTGGAGCCCAGGGCTTCCTGGTTTTAAAAGTCCTAGGCCTAAGCCTAACAGTAACCCTAGGAAGGTAAATCAGCCGGGTATTAGGGTTCTTCCTAAGGGAAAAGCCGTGAAAGCAGCCATGTTGTGGCACTTCTGCACTCCCTTTGGGATGCCTTTGGCAGATGAAGTAAGCCTGGAACTCAGGGCTTCCTGGTTAAAAAAATCCAAGCCCTAGGCTGAACCCTAACCCTAACCCTAGGCAGATAAATCAGCCTAGGTATAGGGATGGTGCCAAGGAAAAAGCTGTGAAAGCTGCCATGTTGTTGCACTTTTGTACTCCCCTTGGGATGCCTTGAACAGCTGCAGTGTGCCTGGAGCTAAGGGCTTCCTAGTTTTAAAAATCCTAGCCCTAGGCCTAAGCCTAACAGTAACCCTGGGAAGGTAAATCAGCCTGGTGTTAGGCATCTTGCCAAGGAAAAAGCCGTGAAAGCAGCCATGTTGTGGCACTTTTGCACTCCCTTTTGGATGCCTTTCACAGCTGCAGTGTGCCTGGAACTCAGGGCTTCCTGACTTTAAAAATCCTAGCCCTAGGCCGAACCCCAACCCTAAGACGAGAAAGGCAAATCAGCCAGGAATTAGGCATGTCCCCAAGGAAAAAGCTGTGGAGGCAGGCATGTTGTGCTACTTTTGCGCTCTTCTTGGCTAGTCCTTCGCAGCTGCTGTGTTCTTGGAACTCAGGGCTTTCTGGTTAATAGACCCTTACCCGAGGCGTAACTCAAACCTTAAGCCTAGGAAGGAAAATCAGCCTATGGTTCGGGATGGTCTCATGGAAATATCAGTGGTGGCAGCCAAGTTGCGTCATTTTTGCGCTCCCCTTGGGATGCCGTTCGCAGCTGCAGTGTGCCTGGAGCCCAGGGCTTCCTGGTTTTAAAAGTCCTATGCCTAAGCCTAACAGTAACCCTAGGAAGGTAAATCAGCCGGGTATTAGGGTTCTTCCTAAGGGAAAAGCCGTGAAAGCAGCCATGTTGTGGCACTTCTGCACTCCCTTTGGGATGCCTTTGGCAGATGAAGTAAGCCTGGAACTCAGGGCTTCCTGGTTAAAGAAATCCAAGCCCTAGGCTGAACCCTAACCCTAACCCTAGGCAGATAAATCAGCCTAGGTATAGGGATGGTGCCAAGGAAAAAGCTGTGAAAGCTGCCATGTTGTTGCACTTTTGTACTCCCCTTGGGATGCCTTGAACAGCTGCAGTGTGCCTGGAGCTAAGGGCTTCCTAGTTTTAAAAATCCTAGCCCAAGGCCTAAGCCTAACAGTAACCCTGGGAAGGTAAATCAGCCTGGTGTTAGGCATCTTGCCAAGGAAAAAGCCGTGAAAGCAGCCATGTTGTGGCACTTTTGCACTCCCTTTTGGATGCCTTTCACAGCTCCAGTGTGCCTGGAACTCAGGGCTTCCTGATTTTAAAAATCCTAGCCCTAGGCCGAACCCCAACCCTAAGACGAGAAAGGCAAATCAGCCAGGAATTAGGCATGTCCCCAAGGAAAAAGCTGTGGAGGCAGGCATGTTGTGCTACTTTTGCGCTCTTCTTGGCTAGTCCTTCGCAGCTGCTGTGTTCTTGGAACTCAGGGCTTTCTGGTTAATAGACCCTTACCCTAGGCGTAACTCAAACCTTAACCCTAGGAAGGAAAATCAGCCTATGGTTCCGGATGGTCTCATGGAAATATCAGTGGTGGCAGCCAAGTTGCGTCACATTTGCGCTCCCCTTGGATGCCTTTTGCAGCTGCAGTGTGCCTGGAGCCCAGGGCTTCCTGGTTTTAAAAGTCCTAGGCCTAAGCCTAACAGTAACCCTAGGAAGGTAAATCAGCCGGGTATTAGGGTTCTTCCTAAGGGAAAAGCCGTGAAAGCAGCCATGTTGTGGCACTTCTGCACTCCCTTTGGGATGCCTTTGGCAGATGAAGTAAGCCTGGAACTCAGGGCTTCCTGGTTAAAGAAATCCAAGCCCTAGGCTGAACCCTAACCCTAACCCTAGGCAGATAAATCAGCCTAGGTATAGAGATGGTGCCAAGGAAAAAGCTGTGAAAGCTGCCATGTTGTTGCACTTTTGTACTCCCCTTGGGATGCCTTGAACAGCTGCAGTGTGCCTGGAGCTAAGGGCTTCCTAGTTTTAAAAATCCTAGCCCTAGGCCTAAGCCTAACAGTAACCCTGGGAAGGTAAATCAGCCTGGTGTTAGGCGTCTTGCCAAGGAAAAAGCCGTGAAAGCAGCCATGTTGTGGCACTTTTGCACTCGCTTTTGGATGCCTTTCACAGCTGCAGTGTGCCTGGAACTCAGGGCTTCCTGATTTTAAAAATCCTAACCCTAGGCCGAACCCCAACCCTAAGACGAGAAAGGCAAATCAGCCAGGAATTAGGCATGTCCCCAAGGAAAAAGCTGTGGAGGCAGGCATGTTGTGCTACTTTTGCGCTCTTCTTGGCTAGTCCTTCGCAGCTGCTGTGTTCTTGGAACTCAGGGCTTTCTGGTTAATAGACCCTTACCCTAGGCGTAACTCAAACCTTAACCCTAGGAAGGAAAATCAGCCTATGGTTCGGGATGGTCTCATGGAAATATCAGTGGTGGCAGCCAAGTTGCGTCATTTTTGCGCTCCCCTTGGGATGCCTTTCGCAGCTGCAGTGTGCCTGGAGCCCAGGGCTTCCTGGTTTTAAAAGTCCTAGGCCTAAGCCTAACAGTAACCCTAGGAAGGTAAATCAGCCGGGTATTAGGGTTCTTCCTAAGGGAAAAGCCGTGAAAGCAGCCATGTTGTGGCACTTCTGCACTCCCTTTGGGATGCCTTTGGCAGATGAAGTAAGCCTGGAACTCAGGGCTTCCTGGTTAAAAAAATCCAAGCCCTAGGCTGAACCCTAACCCTAACCCTAGGCAGATAAATCAGCCTAGGTATAGGGATGGTGCCAAGGAAAAAGCTGTGAAAGCTGCCATGTTGTTGCACTTTTGTACTCCCCTTGGGATGCCTTGAACAGCTGCAGTGTGCCTGGAGCTAAGGGCTTCCTAGTTTTAAAAATCCTAGCCCTAGGCCTAAGCCTAACAGTAACCCTGGGAAGGTAAATCAGCCTGGTGTTAGGCATCTTGCCAAGGAAAAAGCCGTGAAAGCAGCCATGTTGTGGCACTTTTGCACTCCCTTTTGGATGCCTTTCACAGCTGCAGTGTGCCTGGAACTCAGGGCTTCCTGACTTTAAAAATCCTAGCCCTAGGCCGAACCCCAACCCTAAGACGAGAAAGGCAAATCAGCCAGGAATTAGGCATGTCCCCAAGGAAAAAGCTGTGGAGGCAGGCATGTTGTGCTACTTTTGCGCTCTTCTTGGCTAGTCCTTCGCAGCTGCTGTGTTCTTGGAACTCAGGGCTTTCTGGTTAATAGACCCTTACCCGAGGCGTAACTCAAACCTTAAGCCTAGGAAGGAAAATCAGCCTATGGTTCGGGATGGTCTCATGGAAATATCAGTGGTGGCAGCCAAGTTGCGTCATTTTTGCGCTCCCCTTGGGATGCCGTTCGCAGCTGCAGTGTGCCTGGAGCCCAGGGCTTCCTGGTTTTAAAAGTCCTATGCCTAAGCCTAACAGTAACCCTAGGAAGGTAAATCAGCCGGGTATTAGGGTTCTTCCTAAGGGAAAAGCCGTGAAAGCAGCCATGTTGTGGCACTTCTGCACTCCCTTTGGGATGCCTTTGGCAGATGAAGTAAGCCTGGAACTCAGGGCTTCCTGGTTAAAGAAATCCAAGCCCTAGGCTGAACCCTAACCCTAACCCTAGGCAGATAAATCAGCCTAGGTATAGGGATGGTGCCAAGGAAAAAGCTGTGAAAGCTGCCATGTTGTTGCACTTTTGTACTCCCCTTGGGATGCCTTGAACAGCTGCAGTGTGCCTGGAGCTAAGGGCTTCCTAGTTTTAAAAATCCTAGCCCAAGGCCTAAGCCTAACAGTAACCCTGGGAAGGTAAATCAGCCTGGTGTTAGGCATCTTGCCAAGGAAAAAGCCGTGAAAGCAGCCATGTTGTGGCACTTTTGCACTCCCTTTTGGATGCCTTTCACAGCTCCAGTGTGCCTGGAACTCAGGGCTTCCTGATTTTAAAAATCCTAGCCCTAGGCCGAACCACAACCCTAAGACGAGAAAGGCAAATCAGCCAGGAATTAGGCATGTCCCCAAGGAAAAAGCTGTGGAGGCAGGCATGTTGTGCTACTTTTGCGCTCTTCTTGGCTAGTCCTTCGCAGCTGCTGTGTTCTTGGAACTCAGGGCTTTCTGGTTAATAGACCCTTACCCTAGGCGTAACTCAAACCTTAACCCTAGGAAGGAAAATCAGCCTATGGTTCCGGATGGTCTCATGGAAATATCAGTGGTGGCAGCCAAGTTGCGTCACATTTGCGCTCCCCTTGGATGCCTTTTGCAGCTGCAGTGTGCCTGGAGCCCAGGGCTTCCTGGTTTTAAAAGTCCTAGGCCTAAGCCTAACAGTAACCCTAGGAAGGTAAATCAGCCGGGTATTAGGCGTCTTGACAAGGAAAAAGCCGTGAAAGCAGCCATGTTGTGGCACTTTTGCACTCCCTTTTGGATGCCTTTCACAGCTGCAGTGTGCCTGGAACTCAGGGCTTCCTGATTTTAAAAATCCTAGCCCTAGGCCGAACCCCAACCCTAAGACGAGAAAGGCAAATCAGCCAGGAATTAGGCATGTCCCCAAGGAAAAAGCTGTGGAGGCAGGCATGTTGTGCTACTTTTGCGCTCTTCTTGGCTAGTCCTTCGCAGCTGCTGTGTTCTTGGAACTCAGGGCTTTCTGGTTAATAGAGCCCTTACCCTAGGCGTAACTCAAACCTTAACCCTAGGAAGGAAAATAAGCCTATGGTTCGGGATGGTCTCATGGAAATATCAGTGGTGGCAGCCAAGTTGCGTCATTTTTGCGCTCCCCTTGGGATGCCTTTCGCAGCTGCAGTGTGCCTGGAGCCCAGGGCTTCCTGGTTTTAAAAGTCCTAGGCCTAAGCCTAACAGTAACCCTAGGAAGGTAAATCAGCCGGGTATTAGGGTTCTTCCTAAGGGAAAAGCCGTGAAAGCAGCCATGTTGTGGCACTTCTGCACTCCCTTTGGGATGCCTTTGGCAGATGAAGTAAGCCTGGAACTCAGGGCTTCCTGGTTAAAGAAATCCAAGCCCTAGGCTGAACCCTAACCCTAACCCTAGGCAGATAAATCAGCCTAGGTATAGGGATGGTGCCAAGGAAAAAGCTGTGAAAGCTGCCATGTTGTTGCACTTTTGTACTCCCCTTGGGATGCCTTGAACAGCTGCAGTGTGCCTGGAGCTAAGGGCTTCCTAGTTTTAAAAATCCTAGCCCTAGGCCTAAGCCTAACAGTAACCCTGGGAAGGTAAATCAGCCTGGTGTTAGGCGTCTTGCCAAGGAAAAAGCCGTGAAAGCAGCCATGTTGTGGCACTTTTGCACTCCCTTTTGGATGCCTTTCACAGCTCCAGTGTGCCTGGAACTCAGGGCTTCCTGATTTTAAAAATCCTAACCCTAGGCCGAACCCCAACCCTAAGACGAGAAAGGCAAATCAGCCAGGAATTAGGCATGTCCCCAAGGAAAAAGCTGTGGAGGCAGGCATGTTGTGGTACTTTTGCGCTCTTCTTGGGTAGTCCTTCGCAGCTGCTGTGTTCTTGGAACTCAGGGCTTTCTGGTTAATAGACCCTTACCCTAGGCGTAACTCAAACCTTAACCCTAGGAAGGAAAATCAGCCTATGGTTCGGGATGGTCTCATGGAAATATCAGTGGTGGCAGCCAAGTTGCGTCATTTTTGCGCTCCCCTTGGGATGCCTTTCGCAGCTGCAGTGTGCCTGGAGCCCAGGGCTTCCTGGTTTTAAAAGTCCTAGGCCTAAGCCTAACAGTAACCCTAGGAAGGTAAATCAGCCGGGTATTAGGGTTCTTCCTAAGGGAAAAGCCGTGAAAGCAGCCATGTTGTGGCACTTCTGCACTCCCTTTGGGATGCCTTTGGCAGATGAAGTAAGCCTGGAACTCAGGGCTTCCTGGTTAAAAAAATCCAAGCCCTAGGCTGAACCCTAACCCTAACCCTAGGCAGATAAATCAGCCTAGGTATAGGGATGGTGCCAAGGAAAAAGCTGTGAAAGCTGCCATGTTGTTGCACTTTTGTACTCCCCTTGGGATGCCTTGAACAGCTGCAGTGTGCCTGGAGCCCAGGGCTTCATAGTTTTAAAAATCCTAGCCCTAGGCCTAAGCCTAACAGTAACCCTGGGAAGGTAAATCAGCCTGGTGTTAGGCTTCTTGCCAAGGAAAAAGCCGTGAAAGCAGCCATGTTGTGGCACTTTTGCACTCCCTTTTGGATGCCTTTCACAGCTCCAGTGTGCCTGGAACTCAGGGCTTCCTGATTTTAAAAATCCTAGCCCTAGGCCGAACCCCAACCCTAAGACGAGAAAGGCAAATCAGCCAGGAATTAGGCATGTCCACAAGGAAAAAGCTGTGGAGGCAGGCATGTTGTGCTACTTTTGCGCTCTTCTTGGCTAGTCCTTCGCAGCTGCTGTGTTCTTGGAACTCAGGGCTTTCTGGTTAATAGACCCTTACCCTAGGCGTAACTCAAACCTTAAGCCTAGGAAGGAAAATCAGCCTATGGTTCGGGATGGTCTCATGGAAATATCAGTGGTGGCAGCCAAGTTGCGTCACTTTTGCGCTCCCCTTGGGATGCCTTTCGCAGCTGCAGTGTGCCTGGAGCCCAGGGCTTCCTGGTTTTAAAAGTCCTAGGCCTAAGCCTAACAGTAACCCTAGGAAGGTAAATCAGCCGGGTATTAGGGTTCTTCCTAAGGGAAAAGCCGTGAAAGCAGCCATGTTGTGGCACTTCTGCACTCCCTTTGGGATGCCTTTGGCAGATGAAGTAAGCCTGGAACTCAGGGCTTCCTGGTTAAAAAAATCCAAGCCCTAGGCTGAACCCTAACCCTAACCCTAGGCAGATAAATCAGCCTAGGTATAGGGATGGTGCCAAGGAAAAAGCTGTGAAAGCTGCCATGTTGTTGCACTTTTGTACTCCCCTTGGGATGCCTTGAACAGCTGCAGTGTGCCTGGAGCCCAGGGCTTCCTAGTTTTAAAAATCCTAGCCCTAGGCCTAAGCCTAACAGTAACCCTGGGAAGGTAAATCAGCCTGGTGTTAGGCATCTTGCCAAGGAAAAAGCCGTGAAAGCAGCCATGTTGTGGCACTTTTGCACTCCCTTTTGGATGCCTTTCACAGCTGCAGTGTGCCTGGAACTCAGGGCTTCCTGACTTTAAAAATCCTAGCCCTAGGCCGAACCCCAACCCTAAGACGAGAAAGGCAAATCAGCCAGGAATTAGGCATGTCCCCAAGGAAAAAGCTGTGGAGGCAGGCATGTTGTGGTACTTTTGCGCTCTTCTTGGCTAGTCCTTCGCAGCTGCTGTGTTCTTGGAACTCAGGGCTTTCTGGTTAATAGAGCCCTTACCCTAGGCGTAACTCAAACCTTAACCCTAGGAAGGAAAATCAGCCTATGGTTCGGGATGGTCTCATGGAAATATCAGTGGTGGCAGCCAAGTTGCGTCACTTTTGCGCTCCCCTTGGGATGCCTTTCGCAGCTGCAGTGTGCCTGGAGCCCAGGGCTTCCTGGTTTTAAAAGTCCTAGGCCTAAGCCTAACAGTAACCCTAGGAAGGTAAATCAGCCGGGTATTAGGGTTCTTCCTAAGGGAAAAGCCGTGAAAGCAGCCATGTTGTGGCACTTCTGCACTCCCTTTGGGATGCCTTTGGCAGATGAAGTAAGCCTGGAACTCAGGGCTTCCTGGTTAAAAAAATCCAAGCCCTAGGCTGAACCCTAACCCTAACCCTAGGCAGATAAATCAGCCTAGGTATAGGGATGGTGCCAAGGAAAAAGCTGTGAAAGCTGCCATGTTGTTGCACTTTTGTACTCCCCTTGGGATGCCTTGAACAGCTGCAGTGTGCCTGGAGCCCAGGGCTTCATAGTTTTAAAAATCCTAGCCCTAGGCCTAAGCCTAACAGTAACCCTGGGAAGGTAAATCAGCCTGGTGTTAGGCTTCTTGCCAAGGAAAAAGCCGTGAAAGCAGCCATGTTGTGGCACTTTTGCACTCCCTTTTGGATGCCTTTCACAGCTGCAGTGTGCCTGGAACTCAGGGCTTCCTGCTTTTAAAAATCCTAGCCCTAGGCCGAACCCCAACCCTAAGACGAGAAAGGCAAATCAGCCAGGAATTAGGCATGTCCACAAGGAAAAAGCTGTGGAGGCAGGCATGTTGTGCTACTTTTGCGCTCTTCTTGGCTAGTCCTTCGCAGCTGCTGTGTTCTTGGAACTCAGGGCTTTCTGGTTAATAGAGCCCTTACCCTAGGCGTAACTCAAACCTTAACCCTAGGAAGGAAAATCAGCCTATGGTTCGGGATGGTCTCATGGAAATATCAGTGGTGGCAGCCATGTTGCGTCACTTTTGCGCTCCCCTTGGGATGCCTTTCGCAGCTGCAGTGTGCCTGGAGCCCAGGGCTTCCTGGTTTTAAAAGTCCTAGGCCTAAGCCTAACAGTAACCCTAGGAAGGTAAATCAGCCGGGTATTAGGGTTCTTCCTAAGGGAAAAGCCGTGAAAGCAGCCATGTTGTGGCACTTCTGCACTCCCTTTGGGATGCCTTTGGCAGATGAAGTAAGCCTGGAACTCAGGGCTTCCTGGTTAAAAAAATCCAAGCCCTAGGCTGAACCCTAACCCTAACCCTAGGCAGATAAATCAGCCTAGGTATAGAGATGGTGCCAAGGAAAAAGCTGTGAAAGCTGCCATGTTGTTGCACTTTTGTACTCCCCTTGGGATGCCTTGAACAGCTGCAGTGTGCCTGGAGCTAAGGGCTTCCTAGTTTTAAAAATCCTAGCCCTAGGCCTAAGCCTAACAGTAACCCTGGGAAGGTAAATCAGCCTGGTGTTAGGCATCTTGCCAAGGAAAAAGCCGTGAAAGCAGCCATGTTGTGGCACTTTTGCACTCCCTTTTGGATGCCTTTCACAGCTCCAGTGTGCCTGGAACTCAGGGCTTCCTGCTTTTAAAAATCCTAGCCCTAGGCCGAACCCCAACCCTAAGACGAGAAAGGCAAATCAGCCAGGAATTAGGCATGTCCCCAAGGAAAAAGCTGTGGAGGCAGGCATGTTGTGGTACTTTTGCGCTCTTCTTGGCTAGTCCTTCGCAGCTGCTGTGTTCTTGGAACTCAGGGCTTTCTGGTTAATAGACCCTTACCCTAGGCGTAACTCAAACCTTAACCCTAGGAAGGAAAATCAGCCTATGGTTCCGGATGGTCTCATGGAAATATCAGTGGTGGCAGCCAAGTTGCGTCACTTTTGCGCTCCGCTTGGGATGCCTTTTGCAGCTGCAGTGTGCCTGGAGCCCAGGGCTTCCTGGTTTTAAAAGTCCTAGGCCTAAGCCTAACAGTAACCCTAGGAAGGTAAATCAGCCGGGTATTAGGGTTCTTCCTAAGGAAAAAGCCGTGAAAGCAGCCATGTTGTGGCACTTTTGCACTCCCTTTTGGATGCCTTTCACAGCTGCAGTGTGCCTGGAACTCAGGGCTTCCTGATTTTAAAAATCCTAGCCCTAGGCCGAACCCCAACCCTAAGACGAGAAAGGCAAATCAGCCAGGAATTAGGCATGTCCCCAAGGAAAAAGCTGTGGAGGCAGGCATGTTGTGCTACTTTTGCGCTCTTCTTGGCTAGTCCTTCGCAGCTGCTGTGTTCTTGGAACTCAGGGCTTTCTGGTTAATAGAGCCCTTACCCTAGGCGTAACTCAAACCTTAACCCTAGGAAGGAAAATCAGCCTATGGTTCGGGATGGTCTCATGGAAATATCAGTGGTGGCAGCCAAGTTGCGTCATTTTTGCGCTCCCCTTGGGATGCCTTTCGCAGCTGCAGTGTGCCTGGAGCCCAGGGCTTCCTGGTTTTAAAAGTCCTAGGCCTAAGCCTAACAGTAACCCTAGGAAGGTAAATCAGCCGGGTATTAGGGTTCTTCCTAAGGGAAAAGCCGTGAAAGCAGCCATGTTGTGGCACTTCTGCACTCCCTTTGGGATGCCTTTGGCAGATGAAGTAAGCCTGGAACTCAGGGCTTCCTGGTTAAAAAAATCCAAGCCCTAGGCTGAACCCTAACCCTAACCCTAGGCAGATAAATCAGCCTAGGTATAGGGATGGTGCCAAGGAAAAAGCTGTGAAAGCTGCCATGTTGTTGCACTTTTGTACTCCCCTTGGGATGCCTTGAACAGCTGCAGTGTGCCTGGAGCTAAGGGCTTCCTAGTTTTAAAAATCCTAGCCCTAGGCCTAAGCCTAACAGTAACCCTGGGAAGGTAAATCAGCCTGGTGTTAGGCATCTTGCCAAGGAAAAAGCCGTGAAAGCAGCCATGTTGTGGCACTTTTGCACTCCCTTTTGGATGCCTTTCACAGCTGCAGTGTGCCTGGAACTCAGGGCTTCCTGATTTTAAAAATCCTAGCCCTAGGCCGAACCCCAACCCTAAGACGAGAAAGGCAAATCAGCCAGGAATTAGGCATGTCCACAAGGAAAAAGCTGTGGAGGCAGGCATGTTGTGCTACTTTTGCGCTCTTCTTGGCTAGTCCTTCGCAGCTGCTGTGTTCTTGGAACTCAGGGCTTTCTGGTTAATAGAGCCTTTACCCTAGGCGTAACTCAAACCTTAAGCCTAGGAAGGAAAATCAGCCTATGGTTCGGGATGGTCTCCTGGAAATATCAGTGGTGGCAGCCATGTTGCGTCACTTTTGCGCTCCCCTTGGGATGCCTTTCGCAGCTGCAGTGTGCCTGGAGCCCAGGGCTTCCTGGTTTTAAAAGTCCTAGGCCTAAGCCTAACAGTAACCCTAGGAAGGTAAATCAGCCGGGTATTAGGGTTCTTCCTAAGGGAAAAGCCGTGAAAGCAGCCATGTTGTGGCACTTCTGCACTCCCTTTGGGATGCCTTTGGCAGATGAAGTAAGCCTGGAACTCAGGGCTTCCTGGTTAAAGAAATCCAAGCCCTAGGCTGAACCCTAACCCTAACCCTAGGCAGATAAATCAGCCTAGGTATAGGGATGGTGCCAAGGAAAAAGCTGTGAAAGCTGCCATGTTGTTGCACTTTTGTACTCCCCTTGGGATGCCTTGAACAGCTGCAGTGTGCCTGGAGCTAAGGGCTTCCTAGTTTCAAAAATCCTAGCCCTAGGCCTAAGCCTAACAGTAACCCTGGGAAGGTAAATCAGCCTGGTGTTAGGCATCTTGCCAAGGAAAAAGCCGTGAAAGCAGCCATATTGTGGCACTTTTGCACTCCCTTTTGGATGCCTTTCACAGCTGCAGTGTGCCTGGAACTCAGGGCTTCCTGATTTTAAAAATCCTAGCCCTAGGCCGAACCCCAACCCTAAGACGAGAAAGGCAAATCAGCCAGGAATTAGGCATGTCCCCAAGGAAAAAGCTGTGGAGGCAGGCATGTTGTGCTACTTTTGCGCTCTTCTTGGCTAGTCCTTCGCAGCTGCTGTGTTCTTGGAACTCAGGGCTTTCTGGTTAATAGAGCCCTTACCCTAGGCGTAACTCAAACCTTAACCCTAGGAAGGAAAATCAGCCTATGGTTCGGGATGGTCTCATGGAAATATCAGTGGTGGCAGCCAAGTTGCGTCATTTTTGCGCTCCCCTTGGGATGCCTTTCGCAGCTGCAGTGTGCCTGGAGCCCAGGGCTTCCTGGTTTTAAAAGTCCTAGGCCTAAGCCTAACAGTAACCCTAGGAAGGTAAATCAGCCGGGTATTAGGGTTCTTCCTAAGGGAAAAGCCGTGAAAGCAGCCATGTTGTGGCACTTCTGCACTCCCTTTGGGATGCCTTTGGCAGATGAAGTAAGCCTGGAACTCAGGGCTTCCTGGTTAAAGAAATCCAAGCCCTAGGCTGAACCCTAACCCTAACCCTAGGCAGATAAATCAGCCTAGGTATAGGGATGGTGCCAAGGAAAAAGCTGTGAAAGCTGCCATGTTGTTGCACTTTTGTACTCCCCTTGGGATGCCTTGAACAGCTGCAGTGTGCCTGGAGCTAAGGGCTTCCTAGTTTTAAAAATCCTAGCCCTAGGCCTAAGCCTAACAGTAACCCTGGGAAGGTAAATCAGCCTGGTGTTAGGCATCTTGCCAAGGAAAAAGCCGTGAAAGCAGCCATGTTGTGGCACTTTTGCACTCCCTTTTGGATGCCTTTCACAGCTCCAGTGTGCCTGGAACTCAGGGCTTCCTGATTTTAAAAATCCTAACCCTAGGCCGAACCCCAACACTAAGACGAGAAAGGCAAATCAGCCAGGAATTAGGCATGTCCACAAGGAAAAAGCTGTGGAGGCAGGCATGTTGTGCTACTTTTGCGCTCTTCTTGGCTAGTCCTTCGCAGCTGCTGTGTTCTTGGAACTCAGGGCTTTCTGGTTAATAGACCCTTACCCTAGGCGTAACTCAAACCTTAACCCTAGGAAGGAAAATCAGCCTATGGTTCGGGATGGTCTCATGGAAATATCAGTGGTGGCAGCCAAGTTGCGTCATTTTTGCGCTCCCCTTGGGATGCCTTTCGCAGCTGCAGTGTGCCTGGAGCCCAGGGCTTCCTGGTTTTAAAAGTCCTAGGCCTAAGCCTAACAGTAACCCTAGGAAGGTAAATCAGCCGGGTATTAGGGTTCTTCCTAAGGGAAAAGCCGTGAAAGCAGCCATGTTGTGGCACTTCTGCACTCCCTTTGGGATGCCTTTGGCAGATGAAGTAAGCCTGGAACTCAGGGCTTCCTGGTTAAAAAAATCCAAGCCCTAGGCTGAACCCTAACCCTAACCCTAGGCAGATAAATCAGCCTAGGTATAGGGATGGTGCCAAGGAAAAAGCTGTGAAAGCTGCCATGTTGTTGCACTTTTGTACTCCCCTTGGGATGCCTTGAACAGCTGCAGTGTGCCTGGAGCCCAGGGCTTCATAGTTTTAAAAATCCTAGCCCTAGGCCTAAGCCTAACAGTAACCCTGGGAAGGTAAATCAGCCTGGTGTTAGGCTTCTTGCCAAGGAAAAAGCCGTGAAAGCAGCCATGTTGTGGCACTTTTGCACTCCCTTTTGGATGCCTTTCACAGCTGCAGTGTGCCTGGAACTCAGGGCTTCCTGATTTTAAAAATCCTAGCCCTAGGCCGAACCCCAACCCTAAGACGAGAAAGGCAAATCAGCCAGGAATTAGGCATGTCCACAAGGAAAAAGCTGTGGAGGCAGGCATGTTGTGCTACTTTTGCGCTCTTCTTGGCTAGTCCTTCGCAGCTGCTGTGTTCTTGGAACTCAGGGCTTTCTGGTTAATAGACCCTTACCCTAGGCGTAACTCAAACCTTAAGCCTAGGAAGGAAAATCAGCCTATGGTTCGGGATGGTCTCATGGAAATATCAGTGGTGGCAGCCAAGTTGCGTCACTTTTGCGCTCCCCTTGGGATGCCTTTCGCAGCTGCAGTGTGCCTGGAGCCCAGGGCTTCCTGGTTTTAAAAGTCCTAGGCCTAAGCCTAACAGTAACCCTAGGAAGGTAAATCAGCCGGGTATTAGGGTTCTTCCTAAGGGAAAAGCCGTGAAAGCAGCCATGTTGTGGCACTTCTGCACTCCCTTTGGGATGCCTTTGGCAGATGAAGTAAGCCTGGAACTCAGGGCTTCCTGGTTAAAAAAATCCAAGCCCTAGGCTGAACCCTAACCCTAACCCTAGGCAGATAAATCAGCCTAGGTATAGGGATGGTGCCAAGGAAAAAGCTGTGAAAGCTGCCATGTTGTTGCACTTTTGTACTCCCCTTGGGATGCCTTGAACAGCTGCAGTGTGCCTGGAGCCCAGGGCTTCCTAGTTTTAAAAATCCTAGCCCTAGGCCTAAGCCTAACAGTAACCCTGGGAAGGTAAATCAGCCTGGTGTTAGGCTTCTTGCCAAGGAAAAAGCCGTGAAAGCAGCCATGTTGTGGCACTTTTGCACTCCCTTTTGGATGCCTTTCACAGCTGCAGTGTGCCTGGAACTCAGGGCTTCCTGACTTTAAAAATCCTAGCCCTAGGCCGAACCCCAACCCTAAGACGAGAAAGGCAAATCAGCCAGGAATTAGGCATGTCCCCAAGGAAAAAGCTGTGGAGGCAGGCATGTTGTGGTACTTTTGCGCTCTTCTTGGCTAGTCCTTCGCAGCTGCTGTGTTCTTGGAACTCAGGGCTTTCTGGTTAATAGAGCCCTTACCCTAGGCGTAACTCAAACCTTAACCCTAGGAAGGAAAATCAGCCTATGGTTCGGGATGGTCTCATGGAAATATCAGTGGTGGCAGCCAAGTTGCGTCACTTTTGCGCTCCCCTTGGGATGCCTTTCGCAGCTGCAGTGTGCCTGGAGCCCAGGGCTTCCTGGTTTTAAAAGTCCTAGGCCTAAGCCTAACAGTAACCCTAGGAAGGTAAATCAGCCGGGTATTAGGGTTCTTCCTAAGGGAAAAGCCGTGAAAGCAGCCATGTTGTGGCACTTCTGCACTCCCTTTGGGATGCCTTTGGCAGATGAAGTAAGCCTGGAACTCAGGGCTTCCTGGTTAAAAAAATCCAAGCCCTAGGCTGAACCCTAACCCTAACCCTAGGCAGATAAATCAGCCTAGGTATAGGGATGGTGCCAAGGAAAAAGCTGTGAAAGCTGCCATGTTGTTGCACTTTTGTACTCCCCTTGGGATGCCTTGAACAGCTGCAGTGTGCCTGGAGCCCAGGGCTTCATAGTTTTAAAAATCCTAGCCCTAGGCCTAAGCCTAACAGTAACCCTGGGAAGGTAAATCAGCCTGGTGTTAGGCTTCTTGCCAAGGAAAAAGCCGTGAAAGCAGCCATGTTGTGGCACTTTTGCACTCCCTTTTGGATGCCTTTCACAGCTGCAGTGTGCCTGGAACTCAGGGCTTCCTGCTTTTAAAAATCCTAGCCCTAGGCCGAACCCCAACCCTAAGACGAGAAAGGCAAATCAGCCAGGAATTAGGCATGTCCACAAGGAAAAAGCTGTGGAGGCAGGCATGTTGTGCTACTTTTGCGCTCTTCTTGGCTAGTCCTTCGCAGCTGCTGTGTTCTTGGAACTCAGGGCTTTCTGGTTAATAGAGCCCTTACCCTAGGCGTAACTCAAACCTTAACCCTAGGAAGGAAAATCAGCCTATGGTTCGGGATGGTCTCATGGAAATATCAGTGGTGGCAGCCATGTTGCGTCACTTTTGCGCTCCCCTTGGGATGCCTTTCGCAGCTGCAGTGTGCCTGGAGCCCAGGGCTTCCTGGTTTTAAAAGTCCTAGGCCTAAGCCTAACAGTAACCCTAGGAAGGTAAATCAGCCGGGTATTAGGGTTCTTCCTAAGGGAAAAGCCGTGAAAGCAGCCATGTTGTGGCACTTCTGCACTCCCTTTGGGATGCCTTTGGCAGATGAAGTAAGCCTGGAACTCAGGGCTTCCTGGTTAAAGAAATCCAAGCCCTAGGCTGAACCCTAACCCTAACCCTAGGCAGATAAATCAGCCTAGGTATAGGGATGGTGCCAAGGAAAAAGCTGTGAAAGCTGCCATGTTGTTGCACTTTTGTACTCCCCTTGGGATGCCTTGAACAGCTGCAGTGTGCCTGGAGCTAAGGGCTTCCTAGTTTTAAAAATCCTAGCCCTAGGCCTAAGCCTAACAGTAACCCTGGGAAGGTAAATCAGCCTGGTGTTAGGCATCTTGCCAAGGAAAAAGCCGTGAAAGCAGCCATGTTGTGGCACTTTTGCACTCCCTTTTGGATGCCTTTCACAGCTCCAGTGTGCCTGGAACTCAGGGCTTCCTGATTTTAAAAATCCTAGCCCTAGGCCGAACCCCAACCCTAAGACGAGAAAGGCAAATCAGCCAGGAATTAGGCATGTCCCCAAGGAAAAAGCTGTGGAGGCAGGCATGTTGTGGTACTTTTGCGCTCTTCTTGGCTAGTCCTTCGCAGCTGCTGTGTTCTTGGAACTCAGGGCTTTCTGGTTAATAGACCCTTACCCTAGGCGTAACTCAAACCTTAACCCTAGGAAGGAAAATCAGCCTATGGTTCCGGATGGTCTCATGGAAATATCAGTGGTGGCAGCCAAGTTGCGTCACTTTTGCGCTCCGCTTGGGATGCCTTTTGCAGCTGCAGTGTGCCTGGAGCCCAGGGCTTCCTGGTTTTAAAAGTCCTAGGCCTAAGCCTAACAGTAACCCTAGGAAGGTAAATCAGCCGGGTATTAGGGTTCTTCCTAAGGAAAAAGCCGTGAAAGCAGCCATGTTGTGGCACTTTTGCACTCCCTTTTGGATGCCTTTCACAGCTGCAGTGTGCCTGGAACTCAGGGCTTCCTGATTTTAAAAATCCTAGCCCTAGGCCGAACCCCAACCCTAAGACGAGAAAGGCAAATCAGCCAGGAATTAGGCATGTCCCCAAGGAAAAAGCTGTGGAGGCAGGCATGTTGTGCTACTTTTGCGCTCTTCTTGGCTAGTCCTTCGCAGCTGCTGTGTTCTTGGAACTCAGGGCTTTCTGGTTAATAGAGCCCTTACCCTAGGCGTAACTCAAACCTTAACCCTAGGAAGGAAAATCAGCCTATGGTTCGGGATGGTCTCATGGAAATATCAGTGGTGGCAGCCAAGTTGCGTCATTTTTGCGCTCCCCTTGGGATGCCTTTCGCAGCTGCAGTGTGCCTGGAGCCCAGGGCTTCCTGGTTTTAAAAGTCCTAGGCCTAAGCCTAACAGTAACCCTAGGAAGGTAAATCAGCCGGGTATTAGGGTTCTTCCTAAGGGAAAAGCCGTGAAAGCAGCCATGTTGTGGCACTTCTGCACTCCCTTTGGGATGCCTTTGGCAGATGAAGTAAGCCTGGAACTCAGGGCTTCCTGGTTAAAAAAATCCAAGCCCTAGGCTGAACCCTAACCCTAACCCTAGGCAGATAAATCAGCCTAGGTATAGGGATGGTGCCAAGGAAAAAGCTGTGAAAGCTGCCATGTTGTTGCACTTTTGTACTCCCCTTGGGATGCCTTGAACAGCTGCAGTGTGCCTGGAGCTAAGGGCTTCCTAGTTTTAAAAATCCTAGCCCTAGGCCTAAGCCTAACAGTAACCCTGGGAAGGTAAATCAGCCTGGTGTTAGGCATCTTGCCAAGGAAAAAGCCGTGAAAGCAGCCATGTTGTGGCACTTTTGCACTCCCTTTTGGATGCCTTTCACAGCTGCAGTGTGCCTGGAACTCAGGGCTTCCTGATTTTAAAAATCCTAGCCCTAGGCCGAACCCCAACCCTAAGACGAGAAAGGCAAATCAGCCAGGAATTAGGCATGTCCACAAGGAAAAAGCTGTGGAGGCAGGCATGTTGTGCTACTTTTGCGCTCTTCTTGGCTAGTCCTTCGCAGCTGCTGTGTTCTTGGAACTCAGGGCTTTCTGGTTAATAGAGCCTTTACCCTAGGCGTAACTCAAACCTTAACCCTAGGAAGGAAAATCAGCCTATGGTTCGGGATGGTCTCATGGAAATATCAGTGGTGGCAGCCATGTTGCGTCACTTTTGCGCTCCCCTTGGGATGCCTTTCGCAGCTGCAGTGTGCCTGGAGCCCAGGGCTTCCTGGTTTTAAAAGTCCTAGGCCTAAGCCTAACAGTAACCCTAGGAAGGTAAATCAGCCGGGTATTAGGGTTCTTCCTAAGGGAAAAGCCGTGAAAGCAGCCATGTTGTGGCACTTCTGCACTCCCTTTGGGATGCCTTTGGCAGATGAAGTAAGCCTGGAACTCAGGGCTTCCTGGTTAAAAAAATCCAAGCCCTAGGCTGAACCCTAACCCTAACCCTAGGCAGATAAATCAGCCTAGGTATAGGGATGGTGCCAAGGAAAAAGCTGTGAAAGCTGCCATGTTGTTGCACTTTTGTACTCCCCTTGGGATGCCTTGAACAGCTGCAGTGTGCCTGGAGCTAAGGGCTTCCTAGTTTCAAAAATCCTAGCCCTAGGCCTAAGCCTAACAGTAACCCTGGGAAGGTAAATCAGCCTGGTGTTAGGCATCTTGCCAAGGAAAAAGCCGTGAAAGCAGCCATATTGTGGCACTTTTGCACTCCCTTTTGGATGCCTTTCACAGCTGCAGTGTGCCTGGAACTCAGGGCTTCCTGATTTTAAAAATCCTAGCCCTAGGCCGAACCCCAACCCTAAGACGAGAAAGGCAAATCAGCCAGGAATTAGGCATGTCCCCAAGGAAAAAGCTGTGGAGGCAGGCATGTTGTGCTACTTTTGCGCTCTTCTTGGCTAGTCCTTCGCAGCTGCTGTGTTCTTGGAACTCAGGGCTTTCTGGTTAATAGACCCTTACCCTAGGCGTAACTCAAACCTTAACCCTAGGAAGGAAAATCAGCCTATGGTTCGGGATAGTCTCATGGAAATATCAGTGGTGGCAGCCAAGTTGCGTCACTTTTGCGCTCCCCTTGGGATGCCTTTTGCAGCTGCAGTGTGCCTGGAGCCCAGGGCTTCCTGGTTTTAAAAGTCCTAGGCCTAAGCCTAACAGTAACCCTAGGAAGGTAAATCAGCCGGGTATTAGGGTTCTTCCTAAGGGAAAAGCCGTGAAAGCAGCCATGTTGTGGCACTTCTGCACTCCCTTTGGGATGCCTTTGGCAGATGAAGTAAGCCTGGAACTCAGGGCTTCCTGGTTAAAAAAATCCAAGCCCTAGGCTGAACCCTAACCCTAACCCTAGGCAGATAAATCAGCCTAGGTATAGGGATGGTGCCAAGGAAAAAGCTGTGAAAGCTGCCATGTTGTTGCACTTTTGTACTCCCCTTGGGATGCCTTGAACAGCTGCAGTGTGCCTGGAGCCCAGGGCTTCATAGTTTTAAAAATCCTAGCCCTAGGCCTAAGCCTAACAGTAACCCTGGGAAGGTAAATCAGCCTGGTGTTAGGCTTCTTGCCAAGGAAAAAGCCGTGAAAGCAGCCATGTTGTGGCACTTTTGCACTCCCTTTTGGATGCCTTTCACAGCTGCAGTGTGCCTGGAACTCAGGGCTTCCTGATTTTAAAAATCCTAGCCCTAGGCCGAACCCCAACCCTAAGACGAGAAAGGCAAATCAGCCAGGAATTAGGCATGTCCCCAAGGAAAAAGCTGTGGAGGCAGGCATGTTGTGCTACTTTTGCGCTCTTCTTGGCTAGTCCTTCGCAGCTGCTGTGTTCTTGGAACTCAGGGCTTTCTGGTTAATAGACCCTTACCCTAGGCGTAACTCAAACCTTAACCCTAGGAAGGAAAAGCAGCCTATGGTTCGGGATGGTCTCATGGAAATATCAGTGGTGGCAGCCAAGTTGCGTCATTTTTGCGCTCCCCTTGGGATGCCTTTCGCAGCTGCAGTGTGCCTGGAGCCCAGGGCTTCCTGGTTTTAAAAGTCCTAGGCCTAAGCCTAACAGTAACCCTAGGAAGGTAAATCAGCCGGGTATTAGGGTTCTTCCTAAGGGAAAAGCCGTGAAAGCAGCTATGTTGTGGCACTTCTGCACTCCCTTTGGGATGCCTTTGGCAGATGAAGTAAGCCTGGAACTCAGGGCTTCCTGGTTAAAGAAATCCAAGCCCTAGGCTGAACCCTAACCCTAACCCTAGGCAGATAAATCAGCCTAGGTATAGGGATGGTGCCAAGGAAAAAGCTGTGAAAGCTGCCATGTTGTTGCACTTTTGTACTCCCCTTGGGATGCCTTGAACAGCTGCAGTGTGCCTGGAGCTAAGGGCTTCCTAGTTTTAAAAATCCTAGCCCTAGGCCTAAGCCTAACAGTAACCCTGGGAAGGTAAATCAGCCTGGTGTTAGGCATCTTGCCAAGGAAAAAGCCGTGAAAGCAGCCATGTTGTGGCACTTTTGCACTCCCTTTTGGATGCCTTTCACAGCTCCAGTGTGCCTGGAACTCAGGGCTTCCTGATTTTAAAAATCCTAGCCCTAGGCCGAACCCCAACCCTAAGACGAGAAAGGCAAATCAGCCAGGAATTAGGCATGTCCACAAGGAAAAAGCTGTGGAGGCAGGCATGTTGTGCTACTTTTGCGCTCTTCTTGGCTAGTCCTTCGCAGCTGCTGTGTTCTTGGAACTCAGGGCTTTCTGGTTAATAGACCCTTACCCTAGGCGTAACTCAAACCTTAAGCCTAGGAAGGAAAATCAGCCTATGGTTCGGGATGGTCTCATGGAAATATCAGTGGTGGCAGCCAAGTTGCGTCACTTTTGCGCTCCCCTTGGGATGCCTTTTGCAGCTGCAGTGTGCCTGGAGCCCAGGGCTTCCTGGTTTTAAAAGTCCTAGGCCTAAGCCTAACAGTAACCCTAGGAAGGTAAATCAGCCGGGTATTAGGGTTCTTCCTAAGGGAAAAGCCGTGAAAGCAGCCATGTTGTGGCACTTCTGCACTCCCTTTGGGATGCCTTTGGCAGATGAAGTAAGCCTGGAACTCAGGGCTTCCTGGTTAAAAAAATCCAAGCCCTAGGCTGAACCCTAACCCTAACCCTAGGCAGATAAATCAGCCTAGGTATAGGGATGGTGCCAAGGAAAAAGCTGTGAAAGCTGCCATGTTGTTGCACTTTTGTACTCCCCTTGGGATGCCTTGAACAGCTGCAGTGTGCCTGGAGCCCAGGGCTTCCTAGTTTTAAAAATCCTAGCCCTAGGCCTAAGCCTAACAGTAACCCTGGGAAGGTAAATCAGCCTGGTGTTAGGCATCTTGCCAAGGAAAAAGCCGTGAAAGCAGCCATGTTGTGGCACTTTTGCACTCCCTTTTGGATGCCTTTCACAGCTCCAGTGTGCCTGGAACTCAGGGCTTCCTGACTTTAAAAATCCTAGCCCTAGGCCGAACCCCAACCCTAAGACGAGAAAGGCAAATCAGCCAGGAATTAGGCATGTCCCCAAGGAAAAAGCTGTGGAGGCAGGCATGTTGTGCTACTTTTGCGCTCTTCTTGGCTAGTCCTTCGCAGCTGCTGTGTTCTTGGAACTCAGGGCTTTCTGGTTAATAGAGCCCTTACCCTAGGCGTAACTCAAACCTTAACCCTAGGAAGGAAAATCAGCCTATGGTTCGGGATGGTCTCCTGGAAATATCAGTGGTGGCAGCCAAGTTGCGTCACTTTTGCGCTCCCCTTGGGATGCCTTTCGCAGCTGCAGTGTGCCTGGAGCCCAGGGCTTCCTGGTTTTAAAAGTCCTAGGCCTAAGCCTAACAGTAACCCTAGGAAGGTAAATCAGCCGGGTATTAGGGTTCTTCCTAAGGGAAAAGCCGTGAAAGCAGCCATGTTGTGGCACTTCTGCACTCCCTTTGGGATGCCTTTGGCAGATGAAGTAAGCCTGGAACTCAGGGCTTCCTGGTTAAAGAAATCCAAGCCCTAGGCTGAACCCTAACCCTAACCCTAGGCAGATAAATCAGCCTAGGTATAGGGATGGTGCCAAGGAAAAAGCTGTGAAAGCTGCCATGTTGTTGCACTTTTGTACTCCCCTTGGGATGCCTTGAACAGCTGCAGTGTGCCTGGAGCTAAGGGCTTCCTAGTTTTAAAAATCCTAGCCCTAGGCCTAAGCCTAACAGTAACCCTGGGAAGGTAAATCAGCCTGGTGTTAGGCATCTTGCCAAGGAAAAAGCCGTGAAAGCAGCCATGTTGTGGCACTTTTGCACTCCCTTTTGGATGCCTTTCACAGCTCCAGTGTGCCTGGAACTCAGGGCTTCCTGATTTTAAAAATCCTAGCCCTAGGCCGAACCCCAACCCTAAGACGAGAAAGGCAAATCAGCCAGGAATTAGGCATGTCCACAAGGAAAAAGCTGTGGAGGCAGGCATGTTGTGCTACTTTTGCGCTCTTCTTGGCTAGTCCTTCGCAGCTGCTGTGTTCTTGGAACTCAGGGCTTTCTGGTTAATAGACCCTTACCCTAGGCGTAACTCAAACCTTAAGCCTAGGAAGGAAAATCAGCCTATGGTTCGGGATGGTCTCATGGAAATATCAGTGGTGGCAGCCAAGTTGCGTCACTTTTGCGCTCCCCTTGGGATGCCTTTCGCAGCTGCAGTGTGCCTGGAGCCCAGGGCTTCCTGGTTTTAAAAGTCCTAGGCCTAAGCCTAACAGTAACCCTAGGAAGGTAAATCAGCCGGGTATTAGGGTTCTTCCTAAGGGAAAAGCCGTGAAAGCAGCCATGTTGTGGCACTTCTGCACTCCCTTTGGGATGCCTTTGGCAGATGAAGTAAGCCTGGAACTCAGGGCTTCCTGGTTAAAAAAATCCAAGCCCTAGGCTGAACCCTAACCCTAACCCTAGGCAGATAAATCAGCCTAGGTATAGGGATGGTGCCAAGGAAAAAGCTGTGAAAGCTGCCATGTTGTTGCACTTTTGTACTCCCCTTGGGATGCCTTGAACAGCTGCAGTGTGCCTGGAGCCCAGGGCTTCCTAGTTTTAAAAATCCTAGCCCTAGGCCTAAGCCTAACAGTAACCCTGGGAAGGTAAATCAGCCTGGTGTTAGGCATCTTGCCAAGGAAAAAGCCGTGAAAGCAGCCATGTTGTGGCACTTTTGCACTCCCTTTTGGATGCCTTTCACAGCTCCAGTGTGCCTGGAACTCAGGGCTTCCTGACTTTAAAAATCCTAGCCCTAGGCCGAACCCCAACCCTAAGACGAGAAAGGCAAATCAGCCAGGAATTAGGCATGTCCCCAAGGAAAAAGCTGTGGAGGCAGGCATGTTGTGCTACTTTTGCGCTCTTCTTGGCTAGTCCTTCGCAGCTGCTGTGTTCTTGGAACTCAGGGCTTTCTGGTTAATAGAGCCCTTACCCTAGGCGTAACTCAAACCTTAACCCTAGGAAGGAAAATCAGCCTATGGTTCGGGATGGTCTCCTGGAAATATCAGTGGTGGCAGCCAAGTTGCGTCACTTTTGCGCTCCCCTTGGGATGCCTTTCGCAGCTGCAGTGTGCCTGGAGCCCAGGGCTTCCTGGTTTTAAAAGTCCTAGGCCTAAGCCTAACAGTAACCCTAGGAAGGTAAATCAGCCGGGTATTAGGGTTCTTCCTAAGGGAAAAGCCGTGAAAGCAGCCATGTTGTGGCACTTCTGCACTCCCTTTGGGATGCCTTTGGCAGATGAAGTAAGCCTGGAACTCAGGGCTTCCTGGTTAAAAAAATCCAAGCCCTAGGCTGAACCCTAACCCTAACCCTAGGCAGATAAATCAGCCTAGGTATAGGGATGGTGCCAAGGAAAAAGCTGTGAAAGCTGCCATGTTGTTGCACTTTTGTACTCCCCTTGGGATGCCTTGAACAGCTGCAGTGTGCCTGGAGCTAAGGGCTTCCTAGTTTTAAAAATCCTAGCCCTAGGCCTAAGCCTAACAGTAACCCTGGGAAGGTAAATCAGCCTGGTGTTAGGCATCTTGCCAAGGAAAAAGCCGTGAAAGCAGCCATGTTGTGGCACTTTTGCACTCCCTTTTGGATGCCTTTCACAGCTGCAGTGTGCCTGGAACTCAGGGCTTCCTGCTTTTAAAAATCCTAGCCCTAGGCCGAACCCCAACCCTAAGACGAGAAAGGCAAATCAGCCAGGAATTAGGCATGTCCACAAGGAAAAAGCTGTGGAGGCAGGCATGTTGTGCTACTTTTGCGCTCTTCTTGGCTAGTCCTTCGCAGCTGCTGTGTTCTTGGAACTCAGGGCTTTCTGGTTAATAGAGCCCTTACCCTAGGCGTAACTCAAACCTTAACCCTAGGAAGGAAAATCAGCCTATGGTTCGGGATGGTCTCATGGAAATATCAGTGGTGGCAGCCATGTTGCGTCACTTTTGCGCTCCCCTTGGGATGCCTTTCGCAGCTGCAGTGTGCCTGGAGCCCAGGGCTTCCTGGTTTTAAAAGTCCTAGGCCTAAGCCTAACAGTAACCCTAGGAAGGTAAATCAGCCGGGTATTAGGGTTCTTCCTAAGGGAAAAGCCGTGAAAGCAGCCATATTGTGGCACTTCTGCACTCCCTTTGGGATGCCTTTGGCAGATGAAGTAAGCCTGGAACTCAGGGCTTCCTGGTTAAAGAAATCCAAGCCCTAGGCTGAACCCTAACCCTAACCCTAGGCAGATAAATCAGCCTAGGTATAGAGATGGTGCCAAGGAAAAAGCTGTGAAAGCTGCCATGTTGTTGCACTTTTGTACTCCCCTTGGGATGCCTTGAACAGCTGCAGTGTGCCTGGAGCTAAGGGCTTCCTAGTTTTAAAAATCCTAGCCCTAGGCCTAAGCCTAACAGTAACCCTGGGAAGGTAAATCAGCCTGGTGTTAGGCGTCTTGCCAAGGAAAAAGCCGTGAAAGCAGCCATGTTGTGGCACTTTTGCACTCCCTTTTGGATGCCTTTCACAGCTGCAGTGTGCCTGGAACTCAGGGCTTCCTGATTTTAAAAATCCTAACCCTAGGCCGAACCCCAACCCTAAGACGAGAAAGGCAAATCAGCCAGGAATTAGGCATGTCCCCAAGGAAAAAGCTGTGGAGGCAGGCATGTTGTGCTACTTTTGCGCTCTTCTTGGCTAGTCCTTCGCAGCTGCTGTGTTCTTGGAACTCAGGGCTTTCTGGTTAATAGACCCTTACCCTAGGCGTAACTCAAACCTTAACCCTAGGAAGGAAAATCAGCCTATGGTTCGGGATGGTCTCATGGAAATATCAGTGGTGGCAGCCAAGTTGCGTCATTTTTGCGCTCCCCTTGGGATGCCTTTCGCAGCTGCAGTGTGCCTGGAGCCCAGGGCTTCCTGGTTTTAAAAGTCCTAGGCCTAAGCCTAACAGTAACCCTAGGAAGGTAAATCAGCCGGGTATTAGGGTTCTTCCTAAGGGAAAAGCCGTGAAAGCAGCCATGTTGTGGCACTTCTGCACTCCCTTTGGGATGCCTTTGGCAGATGAAGTAAGCCTGGAACTCAGGGCTTCCTGGTTAAAAAAATCCAAGCCCTAGGCTGAACCCTAACCCTAACCCTAGGCAGATAAATCAGCCTAGGTATAGGGATGGTGCCAAGGAAAAAGCTGTGAAAGCTGCCATGTTGTTGCACTTTTGTACTCCCCTTGGGATGCCTTGAACAGCTGCAGTGTGCCTGGAGCTAAGGGCTTCCTAGTTTTAAAAATCCTAGCCCTAGGCCTAAGCCTAACAGTAACCCTGGGAAGGTAAATCAGCCTGGTGTTAGGCATCTTGCCAAGGAAAAAGCCGTGAAAGCAGCCATGTTGTGGCACTTTTGCACTCCCTTTTGGATGCCTTTCACAGCTGCAGTGTGCCTGGAACTCAGGGCTTCCTGACTTTAAAAATCCTAGCCCTAGGCCGAACCCCAACCCTAAGACGAGAAAGGCAAATCAGCCAGGAATTAGGCATGTCCCCAAGGAAAAAGCTGTGGAGGCAGGCATGTTGTGCTACTTTTGCGCTCTTCTTGGCTAGTCCTTCGCAGCTGCTGTGTTCTTGGAACTCAGGGCTTTCTGGTTAATAGACCCTTACCCGAGGCGTAACTCAAACCTTAAGCCTAGGAAGGAAAATCAGCCTATGGTTCGGGATGGTCTCATGGAAATATCAGTGGTGGCAGCCAAGTTGCGTCATTTTTGCGCTCCCCTTGGGATGCCGTTCGCAGCTGCAGTGTGCCTGGAGCCCAGGGCTTCCTGGTTTTAAAAGTCCTAGGCCTAAGCCTAACAGTAACCCTAGGAAGGTAAATCAGCCGGGTATTAGGGTTCTTCCTAAGGGAAAAGCCGTGAAAGCAGCCATGTTGTGGCACTTCTGCACTCCCTTTGGGATGCCTTTGGCAGATGAAGTAAGCCTGGAACTCAGGGCTTCCTGGTTAAAAAAATCCAAGCCCTAGGCTGAACCCTAACCCTAACCCTAGGCAGATAAATCAGCCTAGGTATAGGGATGGTGCCAAGGAAAAAGCTGTGAAAGCTGCCATGTTGTTGCACTTTTGTACTCCCCTTGGGATGCCTTGAACAGCTGCAGTGTGCCTGGAGCTAAGGGCTTCCTAGTTTTAAAAATCCTAGCCCTAGGCCTAAGCCTAACAGTAACCCTGGGAAGGTAAATCAGCCTGGTGTTAGGCATCTTGCCAAGGAAAAAGCCGTGAAAGCAGCCATGTTGTGGCACTTTTGCACTCCCTTTTGGATGCCTTTCACAGCTGCAGTGTGCCTGGAACTCAGGGCTTCCTGACTTTAAAAATCCTAGCCCTAGGCCGAACCCCAACCCTAAGACGAGAAAGGCAAATCAGCCAGGAATTAGGCATGTCCCCAAGGAAAAAGCTGTGGAGGCAGGCATGTTGTGCTACTTTTGCGCTCTTCTTGGCTAGTCCTTCGCAGCTGCTGTGTTCTTGGAACTCAGGGCTTTCTGGTTAATAGACCCTTACCCTAGGCGTAACTCAAACCTTAACCCTAGGAAGGAAAATCAGCCTATGGTTCCGGATGGTCTCATGGAAATATCAGTGGTGGCAGCCAAGTTGCGTCACTTTTGCGCTCCCCTTGGATGCCTTTTGCAGCTGCAGTGTGCCTGGAGCCCAGGGCTTCCTGGTTTTAAAAGTCCTAGGCCTAAGCCTAACAGTAACCCTAGGAAGGTAAATCAGCCGGGTATTAGGCGTCTTGACAAGGAAAAAGCCGTGAAAGCAGCCATGTTGTGGCACTTTTGCACTCCCTTTTGGATGCCTTTCACATCTGCAGTGTGCCTGGAACTCAGGGCTTCCTGATTTTAAAAATCCTAGCCCTAGGCCGAACCCCAACCCTAAGACGAGAAAGGCAAATCAGCCAGGAATTAGGCATGTCCCCAAGGAAAAAGCTGTGGAGGCAGGCATGTTGTGCTACTTTTGCGCTCTTCTTGGCTAGTCCTTCGCAGCTGCTGTGTTCTTGGAACTCAGGGCTTTCTGGTTAATAGAGCCCTTACCCTAGGCGTAACTCAAACCTTAACCCTAGGAAGGAAAATCAGCCTATGGTTCGGGATGGTCTCATGGAAATATCAGTGGTGGCAGCCAAGTTGCGTCATTTTTGCGCTCCCCTTGGGATGCCTTTCGCAGCTGCAGTGTGCCTGGAGCCCAGGGCTTCCTGGTTTTAAAAGTCCTAGGCCTAAGCCTAACAGTAACCCTAGGAAGGTAAATCAGCCGGGTATTAGGGTTCTTCCTAAGGGAAAAGCCGTGAAAGCAGCCATGTTGTGGCACTTCTGCACTCCCTTTGGGATGCCTTTGGCAGATGAAGTAAGCCTGGAACTCAGGGCTTCCTGGTTAAAGAAATCCAAGCCCTAGGCTGAACCCTAACCCTAACCCTAGGCAGATAAATCAGCCTAGGTATAGGGATGGTGCCAAGGAAAAAGCTGTGAAAGCTGCCATGTTGTTGCACTTTTGTACTCCCCTTGGGATGCCTTGAACAGCTGCAGTGTGCCTGGAGCTAAGGGCTTCCTAGTTTTAAAAATCCTAGCCCTAGGCCTAAGCCTAACAGTAACCCTGGGAAGGTAAATCAGCCTGGTGTTAGGCGTCTTGCCAAGGAAAAAGCCGTGAAAGCAGCCATGTTGTGGCACTTTTGCACTCCCTTTTGGATGCCTTTCACAGCTCCAGTGTGCCTGGAACTCAGGGCTTCCTGATTTTAAAAATCCTAACCCTAGGCCGAACCCCAACACTAAGACGAGAAAGGCAAATCAGCCAGGAATTAGGCATGTCCACAAGGAAAAAGCTGTGGAGGCAGGCATGTTGTGCTACTTTTGCGCTCTTCTTGGCTAGTCCTTCGCAGCTGCTGTGTTCTTGGAACTCAGGGCTTTCTGGTTAATAGACCCTTACCCTAGGCGTAACTCAAACCTTAACCCTAGGAAGGAAAATCAGCCTATGGTTCGGGATGGTCTCATGGAAATATCAGTGGTGGCAGCCAAGTTGCGTCATTTTTGCGCTCCCCTTGGGATGCCTTTCGCAGCTGCAGTGTGCCTGGAGCCCAGGGCTTCCTGGTTTTAAAAGTCCTAGGCCTAAGCCTAACAGTAACCCTAGGAAGGTAAATCAGCCGGGTATTAGGGTTCTTCCTAAGGGAAAAGCCGTGAAAGCAGCCATGTTGTGGCACTTCTGCACTCCCTTTGGGATGCCTTTGGCAGATGAAGTAAGCCTGGAACTCAGGGCTTCCTGGTTAAAAAAATCCAAGCCCTAGGCTGAACCCTAACCCTAACCCTAGGCAGATAAATCAGCCTAGGTATAGGGATGGTGCCAAGGAAAAAGCTGTGAAAGCTGCCATGTTGTTGCACTTTTGTACTCCCCTTGGGATGCCTTGAACAGCTGCAGTGTGCCTGGAGCCCAGGGCTTCATAGTTTTAAAAATCCTAGCCCTAGGCCGAACCCCAACCCTAAGACGAGAAAGGCAAATCAGCCAGGAATTAGGCATGTCCACAAGGAAAAAGCTGTGGAGGCAGGCATGTTGTGCTACTTTTGCGCTCTTCTTGGCTAGTCCTTCGCAGCTGCTGTGTTCTTGGAACTCAGGGCTTTCTGGTTAATAGAGCCCTTACCCTAGGCGTAACTCAAACCTTAACCCTAGGAAGGAAAATCAGCCTATGGTTCGGGATGGTCTCATGGAAATATCAGTGGTGGCAGCCAAGTTGCGTCATTTTTGCGCTCCCCTTGGGATGCCTTTCGCAGCTGCAGTGTGCCTGGAGCCCAGGGCTTCCTGGTTTTAAAAGTCCTAGGCCTAAGCCTAACAGTAACCCTAGGAAGGTAAATCAGCCGGGTATTAGGGTTCTTCCTAAGGGAAAAGCCGTGAAAGCAGCCATGTTGTGGCACTTCTGCACTCCCTTTGGGATGCCTTTGGCAGATGAAGTAAGCCTGGAACTCAGGGCTTCCTGGTTAAAGAAATCCAAGCCCTAGGCTGAACCCTAACCCTAACCCTAGGCAGATAAATCAGCCTAGGTATAGGGATGGTGCCAAGGAAAAAGCTGTGAAAGCTGCCATGTTGTTGCACTTTTGTACTCCCCTTGGGATGCCTTGAACAGCTGCAGTGTGCCTGGAGCTAAGGGCTTCCTAGTTTTAAAAATCCTAGCCCTAGGCCTAAGCCTAACAGTAACCCTGGGAAGGTAAATCAGCCTGGTGTTAGGCGTCTTGCCAAGGAAAAAGCCGTGAAAGCAGCCATGTTGTGGCACTTTTGCACTCCCTTTTGGATGCCTTTCACAGCTCCAGTGTGCCTGGAACTCAGGGCTTCCTGATTTTAAAAATCCTAACCCTAGGCCGAACCCCAACACTAAGACGAGAAAGGCAAATCAGCCAGGAATTAGGCATGTCCCCAAGGAAAAAGCTGTGGAGGCAGGCATGTTGTGGTACTTTTGCGCTCTTCTTGGGTAGTCCTTCGCAGCTGCTGTGTTCTTGGAACTCAGGGCTTTCTGGTTAATAGACCCTTACCCTAGGCGTAACTCAAACCTTAACCCTAGGAAGGAAAATCAGCCTATGGTTCGGGATGGTCTCATGGAAATATCAGTGGTGGCAGCCAAGTTGCGTCATTTTTGCGCTCCCCTTGGGATGCCTTTCGCAGCTGCAGTGTGCCTGGAGCCCAGGGCTTCCTGGTTTTAAAAGTCCTAGGCCTAAGCCTAACAGTAACCCTAGGAAGGTAAATCAGCCGGGTATTAGGGTTCTTCCTAAGGGAAAAGCCGTGAAAGCAGCCATGTTGTGGCACTTCTGCACTCCCTTTGGGATGCCTTTGGCAGATGAAGTAAGCCTGGAACTCAGGGCTTCCTGGTTAAAAAAATCCAAGCCCTAGGCTGAACCCTAACCCTAACCCTAGGCAGATAAATCAGCCTAGGTATAGGGATGGTGCCAAGGAAAAAGCTGTGAAAGCTGCCATGTTGTTGCACTTTTGTACTCCCCTTGGGATGCCTTGAACAGCTGCAGTGTGCCTGGAGCTAAGGGCTTCCTAGTTTTAAAAATCCTAGCCCTAGGCCTAAGCCTAACAGTAACCCTGGGAAGGTAAATCAGCCTGGTGTTAGGCATCTTGCCAAGGAAAAAGCCGTGAAAGCAGCCATGTTGTGGCACTTTTGCACTCCCTTTTGGATGCCTTTCACAGCTGCAGTGTGCCTGGAACTCAGGGCTTCCTGACTTTAAAAATCCTAGCCCTAGGCCGAACCCCAACCCTAAGACGAGAAAGGCAAATCAGCCAGGAATTAGGCATGTCCCCAAGGAAAAAGCTGTGGAGGCAGGCATGTTGTGCTACTTTTGCGCTCTTCTTGGCTAGTCCTTCGCAGCTGCTGTGTTCTTGGAACTCAGGGCTTTCTGGTTAATAGACCCTTACCCGAGGCGTAACTCAAACCTTAAGCCTAGGAAGGAAAATCAGCCTATGGTTCGGGATGGTCTCATGGAAATATCAGTGGTGGCAGCCAAGTTGCGTCATTTTTGTGCTCCCCTTGGGATGCCGTTCGCAGCTGCAGTGTGCCTGGAGCCCAGGGCTTCCTGGTTTTAAAAGTCCTAGGCCTAAGCCTAACAGTAACCCTAGGAAGGTAAATCAGCCGGGTATTAGGGTTCTTCCTAAGGGAAAAGCCGTGAAAGCAGCCATGTTGTGGCACTTCTGCACTCCCTTTGGGATGCCTTTGGCAGATGAAGTAAGCCTGGAACTCAGGGCTTCCTGGTTAAAGAAATCCAAGCCCTAGGCTGAACCCTAACCCTAACCCTAGGCAGATAAATCAGCCTAGGTATAGGGATGGTGCCAAGGAAAAAGCTGTGAAAGCTGCCATGTTGTTGCACTTTTGTACTCCCCTTGGGATGCCTTGAACAGCTGCAGTGTGCCTGGAGCTAAGGGCTTCCTAGTTTTAAAAATCCTAGCCCTAGGCCTAAGCCTAACAGTAACCCTGGGAAGGTAAATCAGCCTGGTGTTAGGCATCTTGCCAAGGAAAAAGCCGTGAAAGCAGCCATGTTGTGGCACTTTTGCACTCCCTTTTGGATGCCTTTCACAGCTCCAGTGTGCCTGGAACTCAGGGCTTCCTGATTTTAAAAATCCTAGCCCTAGGCCGAACCCCAACCCTAAGACGAGAAAGGCAAATCAGCCAGGAATTAGGCATGTCCCCAAGGAAAAAGCTGTGGAGGCAGGCATGTTGTGCTACTTTTGCGCTCTTCTTGGCTAGTCCTTCGCAGCTGCTGTGTTCTTGGAACTCAGGGCTTTCTGGTTAATAGACCCTTACCCTAGGCGTAACTCAAACCTTAACCCTAGGAAGGAAAATCAGCCTATGGTTCCGGATGGTCTCATGGAAATATCAGTGGTGGCAGCCAAGTTGCGTCACTTTTGCGCTCCCCTTGGATGCCTTTTGCAGCTGCAGTGTGCCTGGAGCCCAGGGCTTCCTGGTTTTAAAAGTCCTAGGCCTAAGCCTAACAGTAACCCTAGGAAGGTAAATCAGCCGGGTATTAGGCGTCTTGACAAGGAAAAAGCCGTGAAAGCAGCCATGTTGTGGCACTTTTGCACTCCCTTTTGGATGCCTTTCACAGCTGCAGTGTGCCTGGAACTCAGGGCTTCCTGATTTTAAAAATCCTAGCCCTAGGCCGAACCCCAACCCTAAGACGAGAAAGGCAAATCAGCCAGGAATTAGGCATGTCCACAAGGAAAAAGCTGTGGAGGCAGGCATGTTGTGCTACTTTTGCGCTCTTCTTGGCTAGTCCTTCGCAGCTGCTGTGTTCTTGGAACTCAGGGCTTTCTGGTTAATAGAGCCCTTACCCTAGGCGTAACTCAAACCTTAACCCTAGGAAGGAAAATCAGCCTATGGTTCGGGATGGTCTCATGGAAATATCAGTGGTGGCAGCCAAGTTGCGTCATTTTTGCGCTCCCCTTGGGATGCCTTTCGCAGCTGCAGTGTGCCTGGAGCCCAGGGCTTCCTGGTTTTAAAAGTCCTAGGCCTAAGCCTAACAGTAACCCTAGGAAGGTAAATCAGCCGGGTATTAGGGTTCTTCCTAAGGGAAAAGCCGTGAAAGCAGCCATGTTGTGGCACTTCTGCACTCCCTTTGGGATGCCTTTGGCAGATGAAGTAAGCCTGGAACTCAGGGCTTCCTGGTTAAAGAAATCCAAGCCCTAGGCTGAACCCTAACCCTAACCCTAGGCAGATAAATCAGCCTAGGTATAGGGATGGTGCCAAGGAAAAAGCTGTGAAAGCTGCCATGTTGTTGCACTTTTGTACTCCCCTTGGGATGCCTTGAACAGCTGCAGTGTGCCTGGAGCTAAGGGCTTCCTAGTTTTAAAAATCCTAGCCCTAGGCCTAAGCCTAACAGTAACCCTGGGAAGGTAAATCAGCCTGGTGTTAGGCGTCTTGCCAAGGAAAAAGCCGTGAAAGCAGCCATGTTGTGGCACTTTTGCACTCCCTTTTGGATGCCTTTCACAGCTCCAGTGTGCCTGGAACTCAGGGCTTCCTGATTTTAAAAATCCTAACCCTAGGCCGAACCCCAACACTAAGACGAGAAAGGCAAATCAGCCAGGAATTAGGCATGTCCCCAAGGAAAAAGCTGTGGAGGCAGGCATGTTGTGGTACTTTTGCGCTCTTCTTGGGTAGTCCTTCGCAGCTGCTGTGTTCTTGGAACTCAGGGCTTTCTGGTTAATAGACCCTTACCCTAGGCGTAACTCAAACCTTAACCCTAGGAAGGAAAATCAGCCTATGGTTCGGGATGGTCTCATGGAAATATCAGTGGTGGCAGCCAAGTTGCGTCATTTTTGCGCTCCCCTTGGGATGCCTTTCGCAGCTGCAGTGTGCCTGGAGCCCAGGGCTTCCTGGTTTTAAAAGTCCTAGGCCTAAGCCTAACAGTAACCCTAGGAAGGTAAATCAGCCGGGTATTAGGGTTCTTCCTAAGGGAAAAGCCGTGAAAGCAGCCATGTTGTGGCACTTCTGCACTCCCTTTGGGATGCCTTTGGCAGATGAAGTAAGCCTGGAACTCAGGGCTTCCTGGTTAAAAAAATCCAAGCCCTAGGCTGAACCCTAACCCTAACCCTAGGCAGATAAATCAGCCTAGGTATAGGGATGGTGCCAAGGAAAAAGCTGTGAAAGCTGCCATGTTGTTGCACTTTTGTACTCCCCTTGGGATGCCTTGAACAGCTGCAGTGTGCCTGGAGCCCAGGGCTTCCTAGTTTTAAAAATCCTAGCCCTAGGCCTAAGCCTAACAGTAACCCTGGGAAGGTAAATCAGCCTGGTGTTAGGCATCTTGCCAAGGAAAAAGCCGTGAAAGCAGCCATGTTGTGGCACTTTTGCACTCCCTTTTGGATGCCTTTCACAGCTGCAGTGTGCCTGGAACTCAGGGCTTCCTGACTTTAAAAATCCTAGCCCTAGGCCGAACCCCAACCCTAAGACGAGAAAGGCAAATCAGCCAGGAATTAGGCATGTCCCCAAGGAAAAAGCTGTGGAGGCAGGCATGTTGTGCTACTTTTGCGCTCTTCTTGGCTAGTCCTTCGCAGCTGCTGTGTTCTTGGAACTCAGGGCTTTCTGGTTAATAGACCCTTACCCTAGGCGTAACTCAAACCTTAACCCTAGGAAGGAAAATCAGCCTATGGTTCCGGATGGTCTCATGGAAATATCAGTGGTGGCAGCCAAGTTGCGTCACTTTTGCGCTCCCCTTGGATGCCTTTTGCAGCTGCAGTGTGCCTGGAGCCCAGGGCTTCCTGGTTTTAAAAGTCCTAGGCCTAAGCCTAACAGTAACCCTAGGAAGGTAAATCAGCCGGGTATTAGGCGTCTTGACAAGGAAAAAGCCGTGAAAGCAGCCATGTTGTGGCACTTTTGCACTCCCTTTTGGATGCCTTTCACAGCTCCAGTGTGCCTGGAACTCAGGGCTTCCTGATTTTAAAAATCCTAGCCCTAGGCCGAACCCCAACCCTAAGACGAGAAAGGCAAATCAGCCAGGAATTAGGCATGTCCCCAAGGAAAAAGCTGTGGAGGCAGGCATGTTGTGCTACTTTTGCGCTCTTCTTGGCTAGTCCTTCGCAGCTGCTGTGTTCTTGGAACTCAGGGCTTTCTGGTTAATAGAGCCCTTACCCTAGGCGTAACTCAAACCTTAAGCCTAGGAAGGAAAATCAGCCTATGGTTCGGGATGGTCTCATGGAAATATCAGTGGTGGCAGCCAAGTTGCGTCATTTTTGCGCTCCCCTTGGGATGCCTTTCGCAGCTGCAGTGTGCCTGGAGCCCAGGGCTTCCTGGTTTTAAAAGTCCTAGGCCTAAGCCTAACAGTAACCCTAGGAAGGTAAATCAGCCGGGTATTAGGGTTCTTCCTAAGGGAAAAGCCGTGAAAGCAGCCATGTTGTGGCACTTCTGCACTCCCTTTGGGATGCCTTTGGCAGATGAAGTAAGCCTGGAACTCAGGGCTTCCTGGTTAAAGAAATCCAAGCCCTAGGCTGAACCCTAACCCTAACCCTAGGCAGATAAATCAGCCTAGGTATAGGGATGGTGCCAAGGAAAAAGCTGTGAAAGCTGCCATGTTGTTGCACTTTTGTACTCCCCTTGGGATGCCTTGAACAGCTGCAGTGTGCCTGGAGCTAAGGGCTTCCTAGTTTTAAAAATCCTAGCCCTAGGCCTAAGCCTAACAGTAACCCTGGGAAGGTAAATCAGCCGGGTATTAGGCGTCTTGCCAAGGAAAAAGCCGTGAAAGCAGCCATGTTGTGGCACTTTTGCACTCCCTTTTGGATGCCTTTCACAGCTCCAGTGTGCCTGGAACTCAGGGCTTCCTGATTTTAAAAATCCTAACCCTAGGCCGAACCCCAACACTAAGACGAGAAAGGCAAATCAGCCAGGAATTAGGCATGTCCCCAAGGAAAAAGCTGTGGAGGCAGGCATGTTGTGGTACTTTTGCGCTCTTCTTGGGTAGTCCTTCGCAGCTGCTGTGTTCTTGGAACTCAGGGCTTTCTGGTTAATAGACCCTTACCCTAGGCGTAACTCAAACCTTAACCCTAGGAAGGAAAATCAGCCTATGGTTCGGGATGGTCTCATGGAAATATCAGTGGTGGCAGCCAAGTTGCGTCATTTTTGCGCTCCCCTTGGGATGCCTTTCGCAGCTGCAGTGTGCCTGGAGCCCAGGGCTTCCTGGTTTTAAAAGTCCTAGGCCTAAGCCTAACAGTAACCCTAGGAAGGTAAATCAGCCGGGTATTAGGGTTCTTCCTAAGGGAAAAGCCGTGAAAGCAGCCATGTTGTGGCACTTCTGCACTCCCTTTGGGATGCCTTTGGCAGATGAAGTAAGCCTGGAACTCAGGGCTTCCTGGTTAAAAAAATCCAAGCCCTAGGCTGAACCCTAACCCTAACCCTAGGCAGATAAATCAGCCTAGGTATAGGGATGGTGCCAAGGAAAAAGCTGTGAAAGCTGCCATGTTGTTGCACTTTTGTACTCCCCTTGGGATGCCTTGAACAGCTGCAGTGTGCCTGGAGCCCAGGGCTTCATAGTTTTAAAAATCCTAGCCCTAGGCCTAAGCCTAACAGTAACCCTGGGAAGGTAAATCAGCCTGGTGTTAGGCTTCTTGCCAAGGAAAAAGCCGTGAAAGCAGCCATGTTGTGGCACTTTTGCACTCCCTTTTGGATGCCTTTCACAGCTGCAGTGTGCCTGGAACTCAGGGCTTCCTGCTTTTAAAAATCCTAGCCCTAGGCCGAACCCCAACCCTAAGACGAGAAAGGCAAATCAGCCAGGAATTAGGCATGTCCACAAGGAAAAAGCTGTGGAGGCAGGCATGTTGTGCTACTTTTGCGCTCTTCTTGGCTAGTCCTTCGCAGCTGCTGTGTTCTTGGAACTCAGGGCTTTCTGGTTAATAGAGCCCTTACCCTAGGCGTAACTCAAACCTTAACCCTAGGAAGGAAAATCAACCTATGGTTCGGGATGGTCTCATGGAAATATCAGTGGTGGCAGCCAAGTTGCGTCACTTTTGCGCTCCCCTTGGGATGCCTTTCGCAGCTGCAGTGTGCCTGGAGCCCAGGGCTTCCTGGTTTTAAAAGTCCTAGGCCTAAGCCTAACAGTAACCCTAGGAAGGTAAATCAGCCGGGTATTAGGGTTCTTCCTAAGGGAAAAGCCGTGAAAGCAGCCATGTTGTGGCACTTCTGCACTCCCTTTGGGATGCCTTTGGCAGATGAAGTAAGCCTGGAACTCAGGGCTTCCTGGTTAAAAAAATCCAAGCCCTAGGCTGAACCCTAACCCTAACCCTAGGCAGATAAATCAGCCTAGGTATAGGGATGGTGCCAAGGAAAAAGCTGTGAAAGCTGCCATGTTGTTGCACTTTTGTACTCCCCTTGGGATGCCTTGAACAGCTGCAGTGTGCCTGGAGCCCAGGGCTTCCTAGTTTTAAAAATCCTAGCCCTAGGCCTAAGCCTAACAGTAACCCTGGGAAGGTAAATCAGCCTGGTGTTAGGCATCTTGCCAAGGAAAAAGCCGTGAAAGCAGCCATGTTGTGGCACTTTTGCACTCCCTTTTGGATGCCTTTCACAGCTGCAGTGTGCCTGGAACTCAGGGCTTCCTGACTTTAAAAATCCTAGCCCTAGGCCGAACCCCAACCCTAAGACGAGAAAGGCAAATCAGCCAGGAATTAGGCATGTCCCCAAGGAAAAAGCTGTGGAGGCAGCCATGTTGTGGTACTTTTGCGCTCTTCTTGGCTAGTCCTTCGCAGCTGCTGTGTTCTTGGAACTCAGGGCTTTCTGGTTAATAGAGCCCTTACCCTAGGCGTAACTCAAACCTTAACCCTAGGAAGGAAAATCAGCCTATGGTTCGGGATGGTCTCCTGGAAATATCAGTGGTGGCAGCCAAGTTGCGTCATTTTTGCGCTCCCCTTGGGATGCCTTTCGCAGCTGCAGTGTGCCTGGAGCCCAGGGCTTCCTGGTTTTAAAAGTCCTAGGCCTAAGCCTAACAGTAACCCTAGGAAGGTAAATCAGCCGGGTATTAGGGTTCTTCCTAAGGGAAAAGCCGTGAAAGCGGCCATGTTGTGGCACTTCTGCACTCCCTTTGGGATGCCTTTGGCAGATGAAGTAAGCCTGGAACTCAGGGCTTCCTGGTTAAAAAAATCCAAGCCCTAGGCTGAACCCTAACCCTAACCCTAGGCAGATAAATCAGCCTAGGTATAGGGATGGTGCCAAGGAAAAAGCTGTGAAAGCTGCCATGTTGTTGCACTTTTGTACTCCCCTTGGGATGCCTTGAACAGCTGCAGTGTGCCTGGAGCCCAGGGCTTCATAGTTTTAAAAATCCTAGCCCTAGGCCTAAGCCTAACAGTAACCCTGGGAAGGTAAATCAGCCTGGTGTTAGGCTTCTTGCCAAGGAAAAAGCCGTGAAAGCAGCCATGTTGTGGCACTTTTGCACTCCCTTTTGGATGCCTTTCACAGCTGCAGTGTGCCTGGAACTCAGGGCTTCCTGCTTTTAAAAATCCTAGCCCTAGGCCGAACCCCAACCCTAAGACGAGAAAGGCAAATCAGCCAGGAATTAGGCATGTCCACAAGGAAAAAGCTGTGGAGGCAGGCATGTTGTGCTACTTTTGCGCTCTTCTTGGCTAGTCCTTCGCAGCTGCTGTGTTCTTGGAACTCAGGGCTTTCTGGTTAATAGACCCTTACCCTAGGCGTAACTCAAACCTTAAGCCTAGGAAGGAAAATCAGCCTATGGTTCGGGATGGTCTCATGGAAATATCAGTGGTGGCAGCCAAGTTGCGTCACTTTTGCGCTCCCCTTGGGATGCCTTTCGCAGCTGCAGTGTGCCTGGAGCCCAGGGCTTCCTGGTTTTAAAAGTCCTAGGCCTAAGCCTAACAGTAACCCTAGGAAGGTAAATCAGCCGGGTATTAGGGTTCTTCCTAAGGGAAAAGCCGTGAAAGCAGCCATGTTGTGGCACTTCTGCACTCCCTTTGGGATGCCTTTGGCAGATGAAGTAAGCCTGGAACTCAGGGCTTCCTGGTTAAAAAAATCCAAGCCCTAGGCTGAACCCTAACCCTAACCCTAGGCAGATAAATCAGCCTAGGTATAGGGATGGTGCCAAGGAAAAAGCTGTGAAAGCTGCCATGTTGTTGCACTTTTGTACTCCCCTTGGGATGCCTTGAACAGCTGCAGTGTGCCTGGAGCCCAGGGCTTCCTAGTTTTAAAAATCCTAGCCCTAGGCCTAAGCCTAACAGTAACCCTGGGAAGGTAAATCAGCCTGGTGTTAGGCATCTTGCCAAGGAAAAAGCCGTGAAAGCAGCCATGTTGTGGCACTTTTGCACTCCCTTTTGGATGCCTTTCACAGCTGCAGTGTGCCTGGAACTCAGGGCTTCCTGACTTTAAAAATCCTAGCCCTAGGCCGAACCCCAACCCTAAGACGAGAAAGGCAAATCAGCCAGGAATTAGGCATGTCCACAAGGAAAAAGCTGTGGAGGCAGGCATGTTGTGCTACTTTTGCGCTCTTCTTGGCTAGTCCTTCGCAGCTGCTGTGTTCTTGGAACTCAGGGCTTTCTGGTTAATAGAGCCCTTACCCTAGGCGTAACTCAAACCTTAACCCTAGGAAGGAAAATCAGCCTATGGTTCGGGATGGTCTCCTGGAAATATCAGTGGTGGCAGCCAAGTTGCGTCACTTTTGCGCTCCCCTTGGGATGCCTTTCGCAGCTGCAGTGTGCCTGGAGCCCAGGGCTTCCTGGTTTTAAAAGTCCTAGGCCTAAGCCTAACAGTAACCCTAGGAAGGTAAATCAGCCGGGTATTAGGGTTCTTCCTAAGGGAAAAGCCGTGAAAGCAGCCATGTTGTGGCACTTCTGCACTCCCTTTGGGATGCCTTTGGCAGATGAAGTAAGCCTGGAACTCAGGGCTTCCTGGTTAAAAAAATCCAAGCCCTAGGCTGAACCCTAACCCTAACCCTAGGCAGATAAATCAGCCTAGGTATAGGGATGGTGCCAAGGAAAAAGCTGTGAAAGCTGCCATGTTGTTGCACTTTTGTACTCCCCTTGGGATGCCTTGAACAGCTGCAGTGTGCCTGGAGCCCAGGGCTTCATAGTTTTAAAAATCCTAGCCCTAGGCCTAAGCCTAACAGTAACCCTGGGAAGGTAAATCAGCCTGGTGTTAGGCTTCTTGCCAAGGAAAAAGCCGTGAAAGCAGCCATGTTGTGGCACTTTTGCACTCCCTTTTGGATGCCTTTCACAGCTGCAGTGTGCCTGGAACTCAGGGCTTCCTGATTTTAAAAATCCTAGCCCTAGGCCGAACCCCAACCCTAAGACGAGAAAGGCAAATCAGCCAGGAATTAGGCATGTCCACAAGGAAAAAGCTGTGGAGGCAGGCATGTTGTGCTACTTTTGCGCTCTTCTTGGCTAGTTCTTCGCAGCTGCTGTGTTCTTGGAACTCAGGGCTTTCTGGTTAATAGAGCCCTTACCCTAGGCGTAACTCAAACCTTAACCCTAGGAAGGAAAATCAGCCTATGGTTCGGGATGGTCTCATGGAAATATCAGTGGTGGCAGCCATGTTGCGTCACTTTTGCGCTCCCCTTGGGATGCCTTTCGCAGCTGCAGTGTGCCTGGAGCCCAGGGCTTCCTGGTTTTAAAAGTCCTAGGCCTAAGCCTAACAGTAACCCTAGGAAGGTAAATCAGCCGGGTATTAGGGTTCTTCCTAAGGGAAAAGCCGTGAAAGCAGCCATGTTGTGGCACTTCTGCACTCCCTTTGGGATGCCTTTGGCAGATGAAGTAAGCCTGGAACTCAGGGCTTCCTGGTTAAAGAAATCCAAGCCCTAGGCTGAACCCTAACCCTAACCCTAGGCAGATAAATCAGCCTAGGTATAGAGATGGTGCCAAGGAAAAAGCTGTGAAAGCTGCCATGTTGTTGCACTTTTGTACTCCCCTTGGGATGCCTTGAACAGCTGCAGTGTGCCTGGAGCTAAGGGCTTCCTAGTTTTAAAAATCCTAGCCCTAGGCCTAAGCCTAACAGTAACCCTGGGAAGGTAAATCAGCCTGGTGTTAGGCGTCTTGCCAAGGAAAAAGCCGTGAAAGCAGCCATGTTGTGGCACTTTTGCACTCCCTTTTGGATGCCTTTCACAGCTGCAGTGTGCCTGGAACTCAGGGCTTCCTGATTTTAAAAATCCTAACCCTAGGCCGAACCCCAACCCTAAGACGAGAAAGGCAAATCAGCCAGGAATTAGGCATGTCCCCAAGGAAAAAGCTGTGGAGGCAGGCATGTTGTGCTACTTTTGCGCTCTTCTTGGCTAGTCCTTCGCAGCTGCTGTGTTCTTGGAACTCAGGGCTTTCTGGTTAATAGACCCTTACCCTAGGCGTAACTCAAACCTTAACCCTAGGAAGGAAAATCAGCCTATGGTTCGGGATGGTCTCATGGAAATATCAGTGGTGGCAGCCAAGTTGCGTCATTTTTGCGCTCCCCTTGGGATGCCTTTCGCAGCTGCAGTGTGCCTGGAGCCCAGGGCTTCCTGGTTTTAAAAGTCCTAGGCCTAAGCCTAACAGTAACCCTAGGAAGGTAAATCAGCCGGGTATTAGGGTTCTTCCTAAGGGAAAAGCCGTGAAAGCAGCCATGTTGTGGCACTTCTGCACTCCCTTTGGGATGCCTTTGGCAGATGAAGTAAGCCTGGAACTCAGGGCTTCCTGGTTAAAAAAATCCAAGCCCTAGGCTGAACCCTAACCCTAACCCTAGGCAGATAAATCAGCCTAGGTATAGGGATGGTGCCAAGGAAAAAGCTGTGAAAGCTGCCATGTTGTTGCACTTTTGTACTCCCCTTGGGATGCCTTGAACAGCTGCAGTGTGCCTGGAGCTAAGGGCTTCCTAGTTTTAAAAATCCTAGCCCTAGGCCTAAGCCTAACAGTAACCCTGGGAAGGTAAATCAGCCTGGTGTTAGGCATCTTGCCAAGGAAAAAGCCGTGAAAGCAGCCATGTTGTGGCACTTTTGCACTCCCTTTTGGATGCCTTTCACAGCTGCAGTGTGCCTGGAACTCAGGGCTTCCTGACTTTAAAAATCCTAGCCCTAGGCCGAACCCCAACCCTAAGACGAGAAAGGCAAATCAGCCAGGAATTAGGCATGTCCCCAAGGAAAAAGCTGTGGAGGCAGGCATGTTGTGCTACTTTTGCGCTCTTCTTGGCTAGTCCTTCGCAGCTGCTGTGTTCTTGGAACTCAGGGCTTTCTGGTTAATAGACCCTTACCCGAGGCGTAACTCAAACCTTAAGCCTAGGAAGGAAAATCAGCCTATGGTTCGGGATGGTCTCATGGAAATATCAGTGGTGGCAGCCAAGTTGCGTCATTTTTGTGCTCCCCTTGGGATGCCGTTCGCAGCTGCAGTGTGCCTGGAGCCCAGGGCTTCCTGGTTTTAAAAGTCCTAGGCCTAAGCCTAACAGTAACCCTAGGAAGGTAAATCAGCCGGGTATTAGGGTTCTTCCTAAGGGAAAAGCCGTGAAAGCAGCCATGTTGTGGCACTTCTGCACTCCCTTTGGGATGCCTTTGGCAGATGAAGTAAGCCTGGAACTCAGGGCTTCCTGGTTAAAGAAATCCAAGCCCTAGGCTGAACCCTAACCCTAACCCTAGGCAGATAAATCAGCCTAGGTATAGGGATGGTGCCAAGGAAAAAGCTGTGAAAGCTGCCATGTTGTTGCACTTTTGTACTCCCCTTGGGATGCCTTGAACAGCTGCAGTGTGCCTGGAGCTAAGGGCTTCCTAGTTTTAAAAATCCTAGCCCTAGGCCTAAGCCTAACAGTAACCCTGGGAAGGTAAATCAGCCTGGTGTTAGGCATCTTGCCAAGGAAAAAGCCGTGAAAGCAGCCATGTTGTGGCACTTTTGCACTCCCTTTTGGATGCCTTTCACAGCTCCAGTGTGCCTGGAACTCAGGGCTTCCTGATTTTAAAAATCCTAGCCCTAGGCCGAACCCCAACCCTAAGACGAGAAAGGCAAATCAGCCAGGAATTAGGCATGTCCCCAAGGAAAAAGCTGTGGAGGCAGGCATGTTGTGCTACTTTTGCGCTCTTCTTGGCTAGTCCTTCGCAGCTGCTGTGTTCTTGGAACTCAGGGCTTTCTGGTTAATAGACCCTTACCCTAGGCGTAACTCAAACCTTAACCCTAGGAAGGAAAATCAGCCTATGGTTCCGGATGGTCTCATGGAAATATCAGTGGTGGCAGCCAAGTTGCGTCACTTTTGCGCTCCCCTTGGATGCCTTTTGCAGCTGCAGTGTGCCTGGAGCCCAGGGCTTCCTGGTTTTAAAAGTCCTAGGCCTAAGCCTAACAGTAACCCTAGGAAGGTAAATCAGCCGGGTATTAGGCGTCTTGACAAGGAAAAAGCCGTGAAAGCAGCCATGTTGTGGCACTTTTGCACTCCCTTTTGGATGCCTTTCACAGCTGCAGTGTGCCTGGAACTCAGGGCTTCCTGATTTTAAAAATCCTAGCCCTAGGCCGAACCCCAACCCTAAGACGAGAAAGGCAAATCAGCCAGGAATTAGGCATGTCCACAAGGAAAAAGCTGTGGAGGCAGGCATGTTGTGCTACTTTTGCGCTCTTCTTGGCTAGTCCTTCGCAGCTGCTGTGTTCTTGGAACTCAGGGCTTTCTGGTTAATAGAGCCCTTACCCTAGGCGTAACTCAAACCTTAACCCTAGGAAGGAAAATCAGCCTATGGTTCGGGATGGTCTCATGGAAATATCAGTGGTGGCAGCCAAGTTGCGTCATTTTTGCGCTCCCCTTGGGATGCCTTTCGCAGCTGCAGTGTGCCTGGAGCCCAGGGCTTCCTGGTTTTAAAAGTCCTAGGCCTAAGCCTAACAGTAACCCTAGGAAGGTAAATCAGCCGGGTATTAGGGTTCTTCCTAAGGGAAAAGCCGTGAAAGCAGCCATGTTGTGGCACTTCTGCACTCCCTTTGGGATGCCTTTGGCAGATGAAGTAAGCCTGGAACTCAGGGCTTCCTGGTTAAAGAAATCCAAGCCCTAGGCTGAACCCTAACCCTAACCCTAGGCAGATAAATCAGCCTAGGTATAGGGATGGTGCCAAGGAAAAAGCTGTGAAAGCTGCCATGTTGTTGCACTTTTGTACTCCCCTTGGGATGCCTTGAACAGCTGCAGTGTGCCTGGAGCTAAGGGCTTCCTAGTTTTAAAAATCCTAGCCCTAGGCCTAAGCCTAACAGTAACCCTGGGAAGGTAAATCAGCCTGGTGTTAGGCGTCTTGCCAAGGAAAAAGCCGTGAAAGCAGCCATGTTGTGGCACTTTTGCACTCCCTTTTGGATGCCTTTCACAGCTCCAGTGTGCCTGGAACTCAGGGCTTCCTGATTTTAAAAATCCTAACCCTAGGCCGAACCCCAACACTAAGACGAGAAAGGCAAATCAGCCAGGAATTAGGCATGTCCCCAAGGAAAAAGCTGTGGAGGCAGGCATGTTGTGGTACTTTTGCGCTCTTCTTGGGTAGTCCTTCGCAGCTGCTGTGTTCTTGGAACTCAGGGCTTTCTGGTTAATAGACCCTTACCCTAGGCGTAACTCAAACCTTAACCCTAGGAAGGAAAATCAGCCTATGGTTCGGGATGGTCTCATGGAAATATCAGTGGTGGCAGCCAAGTTGCGTCATTTTTGCGCTCCCCTTGGGATGCCTTTCGCAGCTGCAGTGTGCCTGGAGCCCAGGGCTTCCTGGTTTTAAAAGTCCTAGGCCTAAGCCTAACAGTAACCCTAGGAAGGTAAATCAGCCGGGTATTAGGGTTCTTCCTAAGGGAAAAGCCGTGAAAGCAGCCATGTTGTGGCACTTCTGCACTCCCTTTGGGATGCCTTTGGCAGATGAAGTAAGCCTGGAACTCAGGGCTTCCTGGTTAAAAAAATCCAAGCCCTAGGCTGAACCCTAACCCTAACCCTAGGCAGATAAATCAGCCTAGGTATAGGGATGGTGCCAAGGAAAAAGCTGTGAAAGCTGCCATGTTGTTGCACTTTTGTACTCCCCTTGGGATGCCTTGAACAGCTGCAGTGTGCCTGGAGCCCAGGGCTTCCTAGTTTTAAAAATCCTAGCCCTAGGCCTAAGCCTAACAGTAACCCTGGGAAGGTAAATCAGCCTGGTGTTAGGCATCTTGCCAAGGAAAAAGCCGTGAAAGCAGCCATGTTGTGGCACTTTTGCACTCCCTTTTGGATGCCTTTCACAGCTGCAGTGTGCCTGGAACTCAGGGCTTCCTGACTTTAAAAATCCTAGCCCTAGGCCGAACCCCAACCCTAAGACGAGAAAGGCAAATCAGCCAGGAATTAGGCATGTCCCCAAGGAAAAAGCTGTGGAGGCAGGCATGTTGTGCTACTTTTGCGCTCTTCTTGGCTAGTCCTTCGCAGCTGCTGTGTTCTTGGAACTCAGGGCTTTCTGGTTAATAGACCCTTACCCTAGGCGTAACTCAAACCTTAACCCTAGGAAGGAAAATCAGCCTATGGTTCCGGATGGTCTCATGGAAATATCAGTGGTGGCAGCCAAGTTGCGTCACTTTTGCGCTCCCCTTGGATGCCTTTTGCAGCTGCAGTGTGCCTGGAGCCCAGGGCTTCCTGGTTTTAAAAGTCCTAGGCCTAAGCCTAACAGTAACCCTAGGAAGGTAAATCAGCCGGGTATTAGGCGTCTTGACAAGGAAAAAGCCGTGAAAGCAGCCATGTTGTGGCACTTTTGCACTCCCTTTTGGATGCCTTTCACAGCTCCAGTGTGCCTGGAACTCAGGGCTTCCTGATTTTAAAAATCCTAGCCCTAGGCCGAACCCCAACCCTAAGACGAGAAAGGCAAATCAGCCAGGAATTAGGCATGTCCCCAAGGAAAAAGCTGTGGAGGCAGGCATGTTGTGCTACTTTTGCGCTCTTCTTGGCTAGTCCTTCGCAGCTGCTGTGTTCTTGGAACTCAGGGCTTTCTGGTTAATAGAGCCCTTACCCTAGGCGTAACTCAAACCTTAAGCCTAGGAAGGAAAATCAGCCTATGGTTCGGGATGGTCTCATGGAAATATCAGTGGTGGCAGCCAAGTTGCGTCATTTTTGCGCTCCCCTTGGGATGCCTTTCGCAGCTGCAGTGTGCCTGGAGCCCAGGGCTTCCTGGTTTTAAAAGTCCTAGGCCTAAGCCTAACAGTAACCCTAGGAAGGTAAATCAGCCGGGTATTAGGGTTCTTCCTAAGGGAAAAGCCGTGAAAGCAGCCATGTTGTGGCACTTCTGCACTCCCTTTGGGATGCCTTTGGCAGATGAAGTAAGCCTGGAACTCAGGGCTTCCTGGTTAAAGAAATCCAAGCCCTAGGCTGAACCCTAACCCTAACCCTAGGCAGATAAATCAGCCTAGGTATAGGGATGGTGCCAAGGAAAAAGCTGTGAAAGCTGCCATGTTGTTGCACTTTTGTACTCCCCTTGGGATGCCTTGAACAGCTGCAGTGTGCCTGGAGCTAAGGGCTTCCTAGTTTTAAAAATCCTAGCCCTAGGCCTAAGCCTAACAGTAACCCTGGGAAGGTAAATCAGCCTGGTGTTAGGCGTCTTGCCAAGGAAAAAGCCGTGAAAGCAGCCATGTTGTGGCACTTTTGCACTCCCTTTTGGATGCCTTTCACAGCTCCAGTGTGCCTGGAACTCAGGGCTTCCTGATTTTAAAAATCCTAACCCTAGGCCGAACCCCAACACTAAGACGAGAAAGGCAAATCAGCCAGGAATTAGGCATGTCCCCAAGGAAAAAGCTGTGGAGGCAGGCATGTTGTGGTACTTTTGCGCTCTTCTTGGGTAGTCCTTCGCAGCTGCTGTGTTCTTGGAACTCAGGGCTTTCTGGTTAATAGACCCTTACCCTAGGCGTAACTCAAACCTTAACCCTAGGAAGGAAAATCAGCCTATGGTTCGGGATGGTCTCATGGAAATATCAGTGGTGGCAGCCAAGTTGCGTCATTTTTGCGCTCCCCTTGGGATGCCTTTCGCAGCTGCAGTGTGCCTGGAGCCCAGGGCTTCCTGGTTTTAAAAGTCCTAGGCCTAAGCCTAACAGTAACCCTAGGAAGGTAAATCAGCCGGGTATTAGGGTTCTTCCTAAGGGAAAAGCCGTGAAAGCAGCCATGTTGTGGCACTTCTGCACTCCCTTTGGGATGCCTTTGGCAGATGAAGTAAGCCTGGAACTCAGGGCTTCCTGGTTAAAAAAATCCAAGCCCTAGGCTGAACCCTAACCCTAACCCTAGGCAGATAAATCAGCCTAGGTATAGGGATGGTGCCAAGGAAAAAGCTGTGAAAGCTGCCATGTTGTTGCACTTTTGTACTCCCCTTGGGATGCCTTGAACAGCTGCAGTGTGCCTGGAGCCCAGGGCTTCATAGTTTTAAAAATCCTAGCCCTAGGCCTAAGCCTAACAGTAACCCTGGGAAGGTAAATCAGCCTGGTGTTAGGCTTCTTGCCAAGGAAAAAGCCGTGAAAGCAGCCATGTTGTGGCACTTTTGCACTCCCTTTTGGATGCCTTTCACAGCTGCAGTGTGCCTGGAACTCAGGGCTTCCTGCTTTTAAAAATCCTAGCCCTAGGCCGAACCCCAACCCTAAGACGAGAAAGGCAAATCAGCCAGGAATTAGGCATGTCCACAAGGAAAAAGCTGTGGAGGCAGGCATGTTGTGCTACTTTTGCGCTCTTCTTGGCTAGTCCTTCGCAGCTGCTGTGTTCTTGGAACTCAGGGCTTTCTGGTTAATAGAGCCCTTACCCTAGGCGTAACTCAAACCTTAACCCTAGGAAGGAAAATCAACCTATGGTTCGGGATGGTCTCATGGAAATATCAGTGGTGGCAGCCAAGTTGCGTCACTTTTGCGCTCCCCTTGGGATGCCTTTCGCAGCTGCAGTGTGCCTGGAGCCCAGGGCTTCCTGGTTTTAAAAGTCCTAGGCCTAAGCCTAACAGTAACCCTAGGAAGGTAAATCAGCCGGGTATTAGGGTTCTTCCTAAGGGAAAAGCCGTGAAAGCAGCCATGTTGTGGCACTTCTGCACTCCCTTTGGGATGCCTTTGGCAGATGAAGTAAGCCTGGAACTCAGGGCTTCCTGGTTAAAAAAATCCAAGCCCTAGGCTGAACCCTAACCCTAACCCTAGGCAGATAAATCAGCCTAGGTATAGGGATGGTGCCAAGGAAAAAGCTGTGAAAGCTGCCATGTTGTTGCACTTTTGTACTCCCCTTGGGATGCCTTGAACAGCTGCAGTGTGCCTGGAGCCCAGGGCTTCCTAGTTTTAAAAATCCTAGCCCTAGGCCTAAGCCTAACAGTAACCCTGGGAAGGTAAATCAGCCTGGTGTTAGGCATCTTGCCAAGGAAAAAGCCGTGAAAGCAGCCATGTTGTGGCACTTTTGCACTCCCTTTTGGATGCCTTTCACAGCTGCAGTGTGCCTGGAACTCAGGGCTTCCTGACTTTAAAAATCCTAGCCCTAGGCCGAACCCCAACCCTAAGACGAGAAAGGCAAATCAGCCAGGAATTAGGCATGTCCCCAAGGAAAAAGCTGTGGAGGCAGCCATGTTGTGGTACTTTTGCGCTCTTCTTGGCTAGTCCTTCGCAGCTGCTGTGTTCTTGGAACTCAGGGCTTTCTGGTTAATAGAGCCCTTACCCTAGGCGTAACTCAAACCTTAACCCTAGGAAGGAAAATCAGCCTATGGTTCGGGATGGTCTCCTGGAAATATCAGTGGTGGCAGCCAAGTTGCGTCATTTTTGCGCTCCCCTTGGGATGCCTTTCGCAGCTGCAGTGTGCCTGGAGCCCAGGGCTTCCTGGTTTTAAAAGTCCTAGGCCTAAGCCTAACAGTAACCCTAGGAAGGTAAATCAGCCGGGTATTAGGGTTCTTCCTAAGGGAAAAGCCGTGAAAGCAGCCATGTTGTGGCACTTCTGCACTCCCTTTGGGATGCCTTTGGCAGATGAAGTAAGCCTGGAACTCAGGGCTTCCTGGTTAAAAAAATCCAAGCCCTAGGCTGAACCCTAACCCTAACCCTAGGCAGATAAATCAGCCTAGGTATAGGGATGGTGCCAAGGAAAAAGCTGTGAAAGCTGCCATGTTGTTGCACTTTTGTACTCCCCTTGGGATGCCTTGAACAGCTGCAGTGTGCCTGGAGCCCAGGGCTTCATAGTTTTAAAAATCCTAGCCCTAGGCCTAAGCCTAACAGTAACCCTGGGAAGGTAAATCAGCCTGGTGTTAGGCTTCTTGCCAAGGAAAAAGCCGTGAAAGCAGCCATGTTGTGGCACTTTTGCACTCCCTTTTGGATGCCTTTCACAGCTGCAGTGTGCCTGGAACTCAGGGCTTCCTGCTTTTAAAAATCCTAGCCCTAGGCCGAACCCCAACCCTAAGACGAGAAAGGCAAATCAGCCAGGAATTAGGCATGTCCACAAGGAAAAAGCTGTGGAGGCAGGCATGTTGTGCTACTTTTGCGCTCTTCTTGGCTAGTCCTTCGCAGCTGCTGTGTTCTTGGAACTCAGGGCTTTCTGGTTAATAGACCCTTACCCTAGGCGTAACTCAAACCTTAAGCCTAGGAAGGAAAATCAGCCTATGGTTCGGGATGGTCTCATGGAAATATCAGTGGTGGCAGCCAAGTTGCGTCACTTTTGCGCTCCCCTTGGGATGCCTTTCGCAGCTGCAGTGTGCCTGGAGCCCAGGGCTTCCTGGTTTTAAAAGTCCTAGGCCTAAGCCTAACAGTAACCCTAGGAAGGTAAATCAGCCGGGTATTAGGGTTCTTCCTAAGGGAAAAGCCGTGAAAGCAGCCATGTTGTGGCACTTCTGCACTCCCTTTGGGATGCCTTTGGCAGATGAAGTAAGCCTGGAACTCAGGGCTTCCTGGTTAAAAAAATCCAAGCCCTAGGCTGAACCCTAACCCTAACCCTAGGCAGATAAATCAGCCTAGGTATAGGGATGGTGCCAAGGAAAAAGCTGTGAAAGCTGCCATGTTGTTGCACTTTTGTACTCCCCTTGGGATGCCTTGAACAGCTGCAGTGTGCCTGGAGCCCAGGGCTTCCTAGTTTTAAAAATCCTAGCCCTAGGCCTAAGCCTAACAGTAACCCTGGGAAGGTAAATCAGCCTGGTGTTAGGCATCTTGCCAAGGAAAAAGCCGTGAAAGCAGCCATGTTGTGGCACTTTTGCACTCCCTTTTGGATGCCTTTCACAGCTGCAGTGTGCCTGGAACTCAGGGCTTCCTGACTTTAAAAATCCTAGCCCTAGGCCGAACCCCAACCCTAAGACGAGAAAGGCAAATCAGCCAGGAATTAGGCATGTCCACAAGGAAAAAGCTGTGGAGGCAGGCATGTTGTGCTACTTTTGCGCTCTTCTTGGCTAGTCCTTCGCAGCTGCTGTGTTCTTGGAACTCAGGGCTTTCTGGTTAATAGAGCCCTTACCCTAGGCGTAACTCAAACCTTAACCCTAGGAAGGAAAATCAGCCTATGGTTCGGGATGGTCTCCTGGAAATATCAGTGGTGGCAGCCAAGTTGCGTCACTTTTGCGCTCCCCTTGGGATGCCTTTCGCAGCTGCAGTGTGCCTGGAGCCCAGGGCTTCCTGGTTTTAAAAGTCCTAGGCCTAAGCCTAACAGTAACCCTAGGAAGGTAAATCAGCCGGGTATTAGGGTTCTTCCTAAGGGAAAAGCCGTGAAAGCAGCCATGTTGTGGCACTTCTGCACTCCCTTTGGGATGCCTTTGGCAGATGAAGTAAGCCTGGAACTCAGGGCTTCCTGGTTAAAAAAATCCAAGCCCTAGGCTGAACCCTAACCCTAACCCTAGGCAGATAAATCAGCCTAGGTATAGGGATGGTGCCAAGGAAAAAGCTGTGAAAGCTGCCATGTTGTTGCACTTTTGTACTCCCCTTGGGATGCCTTGAACAGCTGCAGTGTGCCTGGAGCCCAGGGCTTCATAGTTTTAAAAATCCTAGCCCTAGGCCTAAGCCTAACAGTAACCCTGGGAAGGTAAATCAGCCTGGTGTTAGGCTTCTTGCCAAGGAAAAAGCCGTGAAAGCAGCCATGTTGTGGCACTTTTGCACTCCCTTTTGGATGCCTTTCACAGCTGCAGTGTGCCTGGAACTCAGGGCTTCCTGATTTTAAAAATCCTAGCCCTAGGCCGAACCCCAACCCTAAGACGAGAAAGGCAAATCAGCCAGGAATTAGGCATGTCCACAAGGAAAAAGCTGTGGAGGCAGGCATGTTGTGCTACTTTTGCGCTCTTCTTGGCTAGTTCTTCGCAGCTGCTGTGTTCTTGGAACTCAGGGCTTTCTGGTTAATAGAGCCCTTACCCTAGGCGTAACTCAAACCTTAACCCTAGGAAGGAAAATCAGCCTATGGTTCGGGATGGTCTCATGGAAATATCAGTGGTGGCAGCCATGTTGCGTCACTTTTGCGCTCCCCTTGGGATGCCTTTCGCAGCTGCAGTGTGCCTGGAGCCCAGGGCTTCCTGGTTTTAAAAGTCCTAGGCCTAAGCCTAACAGTAACCCTAGGAAGGTAAATCAGCCGGGTATTAGGGTTCTTCCTAAGGGAAAAGCCGTGAAAGCAGCCATGTTGTGGCACTTCTGCACTCCCTTTGGGATGCCTTTGGCAGATGAAGTAAGCCTGGAACTCAGGGCTTCCTGGTTAAAGAAATCCAAGCCCTAGGCTGAACCCTAACCCTAACCCTAGGCAGATAAATCAGCCTAGGTATAGAGATGGTGCCAAGGAAAAAGCTGTGAAAGCTGCCATGTTGTTGCACTTTTGTACTCCCCTTGGGATGCCTTGAACAGCTGCAGTGTGCCTGGAGCTAAGGGCTTCCTAGTTTTAAAAATCCTAGCCCTAGGCCTAAGCCTAACAGTAACCCTGGGAAGGTAAATCAGCCTGGTGTTAGGCGTCTTGCCAAGGAAAAAGCCGTGAAAGCAGCCATGTTGTGGCACTTTTGCACTCCCTTTTGGATGCCTTTCACAGCTGCAGTGTGCCTGGAACTCAGGGCTTCCTGATTTTAAAAATCCTAACCCTAGGCCGAACCCCAACCCTAAGACGAGAAAGGCAAATCAGCCAGGAATTAGGCATGTCCCCAAGGAAAAAGCTGTGGAGGCAGGCATGTTGTGCTACTTTTGCGCTCTTCTTGGCTAGTCCTTCGCAGCTGCTGTGTTCTTGGAACTCAGGGCTTTCTGGTTAATAGACCCTTACCCTAGGCGTAACTCAAACCTTAACCCTAGGAAGGAAAATCAGCCTATGGTTCGGGATGGTCTCATGGAAATATCAGTGGTGGCAGCCAAGTTGCGTCATTTTTGCGCTCCCCTTGGGATGCCTTTCGCAGCTGCAGTGTGCCTGGAGCCCAGGGCTTCCTGGTTTTAAAAGTCCTAGGCCTAAGCCTAACAGTAACCCTAGGAAGGTAAATCAGCCGGGTATTAGGGTTCTTCCTAAGGGAAAAGCCGTGAAAGCAGCCATGTTGTGGCACTTCTGCACTCCCTTTGGGATGCCTTTGGCAGATGAAGTAAGCCTGGAACTCAGGGCTTCCTGGTTAAAAAAATCCAAGCCCTAGGCTGAACCCTAACCCTAACCCTAGGCAGATAAATCAGCCTAGGTATAGGGATGGTGCCAAGGAAAAAGCTGTGAAAGCTGCCATGTTGTTGCACTTTTGTACTCCCCTTGGGATGCCTTGAACAGCTGCAGTGTGCCTGGAGCTAAGGGCTTCCTAGTTTTAAAAATCCTAGCCCTAGGCCTAAGCCTAACAGTAACCCTGGGAAGGTAAATCAGCCTGGTGTTAGGCATCTTGCCAAGGAAAAAGCCGTGAAAGCAGCCATGTTGTGGCACTTTTGCACTCCCTTTTGGATGCCTTTCACAGCTGCAGTGTGCCTGGAACTCAGGGCTTCCTGCTTTTAAAAATCCTAGCCCTAGGCCGAACCCCAACCCTAAGACGAGAAAGGCAAATCAGCCAGGAATTAGGCATGTCCCCAAGGAAAAAGCTGTGGAGGCAGGCATGTTGTGCTACTTTTGCGCTCTTCTTGGCTAGTCCTTCGCAGCTGCTGTGTTCTTGGAACTCAGGGCTTTCTGGTTAATAGACCCTTACCCGAGGCGTAACTCAAACCTTAAGCCTAGGAAGGAAAATCAGCCTATGGTTCGGGATGGTCTCATGGAAATATCAGTGGTGGCAGCCAAGTTGCGTCATTTTTGCGCTCCCCTTGGGATGCCGTTCGCAGCTGCAGTGTGCCTGGAGCCCAGGGCTTCCTGGTTTTAAAAGTCCTAGGCCTAAGCCTAACAGTAACCCTAGGAAGGTAAATCAGCCGGGTATTAGGGTTCTTCCTAAGGGAAAAGCCGTGAAAGCAGCCATGTTGTGGCACTTCTGCACTCCCTTTGGGATGCCTTTGGCAGATGAAGTAAGCCTGGAACTCAGGGCTTCCTGGTTAAAGAAATCCAAGCCCTAGGCTGAACCCTAACCCTAACCCTAGGCAGATAAATCAGCCTAGGTATAGGGATGGTGCCAAGGAAAAAGCTGTGAAAGCTGCCATGTTGTTGCACTTTTGTACTCCCCTTGGGATGCCTTGAACAGCTGCAGTGTGCCTGGAGCTAAGGGCTTCCTAGTTTTAAAAATCCTAGCCCAAGGCCTAAGCCTAACAGTAACCCTGGGAAGGTAAATCAGCCTGGTGTTAGGCATCTTGCCAAGGAAAAAGCCGTGAAAGCAGCCATGTTGTGGCACTTTTGCACTCCCTTTTGGATGCCTTTCACAGCTGCAGTGTGCCTGGAACTCAGGGCTTCCTGCTTTTAAAAATCCTAGCCCTAGGCCGAACCCCAACCCTAAGACGAGAAAGGCAAATCAGCCAGGAATTAGGCATGTCCCCAAGGAAAAAGCTGTGGAGGCAGGCATGTTGTGCTACTTTTGCGCTCTTCTTGGCTAGTCCTTCGCAGCTGCTGTGTTCTTGGAACTCAGGGCTTTCTGGTTAATAGACCCTTACCCTAGGCGTAACTCAAACCTTAACCCTAGGAAGGAAAATCAGCCTATGGTTCCGGATGGTCTCATGGAAATATCAGTGGTGGCAGCCAAGTTGCGTCACTTTTGCGCTCCCCTTGGATGCCTTTTGCAGCTGCAGTGTGCCTGGAGCCCAGGGCTTCCTGGTTTTAAAAGTCCTAGGCCTAAGCCTAACAGTAACCCTAGGAAGGTAAATCAGCCGGGTATTAGGCGTCTTGACAAGGAAAAAGCCGTGAAAGCAGCCATGTTGTGGCACTTTTGCACTCCCTTTTGGATGCCTTTCACAGCTGCAGTGTGCCTGGAACTCAGGGCTTCCTGATTTTAAAAATCCTAGCCCTAGGCCGAACCCCAACCCTAAGACGAGAAAGGCAAATCAGCCAGGAATTAGGCATGTCCCCAAGGAAAAAGCTGTGGAGGCAGGCATGTTGTGCTACTTTTGCGCTCTTCTTGGCTAGTCCTTCGCAGCTGCTGTGTTCTTGGAACTCAGGGCTTTCTGGTTAATAGAGCCCTTACCCTAGGCGTAACTCAAACCTTAACCCTAGGAAGGAAAATCAGCCTATGGTTCGGAATGGTCTCATGGAAATATCAGTGGTGGCAGCCAAGTTGCGTCATTTTTGCGCTCCCCTTGGGATGCCTTTCGCAGCTGCAGTGTGCCTGGAGCCCAGGGCTTCCTGGTTTTAAAAGTCCTAGGCCTAAGCCTAACAGTAACCCTAGGAAGGTAAATCAGCCGGGTATTAGGGTTCTTCCTAAGGGAAAAGCCGTGAAAGCAGCCATGTTGTGGCACTTCTGCACTCCCTTTGGGATGCCTTTGGCAGATGAAGTAAGCCTGGAACTCAGGGCTTCCTGGTTAAAGAAATCCAAGCCCTAGGCTGAACCCTAACCCTAACCCTAGGCAGATAAATCAGCCTAGGTATAGGGATGGTGCCAAGGAAAAAGCTGTGAAAGCTGCCATGTTGTTGCACTTTTGTACTCCCCTTGGGATGCCTTGAACAGCTGCAGTGTGCCTGGAGCTAAGGGCTTCCTAGTTTTAAAAATCCTAGCCCTAGGCCTAAGCCTAACAGTAACCCTGGGAAGGTAAATCAGCCTGGTGTTAGGCGTCTTGCCAAGGAAAAAGCCGTGAAAGCAGCCATGTTGTGGCACTTTTGCACTCCCTTTTGGATGCCTTTCACAGCTCCAGTGTGCCTGGAACTCAGGGCTTCCTGATTTTAAAAATCCTAACCCTAGGCCGAACCCCAACACTAAGACGAGAAAGGCAAATCAGCCAGGAATTAGGCATGTCCCCAAGGAAAAAGCTGTGGAGGCAGGCATGTTGTGGTACTTTTGCGCTCTTCTTGGGTAGTCCTTCGCAGCTGCTGTGTTCTTGGAACTCAGGGCTTTCTGGTTAATAGACCCTTACCCTAGGCGTAACTCAAACCTTAACCCTAGGAAGGAAAATCAGCCTATGGTTCGGGATGGTCTCATGGAAATATCAGTGGTGGCAGCCAAGTTGCGTCATTTTTGCGCTCCCCTTGGGATGCCTTTCGCAGCTGCAGTGTGCCTGGAGCCCAGGGCTTCCTGGTTTTAAAAGTCCTAGGCCTAAGCCTAACAGTAACCCTAGGAAGGTAAATCAGCCGGGTATTAGGGTTCTTCCTAAGGGAAAAGCCGTGAAAGCAGCCATGTTGTGGCACTTCTGCACTCCCTTTGGGATGCCTTTGGCAGATGAAGTAAGCCTGGAACTCAGGGCTTCCTGGTTAAAAAAATCCAAGCCCTAGGCTGAACCCTAACCCTAACCCTAGGCAGATAAATCAGCCTAGGTATAGGGATGGTGCCAAGGAAAAAGCTGTGAAAGCTGCCATGTTGTTGCACTTTTGTACTCCCCTTGGGATGCCTTGAACAGCTGCAGTGTGCCTGGAGCCCAGGGCTTCATAGTTTTAAAAATCCTAGCCCTAGGCCTAAGCCTAACAGTAACCCTGGGAAGGTAAATCAGCCTGGTGTTAGGCTTCTTGCCAAGGAAAAAGCCGTGAAAGCAGCCATGTTGTGGCACTTTTGCACTCCCTTTTGGATGCCTTTCACAGCTCCAGTGTGCCTGGAACTCAGGGCTTCCTGATTTTAAAAATCCTAGCCCTAGGCCGAACCCCAACCCTAAGACGAGAAAGGCAAATCAGCCAGGAATTAGGCATGTCCACAAGGAAAAAGCTGTGGAGGCAGGCATGTTGTGCTACTTTTGCGCTCTTCTTGGCTAGTCCTTCGCAGCTGCTGTGTTCTTGGAACTCAGGGCTTTCTGGTTAATAGAGCCCTTACCCTAGGCGTAACTCAAACCTTAACCCTAGGAAGGAAAATCAGCCTATGGTTCGGGATGGTCTCATGGAAATATCAGTGGTGGCAGCCATGTTGCGTCACTTTTGCGCTCCCCTTGGGATGCCTTTCGCAGCTGCAGTGTGCCTGGAGCCCAGGGCTTCCTGGTTTTAAAAGTCCTAGGCCTAAGCCTAACAGTAACCCTAGGAAGGTAAATCAGCCGGGTATTAGGGTTCTTCCTAAGGGAAAAGCCGTGAAAGCAGCCATGTTGTGGCACTTCTGCACTCCCTTTGGGATGCCTTTGGCAGATGAAGTAAGCCTGGAACTCAGGGCTTCCTGGTTAAAGAAATCCAAGCCCTAGGCTGAACCCTAACCCTAACCCTAGGCAGATAAATCAGCCTAGGTATAGAGATGGTGCCAAGGAAAAAGCTGTGAAAGCTGCCATGTTGTTGCACTTTTGTACTCCCCTTGGGATGCCTTGAACAGCTGCAGTGTGCCTGGAGCTAAGGGCTTCCTAGTTTTAAAAATCCTAGCCCTAGGCCTAAGCCTAACAGTAACCCTGGGAAGGTAAATCAGCCTGGTGTTAGGCATCTTGCCAAGGAAAAAGCCGTGAAAGCAGCCATGTTGTGGCACTTTTGCACTCCCTTTTGGATGCCTTTCACAGCTGCAGTGTGCCTGGAACTCAGGGCTTCCTGATTTTAAAAATCCTAACCCTAGGCCGAACCCCAACCCTAAGACGAGAAAGGCAAATCAGCCAGGAATTAGGCATGTCCCCAAGGAAAAAGCTGTGGAGGCAGGCATGTTGTGCTACTTTTGCGCTCTTCTTGGCTAGTCCTTCGCAGCTGCTGTGTTCTTGGAACTCAGGGCTTTCTGGTTAATAGACCCTTACCCTAGGCGTAACTCAAACCTTAACCCTAGGAAGGAAAATCAGCCTATGGTTCGGGATGGTCTCATGGAAATATCAGTGGTGGCAGCCAAGTTGCGTCATTTTTGCGCTCCCCTTGGGATGCCTTTCGCAGCTGCAGTGTGCCTGGAGCCCAGGGCTTCCTGGTTTTAAAAGTCCTAGGCCTAAGCCTAACAGTAACCCTAGGAAGGTAAATCAGCCGGGTATTAGGGTTCTTCCTAAGGGAAAAGCCGTGAAAGCAGCCATGTTGTGGCACTTCTGCACTCCCTTTGGGATGCCTTTGGCAGATGAAGTAAGCCTGGAACTCAGGGCTTCCTGGTTAAAAAAATCCAAGCCCTAGGCTGAACCCTAACCCTAACCCTAGGCAGATAAATCAGCCTAGGTATAGGGATGGTGCCAAGGAAAAAGCTGTGAAAGCTGCCATGTTGTTGCACTTTTGTACTCCCCTTGGGATGCCTTGAACAGCTGCAGTGTGCCTGGAGCTAAGGGCTTCCTAGTTTTAAAAATCCTAGCCCTAGGCCTAAGCCTAACAGTAACCCTGGGAAGGTAAATCAGCCTGGTGTTAGGCATCTTGCCAAGGAAAAAGCCGTGAAAGCAGCCATGTTGTGGCACTTTTGCACTCCCTTTTGGATGCCTTTCACAGCTGCAGTGTGCCTGGAACTCAGGGCTTCCTGACTTTAAAAATCCTAGCCCTAGGCCGAACCCCAACCCTAAGACGAGAAAGGCAAATCAGCCAGGAATTAGGCATGTCCCCAAGGAAAAAGCTGTGGAGGCAGGCATGTTGTGCTACTTTTGCGCTCTTCTTGGCTAGTCCTTCGCAGCTGCTGTGTTCTTGGAACTCAGGGCTTTCTGGTTAATAGACCCTTACCCGAGGCGTAACTCAAACCTTAACCCTAGGAAGGAAAATCAGCCTATGGTTCGGGATGGTCTCATGGAAATATCAGTGGTGGCAGCCAAGTTGCGTCATTTTTGCGCTCCCCTTGGGATGCCGTTCGCAGCTGCAGTGTGCCTGGAGCCCAGGGCTTCCTGGTTTTAAAAGTCCTAGGCCTAAGCCTAACAGTAACCCTAGGAAGGTAAATCAGCCGGGTATTAGGGTTCTTCCTAAGGGAAAAGCCGTGAAAGCAGCCATGTTGTGGCACTTCTGCACTCCCTTTGGGATGCCTTTGGCAGATGAAGTAAGCCTGGAACTCAGGGCTTCCTGGTTAAAGAAATCCAAGCCCTAGGCTGAACCCTAACCCTAACCCTAGGCAGATAAATCAGCCTAGGTATAGGGATGGTGCCAAGGAAAAAGCTGTGAAAGCTGCCATGTTGTTGCACTTTTGTACTCCCCTTGGGATGCCTTGAACAGCTGCAGTGTGCCTGGAGCTAAGGGCTTCCTAGTTTTAAAAATCCTAGCCCTAGGCCTAAGCCTAACAGTAACCCTGGGAAGGTAAATCAGCCTGGTGTTAGGCATCTTGCCAAGGAAAAAGCCGTGAAAGCAGCCATGTTGTGGCACTTTTGCACTCCCTTTTGGATGCCTTTCACAGCTCCAGTGTGCCTGGAACTCAGGGCTTCCTGATTTTAAAAATCCTAGCCCTAGGCCGAACCCCAACCCTAAGACGAGAAAGGCAAATCAGCCAGGAATTAGGCATGTCCCCAAGGAAAAAGCTGTGGAGGCAGGCATGTTGTGCTACTTTTGCGCTCTTCTTGGCTAGTCCTTCGCAGCTGCTGTGTTCTTGGAACTCAGGGCTTTCTGGTTAATAGACCCTTACCCTAGGCGTAACTCAAACCTTAACCCTAGGAAGGAAAATCAGCCTATGGTTCCGGATGGTCTCATGGAAATATCAGTGGTGGCAGCCAAGTTGCGTCACTTTTGCGCTCCGCTTGGGATGCCTTTTGCAGCTGCAGTGTGCCTGGAGCCCAGGGCTTCCTGGTTTTAAAAGTCCTAGGCCTAAGCCTAACAGTAACCCTAGGAAGGTAAATCAGCCGGGTATTAGGCGTCTTGACAAGGAAAAAGCCGTGAAAGCAGCCATGTTGTGGCACTTTTGCACTCCCTTTTGGATGCCTTTCACAGCTGCAGTGTGCCTGGAACTCAGGGCTTCCTGATTTTAAAAATCCTAGCCCTAGGCCGAACCCCAACCCTAAGACGAGAAAGGCAAATCAGCCAGGAATTAGGCATGTCCCCAAGGAAAAAGCTGTGGAGGCAGGCATGTTGTGCTACTTTTGCGCTCTTCTTGGCTAGTCCTTCGCAGCTGCTGTGTTCTTGGAACTCAGGGCTTTCTGGTTAATAGAGCCCTTACCCTAGGCGTAACTCAAACCTTAAGCCTAGGAAGGAAAATCAGCCTATGGTTCGGGATGGTCTCATGGAAATATCAGTGGTGGCAGCCAAGTTGCGTCATTTTTGCGCTCCCCTTGGGATGCCTTTCGCAGCTGCAGTGTGCCTGGAGCCCAGGGCTTCCTGGTTTTAAAAGTCCTAGGCCTAAGCCTAACAGTAACCCTAGGAAGGTAAATCAGCCGGGTATTAGGGTTCTTCCTAAGGGAAAAGCCGTGAAAGCAGCCATGTTGTGGCACTTCTGCACTCCCTTTGGGATGCCTTTGGCAGATGAAGTAAGCCTGGAACTCAGGGCTTCCTGGTTAAAGAAATCCAAGCCCTAGGCTGAACCCTAACCCTAACCCTAGGCAGATAAATCAGCCTAGGTATAGAGATGGTGCCAAGGAAAAAGCTGTGAAAGCTGCCATGTTGTTGCACTTTTGTACTCCCCTTGGGATGCCTTGAACAGCTGCAGTGTGCCTGGAGCTAAGGGCTTCCTAGTTTTAAAAATCCTAGCCCTAGGCCTAAGCCTAACAGTAACCCTGGGAAGGTAAATCAGCCTGGTGTTAGGCGTCTTGCCAAGGAAAAAGCCGTGAAAGCAGCCATGTTGTGGCACTTTTGCACTCCCTTTTGGATGCCTTTCACAGCTGCAGTGTGCCTGGAACTCAGGGCTTCCTGATTTTAAAAATCCTAACCCTAGGCCGAACCCCAACCCTAAGACGAGAAAGGCAAATCAGCCAGGAATTAGGCATGTCCCCAAGGAAAAAGCTGTGGAGGCAGGCATGTTGTGCTACTTTTGCGCTCTTCTTGGCTAGTCCTTCGCAGCTGCTGTGTTCTTGGAACTCAGGGCTTTCTGGTTAATAGACCCTTACCCTAGGCGTAACTCAAACCTTAACCCTAGGAAGGAAAATCAGCCTATGGTTCGGGATGGTCTCATGGAAATATCAGTGGTGGCAGCCAAGTTGCGTCATTTTTGCGCTCCCCTTGGGATGCCTTTCGCAGCTGCAGTGTGCCTGGAGCCCAGGGCTTCCTGGTTTTAAAAGTCCTAGGCCTAAGCCTAACAGTAACCCTAGGAAGGTAAATCAGCCGGGTATTAGGGTTCTTCCTAAGGGAAAAGCCGTGAAAGCAGCCATGTTGTGGCACTTCTGCACTCCCTTTGGGATGCCTTTGGCAGATGAAGTAAGCCTGGAACTCAGGGCTTCCTGGTTAAAAAAATCCAAGCCCTAGGCTGAACCCTAACCCTAACCCTAGGCAGATAAATCAGCCTAGGTATAGGGATGGTGCCAAGGAAAAAGCTGTGAAAGCTGCCATGTTGTTGCACTTTTGTACTCCCCTTGGGATGCCTTGAACAGCTGCAGTGTGCCTGGAGCTAAGGGCTTCCTAGTTTTAAAAATCCTAGCCCTAGGCCTAAGCCTAACAGTAACCCTGGGAAGGTAAATCAGCCTGGTGTTAGGCATCTTGCCAAGGAAAAAGCCGTGAAAGCAGCCATGTTGTGGCACTTTTGCACTCCCTTTTGGATGCCTTTCACAGCTGCAGTGTGCCTGGAACTCAGGGCTTCCTGACTTTAAAAATCCTAGCCCTAGGCCGAACCCCAACCCTAAGACGAGAAAGGCAAATCAGCCAGGAATTAGGCATGTCCCCAAGGAAAAAGCTGTGGAGGCAGGCATGTTGTGCTACTTTTGCGCTCTTCTTGGCTAGTCCTTCGCAGCTGCTGTGTTCTTGGAACTCAGGGCTTTCTGGTTAATAGACCCTTACCCGAGGCGTAACTCAAACCTTAAGCCTAGGAAGGAAAATCAGCCTATGGTTCGGGATGGTCTCATGGAAATATCAGTGGTGGCAGCCAAGTTGCGTCATTTTTGCGCTCCCCTTGGGATGCCGTTCGCAGCTGCAGTGTGCCTGGAGCCCAGGGCTTCCTGGTTTTAAAAGTCCTAGGCCTAAGCCTAACAGTAACCCTAGGAAGGTAAATCAGCCGGGTATTAGGGTTCTTCCTAAGGGAAAAGCCGTGAAAGCAGCCATGTTGTGGCACTTCTGCACTCCCTTTGGGATGCCTTTGGCAGATGAAGTAAGCCTGGAACTCAGGGCTTCCTGGTTAAAGAAATCCAAGCCCTAGGCTGAACCCTAACCCTAACCCTAGGCAGATAAATCAGCCTAGGTATAGGGATGGTGCCAAGGAAAAAGTTGTGAAAGCTGCCATGTTGTTGCACTTTTGTACTCCCCTTGGGATGCCTTGAACAGCTGCAGTGTGCCTGGAGCTAAGGGCTTCCTAGTTTTAAAAATCCTAGCCCAAGGCCTAAGCCTAACAGTAACCCTGGGAAGGTAAATCAGCCTGGTGTTAGGCATCTTGCCAAGGAAAAAGCCGTGAAAGCAGCCATGTTGTGGCACTTTTGCACTCCCTTTTGGATGCCTTTCACAGCTCCAGTGTGCCTGGAACTCAGGGCTTCCTGATTTTAAAAATCCTAGCCCTAGGCCGAACCCCAACCCTAAGACGAGAAAGGCAAATCAGCCAGGAATTAGGCATGTCCCCAAGGAAAAAGCTGTGGAGGCAGGCATGTTGTGCTACTTTTGCGCTCTTCTTGGCTAGTCCTTCGCAGCTGCTGTGTTCTTGGAACTCAGGGCTTTCTGGTTAATAGACCCTTACCCTAGGCGTAACTCAAACCTTAACCCTAGGAAGGAAAATCAGCCTATGGTTCCGGATGGTCTCATGGAAATATCAGTGGTGGCAGCCAAGTTGCGTCACTTTTGCGCTCCGCTTGGGATGCCTTTTGCAGCTGCAGTGTGCCTGGAGCCCAGGGCTTCCTGGTTTTAAAAGTCCTAGGCCTAAGCCTAACAGTAACCCTAGGAAGGTAAATCAGCCGGGTATTAGGCGTCTTGACAAGGAAAAAGCCGTGAAAGCAGCCATGTTGTGGCACTTTTGCACTCCCTTTTGGATGCCTTTCACAGCTGCAGTGTGCCTGGAACTCAGGGCTTCCTGATTTTAAAAATCCTAGCCCTAGGCCGAACCCCAACCCTAAGACGAGAAAGGCAAATCAGCCAGGAATTAGGCATGTCCCCAAGGAAAAAGCTGTGGAGGCAGGCATGTTGTGCTACTTTTGCGCTCTTCTTGGCTAGTCCTTCGCAGCTGCTGTGTTCTTGGAACTCAGGGCTTTCTGGTTAATAGAGCCCTTACCCTAGGCGTAACTCAAACCTTAACCCTAGGAAGGAAAATCAGCCTATGGTTCGGGATGGTCTCATGGAAATATCAGTGGTGGCAGCCAAGTTGCGTCATTTTTGCGCTCCCCTTGGGATGCCTTTCGCAGCTGCAGTGTGCCTGGAGCCCAGGGCTTCCTGGTTTTAAAAGTCCTAGGCCTAAGCCTAACAGTAACCCTAGGAAGGTAAATCAGCCGGGTATTAGGGTTCTTCCTAAGGGAAAAGCCGTGAAAGCAGCCATGTTGTGGCACTTCTGCACTCCCTTTGGGATGCCTTTGGCAGATGAAGTAAGCCTGGAACTCAGGGCTTCCTGGTTAAAGAAATCCAAGCCCTAGGCTGAACCCTAACCCTAACCCTAGGCAGATAAATCAGCCTAGGTATAGGGATGGTGCCAAGGAAAAAGCTGTGAAAGCTGCCATGTTGTTGCACTTTTGTACTCCCCTTGGGATGCCTTGAACAGCTGCAGTGTGCCTGGAGCTAAGGGCTTCCTAGTTTTAAAAATCCTAGCCCTAGGCCTAAGCCTAACAGTAACCCTGGGAAGGTAAATCAGCCTGGTGTTAGGCGTCTTGCCAAGGAAAAAGCCGTGAAAGCAGCCATGTTGTGGCACTTTTGCACTCCCTTTTGGATGCCTTTCACAGCTCCAGTGTGCCTGGAACTCAGGGCTTCCTGATTTTAAAAATCCTAACCCTAGGCCGAACCCCAACACTAAGACGAGAAAGGCAAATCAGCCAGGAATTAGGCATGTCCCCAAGGAAAAAGCTGTGGAGGCAGGCATGTTGTGGTACTTTTGCGCTCTTCTTGGGTAGTCCTTCGCAGCTGCTGTGTTCTTGGAACTCAGGGCTTTCTGGTTAATAGACCCTTACCCTAGGCGTAACTCAAACCTTAACCCTAGGAAGGAAAATCAGCCTATGGTTCGGGATGGTCTCATGGAAATATCAGTGGTGGCAGCCAAGTTGCGTCATTTTTGCGCTCCCCTTGGGATGCCTTTCGCAGCTGCAGTGTGCCTGGAGCCCAGGGCTTCCTGGTTTTAAAAGTCCTAGGCCTAAGCCTAACAGTAACCCTAGGAAGGTAAATCAGCCGGGTATTAGGGTTCTTCCTAAGGGAAAAGCCGTGAAAGCAGCCATGTTGTGGCACTTCTGCACTCCCTTTGGGATGCCTTTGGCAGATGAAGTAAGCCTGGAACTCAGGGCTTCCTGGTTAAAAAAATCCAAGCCCTAGGCTGAACCCTAACCCTAACCCTAGGCAGATAAATCAGCCTAGGTATAGGGATGGTGCCAAGGAAAAAGCTGTGAAAGCTGCCATGTTGTTGCACTTTTGTACTCCCCTTGGGATGCCTTGAACAGCTGCAGTGTGCCTGGAGCCCAGGGCTTCATAGTTTTAAAAATCCTAGCCCTAGGCCTAAGCCTAACAGTAACCCTGGGAAGGTAAATCAGCCTGGTGTTAGGCTTCTTGCCAAGGAAAAAGCCGTGAAAGCAGCCATGTTGTGGCACTTTTGCACTCCCTTTTGGATGCCTTTCACAGCTGCAGTGTGCCTGGAACTCAGGGCTTCCTGATTTTAAAAATCCTAGCCCTAGGCCGAACCCCAACCCTAAGACGAGAAAGGCAAATCAGCCAGGAATTAGGCATGTCCACAAGGAAAAAGCTGTGGAGGCAGGCATGTTGTGCTACTTTTGCGCTCTTCTTGGCTAGTCCTTCGCAGCTGCTGTGTTCTTGGAACTCAGGGCTTTCTGGTTAATAGACCCTTACCCTAGGCGTAACTCAAACCTTAAGCCTAGGAAGGAAAATCAGCCTATGGTTCGGGATGGTCTCATGGAAATATCAGTGGTGGCAGCCAAGTTGCGTCACTTTTGCGCTCCCCTTGGGATGCCTTTCGCAGCTGCAGTGTGCCTGGAGCCCAGGGCTTCCTGGTTTTAAAAGTCCTAGGCCTAAGCCTAACAGTAACCCTAGGAAGGTAAATCAGCCGGGTATTAGGGTTCTTCCTAAGGGAAAAGCCGTGAAAGCAGCCATGTTGTGGCACTTCTGCACTCCCTTTGGGATGCCTTTGGCAGATGAAGTAAGCCTGGAACTCAGGGCTTCCTGGTTAAAAAAATCCAAGCCCTAGGCTGAACCCTAACCCTAACCCTAGGCAGATAAATCAGCCTAGGTATAGGGATGGTGCCAAGGAAAAAGCTGTGAAAGCTGCCATGTTGTTGCACTTTTGTACTCCCCTTGGGATGCCTTGAACAGCTGCAGTGTGCCTGGAGCCCAGGGCTTCCTAGTTTTAAAAATCCTAGCCCTAGGCCTAAGCCTAACAGTAACCCTGGGAAGGTAAATCAGCCTGGTGTTAGGCATCTTGCCAAGGAAAAAGCCGTGAAAGCAGCCATGTTGTGGCACTTTTGCACTCCCTTTTGGATGCCTTTCACAGCTGCAGTGTGCCTGGAACTCAGGGCTTCCTGACTTTAAAAATCCTAGCCCTAGGCCGAACCCCAACCCTAAGACGAGAAAGGCAAATCAGCCAGGAATTAGGCATGTCCCCAAGGAAAAAGCTGTGGAGGCAGGCATGTTGTGGTACTTTTGCGCTCTTCTTGGCTAGTCCTTCGCAGCTGCTGTGTTCTTGGAACTCAGGGCTTTCTGGTTAATAGAGCCCTTACCCTAGGCGTAACTCAAACCTTAACCCTAGGAAGGAAAATCAGCCTATGGTTCGGGATGGTCTCATGGAAATATCAGTGGTGGCAGCCAAGTTGCGTCACTTTTGCGCTCCCCTTGGGATGCCTTTCGCAGCTGCAGTGTGCCTGGAGCCCAGGGCTTCCTGGTTTTAAAAGTCCTAGGCCTAAGCCTAACAGTAACCCTAGGAAGGTAAATCAGCCGGGTATTAGGGTTCTTCCTAAGGGAAAAGCCGTGAAAGCAGCCATGTTGTGGCACTTCTGCACTCCCTTTGGGATGCCTTTGGCAGATGAAGTAAGCCTGGAACTCAGGGCTTCCTGGTTAAAAAAATCCAAGCCCTAGGCTGAACCCTAACCCTAACCCTAGGCAGATAAATCAGCCTAGGTATAGGGATGGTGCCAAGGAAAAAGCTGTGAAAGCTGCCATGTTGTTGCACTTTTGTACTCCCCTTGGGATGCCTTGAACAGCTGCAGTGTGCCTGGAGCCCAGGGCTTCATAGTTTTAAAAATCCTAGCCCTAGGCCTAAGCCTAACAGTAACCCTGGGAAGGTAAATCAGCCTGGTGTTAGGCTTCTTGCCAAGGAAAAAGCCGTGAAAGCAGCCATGTTGTGGCACTTTTGCACTCCCTTTTGGATGCCTTTCACAGCTGCAGTGTGCCTGGAACTCAGGGCTTCCTGCTTTTAAAAATCCTAGCCCTAGGCCGAACCCCAACCCTAAGACGAGAAAGGCAAATCAGCCAGGAATTAGGCATGTCCACAAGGAAAAAGCTGTGGAGGCAGGCATGTTGTGCTACTTTTGCGCTCTTCTTGGCTAGTCCTTCGCAGCTGCTGTGTTCTTGGAACTCAGGGCTTTCTGGTTAATAGAGCCCTTACCCTAGGCGTAACTCAAACCTTAACCCTAGGAAGGAAAATCAGCCTATGGTTCGGGATGGTCTCATGGAAATATCAGTGGTGGCAGCCATGTTGCGTCACTTTTGCGCTCCCCTTGGGATGCCTTTCGCAGCTGCAGTGTGCCTGGAGCCCAGGGCTTCCTGGTTTTAAAAGTCCTAGGCCTAAGCCTAACAGTAACCCTAGGAAGGTAAATCAGCCGGGTATTAGGGTTCTTCCTAAGGGAAAAGCCGTGAAAGCAGCCATGTTGTGGCACTTCTGCACTCCCTTTGGGATGCCTTTGGCAGATGAAGTAAGCCTGGAACTCAGGGCTTCCTGGTTAAAAAAATCCAAGCCCTAGGCTGAACCCTAACCCTAACCCTAGGCAGATAAATCAGCCTAGGTATAGGGATGGTGCCAAGGAAAAAGCTGTGAAAGCTGCCATGTTGTTGCACTTTTGTACTCCCCTTGGGATGCCTTGAACAGCTGCAGTGTGCCTGGAGCTAAGGGCTTCCTAGTTTTAAAAATCCTAGCCCTAGGCCTAAGCCTAACAGTAACCCTGGGAAGGTAAATCAGCCTGGTGTTAGGCATCTTGCCAAGGAAAAAGCCGTGAAAGCAGCCATGTTGTGGCACTTTTGCACTCCCTTTTGGATGCCTTTCACAGCTCCAGTGTGCCTGGAACTCAGGGCTTCCTGATTTTAAAAATCCTAGCCCTAGGCCGAACCCCAACCCTAAGACGAGAAAGGCAAATCAGCCAGGAATTAGGCATGTCCCCAAGGAAAAAGCTGTGGAGGCAGGCATGTTGTGGTACTTTTGCGCTCTTCTTGGCTAGTCCTTCGCAGCTGCTGTGTTCTTGGAACTCAGGGCTTTCTGGTTAATAGACCCTTACCCTAGGCGTAACTCAAACCTTAACCCTAGGAAGGAAAATCAGCCTATGGTTCCGGATGGTCTCATGGAAATATCAGTGGTGGCAGCCAAGTTGCGTCACTTTTGCGCTCCGCTTGGGATGCCTTTTGCAGCTGCAGTGTGCCTGGAGCCCAGGGCTTCCTGGTTTTAAAAGTCCTAGGCCTAAGCCTAACAGTAACCCTAGGAAGGTAAATCAGCCGGGTATTAGGGTTCTTCCTAAGGAAAAAGCCGTGAAAGCAGCCATGTTGTGGCACTTTTGCACTCCCTTTTGGATGCCTTTCACAGCTGCAGTGTGCCTGGAACTCAGGGCTTCCTGATTTTAAAAATCCTAGCCCTAGGCCGAACCCCAACCCTAAGACGAGAAAGGCAAATCAGCCAGGAATTAGGCATGTCCCCAAGGAAAAAGCTGTGGAGGCAGGCATGTTGTGCTACTTTTGCGCTCTTCTTGGCTAGTCCTTCGCAGCTGCTGTGTTCTTGGAACTCAGGGCTTTCTGGTTAATAGAGCCCTTACCCTAGGCGTAACTCAAACCTTAACCCTAGGAAGGAAAATCAGCCTATGGTTCGGGATGGTCTCATGGAAATATCAGTGGTGGCAGCCAAGTTGCGTCATTTTTGCGCTCCCCTTGGGATGCCTTTCGCAGCTGCAGTGTGCCTGGAGCCCAGGGCTTCCTGGTTTTAAAAGTCCTAGGCCTAAGCCTAACAGTAACCCTAGGAAGGTAAATCAGCCGGGTATTAGGGTTCTTCCTAAGGGAAAAGCCGTGAAAGCAGCCATGTTGTGGCACTTCTGCACTCCCTTTGGGATGCCTTTGGCAGATGAAGTAAGCCTGGAACTCAGGGCTTCCTGGTTAAAAAAATCCAAGCCCTAGGCTGAACCCTAACCCTAACCCTAGGCAGATAAATCAGCCTAGGTATAGGGATGGTGCCAAGGAAAAAGCTGTGAAAGCTGCCATGTTGTTGCACTTTTGTACTCCCCTTGGGATGCCTTGAACAGCTGCAGTGTGCCTGGAGCTAAGGGCTTCCTAGTTTTAAAAATCCTAGCCCTAGGCCTAAGCCTAACAGTAACCCTGGGAAGGTAAATCAGCCTGGTGTTAGGCATCTTGCCAAGGAAAAAGCCATGAAAGCAGCCATGTTGTGGCACTTTTGCACTCCCTTTTGGATGCCTTTCACAGCTGCAGTGTGCCTGGAACTCAGGGCTTCCTGATTTTAAAAATCCTAGCCCTAGGCCGAACCCCAACCCTAAGACGAGAAAGGCAAATCAGCCAGGAATTAGGCATGTCCACAAGGAAAAAGCTGTGGAGGCAGGCATGTTGTGCTACTTTTGCGCTCTTCTTGGCTAGTCCTTCGCAGCTGCTGTGTTCTTGGAACTCAGGGCTTTCTGGTTAATAGAGCCTTTACCCTAGGCGTAACTCAAACCTTAAGCCTAGGAAGGAAAATCAGCCTATGGTTCGGGATGGTCTCATGGAAATATCAGTGGTGGCAGCCATGTTGCGTCACTTTTGCGCTCCCCTTGGGATGCCTTTCGCAGCTGCAGTGTGCCTGGAGCCCAGGGCTTCCTGGTTTTAAAAGTCCTAGGCCTAAGCCTAACAGTAACCCTAGGAAGGTAAATCAGCCGGGTATTAGGGTTCTTCCTAAGGGAAAAGCCGTGAAAGCAGCCATGTTGTGGCACTTCTGCACTCCCTTTGGGATGCCTTTGGCAGATGAAGTAAGCCTGGAACTCAGGGCTTCCTGGTTAAAGAAATCCAAGCCCTAGGCTGAACCCTAACCCTAACCCTAGGCAGATAAATCAGCCTAGGTATAGGGATGGTGCCAAGGAAAAAGCTGTGAAAGCTGCCATGTTGTTGCACTTTTGTACTCCCCTTGGGATGCCTTGAACAGCTGCAGTGTGCCTGGAGCTAAGGGCTTCCTAGTTTCAAAAATCCTAGCCCTAGGCCTAAGCCTAACAGTAACCCTGGGAAGGTAAATCAGCCTGGTGTTAGGCATCTTGCCAAGGAAAAAGCCGTGAAAGCAGCCATATTGTGGCACTTTTGCACTCCCTTTTGGATGCCTTTCACAGCTGCAGTGTGCCTGGAACTCAGGGCTTCCTGATTTTAAAAATCCTAGCCCTAGGCCGAACCCCAACCCTAAGACGAGAAAGGCAAATCAGCCAGGAATTAGGCATGTCCCCAAGGAAAAAGCTGTGGAGGCAGGCATGTTGTGCTACTTTTGCGCTCTTCTTGGCTAGTCCTTCGCAGCTGCTGTGTTCTTGGAACTCAGGGCTTTCTGGTTAATAGACCCTTACCCTAGGCGTAACTCAAACCTTAACCCTAGGAAGGAAAATCAGCCTATGGTTCGGGATAGTCTCATGGAAATATCAGTGGTGGCAGCCAAGTTGCGTCACTTTTGCGCTCCCCTTGGGATGCCTTTTGCAGCTGCAGTGTGCCTGGAGCCCAGGGCTTCCTGGTTTTAAAAGTCCTAGGCCTAAGCCTAACAGTAACCCTAGGAAGGTAAATCAGCCGGGTATTAGGGTTCTTCCTAAGGGAAAAGCCGTGAAAGCAGCCATGTTGTGGCACTTCTGCACTCCCTTTGGGATGCCTTTGGCAGATGAAGTAAGCCTGGAACTCAGGGCTTCCTGGTTAAAAAAATCCAAGCCCTAGGCTGAACCCTAACCCTAACCCTAGGCAGATAAATCAGCCTAGGTATAGGGATGGTGCCAAGGAAAAAGCTGTGAAAGCTGCCATGTTGTTGCACTTTTGTACTCCCCTTGGGATGCCTTGAACAGCTGCAGTGTGCCTGGAGCTAAGGGCTTCCTAGTTTCAAAAATCCTAGCCCTAGGCCTAAGCCTAACAGTAACCCTGGGAAGGTAAATCAGCCTGGTGTTAGGCATCTTGCCAAGGAAAAAGCCGTGAAAGCAGCCATGTTGTGGCACTTTTGCACTCCCTTTTGGATGCCTTTCACAGCTCCAGTGTGCCTGGAACTCAGGGCTTCCTGATTTTAAAAATCCTAGCCCTAGGCCGAACCCCAACCCTAAGACGAGAAAGGCAAATCAGCCAGGAATTAGGCATGTCCACAAGGAAAAAGCTGTGGAGGCAGGCATGTTGTGCTACTTTTGCGCTCTTCTTGGCTAGTCCTTCGCAGCTGCTGTGTTCTTGGAACTCAGGGCTTTCTGGTTAATAGACCCTTACCCTAGGCGTAACTCAAACCTTAAGCCTAGGAAGGAAAATCAGCCTATGGTTCGGGATGGTCTCATGGAAATATCAGTGGTGGCAGCCAAGTTGCGTCACTTTTGCGCTCCCCTTGGGATGCCTTTCGCAGCTGCAGTGTGCCTGGAGCCCAGGGCTTCCTGGTTTTAAAAGTCCTAGGCCTAAGCCTAACAGTAACCCTAGGAAGGTAAATCAGCCGGGTATTAGGGTTCTTCCTAAGGGAAAAGCCGTGAAAGCAGCCATGTTGTGGCACTTCTGCACTCCCTTTGGGATGCCTTTGGCAGATGAAGTAAGCCTGGAACTCAGGGCTTCCTGGTTAAAAAAATCCAAGCCCTAGGCTGAACCCTAACCCTAACCCTAGGCAGATAAATCAGCCTAGGTATAGGGATGGTGCCAAGGAAAAAGCTGTGAAAGCTGCCATGTTGTTGCACTTTTGTACTCCCCTTGGGATGCCTTGAACAGCTGCAGTGTGCCTGGAGCCCAGGGCTTCCTAGTTTTAAAAATCCTAGCCCTAGGCCTAAGCCTAACAGTAACCCTGGGAAGGTAAATCAGCCTGGTGTTAGGCATCTTGCCAAGGAAAAAGCCGTGAAAGCAGCCATGTTGTGGCACTTTTGCACTCCCTTTTGGATGCCTTTCACAGCTGCAGTGTGCCTGGAACTCAGGGCTTCCTGACTTTAAAAATCCTAGCCCTAGGCCGAACCCCAACCCTAAGACGAGAAAGGCAAATCAGCCAGGAATTAGGCATGTCCCCAAGGAAAAAGCTGTGGAGGCAGGCATGTTGTGCTACTTTTGCGCTCTTCTTGGCTAGTCCTTCGCAGCTGCTGTGTTCTTGGAACTCAGGGCTTTCTGGTTAATAGAGCCCTTACCCTAGGCGTAACTCAAACCTTAACCCTAGGAAGGAAAATCAGCCTATGGTTCGGGATGGTCTCCTGGAAATATCAGTGGTGGCAGCCAAGTTGCGTCACTTTTGCGCTCCCCTTGGGATGCCTTTCGCAGCTGCAGTGTGCCTGGAGCCCAGGGCTTCCTGGTTTTAAAAGTCCTAGGCCTAAGCCTAACAGTAACCCTAGGAAGGTAAATCAGCCGGGTATTAGGGTTCTTCCTAAGGGAAAAGCCGTGAAAGCAGCCATGTTGTGGCACTTCTGCACTCCCTTTGGGATGCCTTTGGCAGATGAAGTAAGCCTGGAACTCAGGGCTTCCTGGTTAAAAAAATCCAAGCCCTAGGCTGAACCCTAACCCTAACCCTAGGCAGATAAATCAGCCTAGGTATAGGGATGGTGCCAAGGAAAAAGCTGTGAAAGCTGCCATGTTGTTGCACTTTTGTACTCCCCTTGGGATGCCTTGAACAGCTGCAGTGTGCCTGGAGCCCAGGGCTTCATAGTTTTAAAAATCCTAGCCCTAGGCCTAAGCCTAACAGTAACCCTGGGAAGGTAAATCAGCCTGGTGTTAGGCTTCTTGCCAAGGAAAAAGCCGTGAAAGCAGCCATGTTGTGGCACTTTTGCACTCCCTTTTGGATGCCTTTCACAGCTGCAGTGTGCCTGGAACTCAGGGCTTCCTGCTTTTAAAAATCCTAGCCCTAGGCCGAACCCCAACCCTAAGACGAGAAAGGCAAATCAGCCAGGAATTAGGCATGTCCACAAGGAAAAAGCTGTGGAGGCAGGCATGTTGTGCTACTTTTGCGCTCTTCTTGGCTAGTCCTTCGCAGCTGCTGTGTTCTTGGAACTCAGGGCTTTCTGGTTAATAGAGCCCTTACCCTAGGCGTAACTCAAACCTTAACCCTAGGAAGGAAAATCAGCCTATGGTTCGGGATGGTCTCATGGAAATATCAGTGGTGGCAGCCATGTTGCGTCACTTTTGCGCTCCCCTTGGGATGCCTTTCGCAGCTGCAGTGTGCCTGGAGCCCAGGGCTTCCTGGTTTTAAAAGTCCTAGGCCTAAGCCTAACAGTAACCCTAGGAAGGTAAATCAGCCGGGTATTAGGGTTCTTCCTAAGGGAAAAGCCGTGAAAGCAGCCATGTTGTGGCACTTCTGCACTCCCTTTGGGATGCCTTTGGCAGATGAAGTAAGCCTGGAACTCAGGGCTTCCTGGTTAAAGAAATCCAAGCCCTAGGCTGAACCCTAACCCTAACCCTAGGCAGATAAATCAGCCTAGGTATAGAGATGGTGCCAAGGAAAAAGCTGTGAAAGCTGCCATGTTGTTGCACTTTTGTACTCCCCTTGGGATGCCTTGAACAGCTGCAGTGTGCCTGGAGCTAAGGGCTTCCTAGTTTTAAAAATCCTAGCCCTAGGCCTAAGCCTAACAGTAACCCTGGGAAGGTAAATCAGCCTGGTGTTAGGCGTCTTGCCAAGGAAAAAGCCGTGAAAGCAGCCATGTTGTGGCACTTTTGCACTCCCTTTTGGATGCCTTTCACAGCTGCAGTGTGCCTGGAACTCAGGGCTTCCTGATTTTAAAAATCCTAACCCTAGGCCGAACCCCAACCCTAAGACGAGAAAGGCAAATCAGCCAGGAATTAGGCATGTCCCCAAGGAAAAAGCTGTGGAGGCAGGCATGTTGTGCTACTTTTGCGCTCTTCTTGGCTAGTCCTTCGCAGCTGCTGTGTTCTTGGAACTCAGGGCTTTCTGGTTAATAGACCCTTACCCTAGGCGTAACTCAAACCTTAACCCTAGGAAGGAAAATCAGCCTATGGTTCGGGATGGTCTCATGGAAATATCAGTGGTGGCAGCCAAGTTGCGTCATTTTTGCGCTCCCCTTGGGATGCCTTTCGCAGCTGCAGTGTGCCTGGAGCCCAGGGCTTCCTGGTTTTAAAAGTCCTAGGCCTAAGCCTAACAGTAACCCTAGGAAGGTAAATCAGCCGGGTATTAGGGTTCTTCCTAAGGGAAAAGCCGTGAAAGCAGCCATGTTGTGGCACTTCTGCACTCCCTTTGGGATGCCTTTGGCAGATGAAGTAAGCCTGGAACTCAGGGCTTCCTGGTTAAAAAAATCCAAGCCCTAGGCTGAACCCTAACCCTAACCCTAGGCAGATAAATCAGCCTAGGTATAGGGATGGTGCCAAGGAAAAAGCTGTGAAAGCTGCCATGTTGTTGCACTTTTGTACTCCCCTTGGGATGCCTTGAACAGCTGCAGTGTGCCTGGAGCTAAGGGCTTCCTAGTTTTAAAAATCCTAGCCCTAGGCCTAAGCCTAACAGTAACCCTGGGAAGGTAAATCAGCCTGGTGTTAGGCATCTTGCCAAGGAAAAAGCCGTGAAAGCAGCCATGTTGTGGCACTTTTGCACTCCCTTTTGGATGCCTTTCACAGCTGCAGTGTGCCTGGAACTCAGGGCTTCCTGACTTTAAAAATCCTAGCCCTAGGCCGAACCCCAACCCTAAGACGAGAAAGGCAAATCAGCCAGGAATTAGGCATGTCCCCAAGGAAAAAGCTGTGGAGGCAGGCATGTTGTGCTACTTTTGCGCTCTTCTTGGCTAGTCCTTCGCAGCTGCTGTGTTCTTGGAACTCAGGGCTTTCTGGTTAATAGACCCTTACCCGAGGCGTAACTCAAACCTTAAGCCTAGGAAGGAAAATCAGCCTATGGTTCGGGATGGTCTCATGGAAATATCAGTGGTGGCAGCCAAGTTGCGTCATTTTTGCGCTCCCCTTGGGATGCCTTTCGCAGCTGCAGTGTGCCTGGAGCCCAGGGCTTCCTGGTTTTAAAAGTCCTAGGCCTAAGCCTAACAGTAACCCTAGGAAGGTAAATCAGCCGGGTATTAGGGTTCTTCCTAAGGGAAAAGCCGTGAAAGCAGCCATGTTGTGGCACTTCTGCACTCCCTTTGGGATGCCTTTGGCAGATGAAGTAAGCCTGGAACTCAGGGCTTCCTGGTTAAAGAAATCCAAGCCCTAGGCTGAACCCTAACCCTAACCCTAGGCAGATAAATCAGCCTAGGTATAGGGATGGTGCCAAGGAAAAAGCTGTGAAAGCTGCCATGCTGTTGCACTTTTGTACTCCCCTTGGGATGCCTTGAACAGCTGCAGTGTGCCTGGAGCTAAGGGCTTCCTAGTTTTAAAAATCCTAGCCCAAGGCCTAAGCCTAACAGTAACCCTGGGAAGGTAAATCAGCCTGGTGTTAGGCATCTTGCCAAGGAAAAAGCCGTGAAAGCAGCCATGTTGTGGCACTTTTGCACTCCCTTTTGGATGCCTTTCACAGCTCCAGTGTGCCTGGAACTCAGGGCTTCCTGATTTTAAAAATCCTAGCCCTAGGCCGAACCCCAACCCTAAGACGAGAAAGGCAAATCAGCCAGGAATTAGGCATGTCCCCAAGGAAAAAGCTGTGGAGGCAGGCATGTTGTGCTACTTTTGCGCTCTTCTTGGCTAGTCCTTCGCAGCTGCTGTGTTCTTGGAACTCAGGGCTTTCTGGTTAATAGACCCTTACCCTAGGCGTAACTCAAACCTTAACCCTAGGAAGGAAAATCAGCCTATGGTTCCGGATGGTCTCATGGAAATATCAGTGGTGGCAGCCAAGTTGCGTCACTTTTGCGCTCCCCTTGGATGCCTTTTGCAGCTGCAGTGTGCCTGGAGCCCAGGGCTTCCTGGTTTTAAAAGTCCTAGGCCTAAGCCTAACAGTAACCCTAGGAAGGTAAATCAGCCGGGTATTAGGCGTCTTGACAAGGAAAAAGCCGTGAAAGCAGCCATGTTGTGGCACTTTTGCACTCCCTTTTGGATGCCTTTCACAGCTCCAGTGTGCCTGGAACTCAGGGCTTCCTGATTTTAAAAATCCTAGCCCTAGGCCGAACCCCAACCCTAAGACGAGAAAGGCAAATCAGCCAGGAATTAGGCATGTCCCCAAGGAAAAAGCTGTGGAGGCAGGCATGTTGTGCTACTTTTGCGCTCTTCTTGGCTAGTCCTTCGCAGCTGCTGTGTTCTTGGAACTCAGGGCTTTCTGGTTAATAGAGCCCTTACCCTAGGCGTAACTCAAACCTTAACCCTAGGAAGGAAAATCAGCCTATGGTTCGGAATGGTCTCATGGAAATATCAGTGGTGGCAGCCAAGTTGCGTCATTTTTGCGCTCCCCTTGGGATGCCTTTCGCAGCTGCAGTGTGCCTGGAGCCCAGGGCTTCCTGGTTTTAAAAGTCCTAGGCCTAAGCCTAACAGTAACCCTAGGAAGGTAAATCAGCCGGGTATTAGGGTTCTTCCTAAGGGAAAAGCCGTGAAAGCAGCCATGTTGTGGCACTTCTGCACTCCCTTTGGGATGCCTTTGGCAGATGAAGTAAGCCTGGAACTCAGGGCTTCCTGGTTAAAGAAATCCAAGCCCTAGGCTGAACCCTAACCCTAACCCTAGGCAGATAAATCAGCCTAGGTATAGGGATGGTGCCAAGGAAAAAGCTGTGAAAGCTGCCATGTTGTTGCACTTTTGTACTCCCCTTGGGATGCCTTGAACAGCTGCAGTGTGCCTGGAGCTAAGGGCTTCCTAGTTTTAAAAATCCTAGCCCTAGGCCTAAGCCTAACAGTAACCCTGGGAAGGTAAATCAGCCTGGTGTTAGGCGTCTTGCCAAGGAAAAAGCCGTGAAAGCAGCCATGTTGTGGCACTTTTGCACTCCCTTTTGGATGCCTTTCACAGCTCCAGTGTGCCTGGAACTCAGGGCTTCCTGATTTTAAAAATCCTAACCCTAGGCCGAACCCCAACACTAAGACGAGAAAGGCAAATCAGCCAGGAATTAGGCATGTCCCCAAGGAAAAAGCTGTGGAGGCAGGCATGTTGTGCTACTTTTGCGCTCTTCTTGGGTAGTCCTTCGCAGCTGCTGTGTTCTTGGAACTCAGGGCTTTCTGGTTAATAGACCCTTACCCTAGGCGTAACTCAAACCTTAACCCTAGGAAGGAAAATCAGCCTATGGTTCGGGATGGTCTCATGGAAATATCAGTGGTGGCAGCCAAGTTGCGTCATTTTTGCGCTCCCCTTGGGATGCCTTTCGCAGCTGCAGTGTGCCTGGAGCCCAGGGCTTCCTGGTTTTAAAAGTCCTAGGCCTAAGCCTAACAGTAACCCTAGGAAGGTAAATCAGCCGGGTATTAGGGTTCTTCCTAAGGGAAAAGCCGTGAAAGCAGCCATGTTGTGGCACTTCTGCACTCCCTTTGGGATGCCTTTGGCAGATGAAGTAAGCCTGGAACTCAGGGCTTCCTGGTTAAAAAAATCCAAGCCCTAGGCTGAACCCTAACCCTAACCCTAGGCAGATAAATCAGCCTAGGTATAGGGATGGTGCCAAGGAAAAAGCTGTGAAAGCTGCCATGTTGTTGCACTTTTGTACTCCCCTTGGGATGCCTTGAACAGCTGCAGTGTGCCTGGAGCCCAGGGCTTCATAGTTTTAAAAATCCTAGCCCTAGGCCTAAGCCTAACAGTAACCCTGGGAAGGTAAATCAGCCTGGTGTTAGGCTTCTTGCCAAGGAAAAAGCCGTGAAAGCAGCCATGTTGTGGCACTTTTGCACTCCCTTTTGGATGCCTTTCACAGCTGCAGTGTGCCTGGAACTCAGGGCTTCCTGCTTTTAAAAATCCTAGCCCTAGGCCGAACCCCAACCCTAAGACGAGAAAGGCAAATCAGCCAGGAATTAGGCATGTCCACAAGGAAAAAGCTGTGGAGGCAGGCATGTTGTGCTACTTTTGCGCTCTTCTTGGCTAGTCCTTCGCAGCTGCTGTGTTCTTGGAACTCAGGGCTTTCTGGTTAATAGAGCCCTTACCCTAGGCGTAACTCAAACCTTAACCCTAGGAAGGAAAATCAGCCTATGGTTCGGGATGGTCTCATGGAAATATCAGTGGTGGCAGCCATGTTGCGTCACTTTTGCGCTCCCCTTGGGATGCCTTTCGCAGCTGCAGTGTGCCTGGAGCCCAGGGCTTCCTGGTTTTAAAAGTCCTAGGCCTAAGCCTAACAGTAACCCTAGGAAGGTAAATCAGCCGGGTATTAGGGTTCTTCCTAAGGGAAAAGCCGTGAAAGCAGCCATGTTGTGGCACTTCTGCACTCCCTTTGGGATGCCTTTGGCAGATGAAGTAAGCCTGGAACTCAGGGCTTCCTGGTTAAAGAAATCCAAGCCCTAGGCTGAACCCTAACCCTAACCCTAGGCAGATAAATCAGCCTAGGTATAGAGATGGTGCCAAGGAAAAAGCTGTGAAAGCTGCCATGTTGTTGCACTTTTGTACTCCCCTTGGGATGCCTTGAACAGCTGCAGTGTGCCTGGAGCCCAGGGCTTCCTAGTTTTAAAAATCCTAGCCCTAGGCCTAAGCCTAACAGTAACCCTGGGAAGGTAAATCAGCCTGGTGTTAGGCGTCTTGCCAAGGAAAAAGCCGTGAAAGCAGCCATGTTGTGGCACTTTTGCACTCCCTTTTGGATGCCTTTCACAGCTGCAGTGTGCCTGGAACTCAGGGCTTCCTGATTTTAAAAATCCTAACCCTAGGCCGAACCCCAACCCTAAGACGAGAAAGGCAAATCAGCCAGGAATTAGGCATGTCCCCAAGGAAAAAGCTGTGGAGGCAGGCATGTTGTGCTACTTTTGCGCTCTTCTTGGCTAGTCCTTCGCAGCTGCTGTGTTCTTGGAACTCAGGGCTTTCTGGTTAATAGACCCTTACCCTAGGCGTAACTCAAACCTTAACCCTAGGAAGGAAAATCAGCCTATGGTTCGGGATGGTCTCATGGAAATATCAGTGGTGGCAGCCAAGTTGCGTCATTTTTGCGCTCCCCTTGGGATGCCTTTCGCAGCTGCAGTGTGCCTGGAGCCCAGGGCTTCCTGGTTTTAAAAGTCCTAGGCCTAAGCCTAACAGTAACCCTAGGAAGGTAAATCAGCCGGGTATTAGGGTTCTTCCTAAGGGAAAAGCCGTGAAAGCAGCCATGTTGTGGCACTTCTGCACTCCCTTTGGGATGCCTTTGGCAGATGAAGTAAGCCTGGAACTCAGGGCTTCCTGGTTAAAAAAATCCAAGCCCTAGGCTGAACCCTAACCCTAACCCTAGGCAGATAAATCAGCCTAGGTATAGGGATGGTGCCAAGGAAAAAGCTGTGAAAGCTGCCATGTTGTTGCACTTTTGTACTCCCCTTGGGATGCCTTGAACAGCTGCAGTGTGCCTGGAGCTAAGGGCTTCCTAGTTTTAAAAATCCTAGCCCTAGGCCTAAGCCTAACAGTAACCCTGGGAAGGTAAATCAGCCTGGTGTTAGGCATCTTGCCAAGGAAAAAGCCGTGAAAGCAGCCATGTTGTGGCACTTTTGCACTCCCTTTTGGATGCCTTTCACAGCTGCAGTGTGCCTGGAACTCAGGGCTTCCTGACTTTAAAAATCCTAGCCCTAGGCCGAACCCCAACCCTAAGACGAGAAAGGCAAATCAGCCAGGAATTAGGCATGTCCCCAAGGAAAAAGCTGTGGAGGCAGGCATGTTGTGCTACTTTTGCGCTCTTCTTGGCTAGTCCTTCGCAGCTGCTGTGTTCTTGGAACTCAGGGCTTTCTGGTTAATAGACCCTTACCCGAGGCGTAACTCAAACCTTAAGCCTAGGAAGGAAAATCAGCCTATGGTTCGGGATGGTCTCATGGAAATATCAGTGGTGGCAGCCAAGTTGCGTCATTTTTGCGCTCCCCTTGGGATGCCGTTCGCAGCTGCAGTGTGCCTGGAGCCCAGGGCTTCCTGGTTTTAAAAGTCCTAGGCCTAAGCCTAACAGTAACCCTAGGAAGGTAAATCAGCCGGGTATTAGGGTTCTTCCTAAGGGAAAAGCCGTGAAAGCAGCCATGTTGTGGCACTTCTGCACTCCCTTTGGGATGCCTTTGGCAGATGAAGTAAGCCTGGAACTCAGGGCTTCCTGGTTAAAGAAATCCAAGCCCTAGGCTGAACCCTAACCCTAACCCTAGGCAGATAAATCAGCCTAGGTATAGGGATGGTGCCAAGGAAAAAGCTGTGAAAGCTGCCATGTTGTTGCACTTTTGTACTCCCCTTGGGATGCCTTGAACAGCTGCAGTGTGCCTGGAGCTAAGGGCTTCCTAGTTTTAAAAATCCTAGCCCAAGGCCTAAGCCTAACAGTAACCCTGGGAAGGTAAATCAGCCTGGTGTTAGGCATCTTGCCAAGGAAAAAGCCGTGAAAGCAGCCATGTTGTGGCACTTTTGCACTCCCTTTTGGATGCCTTTCACAGCTCCAGTGTGCCTGGAACTCAGGGCTTCCTGATTTTAAAAATCCTAGCCCTAGGCCGAACCCCAACCCTAAGACGAGAAAGGCAAATCAGCCAGGAATTAGGCATGTCCCCAAGGAAAAAGCTGTGGAGGCAGGCATGTTGTGCTACTTTTGCGCTCTTCTTGGCTAGTCCTTCGCAGCTGCTGTGTTCTTGGAACTCAGGGCTTTCTGGTTAATAGACCCTTACCCTAGGCGTAACTCAAACCTTAACCCTAGGAAGGAAAATCAGCCTATGGTTCCGGATGGTCTCATGGAAATATCAGTGGTGGCAGCCAAGTTGCGTCACTTTTGCGCTCCGCTTGGGATGCCTTTTGCAGCTGCAGTGTGCCTGGAGCCCAGGGCTTCCTGGTTTTAAAAGTCCTAGGCCTAAGCCTAACAGTAACCCTAGGAAGGTAAATCAGCCGGGTATTAGGGTTCTTCCTAAGGGAAAAGCCGTGAAAGCAGCCATGTTGTGGCACTTCTGCACTCCCTTTGGGATGCCTTTGGCAGATGAAGTAAGCCTGGAACTCAGGGCTTCCTGGTTAAAAAAATCCAAGCCCTAGGCTGAACCCTAACCCTAACCCTAGGCAGATAAATCAGCCTAGGTATAGGGATGGTGCCAAGGAAAAAGCTGTGAAAGCTGCCATGTTGTTGCACTTTTGTACTCCCCTTGGGATGCCTTGAACAGCTGCAGTGTGCCTGGAGCCCAGGGCTTCATAGTTTTAAAAATCCTAGCCCTAGGCCTAAGCCTAACAGTAACCCTGGGAAGGTAAATCAGCCTGGTGTTAGGCTTCTTGCCAAGGAAAAAGCCGTGAAAGCAGCCATGTTGTGGCACTTTTGCACTCCCTTTTGGATGCCTTTCACAGCTGCAGTGTGCCTGGAACTCAGGGCTTCCTGATTTTAAAAATCCTAGCCCTAGGCCGAACCCCAACCCTAAGACGAGAAAGGCAAATGAGCCAGGAATTAGGCATGTCCACAAGGAAAAAGCTGTGGAGGCAGGCATGTTGTGCTACTTTTGCGCTCTTCTTGGCTAGTCCTTCGCAGCTGCTGTGTTCTTGGAACTCAGGGCTTTCTGGTTAATAGACCCTTACCCTAGGCGTAACTCAAACCTTAAGCCTAGGAAGGAAAATCAGCCTATGGTTCGGGATGGTCTCATGGAAATATCAGTGGTGGCAGCCAAGTTGCGTCACTTTTGCGCTCCCCTTGGGATGCCTTTCGCAGCTGCAGTGTGCCTGGAGCCCAGGGCTTCCTGGTTTTAAAAGTCCTAGGCCTAAGCCTAACAGTAACCCTAGGAAGGTAAATCAGCCGGGTATTAGGGTTCTTCCTAAGGGAAAAGCCGTGAAAGCAGCCATGTTGTGGCACTTCTGCACTCCCTTTGGGATGCCTTTGGCAGATGAAGTAAGCCTGGAACTCAGGGCTTCCTGGTTAAAAAAATCCAAGCCCTAGGCTGAACCCTAACCCTAACCCTAGGCAGATAAATCAGCCTAGGTATAGGGATGGTGCCAAGGAAAAAGCTGTGAAAGCTGCCATGTTGTTGCACTTTTGTACTCCCCTTGGGATGCCTTGAACAGCTGCAGTGTGCCTGGAGCCCAGGGCTTCCTAGTTTTAAAAATCCTAGCCCTAGGCCTAAGCCTAACAGTAACCCTGGGAAGGTAAATCAGCCTGGTGTTAGGCATCTTGCCAAGGAAAAAGCCGTGAAAGCAGCCATGTTGTGGCACTTTTGCACTCCCTTTTGGATGCCTTTCACAGCTGCAGTGTGCCTGGAACTCAGGGCTTCCTGACTTTAAAAATCCTAGCCCTAGGCCGAACCCCAACCCTAAGACGAGAAAGGCAAATCAGCCAGGAATTAGGCATGTCCCCAAGGAAATAGCTGTGGAGGCAGGCATGTTGTGGTACTTTTGCGCTCTTCTTGGCTAGTCCTTCGCAGCTGCTGTGTTCTTGGAACTCAGGGCTTTCTGGTTAATAGAGCCCTTACCCTAGGCGTAACTCAAACCTTAACCCTAGGAAGGAAAATCAGCCTATGGTTCGGGATGGTCTCCTGGAAATATCAGTGGTGGCAGCCAAGTTGCGTCACTTTTGCGCTCCCCTTGGGATGCCTTTCGCAGCTGCAGTGTGCCTGGAGCCCAGGGCTTCCTGGTTTTAAAAGTCCTAGGCCTAAGCCTAACAGTAACCCTAGGAAGGTAAATCAGCCGGGTATTAGGGTTCTTCCTAAGGGAAAAGCCGTGAAAGCAGCCATGTTGTGGCACTTCTGCACTCCCTTTGGGATGCCTTTGGCAGATGAAGTAAGCCTGGAACTCAGGGCTTCCTGGTTAAAAAAATCCAAGCCCTAGGCTGAACCCTAACCCTAACCCTAGGCAGATAAATCAGCCTAGGTATAGGGATGGTGCCAAGGAAAAAGCTGTGAAAGCTGCCATGTTGTTGCACTTTTGTACTCCCCTTGGGATGCCTTGAACAGCTGCAGTGTGCCTGGAGCTAAGGGCTTCATAGTTTCAAAAATCCTAGCCCTAGGCCTAAGCCTAACAGTAACCCTGGGAAGGTAAATCAGCCTGGTGTTAGGCTTCTTGCCAAGGAAAAAGCCGTGAAAGCAGCCATGTTGTGGCACTTTTGCACTCCCTTTTGGATGCCTTTCACAGCTGCAGTGTGCCTGGAACTCAGGGCTTCCTGATTTTAAAAATCCTAGCCCTAGGCCGAACCCCAACCCTAAGACGAGAAAGGCAAATCAGCCAGGAATTAGGCATGTCCACAAGGAAAAAGCTGTGGAGGCAGGCATGTTGTGCTACTTTTGCGCTCTTCTTGGCTAGTCCTTCGCAGCTGCTGTGTTCTTGGAACTCAGGGCTTTCTGGTTAATAGAGCCCTTACCCTAGGCGTAACTCAAACCTTAACCCTAGGAAGGAAAATCAGCCTATGGTTCGGGATGGTCTCATGGAAATATCAGTGGTGGCAGCCATGTTGCGTCACTTTTGCGCTCCCCTTGGGATGCCTTTCGCAGCTGCAGTGTGCCTGGAGCCCAGGGCTTCCTGGTTTTAAAAGTCCTAGGCCTAAGCCTAACAGTAACCCTAGGAAGGTAAATCAGCCGGGTATTAGGGTTCTTCCTAAGGGAAAAGCCGTGAAAGCAGCCATGTTGTGGCACTTCTGCACTCCCTTTGGGATGCCTTTGGCAGATGAAGTAAGCCTGGAACTCAGGGCTTCCTGGTTAAAAAAATCCAAGCCCTAGGCTGAACCCTAACCCTAACCCTAGGCAGATAAATCAGCCTAGGTATAGGGATGGTGCCAAGGAAAAAGCTGTGAAAGCTGCCATGTTGTTGCACTTTTGTACTCCCCTTGGGATGCCTTGAACAGCTGCAGTGTGCCTGGAGCTAAGGGCTTCCTAGTTTTAAAAATCCTAGCCCTAGGCCTAAGCCTAACAGTAACCCTGGGAAGGTAAATCAGCCTGGTGTTAGGCATCTTGCCAAGGAAAAAGCCGTGAAAGCAGCCATGTTGTGGCACTTTTGCACTCCCTTTTGGATGCCTTTCACAGCTCCAGTGTGCCTGGAACTCAGGGCTTCCTGATTTTAAAAATCCTAGCCCTAGGCCGAACCCCAACCCTAAGACGAGAAAGGCAAATCAGCCAGGAATTAGGCATGTCCCCAAGGAAAAAGCTGTGGAGGCAGGCATGTTGTGCTACTTTTGCGCTCTTCTTGGCTAGTCCTTCGCAGCTGCTGTGTTCTTGGAACTCAGGGCTTTCTGGTTAATAGACCCTTACCCTAGGCGTAACTCAAACCTTAACCCTAGGAAGGAAAATCAGCCTATGGTTCCGGATGGTCTCATGGAAATATCAGTGGTGGCAGCCAAGTTGCGTCACTTTTGCGCTCCGCTTGGGATGCCTTTTGCAGCTGCAGTGTGCCTGGAGCCCAGGGCTTCCTGGTTTTAAAAGTCCTAGGCCTAAGCCTAACAGTAACCCTAGGAAGGTAAATCAGCCGGGTATTAGGGTTCTTCCTAAGGGAAAAGCCGTGAAAGCAGCCATGTTGTGGCACTTCTGCACTCCCTTTTGGATGCCTTTCACAGCTGCAGTGTGCCTGGAACTCAGGGCTTCCTGATTTTAAAAATCCTAGCCCTAGGCCGAACCCCAACCCTAAGACGAGAAAGGCAAATCAGCCAGGAATTAGGCATGTCCCCAAGGAAAAAGCTGTGGAGGCAGGCATGTTGTGCTACTTTTGCGCTCTTCTTGGCTAGTCCTTCGCAGCTGCTGTGTTCTTGGAACTCAGGGCTTTCTGGTTAATAGAGCCCTTACCCTAGGCGTAACTCAAACCTTAACCCTAGGAAGGAAAATCAGCCTATGGTTCGGGATGGTCTCATGGAAATATCAGTGGTGGCAGCCAAGTTGCGTCATTTTTGCGCTCCCCTTGGGATGCCTTTCGCAGCTGCAGTGTGCCTGGAGCCCAGGGCTTCCTGGTTTTAAAAGTCCTAGGCCTAAGCCTAACAGTAACCCTAGGAAGGTAAATCAGCCGGGTATTAGGGTTCTTCCTAAGGGAAAAGCCGTGAAAGCAGCCATGTTGTGGCACTTCTGCACTCCCTTTGGGATGCCTTTGGCAGATGAAGTAAGCCTGGAACTCAGGGCTTCCTGGTTAAAGAAATCCAAGCCCTAGGCTGAACCCTAACCCTAACCCTAGGCAGATAAATCAGCCTAGGTATAGGGATGGTGCCAAGGAAAAAGCTGTGAAAGCTGCCATGTTGTTGCACTTTTGTACTCCCCTTGGGATGCCTTGAACAGCTGCAGTGTGCCTGGAGCTAAGGGCTTCCTAGTTTCAAAAATCCTAGCCCTAGGCCTAAGCCTAACAGTAACCCTGGGAAGGTAAATCAGCCTGGTGTTAGGCATCTTGCCAAGGAAAAAGCCGTGAAAGCAGCCATATTGTGGCACTTTTGCACTCCCTTTTGGATGCCTTTCACAGCTGCAGTGTGCCTGGAACTCAGGGCTTCCTGATTTTAAAAATCCTAGCCCTAGGCCGAACCCCAACCCTAAGACGAGAAAGGCAAATCAGCCAGGAATTAGGCATGTCCCCAAGGAAAAAGCTGTGGAGGCAGGCATGTTGTGCTACTTTTGCGCTCTTCTTGGCTAGTCCTTCGCAGCTGCTGTGTTCTTGGAACTCAGGGCTTTCTGGTTAATAGACCCTTACCCTAGGCGTAACTCAAACCTTAACCCTAGGAAGGAAAATCAGCCTATGGTTCGGGATAGTCTCATGGAAATATCAGTGGTGGCAGCCAAGTTGCGTCACTTTTGCGCTCCCCTTGGGATGCCTTTTGCAGCTGCAGTGTGCCTGGAGCCCAGGGCTTCCTGGTTTTAAAAGTCCTAGGCCTAAGCCTAACAGTAACCCTAGGAAGGTAAATCAGCCGGGTATTAGGGTTCTTCCTAAGGGAAAAGCCGTGAAAGCAGCCATGTTGTGGCACTTCTGCACTCCCTTTGGGATGCCTTTGGCAGATGAAGTAAGCCTGGAACTCAGGGCTTCCTGGTTAAAGAAATCCAAGCCCTAGGCTGAACCCTAACCCTAACCCTAGGCAGATAAATCAGCCTAGGTATAGGGATGGTGCCAAGGAAAAAGCTGTGAAAGCTGCCATGTTGTTGCACTTTTGTACTCCCCTTGGGATGCCTTGAACAGCTGCAGTGTGCCTGGAGCTAAGGGCTTCCTAGTTTTAAAAATCCTAGCCCTAGGCCTAAGCCTAACAGTAACCCTGGGAAGGTAAATCAGCCTGGTGTTAGGCGTCTTGCCAAGGAAAAAGCCGTGAAAGCAGCCATGTTGTGGCACTTTTGCACTCCCTTTTGGATGCCTTTCACAGCTGCAGTGTGCCTGGAACTCAGGGCTTCCTGATTTAAAAAATCCTAGCCCTAGGCCGAACCCCAACCCTAAGACGAGAAAGGCAAATCAGCCAGGAATTAGGCATGTCCCCAAGGAAAAAGCTGTGGAGGCAGGCATGTTGTGGTACTTTTGCGCTCTTCTTGGCTAGTCCTTCGCAGCTGCTGTGTTCTTGGAACTCAGGGCTTTCTGGTTAATAGACCCTTACCCTAGGCGTAACTCAAACCTTAACCCTAGGAAGGAAAATCAGCCTATGGTTCCGGATGGTCTCATGGAAATATCAGTGGTGGCAGCCAAGTTGCGTCACTTTTGCGCTCCGCTTGGGATGCCTTTTGCAGCTGCAGTGTGCCTGGAGCCCAGGGCTTCCTGGTTTTAAAAGTCCTAGGCCTAAGCCTAACAGTAACCCTAGGAAGGTAAATCAGCCGGGTATTAGGCGTCTTGCCAAGGAAAAAGCCGTGAAAGCAGCCATGTTGTGGCACTTTTGCACTCCCTTTTGGATGCCTTTCACAGCTGCAGTGTGCCTGGAACTCAGGGCTTCCTGATTTTAAAAATCCTAGCCCTAGGCCGAACCCCAACCCTAAGACGAGAAAGGCAAATCAGCCAGGAATTAGGCATGTCCCCAAGGAAAAAGCTGTGGAGGCAGGCATGTTGTGCTACTTTTGCGCTCTTCTTGGCTAGTCCTTCGCAGCTGCTGTGTTCTTGGAACTCAGGGCTTTCTGGTTAATAGAGCCCTTACCCTAGGCGTAACTCAAACCTTAAGCCTAGGAAGGAAAATCAGCCTATGGTTCGGGATGGTCTCATGGAAATATCAGTGGTGGCAGCCAAGTTGCGTCATTTTTGCGCTCCCCTTGGGATGCCTTTCGCAGCTGCAGTGTGCCTGGAGCCCAGGGCTTCCTGGTTTTAAAAGTCCTAGGCCTAAGCCTAACAGTAACCCTAGGAAGGTAAATCAGCCGGGTATTAGGGTTCTTCCTAAGGGAAAAGCCGTGAAAGCAGCCATGTTGTGGCACTTCTGCACTCCCTTTGGGATGCCTTTGGCAGATGAAGTAAGCCTGGAACTCAGGGCTTCCTGGTTAAAGAAATCCAAGCCCTAGGCTGAACCCTAACCCTAACCCTAGGCAGATAAATCAGCCTAGGTATAGGGATGGTGCCAAGGAAAAAGCTGTGAAAGCTGCCATGTTGTTGCACTTTTGTACTCCCCTTGGGATGCCTTGAACAGCTGCAGTGTGCCTGGAGCTAAGGGCTTCCTAGTTTCAAAAATCCTAGCCCTAGGCCTAAGCCTAACAGTAACCCTGGGAAGGTAAATCAGCCTGGTGTTAGGCATCTTGCCAAGGAAAAAGCCGTGAAAGCAGCCATATTGTGGCACTTTTGCACTCCCTTTTGGATGCCTTTCACAGCTGCAGTGTGCCTGGAACTCAGGGCTTCCTGATTTTAAAAATCCTAGCCCTAGGCCGAACCCCAACCCTAAGACGAGAAAGGCAAATCAGCCAGGAATTAGGCATGTCCCCAAGGAAAAAGCTGTGGAGGCAGGCATGTTGTGGTACTTTTGCGCTCTTCTTGGCTAGTCCTTCGCAGCTGCTGTGTTCTTGGAACTCAGGGCTTTCTGGTTAATAGACCCTTACCCTAGGCGTAACTCAAACCTTAACCCTAGGAAGGAAAATCAGCCTATGGTTCGGGATAGTCTCATGGAAATATCAGTGGTGGCAGCCAAGTTGCGTCACTTTTGCGCTCCCCTTGGGATGCCTTTTGCAGCTGCAGTGTGCCTGGAGCCCAGGGCTTCCTGGTTTTAAAAGTCCTAGGCCTAAGCCTAACAGTAACCCTAGGAAGGTAAATCAGCCGGGTATTAGGGTTCTTCCTAAGGGAAAAGCCGTGAAAGCAGCCATGTTGTGGCACTTCTGCACTCCCTTTGGGATGCCTTTGGCAGATGAAGTAAGCCTGGAACTCAGGGCTTCCTGGTTAAAAAAATCCAAGCCCTAGGCTGAACCCTAACCCTAACCCTAGGCAGATAAATCAGCCTAGGTATAGGGATGGTGCCAAGGAAAAAGCTGTGAAAGCTGCCATGTTGTTGCACTTTTGTACTCCCCTTGGGATGCCTTGAACAGCTGCAGTGTGCCTGGAGCCAAGGGCTTCCTAGTTTTAAAAATCCTAGCCCTAGGCCTAAGCCTAACAGTAACCCTGGGAAGGTAAATCAGCCTGGAGTTAGGCATCTTGCCAAGGAAAAAGCCGTGAAAGCAGCCATGTTGTGGCACTTTTGCACTCCCTTTTGGATGCCTTTCACAGCTGCAGTGTGCCTGGAACTCAGGGCTTCCTGATTTTAAAAATCCTAGCCCTAGGCCGAACCCCAACCCTAAGACGAGAAAGGCAAATCAGCCAGGAATTAGGCATGTCCCCAAGGAAAAAGCTGTGGAGGCAGGCATGTTGTGCTACTTTTGCGCTCTTCTTGGCTAGTCCTTCGCAGCTGCTGTGTTCTTGGAACTCAGGGCTTTCTGGTTAATAGACCCTTACCCTAGGCGTAACTCAAACCTTAACCCTAGGAAGGAAAAGCAGCCTATGGTTCGGGATGGTCTCATGGAAATATCAGTGGTGGCAGCCAAGTTGCGTCATTTTTGCGCTCCCCTTGGGATGCCTTTCGCAGCTGCAGTGTGCCTGGAGCCCAGGGCTTCCTGGTTTTAAAAGTCCTAGGCCTAAGCCTAACAGTAACCCTAGGAAGGTAAATCAGCCGGGTATTAGGGTTCTTCCTAAGGGAAAAGCCGTGAAAGCAGCCATGTTGTGGCACTTCTGCACTCCCTTTGGGATGCCTTTGGCAGATGAAGTAAGCCTGGAACTCAGGGCTTCCTGGTTAAAGAAATCCAAGCCCTAGGCTGAACCCTAACCCTAACCCTAGGCAGATAAATCAGCCTAGGTATAGGGATGGTGCCAAGGAAAAAGCTGTGAAAGCTGCCATGTTGTTGCACTTTTGTACTCCCCTTGGGATGCCTTGAACAGCTGCAGTGTGCCTGGAGCTAAGGGCTTCCTAGTTTTAAAAATCCTAGCCCTAGGCCTAAGCCTAACAGTAACCCTGGGAAGGTAGATCAGCCTGGTGTTAGGCGTCTTGCCAAGGAAAAAGCCGTGAAAGCAGCCATGTTGTGGCACTTTTGCACTCCCTTTTGGATGCCTTTCACAGCTCCAGTGTGCCTGGAACTCAGGGCTTCCTGATTTAAAAAATCCTAGCCCTAGGCCGAACCCCAACCCTAAGACGAGAAAGGCAAATCAGCCAGGAATTAGGCATGTCCACAAGGAAAAAGCTGTGGAGGCAGGCATGTTGTGCTACTTTTGCGCTCTTCTTGGCTAGTCCTTCGCAGCTGCTGTGTTCTTGGAACTCAGGGCTTTCTGGTTAATAGAGCCCTTACCCTAGGCGTAACTCAAACCTTAAGCCTAGGAAGGAAAATCAGCCTATGGTTCGGGATGGTCTCATGGAAATATCAGTGGTGGCAGCCAAGTTGCGTCATTTTTGCGCTCCCCTTGGGATGCCTTTCGCAGCTGCAGTGTGCCTGGAGCCCAGGGCTTCCTGGTTTTAAAAGTCCTAGGCCTAAGCCTAACAGTAACCCTAGGAAGGTAAATCAGCCGGGTATTAGGGTTCTTCCTAAGGGAAAAGCCGTGAAAGCAGCCATGTTGTGGCACTTCTGCACTCCCTTTGGGATGCCTTTGGCAGATGAAGTAAGCCTGGAACTCAGGGCTTCCTGGTTAAAAAAATCCAAGCCCTAGGCTGAACCCTAACCCTAACCCTAGGCAGATAAATCAGCCTAGGTATAGGGATGGTGCCAAGGAAAAAGCTGTGAAAGCTGCCATGTTGTTGCACTTTTGTACTCCCCTTGGGATGCCTTGAACAGCTGCAGTGTGCCTGGAGCCCAGGGCTTCCTAGTTTTAAAAATCCTAGCCCTAGGCCTAAGCCTAACAGTAACCCTGGGAAGGTAAATCAGCCTGGTGTTAGGCATCTTGCCAAGGAAAAAGCCGTGAAAGCAGCCATGTTGTGGCACTTTTGCACTCCCTTTTGGATGCCTTTCACAGCTGCAGTGTGCCTGGAACTCAGGGCTTCCTGCTTTTAAAAATCCTAGCCCTAGGCCGAACCCCAACCCTAAGACGAGAAAGGCAAATCAGCCAGGAATTAGGCATGTCCACAAGGAAAAAGCTGTGGAGGCAGGCATGTTGTGCTACTTTTGCGCTCTTCTTGGCTAGTCCTTCGCAGCTGCTGTGTTCTTGGAACTCAGGGCTTTCTGGTTAATAGAGCCTTTACCCTAGGCGTAACTCAAACCTTAAGCCTAGGAAGGAAAATCAGCCTATGGTTCGGGATGGTCTCATGGAAATATCAGTGGTGGCAGCCATGTTGCATCACTTTTGCGCTCCCCTTGGGATGCCTTTCGCAGCTGCAGTGTGCCTGGAGCCCAGGGCTTCCTGGTTTTAAAAGTCCTAGGCCTAAGCCTAACAGTAACCCTAGGAAGGTAAATCAGCCGGGTATTAGGGTTCTTCCTAAGGGAAAAGCCGTGAAAGCAGCCATGTTGTGGCACTTCTGCACTCCCTTTGGGATGCCTTTGGCAGATGAAGTAAGCCTGGAACTCAGGGCTTCCTGGTTAAAGAAATCCAAGCCCTAGGCTGAACCCTAACCCTAACCCTAGGCAGATAAATCAGCCTAGGTATAGGGATGGTGCCAAGGAAAAAGCTGTGAAAGCTGCCATGTTGTTGCACTTTTGTACTCCCCTTGGGATGCCTTGAACAGCTGCAGTGTGCCTGGAGCTAAGGGCTTCCTAGTTTCAAAAATCCTAGCCCTAGGCCTAAGCCTAACAGTAACCCTGGGAAGGTAAATCAGCCTGGTGTTAGGCATCTTGCCAAGGAAAAAGCCGTGAAAGCAGCCATATTGTGGCACTTTTGCACTCCCTTTTGGATGCCTTTCACAGCTGCAGTGTGCCTGGAACTCAGGGCTTCCTGATTTTAAAAATCCTAGCCCTAGGCCGAACCCCAACCCTAAGACGAGAAAGGCAAATCAGCCAGGAATTAGGCATGTCCCCAAGGAAAAAGCTGTGGAGGCAGGCATGTTGTGGTACTTTTGCGCTCTTCTTGGCTAGTCCTTCGCAGCTGCTGTGTTCTTGGAACTCAGGGCTTTCTGGTTAATAGACCCTTACCCTAGGCGTAACTCAAACCTTAACCCTAGGAAGGAAAATCAGCCTATGGTTCGGGATAGTCTCATGGAAATATCAGTGGTGGCAGCCAAGTTGCGTCACTTTTGCGCTCCCCTTGGGATGCCTTTTGCAGCTGCAGTGTGCCTGGAGCCCAGGGCTTCCTGGTTTTAAAAGTCCTAGGCCTAAGCCTAACAGTAACCCTAGGAAGGTAAATCAGCCGGGTATTAGGGTTCTTCCTAAGGGAAAAGCCGTGAAAGCAGCCATGTTGTGGCACTTCTGCACTCCCTTTGGGATGCCTTTGGCAGATGAAGTAAGCCTGGAACTCAGGGCTTCCTGGTTAAAAAAATCCAAGCCCTAGGCTGAACCCTAACCCTAACCCTAGGCAGATAAATCAGCCTAGGTATAGGGATGGTGCCAAGGAAAAAGCTGTGAAAGCTGCCATGTTGTTGCACTTTTGTACTCCCCTTGGGATGCCTTGAACAGCTGCAGTGTGCCTGGAGCCAAGGGCTTCCTAGTTTTAAAAATCCTAGCCCTAGGCCTAAGCCTAACAGTAACCCTGGGAAGGTAAATCAGCCTGGAGTTAGGCATCTTGCCAAGGAAAAAGCCGTGAAAGCAGCCATGTTGTGGCACTTTTGCACTCCCTTTTGGATGCCTTTCACAGCTGCAGTGTGCCTGGAACTCAGGGCTTCCTGATTTTAAAAATCCTAGCCCTAGGCCGAACCCCAACCCTAAGACGAGAAAGGCAAATCAGCCAGGAATTAGGCATGTCCCCAAGGAAAAAGCTGTGGAGGCAGGCATGTTGTGCTACTTTTGCGCTCTTCTTGGCTAGTCCTTCGCAGCTGCTGTGTTCTTGGAACTCAGGGCTTTCTGGTTAATAGACCCTTACCCTAGGCGTAACTCAAACCTTAACCCTAGGAAGGAAAATCAGCCTATGGTTCGGGATGGTCTCATGGAAATATCAGTGGTGGCAGCCATGTTGCATCACTTTTGCGCTCCCCTTGGGATGCCTTTCGCAGCTGCAGTGTGCCTGGAGCCCAGGGCTTCCTGGTTTTAAAAGTCCTAGGCCTAAGCCTAACAGTAACCCTAGGAAGGTAAATCAGCCGGGTATTAGGGTTCTTCCTAAGGGAAAAGCCGTGAAAGCAGCCATGTTGTGGCACTTCTGCACTCCCTTTGGGATGCCTTTGGCAGATGAAGTAAGCCTGGAACTCAGGGCTTCCTGGTTAAAAAAATCCAAGCCCTAGGCTGAACCCTAACCCTAACCCTAGGCAGATAAATCAGCCTAGGTATAGGGATGGTGCCAAGGAAAAAGCTGTGAAAGCTGCCATGTTGTTGCACTTTTGTACTCCCCTTGGGATGCCTTGAACAGCTGCAGTGTGCCTGGAGCTAAGGGCTTCCTAGTTTTAAAAATCCTAGCCCTAGGCCTAAGCCTAACAGTAACCCTGGGAAGGTAAATCAGCCTGGTGTTAGGCATCTTGCCAAGGAAAAAGCCGTGAAAGCAGCCATGTTGTGGCACTTTTGCACTCCCTTTTGGATGCCTTTCACAGCTCCAGTGTGCCTGGAACTCAGGGCTTCCTGATTTAAAAAATCCTAGCCCTAGGCCGAACCCCAACCCTAAGACGAGAAAGGCAAATCAGCCAGGAATTAGGCATGTCCCCAAGGAAAAAGCTGTGGAGGCAGGCATGTTGTGGTACTTTTGCGCTCTTCTTGGCTAGTCCTTCGCAGCTGCTGTGTTCTTGGAACTCAGGGCTTTCTGGTTAATAGACCCTTACCCTAGGCGTAACTCAAACCTTAAGCCTAGGAAGGAAAATCAGCCTATGGTTCGGGATGGTCTCATGGAAATATCAGTGGTGGCAGCCAAGTTGCGTCACTTTTGCGCTCCGCTTGGGATGCCTTTTGCAGCTGCAGTGTGCCTGGAGCCCAGGGCTTCCTGGTTTTAAAAGTCCTAGGCCTAAGCCTAACAGTAACCCTAGGAAGGTAAATCAGCCGGGTATTAGGGTTCTTCCTAAGGGAAAAGCCGTGAAAGCAGCCATGTTGTGGCACTTCTGCACTCCCTTTGGGATGCCTTTGGCAGATGAAGTAAGCCTGGAACTCAGGGCTTCCTGGTTAAAAAAATCCAAGCCCTAGGCTGAACCCTAACCCTAACCCTAGGCAGATAAATCAGCCTAGGTATAGGGATGGTGCCAAGGAAAAAGCTGTGAAAGCTGCCATGTTGTTGCACTTTTGTACTCCCCTTGGGATGCCTTGAACAGCTGCAGTGTGCCTGGAGCTAAGGGCTTCCCAGTTTTAAAAATCCTAGCCCTAGGCCTAAGCCTAACAGTAACCCTGGGAAGGTAAATCAGCCTGGTGTTAGGCTTCTTGCCAAGGAAAAAGCCGTGAAAGCAGCCATGTTGTGGCACTTTTGCACTCCCTTTTGGATGCCTTTCACAGCTGCAGTGTGCCTGGAACTCAGGGCTTCCTGCTTTTAAAAATCCTAGCCCTAGGCCGAACCCCAACCCTAAGACGAGAAAGGCAAATCAGCCAGGAATTAGGCATGTCCACAAGGAAAAAGCTGTGGAGGCAGGCATGTTGTGCTACTTTTGCGCTCTTCTTGGCTAGTCCTTCGCAGCTGCTGTGTTCTTGGAACTCAGGGCTTTCTGGTTAATAGAGCCCTTACCCTAGGCGAAACTCAAACCTTAACCCTAGGAAGGAAAATCAGCCTATGGTTCGGGATGGTCTCCTGGAAATATCAGTGGTGGCAGCCAAGTTGCGTCACTTTTGCGCTCCCCTTGGGATGCCTGCCTTTCGCAGCTGCAGTGTGCCTGGAGCCCAGGGCTTCCTGGTTTTAAAAGTCCTAGGCCTAAGCCTAACAGTAACCCTAGGAAGGTAAATCAGCCGGGTATTAGGGTTCTTCCTAAGGGAAAAGCCGTGAAAGCAGCCATGTTGTGGCACTTCTGCACTCCCTTTGGGATGCCTTTGGCAGATGAAGTAAGCCTGGAACTCAGGGCTTCCTGGTTAAAAAAATCCAAGCCCTAGGCTGAACCCTAACCCTAACCCTAGGCAGATAAATCAGCCTAGGTATAGGGATGGTGCCAAGGAAAAAGCTGTGAAAGCTGCCATGTTGTTGCACTTTTGTACTCCCCTTGGGATGCCTTGAACAGCTGCAGTGTGCCTGGAGCCCAGGGCTTCATAGTTTTAAAAATCCTAGCCCTAGGCCTAAGCCTAACAGTAACCCTGGGAAGGTAAATCAGCCTGGTGTTAGGCTTCTTGCCAAGGAAAAAGCCGTGAAAGCAGCCATGTTGTGGCACTTTTGCACTCCCTTTTGGATGCCTTTCACAGCTCCAGTGTGCCTGGAACTCAGGGCTTCCTGCTTTTAAAAATCCTAGCCCTAGGCCGAACCCCAACCCTAAGACGAGAAAGGCAAATCAGCCAGGAATTAGGCATGTCCACAAGGAAAAAGCTGTGGAGGCAGGCATGTTGTGCTACTTTTGCGCTCTTCTTGGCTAGTCCTTCGCAGCTGCTGTGTTCTTGGAACTCAGGGCTTTCTGGTTAATAGAGCCCTTACCCTAGGCGTAACTCAAACCTTAACCCTAGGAAGGAAAATCAGCCTATGGTTCAGGATGGTCTCATGGAAATATCAGTGGTGGCAGCCATGTTGCGTCACTTTTGCGCTCCCCTTGGGATGCCTTTCGCAGCTGCAGTGTGCCTGGAGCCCAGGGCTTCCTGGTTTTAAAAGTCCTAGGCCTAAGCCTAACAGTAACCCTAGGAAGGTAAATCAGCCGGGTATTAGGGTTCTTCCTAAGGGAAAAGCCGTGAAAGCAGCCATGTTGTGGCACTTCTGCACTCCCTTTGGGATGCCTTTGGCAGATGAAGTAAGCCTGGAACTCAGGGCTTCCTGGTTAAAAAAATCCAAGCCCTAGGCTGAACCCTAACCCTAACCCTAGGCAGATAAATCAGCCTAGGTATAGGGATGGTGCCAAGGAAAAAGCTGTGAAAGCTGCCATGTTGTTGCACTTTTGTACTCCCCTTGGGATGCCTTGAACAGCTGCAGTGTGCCTGGAGCTAAGGGCTTCCTAGTTTCAAAAATCCTAGCCCTAGGCCTAAGCCTAACAGTAACCCTGGGAAGGTAAATCAGCCTGGTGTTAGGCATCTTGCCAAGGAAAAAGCCGTGAAAGCAGCCATATTGTGGCACTTTTGCACTCCCTTTTGGATGCCTTTCACAGCTGCAGTGTGCCTGGAACTCAGGGCTTCCTGATTTTAAAAATCCTAGCCCTAGGCCGAACCCCAACCCTAAGACGAGAAAGGCAAATCAGCCAGGAATTAGGCATGTCCCCAAGGAAAAAGCTGTGGAGGCAGGCATGTTGTGCTACTTTTGCGCTCTTCTTGGCTAGTCCTTCGCAGCTGCTGTGTTCTTGGAACTCAGGGCTTTCTGGTTAATAGACCCTTACCCTAGGCGTAACTCAAACCTTAACCCTAGGAAGGAAAATCAGCCTATGGTTCGGGATAGTCTCATGGAAATATCAGTGGTGGCAGCCAAGTTGCGTCACTTTTGCGCTCCCCTTGGGATGCCTTTTGCAGCTGCAGTGTGCCTGGAGCCCAGGGCTTCCTGGTTTTAAAAGTCCTAGGCCTAAGCCTAACAGTAACCCTAGGAAGGTAAATCAGCCGGGTATTAGGGTTCTTCCTAAGGGAAAAGCCGTGAAAGCAGCCATGTTGTGGCACTTCTGCACTCCCTTTGGGATGCCTTTGGCAGATGAAGTAAGCCTGGAACTCAGGGCTTCCTGGTTAAAGAAATCCAAGCCCTAGGCTGAACCCTAACCCTAACCCTAGGCAGATAAATCAGCCTAGGTATAGGGATGGTGCCAAGGAAAAAGCTGTGAAAGCTGCCATGTTGTTGCACTTTTGTACTCCCCTTGGGATGCCTTGAACAGCTGCAGTGTGCCTGGAGCTAAGGGCTTCCTAGTTTTAAAAATCCTAGCCCTAGGCCTAAGCCTAACAGTAACCCTGGGAAGGTAAATCAGCCTGGTGTTAGGCGTCTTGCCAAGGAAAAAGCCGTGAAAGCAGCCATGTTGTGGCACTTTTGCACTCCCTTTTGGATGCCTTTCACAGCTGCAGTGTGCCTGGAACTCAGGGCTTCCTGATTTAAAAAATCCTAGCCCTAGGCCGAACCCCAACCCTAAGACGAGAAAGGCAAATCAGCCAGGAATTAGGCATGTCCCCAAGGAAAAAGCTGTGGAGGCAGGCATGTTGTGGTACTTTTGCGCTCTTCTTGGCTAGTCCTTCGCAGCTGCTGTGTTCTTGGAACTCAGGGCTTTCTGGTTAATAGACCCTTACCCTAGGCGTAACTCAAACCTTAACCCTAGGAAGGAAAATCAGCCTATGGTTCCGGATGGTCTCATGGAAATATCAGTGGTGGCAGCCAAGTTGCGTCACTTTTGCGCTCCGCTTGGGATGCCTTTTGCAGCTGCAGTGTGCCTGGAGCCCAGGGCTTCCTGGTTTTAAAAGTCCTAGGCCTAAGCCTAACAGTAACCCTAGGAAGGTAAATCAGCCGGGTATTAGGCGTCTTGCCAAGGAAAAAGCCGTGAAAGCAGCCATGTTGTGGCACTTTTGCACTCCCTTTTGGATGCCTTTCACAGCTGCAGTGTGCCTGGAACTCAGGGCTTCCTGATTTTAAAAATCCTAGCCCTAGGCCGAACCCCAACCCTAAGACGAGAAAGGCAAATCAGCCAGGAATTAGGCATGTCCCCAAGGAAAAAGCTGTGGAGGCAGGCATGTTGTGCTACTTTTGCGCTCTTCTTGGCTAGTCCTTCGCAGCTGCTGTGTTCTTGGAACTCAGGGCTTTCTGGTTAATAGAGCCCTTACCCTAGGCGTAACTCAAACCTTAACCCTAGGAAGGAAAATCAGCCTATGGTTCGGGATGGTCTCATGGAAATATCAGTGGTGGCAGCCAAGTTGCGTCATTTTTGCGCTCCCCTTGGGATGCCTTTCGCAGCTGCAGTGTGCCTGGAGCCCAGGGCTTCCTGGTTTTAAAAGTCCTAGGCCTAAGCCTAACAGTAACCCTAGGAAGGTAAATCAGCCGGGTATTAGGGTTCTTCCTAAGGGAAAAGCCGTGAAAGCAGCCATGTTGTGGCACTTCTGCACTCCCTTTGGGATGCCTTTGGCAGATGAAGTAAGCCTGGAACTCAGGGCTTCCTGGTTAAAAAAATCCAAGCCCTAGGCTGAACCCTAACCCTAACCCTAGGCAGATAAATCAGCCTAGGTATAGGGATGGTGCCAAGGAAAAAGCTGTGAAAGCTGCCATGTTGTTGCACTTTTGTACTCCCCTTGGGATGCCTTGAACAGCTGCAGTGTGCCTGGAGCTAAGGGCTTCCTAGTTTCAAAAATCCTAGCCCTAGGCCTAAGCCTAACAGTAACCCTGGGAAGGTAAATCAGCCTGGTGTTAGGCATCTTGCCAAGGAAAAAGCCGTGAAAGCAGCCATATTGTGGCACTTTTGCACTCCCTTTTGGATGCCTTTCACAGCTGCAGTGTGCCTGGAACTCAGGGCTTCCTGATTTTAAAAATCCTAGCCCTAGGCCGAACCCCAACCCTAAGACGAGAAAGGCAAATCAGCCAGGAATTAGGCATGTCCCCAAGGAAAAAGCTGTGGAGGCAGGCATGTTGTGGTACTTTTGCGCTCTTCTTGGCTAGTCCTTCGCAGCTGCTGTGTTCTTGGAACTCAGGGCTTTCTGGTTAATAGACCCTTACCCTAGGCGTAACTCAAACCTTAACCCTAGGAAGGAAAATCAGCCTATGGTTCGGGATAGTCTCATGGAAATATCAGTGGTGGCAGCCAAGTTGCGTCACTTTTGCGCTCCCCTTGGGATGCCTTTTGCAGCTGCAGTGTGCCTGGAGCCCAGGGCTTCCTGGTTTTAAAAGTCCTAGGCCTAAGCCTAACAGTAACCCTAGGAAGGTAAATCAGCCGGGTATTAGGGTTCTTCCTAAGGGAAAAGCCGTGAAAGCAGCCATGTTGTGGCACTTCTGCACTCCCTTTGGGATGCCTTTGGCAGATGAAGTAAGCCTGGAACTCAGGGCTTCCTGGTTAAAAAAATCCAAGCCCTAGGCTGAACCCTAACCCTAACCCTAGGCAGATAAATCAGCCTAGGTATAGGGATGGTGCCAAGGAAAAAGCTGTGAAAGCTGCCATGTTGTTGCACTTTTGTACTCCCCTTGGGATGCCTTGAACAGCTGCAGTGTGCCTGGAGCCAAGGGCTTCCTAGTTTTAAAAATCCTAGCCCTAGGCCTAAGCCTAACAGTAACCCTGGGAAGGTAAATCAGCCTGGAGTTAGGCATCTTGCCAAGGAAAAAGCCGTGAAAGCAGCCATGTTGTGGCACTTTTGCACTCCCTTTTGGATGCCTTTCACAGCTGCAGTGTGCCTGGAACTCAGGGCTTCCTGATTTTAAAAATCCTAGCCCTAGGCCGAACCCCAACCCTAAGACGAGAAAGGCAAATCAGCCAGGAATTAGGCATGTCCCCAAGGAAAAAGCTGTGGAGGCAGGCATGTTGTGCTACTTTTGCGCTCTTCTTGGCTAGTCCTTCGCAGCTGCTGTGTTCTTGGAACTCAGGGCTTTCTGGTTAATAGACCCTTACCCTAGGCGTAACTCAAACCTTAACCCTAGGAAGGAAAAGCAGCCTATGGTTCGGGATGGTCTCATGGAAATATCAGTGGTGGCAGCCAAGTTGCGTCATTTTTGCGCTCCCCTTGGGATGCCTTTCGCAGCTGCAGTGTGCCTGGAGCCCAGGGCTTCCTGGTTTTAAAAGTCCTAGGCCTAAGCCTAACAGTAACCCTAGGAAGGTAAATCAGCCGGGTATTAGGGTTCTTCCTAAGGGAAAAGCCGTGAAAGCAGCCATGTTGTGGCACTTCTGCACTCCCTTTGGGATGCCTTTGGCAGATGAAGTAAGCCTGGAACTCAGGGCTTCCTGGTTAAAGAAATCCAAGCCCTAGGCTGAACCCTAACCCTAACCCTAGGCAGATAAATCAGCCTAGGTATAGGGATGGTGCCAAGGAAAAAGCTGTGAAAGCTGCCATGTTGTTGCACTTTTGTACTCCCCTTGGGATGCCTTGAACAGCTGCAGTGTGCCTGGAGCTAAGGGCTTCCTAGTTTTAAAAATCCTAGCCCTAGGCCTAAGCCTAACAGTAACCCTGGGAAGGTAGATCAGCCTGGTGTTAGGCGTCTTGCCAAGGAAAAAGCCGTGAAAGCAGCCATGTTGTGGCACTTTTGCACTCCCTTTTGGATGCCTTTCACAGCTCCAGTGTGCCTGGAACTCAGGGCTTCCTGATTTAAAAAATCCTAGCCCTAGGCCGAACCCCAACCCTAAGACGAGAAAGGCAAATCAGCCAGGAATTAGGCATGTCCACAAGGAAAAAGCTGTGGAGGCAGGCATGTTGTGCTACTTTTGCGCTCTTCTTGGCTAGTCCTTCGCAGCTGCTGTGTTCTTGGAACTCAGGGCTTTCTGGTTAATAGAGCCCTTACCCTAGGCGTAACTCAAACCTTAAGCCTAGGAAGGAAAATCAGCCTATGGTTCGGGATGGTCTCATGGAAATATCAGTGGTGGCAGCCAAGTTGCGTCATTTTTGCGCTCCCCTTGGGATGCCTTTCGCAGCTGCAGTGTGCCTGGAGCCCAGGGCTTCCTGGTTTTAAAAGTCCTAGGCCTAAGCCTAACAGTAACCCTAGGAAGGTAAATCAGCCGGGTATTAGGGTTCTTCCTAAGGGAAAAGCCGTGAAAGCAGCCATGTTGTGGCACTTCTGCACTCCCTTTGGGATGCCTTTGGCAGATGAAGTAAGCCTGGAACTCAGGGCTTCCTGGTTAAAAAAATCCAAGCCCTAGGCTGAACCCTAACCCTAACCCTAGGCAGATAAATCAGCCTAGGTATAGGGATGGTGCCAAGGAAAAAGCTGTGAAAGCTGCCATGTTGTTGCACTTTTGTACTCCCCTTGGGATGCCTTGAACAGCTGCAGTGTGCCTGGAGCCCAGGGCTTCCTAGTTTTAAAAATCCTAGCCCTAGGCCTAAGCCTAACAGTAACCCTGGGAAGGTAAATCAGCCTGGTGTTAGGCATCTTGCCAAGGAAAAAGCCGTGAAAGCAGCCATGTTGTGGCACTTTTGCACTCCCTTTTGGATGCCTTTCACAGCTGCAGTGTGCCTGGAACTCAGGGCTTCCTGCTTTTAAAAATCCTAGCCCTAGGCCGAACCCCAACCCTAAGACGAGAAAGGCAAATCAGCCAGGAATTAGGCATGTCCACAAGGAAAAAGCTGTGGAGGCAGGCATGTTGTGCTACTTTTGCGCTCTTCTTGGCTAGTCCTTCGCAGCTGCTGTGTTCTTGGAACTCAGGGCTTTCTGGTTAATAGAGCCTTTACCCTAGGCGTAACTCAAACCTTAAGCCTAGGAAGGAAAATCAGCCTATGGTTCGGGATGGTCTCATGGAAATATCAGTGGTGGCAGCCATGTTGCATCACTTTTGCGCTCCCCTTGGGATGCCTTTCGCAGCTGCAGTGTGCCTGGAGCCCAGGGCTTCCTGGTTTTAAAAGTCCTAGGCCTAAGCCTAACAGTAACCCTAGGAAGGTAAATCAGCCGGGTATTAGGGTTCTTCCTAAGGGAAAAGCCGTGAAAGCAGCCATGTTGTGGCACTTCTGCACTCCCTTTGGGATGCCTTTGGCAGATGAAGTAAGCCTGGAACTCAGGGCTTCCTGGTTAAAGAAATCCAAGCCCTAGGCTGAACCCTAACCCTAACCCTAGGCAGATAAATCAGCCTAGGTATAGGGATGGTGCCAAGGAAAAAGCTGTGAAAGCTGCCATGTTGTTGCACTTTTGTACTCCCCTTGGGATGCCTTGAACAGCTGCAGTGTGCCTGGAGCTAAGGGCTTCCTAGTTTCAAAAATCCTAGCCCTAGGCCTAAGCCTAACAGTAACCCTGGGAAGGTAAATCAGCCTGGTGTTAGGCATCTTGCCAAGGAAAAAGCCGTGAAAGCAGCCATATTGTGGCACTTTTGCACTCCCTTTTGGATGCCTTTCACAGCTGCAGTGTGCCTGGAACTCAGGGCTTCCTGATTTTAAAAATCCTAGCCCTAGGCCGAACCCCAACCCTAAGACGAGAAAGGCAAATCAGCCAGGAATTAGGCATGTCCCCAAGGAAAAAGCTGTGGAGGCAGGCATGTTGTGGTACTTTTGCGCTCTTCTTGGCTAGTCCTTCGCAGCTGCTGTGTTCTTGGAACTCAGGGCTTTCTGGTTAATAGACCCTTACCCTAGGCGTAACTCAAACCTTAACCCTAGGAAGGAAAATCAGCCTATGGTTCGGGATAGTCTCATGGAAATATCAGTGGTGGCAGCCAAGTTGCGTCACTTTTGCGCTCCCCTTGGGATGCCTTTTGCAGCTGCAGTGTGCCTGGAGCCCAGGGCTTCCTGGTTTTAAAAGTCCTAGGCCTAAGCCTAACAGTAACCCTAGGAAGGTAAATCAGCCGGGTATTAGGGTTCTTCCTAAGGGAAAAGCCGTGAAAGCAGCCATGTTGTGGCACTTCTGCACTCCCTTTGGGATGCCTTTGGCAGATGAAGTAAGCCTGGAACTCAGGGCTTCCTGGTTAAAAAAATCCAAGCCCTAGGCTGAACCCTAACCCTAACCCTAGGCAGATAAATCAGCCTAGGTATAGGGATGGTGCCAAGGAAAAAGCTGTGAAAGCTGCCATGTTGTTGCACTTTTGTACTCCCCTTGGGATGCCTTGAACAGCTGCAGTGTGCCTGGAGCCAAGGGCTTCCTAGTTTTAAAAATCCTAGCCCTAGGCCTAAGCCTAACAGTAACCCTGGGAAGGTAAATCAGCCTGGAGTTAGGCATCTTGCCAAGGAAAAAGCCGTGAAAGCAGCCATGTTGTGGCACTTTTGCACTCCCTTTTGGATGCCTTTCACAGCTGCAGTGTGCCTGGAACTCAGGGCTTCCTGATTTTAAAAATCCTAGCCCTAGGCCGAACCCCAACCCTAAGACGAGAAAGGCAAATCAGCCAGGAATTAGGCATGTCCCCAAGGAAAAAGCTGTGGAGGCAGGCATGTTGTGGTACTTTTGCGCTCTTCTTGGCTAGTCCTTCGCAGCTGCTGTGTTCTTGGAACTCAGGGCTTTCTGGTTAATAGACCCTTACCCTAGGCGTAACTCAAACCTTAACCCTAGGAAGGAAAATCAGCCTATGGTTCGGGATGGTCTCATGGAAATATCAGTGGTGGCAGCCATGTTGCATCACTTTTGCGCTCCCCTTGGGATGCCTTTCGCAGCTGCAGTGTGCCTGGAGCCCAGGGCTTCCTGGTTTTAAAAGTCCTAGGCCTAAGCCTAACAGTAACCCTAGGAAGGTAAATCAGCCGGGTATTAGGGTTCTTCCTAAGGGAAAAGCCGTGAAAGCAGCCATGTTGTGGCACTTCTGCACTCCCTTTGGGATGCCTTTGGCAGATGAAGTAAGCCTGGAACTCAGGGCTTCCTGGTTAAAAAAATCCAAGCCCTAGGCTGAACCCTAACCCTAACCCTAGGCAGATAAATCAGCCTAGGTATAGGGATGGTGCCAAGGAAAAAGCTGTGAAAGCTGCCATGTTGTTGCACTTTTGTACTCCCCTTGGGATGCCTTGAACAGCTGCAGTGTGCCTGGAGCTAAGGGCTTCCTAGTTTTAAAAATCCTAGCCCTAGGCCTAAGCCTAACAGTAACCCTGGGAAGGTAAATCAGCCTGGTGTTAGGCATCTTGCCAAGGAAAAAGCCGTGAAAGCAGCCATGTTGTGGCACTTTTGCACTCCCTTTTGGATGCCTTTCACAGCTCCAGTGTGCCTGGAACTCAGGGCTTCCTGATTTAAAAAATCCTAGCCCTAGGCCGAACCCCAACCCTAAGACGAGAAAGGCAAATCAGCCAGGAATTAGGCATGTCCCCAAGGAAAAAGCTGTGGAGGCAGGCATGTTGTGGTACTTTTGCGCTCTTCTTGGCTAGTCCTTCGCAGCTGCTGTGTTCTTGGAACTCAGGGCTTTCTGGTTAATAGACCCTTACCCTAGGCGTAACTCAAACCTTAAGCCTAGGAAGGAAAATCAGCCTATGGTTCGGGATGGTCTCCTGGAAATATCAGTGGTGGCAGCCAAGTTGCGTCACTTTTGCGCTCCGCTTGGGATGCCTTTTGCAGCTGCAGTGTGCCTGGAGCCCAGGGCTTCCTGGTTTTAAAAGTCCTAGGCCTAAGCCTAACAGTAACCCTAGGAAGGTAAATCAGCCGGGTATTAGGGTTCTTCCTAAGGGAAAAGCCGTGAAAGCAGCCATGTTGTGGCACTTCTGCACTCCCTTTGGGATGCCTTTGGCAGATGAAGTAAGCCTGGAACTCAGGGCTTCCTGGTTAAAAAAATCCAAGCCCTAGGCTGAACCCTAACCCTAACCCTAGGCAGATAAATCAGCCTAGGTATAGGGATGGTGCCAAGGAAAAAGCTGTGAAAGCTGCCATGTTGTTGCACTTTTGTACTCCCCTTGGGATGCCTTGAACAGCTGCAGTGTGCCTGGAGCTAAGGGCTTCCCAGTTTTAAAAATCCTAGCCCTAGGCCTAAGCCTAACAGTAACCCTGGGAAGGTAAATCAGCCTGGTGTTAGGCTTCTTGCCAAGGAAAAAGCCGTGAAAGCAGCCATGTTGTGGCACTTTTGCACTCCCTTTTGGATGCCTTTCACAGCTGCAGTGTGCCTGGAACTCAGGGCTTCCTGCTTTTAAAAATCCTAGCCCTAGGCCGAACCCCAACCCTAAGACGAGAAAGGCAAATCAGCCAGGAATTAGGCATGTCCACAAGGAAAAAGCTGTGGAGGCAGGCATGTTGTGCTACTTTTGCGCTCTTCTTGGCTAGTCCTTCGCAGCTGCTGTGTTCTTGGAACTCAGGGCTTTCTGGTTAATAGAGCCCTTACCCTAGGCGAAACTCAAACCTTAACCCTAGGAAGGAAAATCAGCCTATGGTTCGGGATGGTCTCCTGGAAATATCAGTGGTGGCAGCCAAGTTGCGTCACTTTTGCGCTCCCCTTGGGATGCCTGCCTTTCGCAGCTGCAGTGTGCCTGGAGCCCAGGGCTTCCTGGTTTTAAAAGTCCTAGGCCTAAGCCTAACAGTAACCCTAGGAAGGTAAATCAGCCGGGTATTAGGGTTCTTCCTAAGGGAAAAGCCGTGAAAGCAGCCATGTTGTGGCACTTCTGCACTCCCTTTGGGATGCCTTTGGCAGATGAAGTAAGCCTGGAACTCAGGGCTTCCTGGTTAAAAAAATCCAAGCCCTAGGCTGAACCCTAACCCTAACCCTAGGCAGATAAATCAGCCTAGGTATAGGGATGGTGCCAAGGAAAAAGCTGTGAAAGCTGCCATGTTGTTGCACTTTTGTACTCCCCTTGGGATGCCTTGAACAGCTGCAGTGTGCCTGGAGCCCAGGGCTTCATAGTTTTAAAAATCCTAGCCCTAGGCCTAAGCCTAACAGTAACCCTGGGAAGGTAAATCAGCCTGGTGTTAGGCTTCTTGCCAAGGAAAAAGCCGTGAAAGCAGCCATGTTGTGGCACTTTTGCACTCCCTTTTGGATGCCTTTCACAGCTCCAGTGTGCCTGGAACTCAGGGCTTCCTGCTTTTAAAAATCCTAGCCCTAGGCCGAACCCCAACCCTAAGACGAGAAAGGCAAATCAGCCAGGAATTAGGCATGTCCACAAGGAAAAAGCTGTGGAGGCAGGCATGTTGTGCTACTTTTGCGCTCTTCTTGGCTAGTCCTTCGCAGCTGCTGTGTTCTTGGAACTCAGGGCTTTCTGGTTAATAGAGCCCTTACCCTAGGCGTAACTCAAACCTTAACCCTAGGAAGGAAAATCAGCCTATGGTTCAGGATGGTCTCATGGAAATATCAGTGGTGGCAGCCATGTTGCGTCACTTTTGCGCTCCCCTTGGGATGCCTTTCGCAGCTGCAGTGTGCCTGGAGCCCAGGGCTTCCTGGTTTTAAAAGTCCTAGGCCTAAGCCTAACAGTAACCCTAGGAAGGTAAATCAGCCGGGTATTAGGGTTCTTCCTAAGGGAAAAGCCGTGAAAGCAGCCATGTTGTGGCACTTCTGCACTCCCTTTGGGATGCCTTTGGCAGATGAAGTAAGCCTGGAACTCAGGGCTTCCTGGTTAAAAAAATCCAAGCCCTAGGCTGAACCCTAACCCTAACCCTAGGCAGATAAATCAGCCTAGGTATAGGGATGGTGCCAAGGAAAAAGCTGTGAAAGCTGCCATGTTGTTGCACTTTTGTACTCCCCTTGGGATGCCTTGAACAGCTGCAGTGTGCCTGGAGCTAAGGGCTTCCTAGTTTTAAAAATCCTAGCCCTAGGCCTAAGCCTAACAGTAACCCTGGGAAGGTAAATCAGCCTGGTGTTAGGCATCTTGCCAAGGAAAAAGCCGTGAAAGCAGCCATGTTGTGGCACTTTTGCACTCCCTTTTGGATGCCTTTCACAGCTCCAGTGTGCCTGGAACTCAGGGCTTCCTGATTTTAAAAATCCTAGCCCTAGGCCGAACCCCAACCCTAAGACGAGAAAGGCAAATCAGCCAGGAATTAGGCATGTCCCCAAGGAAAAAGCTGTGGAGGCAGGCAAGTTGTGGTACTTTTGCGCTCTTCTTGGCTAGTCCTTCGCAGCTGCTGTGTTCTTGGAACTCAGGGCTTTCTGGTTAATAGAGCCCTTACCCTAGGCGTAACTCAAACCTTAACCCTAGGAAGGAAAATCAGCCTATGGTTCCGGATGGTCTCATGGAAATATCAGTGGTGGCAGCCAAGTTGCGTCACTTTTGCGCTCCGCTTGGGATGCCTTTCGCAGCTGCAGTGTGCCTGGAGCCCAGGGCTTCCTGGTTTTAAAAGTCCTAGGCCTAAGCCTAACAGTAACCCTAGGAAGGTAAATCAGCCGGGTATTAGGCGTCTTGCCAAGGAAAAAGCCGTGAAAGCAGCCATGTTGTGGCACTTTTGCACTCCCTTTTGGATGCCTTTCACAGCTGCAGTGTGCCTGGAACTCAGGGCTTCCTGATTTTAAAAATCCTAGCCCTAGGCCGAACCCCAACCCTAAGACGAGAAAGGCAAATCAGCCAGGAATTAGGCATGTCCCCAAGGAAAAAGCTGTGGAGGCAGGCATGTTGTGCTACTTTTGCGCTCTTCTTGGCTAGTCCTTCGCAGCTGCTGTGTTCTTGGAACTCAGGGCTTTCTGGTTAATAGAGCCCTTACCCTAGGCGTAACTCAAACCTTAACCCTAGGAAGGAAAATCAGCCTATGGTTCGGGATGGTCTCATGGAAATATCAGTGGTGGCAGCCAAGTTGCGTCATTTTTGCGCTCCCCTTGGGATGCCTTTCGCAGCTGCAGTGTGCCTGGAGCCCAGGGCTTCCTGGTTTTAAAAGTCCTAGGCCTAAGCCTAACAGTAACCCTAGGAAGGTAAATCAGCCGGGTATTAGGGTTCTTCCTAAGGGAAAAGCCGTGAAAGCAGCCATGTTGTGGCACTTCTGCACTCCCTTTGGGATGCCTTTGGCAGATGAAGTAAGCCTGGAACTCAGGGCTTCCTGGTTAAAAAAATCCAAGCCCTAGGCTGAACCCTAACCCTAATCCTAGGCAGATAAATCAGCCTAGGTATAGGGATGGTGCCAAGGAAAAAGCTGTGAAAGCTGCCATGTTGTTGCACTTTTGTACTCCCCTTGGGATGCCTTGAACAGCTGCAGTGTGCCTGGAGCTAAGGGCTTCCTAGTTTTAAAAATCCTAGCCCTAGGCCTAAGCCTAACAGTAACCCTGGGAAGGTAAATCAGCCTGGTGTTAGGCATCTTGCCAAGGAAAAAGCCGTGAAAGCAGCCATGTTGTGGCACTTTTGCACTCCCTTTTGGATGCCTTTCACAGCTCCAGTGTGCCTGGAACTCAGGGCTTCCTAATTTTAAAAATCCTAGCCCTAGGTCGAACCCCAACCCTAAGACGAGAAAGGCAAATCAGCCAGGAATTAGGCATGTCCCCAAGGAAAAAGCTGTGGAGGCAGGCATGTTGTGCTACTTTTGCGCTCTTCTTGGCTAGTCCTTCGCAGCTGCTGTGTTCTTGGAACTCAGGGCTTTCTGGTTAATAGACCCTTACCCGAGGCGTAACTCAAACCTTAAGCCTAGGAAGGAAAATCAGCCTATGGTTCGGGATGGTCTCATGGAAATATCAGTGGTGGCAGCCAAGTTGCGTCATTTTTGCGCTCCCCTTGGGATGCCGTTCGCAGCTGCAGTGTGCCTGGAGCCCAGGGCTTCCTGGTTTTAAAAGTCCTAGGCCTAAGCCTAACAGTAACCCTAGGAAGGTAAATCAGCCGGGTATTAGGGTTCTTCCTAAGGGAAAAGCCGTGAAAGCAGCCATGTTGTGGCACTTCTGCACTCCCTTTGGGATGCCTTTGGCAGATGAAGTAAGCCTGGAACTCAGGGCTTCCTGGTTAAAGAAATCCAAGCCCTAGGCTGAACCCTAACCCTAACCCTAGGCAGATAAATCAGCCTAGGTATAGGGATGGTGCCAAGGAAAAAGCTGTGAAAGCTGCCATGTTGTTGCACTTTTGTACTCCCCTTGGGATGCCTTGAACAGCTGCAGTGTGCCTGGAGCTAAGGGCTTCCTAGTTTTAAAAATCCTAGCCCTAGGCCTAAGCCTAACAGTAACCCTGGGAAGGGAAATCAGCCTGGTGTTAGGCTTCTTGCCAAGGAAAAAGCCGTGAAAGCAGCCATGTTGTGGCACTTTTGCACTCGCTTTTGGATGCCTTTCACAGCTGCAGTGTGCCTGGAACTCAGGGCTTCCTGATTTTAAAAATCCTAGCCCTAGGCCGAACCCCAACCCTAAGACGAGAAAGGCAAATCAGCCAGGAATTAGGCATGTCCCCAAGAAAAAAGCTGTGGAGGCAGGCATGTTGTGGTACTTTTGCGCACTTCTTGGCTAGTCCTTCGCAGCTGCTGTGTTCTTGGAACTCAGGGCTTTCTGGTTAATAGACCCTTACCCTAGGCGTAACTCAAACCTTAACCCTAGGAAGGAAAATCAGCCTATGGTTCCGGATGGTCTCATGGAAATATCAGTGGTGGCAGCCAAGTTGCGTCACTTTTGCGCTCCCCTTGGGATGCCTTTTGCAGCTGCAGTGTGCCTGGAGCCCAGGGCTTCCTGGTTTTAAAAGTCCTAGGCCTAAGCCTAACAGTAACCCTAGGAAGGTAAATCAGCCTGGTGTTAGGCGTCTTGCCAAGGAAAAAGCCGTGAAAGCAGCCATGTTGTGGCACTTTTGCACTCCCTTTTGGATGCCTTTCACAGCTGCAGTGTGCCTGGAACTCAGGGCTTCCTGATTTTAAAAATCCTAGCCCTAGGCCGAACCCCAACCCTAAGACGAGAAAGGCAAATCAGCCAGGAATTAGGCATGTCCCCAAGGAAAAAGCTGTGGAGGCAGGCATGTTGTGCTACTTTTGCGCTCTTCTTGGCTAGTCCTTCGCAGCTGCTGTGTTCTTGGAACTCAGGGCTTTCTGGTTAATAGAGCCCTTACCCCAGGCGTAACTCAAACCTTAACCCTAGGAAGGAAAATCAGCCTATGGTTCGGGATGGTCTCATGGAAATATCAGTGGTGGCAGCCAAGTTGCGTCATTTTTGCGCTCCCCTTGGGATGCCTTTCGCAGCTGCAGTGTGCCTGGAGCCCAGGGCTTCCTGGTTTTAAAAGTCCTAGGCCTAAGCCTAACAGTAACCCTAGGAAGGTAAATCAGCCGGGTATTAGGGTTCTTCCTAAGGGAAAAGCCGTGAAAGCAGCCATGTTGTGGCACTTCTGCACTCCCTTTGGGATGCCTTTGGCAGATGAAGTAAGCCTGGAACTCAGGGCTTCCTGGTTAAAAAAATCCAAGCCCTAGGCTGAACCCTAACCCTAATCCTAGGCAGATAAATCAGCCTAGGTATAGGGATGGTGCCAAGGAAAAAGCTGTGAAAGCTGCCATGTTGTTGCACTTTTGTACTCCCCTTGGGATGCCTTGAACAGCTGCAGTGTGCCTGGAGCTAAGGGCTTCCTAGTTTTAAAAATCCTAGCCCTAGGCCTAAGCCTAACAGTAACCCTGGGAAGGTAAATCAGCCTGGTGTTAGGCTTCTTGCCAAGGAAAAAGCCGTGAAAGCAGCCATGTTGTGGCACTTTTGCACTCCCTTTTGGATGCCTTTCACAGCTGCAGTGTGCCTGGAACTCAGGGCTTCCTGCTTTTAAAAATCCTAGCCCTAGGCCGAACCCCAACCCTAAGACGAGAAAGGCAAATCAGCCAGGAATTAGGCATGTCCACAAGGAAAAAGCTGTGGAGGCAGGCATGTTGTGCTACTTTTGCGCTCTTCTTGGCTAGTCCTTCGCAGCTGCTGTGTTCTTGGAACTCAGGGCTTTCTGGTTAATAGAGCCCTTACCCTAGGCGAAACTCAAACCTTAACCCTAGGAAGGAAAATCAGCCTATGGTTCGGGATGGTCTCCTGGAAATATCAGTGGTGGCAGCCAAGTTGCGTCACTTTTGCGCTCCCCTTGGGATGCCTGCCTTTCGCAGCTGCAGTGTGCCTGGAGCCCAGGGCTTCCTGGTTTTAAAAGTCCTAGGCCTAAGCCTAACAGTAACCCTAGGAAGGTAAATCAGCCGGGTATTAGGGTTCTTCCTAAGGGAAAAGCCGTGAAAGCAGCCATGTTGTGGCACTTCTGCACTCCCTTTGGGATGCCTTTGGCAGATGAAGTAAGCCTGGAACTCAGGGCTTCCTGGTTAAAAAAATCCAAGCCCTAGGCTGAACCCTAACCCTAACCCTAGGCAGATAAATCAGCCTAGGTATAGGGATGGTGCCAAGGAAAAAGCTGTGAAAGCTGCCATGTTGTTGCACTTTTGTACTCCCCTTGGGATGCCTTGAACAGCTGCAGTGTGCCTGGAGCCCAGGGCTTCATAGTTTTAAAAATCCTAGCCCTAGGCCTAAGCCTAACAGTAACCCTGGGAAGGTAAATCAGCCTGGTGTTAGGCTTCTTGCCAAGGAAAAAGCCGTGAAAGCAGCCATGTTGTGGCACTTTTGCACTCGCTTTTGGATGCCTTTCACAGCTGCAGTGTGCCTGGAACTCAGGGCTTCCTGCTTTTAAAAATCCTAGCCCTAGGCCGAACCCCAACCCTAAGACGAGAAAGGCAAATCAGCCAGGAATTAGGCATGTCCACAAGGAAAAAGCTGTGGAGGCAGGCATGTTGTGCTACTTTTGCGCTCTTCTTGGCTAGTCCTTCGCAGCTGCTGTGTTCTTGGAACTCAGGGCTTTCTGGTTAATAGACCCTTACCCTAGGCGTAACTCAAACCTTAACCCTAGGAAGGAAAATCAGCCTATGGTTCCGGATGGTCTCATGGAAATATCAGTGGTGGCAGCCAAGTTGCGTCACTTTTGCGCTCCCCTTGGGATGCCTTTTGCAGCTGCAGTGTGCCTGGAGCCCAGGGCTTCCTGGTTTTAAAAGTCCTAGGCCTAAGCCTAACAGTAACCCTAGGAAGGTAAATCAGCCGGGTATTAGGCGTCTTGCCAAGGAAAAAGCCGTGAAAGCAGCCATGTTGTGGCACTTTTGCACTCCCTTTTGGATGCCTTTCACAGCTGCAGTGTGCCTGGAACTCAGGGCTTCCTGATTTTAAAAATCCTAGCCCTAGGCCGAACCCCAACCCTAAGACGAGAAAGGCAAATCAGCCAGGAATTAGGCATGTCCCCAAGGAAAAAGCTGTGGAGGCAGGCATGTTGTGCTACTTTAGCGCTCTTCTTGGCTAGTCCTTCGCAGCTGCTGTGTTCTTGGAACTCAGGGCTTTCTGGTTAATAGAGCCCTTACCCTAGGCGTAACTCAAACCTTAACCCTAGGAAGGAAAATCAGCCTATGGTTCGGGATGGTCTCATGGAAATATCAGTGGTGGCAGCCAAGTTGCGTCATTTTTGCGCTCCCCTTGGGATGCCTTTTGCAGCTGCAGTGTGCCTGGAGCCCAGGGCTTCCTGGTTTTAAAAGTCCTAGGCCTAAGCCTAACAGTAACCCTAGGAAGGTAAATCAGCCGGGTATTAGGGTTCTTCCTAAGGGAAAAGCCGTGAAAGCAGCCATGTTGTGGCACTTCTGCACTCCCTTTGGGATGCCTTTGGCAGATGAAGTAAGCCTGGAACTCAGGGCTTCCTGGTTAAAAAAATCCAAGCCCTAGGCTGAACCCTAACCCTAATCCTAGGCAGATAAATCAGCCTAGGTATAGGGATGGTGCCAAGGAAAAAGCTGTGAAAGCTGCCATGTTGTTGCACTTTTGTACTCCCCTTGGGATGCCTTGAACAGCTGCAGTGTGCCTGGAGCTAAGGGCTTCCTAGTTTTAAAAATCCTAGCCCTAGGCCTAAGCCTAACAGTAACCCTGGGAAGGTAAATCAGCCTGGTGTTAGGCATCTTGCCAAGGAAAAAGCCGTGAAAGCAGCCATGTTGTGGCACTTTTGCACTCCCTTTTGGATGCCTTTCACAGCTGCAGTGTGCCTGGAACTCAGGGCTTCCTGCTTTTAAAAATCCTAGCCCTAGGCCGAACCCCAACCCTAAGACGAGAAAGGCAAATCAGCCAGGAATTAGGCATGTCCACAAGGAAAAAGCTGTGGAGGCAGGCATGTTGTGCTACTTTTGCGCTCTTCTTGGCTAGTCCTTCGCAGCTGCTGTGTTCTTGGAACTCAGGGCTTTCTGGTTAATAGAGCCTTTACCCTAGGCGTAACTCAAACCTTAAGCCTAGGAAGGAAAATCAGCCTATGGTTCGGGATGGTCTCATGGAAATATCAGTGGTGGCAGCCATGTTGCGTCACTTTTGCGCTCCCCTTGGGATGCCTTTCGCAGCTGCAGTGTGCCTGGAGCCCAGGGCTTCCTGGTTTTAAAAGTCCTAGGCCTAAGCCTAACAGTAACCCTAGGAAGGTAAATCAGCCGGGTATTAGGGTTCTTCCTAAGGGAAAAGCCGTGAAAGCAGCCATGTTGTGGCACTTCTGCACTCCCTTTGGGATGCCTTTGGCAGATGAAGTAAGCCTGGAACTCAGGGCTTCCTGGTTAAAGAAATCCAAGCCCTAGGCTGAACCCTAACCCTAACCCTAGGCAGATAAATCAGCCTAGGTATAGGGATGGTGCCAAGGAAAAAGCTGTGAAAGCTGCCATGTTGTTGCACTTTTGTACTCCCCTTGGGATGCCTTGAACAGCTGCAGTGTGCCTGGAGCTAAGGGCTTCCTAGTTTTAAAAATCCTAGCCCTAGGCCTAAGCCTAACAGTAACCCTGGGAAGGTAAATCAGCCTGGTGTTAGGCATCTTGCCAAGGAAAAAGCCGTGAAAGCAGCCATATTGTGGCACTTTTGCACTCCCTTTTGGATGCCTTTCACAGCTGCAGTGTGCCTGGAACTCAGGGCTTCCTGATTTTAAAAATCCTAGCCCTAGGCCGAACCCCAACCCTAAGACGAGAAAGGCAAATCAGCCAGGAATTAGGCATGTCCCCAAGGAAAAAGCTGTGGAGGCAGGCATGTTGTGGTACTTTTGCGCTCTTCTTGGCTAGTCCTTCGCAGCTGCTGTGTTCTTGGAACTCAGGGCTTTCTGGTTAATAGACCCTTACCCTAGGCGTAACTCAAACCTTAACCCTAGGAAGGAAAATCAGCCTATGGTTCGGGATAGTCTCATGGAAATATCAGTGGTGGCAGCCAAGTTGCGTCACTTTTGCGCTCCCCTTGGGATGCCTTTTGCAGCTGCAGTGTGCCTGGAGCCCAGGGCTTCCTGGTTTTAAAAGTCCTAGGCCTAAGCCTAACAGTAACCCTAGGAAGGTAAATCAGCCGGGTATTAGGGTTCTTCCTAAGGGAAAAGCCGTGAAAGCAGCCATGTTGTGGCACTTCTGCACTCCCTTTGGGATGCCTTTGGCAGATGAAGTAAGCCTGGAACTCAGGGCTTCCTGGTTAAAAAAATCCAAGCCCTAGGCTGAACCCTAACCCTAATCCTAGGCAGATAAATCAGCCTAGGTATAGGGATGGTGCCAAGGAAAAAGCTGTGAAAGCTGCCATGTTGTTGCACTTTTGTACTCCCCTTGGGATGCCTTGAACAGCTGCAGTGTGCCTGGAGCTAAGGGCTTCCTAGTTTTAAAAATCCTAGCCCTAGGCCTAAGCCTAACAGTAACCCTGGGAAGGTAAATCAGCCTGGTGTTAGGCTTCTTGCCAAGGAAAAAGCCGTGAAAGCAGCCATGTTGTGGCACTTTTGCACTCCCTTTTGGATGCCTTTCACAGCTGCAGTGTGCCTGGAACTCAGGGCTTCCTGCTTTTAAAAATCCTAGCCCTAGGCCGAACCCCAACCCTAAGACGAGAAAGGCAAATCAGCCAGGAATTAGGCATGTCCACAAGGAAAAAGCTGTGGAGGCAGGCATGTTGTGCTACTTTTGCGCTCTTCTTGGCTAGTCCTTCGCAGCTGCTGTGTTCTTGGAACTCAGGGCTTTCTGGTTAATAGAGCCCTTACCCTAGGCGAAACTCAAACCTTAACCCTAGGAAGGAAAATCAGCCTATGGTTCGGGATGGTCTCCTGGAAATATCAGTGGTGGCAGCCAAGTTGCGTCACTTTTGCGCTCCCCTTGGGATGCCTGCCTTTCGCAGCTGCAGTGTGCCTGGAGCCCAGGGCTTCCTGGTTTTAAAAGTCCTAGGCCTAAGCCTAACAGTAACCCTAGGAAGGTAAATCAGCCGGGTATTAGGGTTCTTCCTAAGGGAAAAGCCGTGAAAGCAGCCATGTTGTGGCACTTCTGCACTCCCTTTGGGATGCCTTTGGCAGATGAAGTAAGCCTGGAACTCAGGGCTTCCTGGTTAAAAAAATCCAAGCCCTAGGCTGAACCCTAACCCTAACCCTAGGCAGATAAATCAGCCTAGGTATAGGGATGGTGCCAAGGAAAAAGCTGTGAAAGCTGCCATGTTGTTGCACTTTTGTACTCCCCTTGGGATGCCTTGAACAGCTGCAGTGTGCCTGGAGCCCAGGGCTTCATAGTTTTAAAAATCCTAGCCCTAGGCCTAAGCCTAACAGTAACCCTGGGAAGGTAAATCAGCCTGGTGTTAGGCTTCTTGCCAAGGAAAAAGCCGTGAAAGCAGCCATGTTGTGGCACTTTTGCACTCGCTTTTGGATGCCTTTCACAGCTGCAGTGTGCCTGGAACTCAGGGCTTCCTGCTTTTAAAAATCCTAGCCCTAGGCCGAACCCCAACCCTAAGACGAGAAAGGCAAATCAGCCAGGAATTAGGCATGTCCACAAGGAAAAAGCTGTGGAGGCAGGCATGTTGTGCTACTTTTGCGCTCTTCTTGGCTAGTCCTTCGCAGCTGCTGTGTTCTTGGAACTCAGGGCTTTCTGGTTAATAGACCCTTACCCTAGGCGTAACTCAAACCTTAACCCTAGGAAGGAAAATCAGCCTATGGTTCCGGATGGTCTCATGGAAATATCAGTGGTGGCAGCCAAGTTGCGTCACTTTTGCGCTCCCCTTGGGATGCCTTTTGCAGCTGCAGTGTGCCTGGAGCCCAGGGCTTCCTGGTTTTAAAAGTCCTAGGCCTAAGCCTAACAGTAACCCTAGGAAGGTAAATCAGCCGGGTATTAGGCGTCTTGCCAAGGAAAAAGCCGTGAAAGCAGCCATGTTGTGGCACTTTTGCACTCCCTTTTGGATGCCTTTCACAGCTGCAGTGTGCCTGGAACTCAGGGCTTCCTGATTTTAAAAATCCTAGCCCTAGGCCGAACCCCAACCCTAAGACGAGAAAGGCAAATCAGCCAGGAATTAGGCATGTCCACAAGGAAAAAGCTGTGGAGGCAGGCATGTTGTGCTACTTTAGCGCTCTTCTTGGCTAGTCCTTCGCAGCTGCTGTGTTCTTGGAACTCAGGGCTTTCTGGTTAATAGAGCCCTTACCCTAGGCGTAACTCAAACCTTAACCCTAGGAAGGAAAATCAGCCTATGGTTCGGGATGGTCTCATGGAAATATCAGTGGTGGCAGCCAAGTTGCGTCATTTTTGCGCTCCCCTTGGGATGCCTTTCGCAGCTGCAGTGTGCCTGGAGCCCAGGGCTTCCTGGTTTTAAAAGTCCTAGGCCTAAGCCTAACAGTAACCCTAGGAAGGTAAATCAGCCGGGTATTAGGGTTCTTCCTAAGGGAAAAGCCGTGAAAGCAGCCATGTTGTGGCACTTCTGCACTCCCTTTGGGATGCCTTTGGCAGATGAAGTAAGCCTGGAACTCAGGGCTTCCTGGTTAAAAAAATCCAAGCCCTAGGCTGAACCCTAACCCTAATCCTAGGCAGATAAATCAGCCTAGGTATAGGGATGGTGCCAAGGAAAAAGCTGTGAAAGCTGCCATGTTGTTGCACTTTTGTACTCCCCTTGGGATGCCTTGAACAGCTGCAGTGTGCCTGGAGCTAAGGGCTTCCTAGTTTTAAAAATCCTAGCCCTAGGCCTAAGCCTAACAGTAACCCTGGGAAGGTAAATCAGCCTGGTGTTAGGCATCTTGCCAAGGAAAAAGCCGTGAAAGCAGCCATGTTGTGGCACTTTTGCACTCCCTTTTGGATGCCTTTCACAGCTGCAGTGTGCCTGGAACTCAGGGCTTCCTGCTTTTAAAAATCCTAGCCCTAGGCCGAACCCCAACCCTAAGACGAGAAAGGCAAATCAGCCAGGAATTAGGCATGTCCACAAGGAAAAAGCTGTGGAGGCAGGCATGTTGTGCTACTTTTGCGCTCTTCTTGGCTAGTCCTTCGCAGCTGCTGTGTTCTTGGAACTCAGGGCTTTCTGGTTAATAGAGCCTTTACCCTAGGCGTAACTCAAACCTTAAGCCTAGGAAGGAAAATCAGCCTATGGTTCGGGATGGTCTCATGGAAATATCAGTGGTGGCAGCCATGTTGCGTCACTTTTGCGCTCCCCTTGGGATGCCTTTCGCAGCTGCAGTGTGCCTGGAGCCCAGGGCTTCCTGGTTTTAAAAGTCCTAGGCCTAAGCCTAACAGTAACCCTAGGAAGGTAAATCAGCCGGGTATTAGGGTTCTTCCTAAGGGAAAAGCCGTGAAAGCAGCCATGTTGTGGCACTTCTGCACTCCCTTTGGGATGCCTTTGGCAGATGAAGTAAGCCTGGAACTCAGGGCTTCCTGGTTAAAGAAATCCAAGCCCTAGGCTGAACCCTAACCCTAACCCTAGGCAGATAAATCAGCCTAGGTATAGGGATGGTGCCAAGGAAAAAGCTGTGAAAGCTGCCATGTTGTTGCACTTTTGTACTCCCCTTGGGATGCCTTGAACAGCTGCAGTGTGCCTGGAGCTAAGGGCTTCCTAGTTTTAAAAATCCTAGCCCTAGGCCTAAGCCTAACAGTAACCCTGGGAAGGTAAATCAGCCTGGTGTTAGGCATCTTGCCAAGGAAAAAGCCGTGAAAGCAGCCATATTGTGGCACTTTTGCACTCCCTTTTGGATGCCTTTCACAGCTGCAGTGTGCCTGGAACTCAGGGCTTCCTGATTTTAAAAATCCTAGCCCTAGGCCGAACCCCAACCCTAAGACGAGAAAGGCAAATCAGCCAGGAATTAGGCATGTCCCCAAGGAAAAAGCTGTGGAGGCAGGCATGTTGTGGTACTTTTGCGCTCTTCTTGGCTAGTCCTTCGCAGCTGCTGTGTTCTTGGAACTCAGGGCTTTCTGGTTAATAGACCCTTACCCTAGGCGTAACTCAAACCTTAACCCTAGGAAGGAAAATCAGCCTATGGTTCGGGATAGTCTCATGGAAATATCAGTGGTGGCAGCCAAGTTGCGTCACTTTTGCGCTCCCCTTGGGATGCCTTTTGCAGCTGCAGTGTGCCTGGAGCCCAGGGCTTCCTGGTTTTAAAAGTCCTAGGCCTAAGCCTAACAGTAACCCTAGGAAGGTAAATCAGCCGGGTATTAGGGTTCTTCCTAAGGGAAAAGCCGTGAAAGCAGCCATGTTGTGGCACTTCTGCACTCCCTTTGGGATGCCTTTGGCAGATGAAGTAAGCCTGGAACTCAGGGCTTCCTGGTTAAAAAAATCCAAGCCCTAGGCTGAACCCTAACCCTAACCCTAGGCAGATAAATCAGCCTAGGTATAGGGATGGTGCCAAGGAAAAAGCTGTGAAAGCTGCCATGTTGTTGCACTTTTGTACTCCCCTTGGGATGCCTTGAACAGCTGCAGTGTGCCTGGAGCCAAGGGCTTCCTAGTTTTAAAAATCCTAGCCCTAGGCCTAAGCCTAACAGTAACCCTAGGAAGGTAAATCAGCCGGGTATTAGGCGTCTTGCCAAGGAAAAAGCCGTGAAAGCAGCCATGTTGTGGCACTTTTGCACTCCCTTTTGGATGCCTTTCACAGCTGCAGTGTGCCTGGAACTCAGGGCTTCCTGATTTTAAAAATCCTAGCCCTAGGCCGAACCCCAACCCTAAGACGAGAAAGGCAAATCAGCCAGGAATTAGGCATGTCCCCAAGGAAAAAGCTGTGGAGGCAGGCATGTTGTGCTACTTTTGCGCTCTTCTTGGCTAGTCCTTCGCAGCTGCTGTGTTCTTGGAACTCAGGGCTTTCTGGTTAATAGAGCCCTTACCCTAGGCGTAACTCAAACCTTAACCCTAGGAAGGAAAAGCAGCCTATGGTTCGGGATGGTCTCATGGAAATATCAGTGGTGGCAGCCAAGTTGCGTCATTTTTGCGCTCCCCTTGGGATGCCTTTCGCAGCTGCAGTGTGCCTGGAGCCCAGGGCTTCCTGGTTTTAAAAGTCCTAGGCCTAAGCCTAACAGTAACCCTAGGAAGGTAAATCAGCCGGGTATTAGGGTTCTTCCTAAGGGAAAAGCCGTGAAAGCAGCCATGTTGTGGCACTTCTGCACTCCCTTTGGGATGCCTTTGGCAGATGAAGTAAGCCTGGAACTCAGGGCTTCCTGGTTAAAGAAATCCAAGCCCTAGGCTGAACCCTAACCCTAACCCTAGGCAGATAAATCAGCCTAGGTATAGGGATGGTGCCAAGGAAAAAGCTGTGAAAGCTGCCATGTTGTTGCACTTTTGTACTCCCCTTGGGATGCCTTGAACAGCTGCAGTGTGCCTGGAGCTAAGGGCTTCCTAGTTTTAAAAATCCTAGCCCTAGGCCTAAGCCTAACAGTAACCCTGGGAAGGTAGATCAGCCTGGTGTTAGGCGTCTTGCCAAGGAAAAAGCCGTGAAAGCAGCCATGTTGTGGCACTTTTGCACTCCCTTTTGGATGCCTTTCACAGCTCCAGTGTGCCTGGAACTCAGGGCTTCCTGATTTAAAAAATCCTAGCCCTAGGCCGAACCCCAACCCTAAGACGAGAAAGGCAAATCAGCCAGGAATTAGGCATGTCCACAAGGAAAAAGCTGTGGAGGCAGGCATGTTGTGCTACTTTTGCGCTCTTCTTGGCTAGTCCTTCGCAGCTGCTGTGTTCTTGGAACTCAGGGCTTTCTGGTTAATAGACCCTTACCCTAGGCGTAACTCAAACCTTAACCCTAGGAAGGAAAATCAGCCTATGGTTCCGGATGGTCTCATGGAAATATCAGTGGTGGCAGCCAAGTTGCGTCACTTTTGCGCTCCCCTTGGGATGCCTTTCGCAGCTGCAGTGTGCCTGGAGCCCAGGGCTTCCTGGTTTTAAAAGTCCTAGGCCTAAGCCTAACAGTAACCCTAGGAAGGTAAATCAGCCGGGTATTAGGGTTCTTCCTAAGGGAAAAGCCGTGAAAGCAGCCATGTTGTGGCACTTCTGCACTCCCTTTGGGATGCCTTTGGCAGATGAAGTAAGCCTGGAACTCAGGGCTTCCTGGTTAAAAAAATCCAAGCCCTAGGCTGAACCCTAACCCTAACCCTAGGCAGATAAATCAGCCTAGGTATAGGGATGGTGCCAAGGAAAAAGCTGTGAAAGCTGCCATGTTGTTGCACTTTTGTACTCCCCTTGGGATGCCTTGAACAGCTGCAGTGTGCCTGGAGCTAAGGGCTTCCTAGTTTTAAAAATCCTAGCCCTAGGCCTAAGCCTAACAGTAACCCTGGGAAGGGAAATCAGCCTGGTGTTAGGCTTCTTGCCAAGGAAAAAGCCGTGAAAGCAGCCATGTTGTGGCACTTTTGCACTCCCTTTTGGATGCCTTTCACAGCTGCAGTGTGCCTGGAACTCAGGGCTTCCTGATTTTAAAAATCCTAGCCCTAGGCCGAACCCCAACCCTAAGACGAGAAAGGCAAATCAGCCAGGAATTAGGCATGTCCCCAAGGAAAAAGCTGTGGAGGCAGGCATGTTGTGGTACTTTTGCGCTCTTCTTGGCTAGTCCTTCGCAGCTGCTGTGTTCTTGGAACTCAGGGCTTTCTGGTTAATAGACCCTTACCCTAGGCGAAACTCAAACCTTAACCCTAGGAAGGAAAATCAGCCTATGGTTCGGGATGGTCTCATGGAAATATCAGTGGTGGCAGCCAAGTTGCGTCACTTTTGCGCTCCCCTTGGGATGCCTGCCTTTCGCAGCTGCAGTGTGCCTGGAGCCCAGGGCTTCCTGGTTTTAAAAGTCCTAGGCCTAAGCCTAACAGTAACCCTAGGAAGGTAAATCAGCCGGGTATTAGGGTTCTTCCTAAGGGAAAAGCCGTGAAAGCAGCCATGTTGTGGCACTTCTGCACTCCCTTTGGGATGCCTTTGGCAGATGAAGTAAGCCTGGAACTCAGGGCTTCCTGGTTAAAGAAATCCAAGCCCTAGGCTGAACCCTAACCCTAACCCTAGGCAGATAAATCAGCCTAGGTATAGGGATGGTGCCAAGGAAAAAGCTGTGAAAGCTGCCATGTTGTTGCACTTTTGTACTCCCCTTGGGATGCCTTGAACAGCTGCAGTGTGCCTGGAGCTAAGGGCTTCCTAGTTTTAAAAATCCTAGCCCTAGGCCTAAGCCTAACAGTAACCCTGGGAAGGTAAATCAGCCTGGTGTTAGGCGTCTTGCCAAGGAAAAAGCCGTGAAAGCAGCCATGTTGTGGCACTTTTGCACTCCCTTTTGGATGCCTTTCACAGCTGCAGTGTGCCTGGAACTCAGGGCTTCCTGATTTAAAAAATCCTAGCCCTAGGCCGAACCCCAACCCTAAGACGAGAAAGGCAAATCAGCCAGGAATTAGGCATGTCCCCAAGGAAAAAGCTGTGGAGGCAGGCATGTTGTGGTACTTTTGCGCTCTTCTTGGCTAGTCCTTCGCAGCTGCTGTGTTCTTGGAACTCAGGGCTTTCTGGTTAATAGACCCTTACCCTAGGCGTAACTCAAACCTTAAGCCTAGGAAGGAAAATCAGCCTATGGTTCCGGATGGTCTCATGGAAATATCAGTGGTGGCAGCCAAGTTGCGTCACTTTTGCGCTCCCCTTGGGATGCCTTTTGCAGCTGCAGTGTGCCTGGAGCCCAGGGCTTCCTGGTTTTAAAAGTCCTAGGCCTAAGCCTAACAGTAACCCTAGGAAGGTAAATCAGCCGGGTATTAGGGTTCTTCCTAAGGGAAAAGCCGTGAAAGCAGCCATGTTGTGGCACTTCTGCACTCCCTTTGGGATGCCTTTGGCAGATGAAGTAAGCCTGGAACTCAGGGCTTCCTGGTTAAAAAAATCCAAGCCCTAGGCTGAACCCTAACCCTAACCCTAGGCAGATAAATCAGCCTAGGTATAGGGATGGTGCCAAGGAAAAAGCTGTGAAAGCTGCCATGTTGTTGCACTTTTGTACTCCCCTTGGGATGCCTTGAACAGCTGCAGTGTGCCTGGAGCTAAGGGCTTCTTAGTTTTAAAAATCCTAGCCCTAGGCCTAAGCCTAACAGTAACCCTGGGAAGGTAAATCAGCCTGGTGTTAGGCATCTTGCCAAGGAAAAAGCCGTGAAAGCAGCCATGTTGTGGCACTTTTGCACTCCCTTTTGGATGCCTTTCACAGCTGCAGTGTGCCTGGAACTCAGGGCTTCCTGATTTTAAAAATCCTAGCCCTAGGCCGAACCCCAACCCTAAGACGAGAAAGGCAAATCAGCCAGGAATTAGGCATGTCCCCAAGGAAAAAGCTGTGGAGGCAGGCATGTTGTGGTACTTTTGCGCTCTTCTTGGCTAGTCCTTCGCAGCTGCTGTGTTCTTGGAACTCAGGGCTTTCTGGTTAATAGACCCTTACCCTAGGCGTAACTCAAACCTTAACCCTAGGAAGGAAAATCAGCCTATGGTTCCGGATGGTCTCATGGAAATATCAGTGGTGGCAGCCAAGTTGCGTCACTTTTGCGCTCCCCTTGGGATGCCTTTTGCAGCTGCAGTGTGCCTGGAGCCCAGGGCTTCCTGGTTTTAAAAATCCTAGGCCTAAGCCTAACAGTAACCCTAGGAAGGTAAATCAGCCGGGTATTAGGGTTCTTCCTAAGGGAAAAGCCGTGAAAGCAGCCATGTTGTGGCACTTTTGCACTCCCTTTTGGATGCCTTTCACAGCTGCAGTGTGCCTGGAACTCAGGGCTTCCTGATTTTAAAAATCCTAGCCCTAGGCCGAACCCCAACCCTAAGACGAGAAAGGCAAATCAGCCAGGAATTAGGCATGTCCCCAAGGAAAAAGCTGTGGAGGCAGGCATGTTGTGCTACTTTTGCGCTCTTCTTGGCTAGTCCTTCGCAGCTGCTGTGTTCTTGGAACTCAGGGCTTTCTGGTTAATAGAGCCCTTACCCTAGGCGTAACTCAAACCTTAACCCTAGGAAGGAAAATCAGCCTATGGTTCGGGATGGTCTCATGGAAATATCAGTGGTGGCAGCCAAGTTGCGTCATTTTTGCGCTCCCCTTGGGATGCCTTTCGCAGCTGCAGTGTGCCTGGAGCCCAGGGCTTCCTGGTTTTAAAAGTCCTAGGCCTAAGCCTAACAGTAACCCTAGGAAGGTAAATCAGCCGGGTATTAGGGTTCTTCCTAAGGGAAAAGCCGTGAAAGCAGCCATGTTGTGGCACTTCTGCACTCCCTTTGGGATGCCTTTGGCAGATGAAGTAAGCCTGGAACTCAGGGCTTCCTGGTTAAAAAAATCCAAGCCCTAGGCTGAACCCTAACCCTAACCCTAGGCAGATAAATCAGCCTAGGTATAGGGATGGTGCCAAGGAAAAAGCTGTGAAAGCTGCCATGTTGTTGCACTTTTGTACTCCCCTTGGGATGCCTTGAACAGCTGCAGTGTGCCTGGAGCTAAGGGCTTCCCAGTTTTAAAAATCCTAGCCCTAGGCCTAAGCCTAACAGTAACCCTGGGAAGGTAAATCAGCCTGGTGTTAGGCATCTTGCCAAGGAAAAAGCCGTGAAAGCAGCCATGTTGTGGCACTTTTGCACTCCCTTTTGGATGCCTTTCACAGCTGCAGTGTGCCTGGAACTCAGGGCTTCCTGATTTTAAAAATCCTAGCCCTAGGCCGAACCCCAACCCTAAGACGAGAAAGGCAAATCAGCCAGGAATTAGGCATGTCCCCAAGGAAAAAGCTGTGGAGGCAGGCATGTTGTGGTACTTTTGCGCTCTTCTTGGCTAGTCCTTCGCAGCTGCTGTGTTCTTGGAACTCAGGGCTTTCTGGTTAATAGACCCTTACCCTAGGCGTAACTCAAACCTTAACCCTAGGAAGGAAAATCAGCCTATGGTTCCGGATGGTCTCATGGAAATATCAGTGGTGGCAGCCAAGTTGCGTCACTTTTGCGCTCCCCTTGGGATGCCTTTTGCAGCTGCAGTGTGCCTGGAGCCCAGGGCTTCCTGGTTTTAAAAATCCTAGGCCTAAGCCTAACAGTAACCCTAGGAAGGTAAATCAGCCTGGTGTTAGGCGTCTTGCCAAGGAAAAAGCCGTGAAAGCAGCCATGTTGTGGCACTTTTGCACTCCCTTTTGGATGCCTTTCACAGCTGCAGTGTGCCTGGAACTCAGGGCTTCCTGATTTTAAAAATCCTAGCCCTAGGCCGAACCCCAACCCTAAGACGAGAAAGGCAAATCAGCCAGGAATTAGGCATGTCCCCAAGGAAAAAGCTGTGGAGGCAGGCATGTTGTGCTACTTTTGCGCTCTTCTTGGCTAGTCCTTCGCAGCTGCTGTGTTCTTGGAACTCAGGGCTTTCTGGTTAATAGAGCCCTTACCCTAGGCGTAACTCAAACCTTAACCCTAGGAAGGAAAATCAGCCTATGGTTCGGGATGGTCTCATGGAAATATCAGTGGTGGCAGCCAAGTTGCGTCACTTTTGCGCTCCCCTTGGGATGCCTTTCGCAGCTGCAGTGTGCCTGGAGCCCAGGGCTTCCTGGTTTTAAAAGTCCTAGGCCTAAGCCTAACAGTAACCCTAGGAAGGTAAATCAGCCGGGTATTAGGGTTCTTCCTAAGGGAAAAGCCGTGAAAGCAGCCATGTTGTGGCACTTCTGCACTCCCTTTGGGATGCCTTTGGCAGATGAAGTAAGCCTGGAACTCAGGGCTTCCTGGTTAAAAAAATCCAAGCCCTAGGCTGAACCCTAACCCTAATCCTAGGCAGATAAATCAGCCTAGGTATAGGGATGGTGCCAAGGAAAAAGCTGTGAAAGCTGCCATGTTGTTGCACTTTTGTACTCCCCTTGGGATGCCTTGAACAGCTGCAGTGTGCCTGGAGCTAAGGGCTTCCTAGTTTTAAAAATCCTAGCCCTAGGCCTAAGCCTAACAGTAACCCTGGGAAGGTAAATCAGCCTGGTGTTAGGCTTCTTGCCAAGGAAAAAGCCGTGAAAGCAGCCATGTTGTGGCACTTTTGCACTCCCTTTTGGATGCCTTTCACAGCTGCAGTGTGCCTGGAACTCAGGGCTTCCTGCTTTTAAAAATCCTAGCCCTAGGCCGAACCCCAACCCTAAGACGAGAAAGGCAAATCAGCCAGGAATTAGGCATGTCCACAAGGAAAAAGCTGTGGAGGCAGGCATGTTGTGGTACTTTTGCGCTCTTCTTGGCTAGTCCTTCGCAGCTGCTGTGTTCTTGGAACTCAGGGCTTTCTGGTTAATAGAGCCCTTACCCTAGGCGAAACTCAAACCTTAACCCTAGGAAGGAAAATCAGCCTATGGTTCGGGATGGTCTCATGGAAATATCAGTGGTGGCAGCCAAGTTGCGTCACTTTTGCGCTCCCCTTGGGATGCCTTTCGCAGCTGCAGTGTGCCTGGAGCCCAGGGCTTCCTGGTTTTAAAAGTCCTAGGCCTAAGCCTAACAGTAACCCTAGGAAGGTAAATCAGCCGGGTATTAGGGTTCTTCCTAAGGGAAAAGCCGTGAAAGCAGCCATGTTGTGGCACTTCTGCACTCCCTTTGGGATGCCTTTGGCAGATGAAGTAAGCCTGGAACTCAGGGCTTCCTGGTTAAAGAAATCCAAGCCCTAGGCTGAACCCTAACCCTAACCCTAGGCAGATAAATCAGCCTAGGTATAGGGATGGTGCCAAGGAAAAAGCTGTGAAAGCTGCCATGTTGTTGCACTTTTGTACTCCCCTTGGGATGCCTTGAACAGCTGCAGTGTGCCTGGAGCTAAGGGCTTCCTAGTTTTAAAAATCCTAGCCCTAGGCCTAAGCCTAACAGTAACCCTGGGAAGGTAAATCAGCCTGGTGTTAGGCGTCTTGCCAAGGAAAAAGCCGTGAAAGCAGCCATGTTGTGGCACTTTTGCACTCCCTTTTGGATGCCTTTCACAGCTGCAGTGTGCCTGGAACTCAGGGCTTCCTGATTTTAAAAATCCTAGCCCTAGGCCGAACCCCAACCCTAAGACGAGAAAGGCAAATCAGCCAGGAATTAGGCATGTCCCCAAGGAAAAAGCTGTGGAGGCAGGCATGTTGTGCTACTTTTGCGCTCTTCTTGGCTAGTCCTTCGCAGCTGCTGTGTTCTTGGAACTCAGGGCTTTCTGGTTAATAGACCCTTACCCTAGGCGTAACTCAAACCTTAAGCCTAGGAAGGAAAATCAGCCTATGGTTCCGGATGGTCTCATGGAAATATCAGTGGTGGCAGCCAAGTTGCGTCACTTTTGCGCTCCCCTTGGGATGCCTTTCGCAGCTGCAGTGTGCCTGGAGCCCAGGGCTTCCTGGTTTTAAAAGTCCTAGGCCTAAGCCTAACAGTAACCCTAGGAAGGTAAATCAGCCGGGTATTAGGGTTCTTCCTAAGGGAAAAGCCGTGAAAGCAGCCATGTTGTGGCACTTCTGCACTCCCTTTGGGATGCCTTTGGCAGATGAAGTAAGCCTGGAACTCAGGGCTTCCTGGTTAAAAAAATCCAAGCCCTAGGCTGAACCCTAACCCTAACCCTAGGCAGATAAATCAGCCTAGGTATAGGGATGGTGCCAAGGAAAAAGCTGTGAAAGCTGCCATGTTGTTGCACTTTTGTACTCCCCTTGGGATGCCTTGAACAGCTGCAGTGTGCCTGGAGCTAAGGGCTTCCTAGTTTTAAAAATCCTAGCCCTAGGCCTAAGCCTAACAGTAACCCTGGGAAGGTAAATCAGCCTGGTGTTAGGCGTCTGGCCAAGGAAAAAGCCGTGAAAGCAGCCATGTTGTGGCACTTTTGCACTCCCTTTTGGATGCCTTTCACAGCTGCAGTGTGCCTGGAACTCAGGGCTTCCTGATTTTAAAAATCCTAGCCCTAGGCCGAACCCCAACCCTAAGACGAGAAAGGCAAATCAGCCAGGAATTAGGCATGTCCCCAAGGAAAAAGCTGTGGAGGCAGGCATGTTGTGCTACTTTTGCGCTCTTCTTGGCTAGTCCTTCGCAGCTGCTGTGTTCTTGGAACTCAGGGCTTTCTGGTTAATAGACCCTTACCCTAGGCGTAACTCAAACCTTAACCCTAGGAAGGAAAATCAGCCTATGGTTCGGGATGGTCTCATGGAAATATCAGTGGTGGCAGCCAAGTTGCGTCACTTTTGCGCTCCCCTTGGGATGCCTTTTGCAGCTGCAGTGTGCCTGGAGCCCAGGGCTTCCTGGTTTTAAAAGTCCTAGGCCTAAGCCTAACAGTAACCCTAGGAAGGTAAATCAGCCGGGTATTAGGGTTCTTCCTAAGGGAAAAGCCGTGAAAGCAGCCATGTTGTGGCACTTCTGCACTCCCTTTGGGATGCCTTTGGCAGATGAAGTAAGCCTGGAACTCAGGGCTTCCTGGTTAAAAAAATCCAAGCCCTAGGGTGAACCCTAACCCTAACCCTAGGCAGATAAATCAGCCTAGGTATAGGGATGGTGCCAAGGAAAAAGCTGTGAAAGCTGCCATGTTGTTGCACTTTTGTACTCCCCTTGGGATGCCTTGAACAGCTGCAGTGTGCCTGGAGCCCAGGGCTTCATAGTTTTAAAAATCCTAGCCCTAGGCCTAAGCCTAACAGTAACCCTGGGAAGGTAAATCAGCCTGGAGTTAGGCATCTTGCCAAGGAAAAAGCCGTGAAAGCAGCCATGTTGTGGCACTTTTGCACTCCCTTTTGGATGCCTTTCACAGCTGCAGTGTGCCTGGAACTCAGGGCTTCCTGCTTTTAAAAATCCTAGCCCTAGGCCGAACCCCAACCCTAAGACGAGAAAGGCAAATCAGCCAGGAATTAGGCATGTCCCCAAGGAAAAAGCTGTGGAGGCAGGCATGTTGTGCTACTTTTGCGCTCTTCTTGGCTAGTCCTTCGCAGCTGCTGTGTTCTTGGAACTCAGGGCTTTCTGGTTAATAGACCCTTACCCTAGGCGTAACTCAAACCTTAAGCCTAGGAAGGAAAATCAGCCTATGGTTCGGGATGGTCTCATGGAAATATCAGTGGTGGCAGCCAAGTTGCGTCATTTTTGCGCTCCCCTTGGGATGCCTTTCGCAGCTGCAGTGTGCCTGGAGCCCAGGGCTTCCTGGTTTTAAAAGTCCTAGGCCTAAGCCTAACAGTAACCCTAGGAAGGTAAATCAGCCGGGTATTAGGGTTCTTCCTAAGGGAAAAGCCGTGAAAGCAGCCATGTTGTGGCACTTCTGCACTCCCTTTGGGATGCCTTTGGCAGATGAAGTAAGCCTGGAACTCAGGGCTTCCTGGTTAAAGAAATCCAAGCCCTAGGCTGAACCCTAACCCTAACCCTAGGCAGATAAATCAGCCTAGGTATAGGGATGGTGCCAAGGAAAAAGCTGTGAAAGCTGCCATGTTGTTGCACTTTTGTACTCCCCTTGGGATGCCTTGAACAGCTGCAGTGTGCCTGGAGCCAAGGGCTTCCTAGTTTTAAAAATCCTAGCCCTAGGCCTAAGCCTAACAGTAACCCTGGGAAGGTAAATCAGCCTGGTGTTAGGCGTCTTGCCAAGGAAAAAGCCGTGAAAGCAGCCATGTTGTGGCACTTTTGCACTCCCTTTTGGATGCCTTTCACAGCTGCAGTGTGCCTGGAACTCAGGGCTTCCTGATTTAAAAAATCCTAGCCCTAGGCCGAACCCCAACCCTAAGACGAGAAAGGCAAATCAGCCAGGAATTAGGCATGTCCCCAAGGAAAAAGCTGTGGAGGCAGGCATGTTGTGCTACTTTTGCGCTCTTCTTGGGTAGTCCTTCGCAGCTGCTGTGTTCTTGGAACTCAGGGCTTTCTGGTTAATAGACCCTTACCCTAGGCGTAACTCAAACCTTAACCCTAGGAAGGAAAATCAGCCTATGGTTCGGGATGGTCTCATGGAAATATCAGTGGTGGCAGCCAAGTTGCGTCACTTTTGCGCTCCCCTTGGGATGCCTGCCTTTCGCAGCTGCAGTGTGCCTGGAGCCCAGGGCTTCCTGGTTTTAAAAGTCCTAGGCCTAAGCCTAACAGTAACCCTAGGAAGGTAAATCAGCCGGGTATTAGGGTTCTTCCTAAGGGAAAAGCCGTGAAAGCAGCCATGTTGTGGCACTTCTGCACTCCCTTTGGGATGCCTTTGGCAGATGAAGTAAGCCTGGAACTCAGGGCTTCCTGGTTAAAGAAATCCAAGCCCTAGGCTGAACCCTAACCCTAACCCTAGGCAGATAAATCATCCTAGGTATAGGGATGGTGCCAAGGAAAAAGCTGTGAAAGCTGCCATGTTGTTTCACTTTTGTACTCCCCTTGGGATGCCTTGAACAGCTGCAGTGTGCCTGGAGCTAAGGGATTCCTAGTTTTAAAAATCCTAGCCCTAGGCCTAAGCCTAACAGTAACCCTGGGAAGGTAAATCAGCCTGGTGTTAGGCGTCTGGCCAAGGAAAAAGCCGTGAAAGCAGCCATGTTGTGGCACTTTTGCACTCCCTTTTGGATGCCTTTCACAGCTCCAGTGTGCCTGGAACTCAGGGCTTCCTGATTTTAAAAATCCTAGCCCTAGGCCGAACCCCAACCCTAAGACGAGAAAGGCAAATCAGCCAGGAATTAGGCATGTCCCCAAGGAAAAAGCTGTGGAGGCAGGCATGTTGTGGTACTTTTGCGCTCTTCTTGGCTAGTCCTTCGCAGCTGCTGTGTTCTTGGAACTCAGGGCTTTCTGGTTAATAGACCCTTACCCTAGGCGTAACTCAAACCTTAACCCTAGGAAGGAAAATCAGCCTATGGTTCCGGATGGTCTCATGGAAATATCAGTGGTGGCAGCCAAGTTGCGTCACTTTTGCGCTCCCCTTGGGATGCCTTTCGCAGCTGCAGTGTGCCTGGAGCCCAGGGCTTCCTGGTTTTAAAAGTCCTAGGCCTAAGCCTAACAGTAACCCTAGGAAGGTAAATCAGCCGGGTATTAGGGTTCTTCCTAAGGGAAAAGCCGTGAAAGCAGCCATGTTGTGGCACTTCTGCACTCCCTTTGGGATGCCTTTGGCAGATGAAGTAAGCCTGGAACTCAGGGCTTCCTGGTTAAAAAAATCCAAGCCCTAGGCTGAACCCTAACCCTAACCCTAGGCAGATAAATCAGCCTAGGTATAGGGATGGTGCCAAGGAAAAAGCTGTGAAAGCTGCCATGTTGTTGCACTTTTGTACTCCCCTTGGGATGCCTTGAACAGCTGCAGTGTGCCTGGAGCTAAGGGCTTCCTAGTTTTAAAAATCCTAGCCCTAGGCCTAAGCCTAACAGTAACCCTGGGAAGGTAAATCAGCCTGGTGTTAGGCATCTTGCCAAGGAAAAAGCCGTGAAAGCAGCCATGTTGTGGCACTTTTGCACTCCCTTTTGGATGCCTTTCACAGCTGCAGTGTGCCTGGAACTCAGGGCTTCCTGCTTTTAAAAATCTTAGCCCTAGGCCGAACCCCAACCCTAAGACGAGAAAGGCAAATCAGCCAGGAATTAGGCATGTCCCCAAGGAAAAAGCTGTGGAGGCAGGCATGTTGTGGTACTTTTGCGCTCTTCTTGGCTAGTCCTTCGCAGCTGCTGTGTTCTTGGAACTCAGGGCTTTCTGGTTAATAGACCCTTACCCTAGGCGTAACTCAAACCTTAAGCCTAGGAAGGAAAATCAGCCTATGGTTCGGGATGGTCTCCTGGAAATATCAGTGGTGGCAGCCAAGTTGCGTCACTTTTGCGCTCCCCTTGGGATGCCTTTTGCAGCTGCAGTGTGCCTGGAGCCCAGGGCTTCCTGGTTTTAAAAGTCCTAGGCCTAAGCCTAACAGTAACCCTAGGAAGGTAAATCAGCCGGGTATTAGGGTTCTTCCTAAGGGAAAAGCCGTGAAAGCAGCCATGTTGTGGCACTTCTGCACTCCCTTTGGGATGCCTTTGGCAGATGAAGTAATCCTGGAACTCAGGGCTTCCTGGTTAAAAAACTCCAAGCCCTAGGCTGAACCCTAACCCTAACCCTAGGCAGATAAATCAGCCTAGGTATAGGGATGGTGCCAAGGAAAAAGCTGTGAAAGCTGCCATGTTGTTGCACTTTTGTACTCCCCTTGGGATGCCTTGAACAGCTGCAGTGTGCCTGGAGCTAAGGGCTTCCTAGTTTTAAAAATCCTAGCCCTAGGCCTAAGCCTAACAGTAACCCTGGGAAGGTAAATCAGCCTGGTGTTAGGCGTCTTGCCAAGGAAAAAGCCGTGAAAGCAGCCATGTTGTGGCACTTTTGCACTCCCTTTTGGATGCCTTTCACAGCTGCAGTGTGCCTGGAACTCAGGGCTTCCTGATTTTAAAAATCCTAGCCCTAGGCCGAACCCCAACCCTAAGACGAGAAAGGCAAATCAGCCAGGAATTAGGCATGTCCCCAAGGAAAAAGCTGTGGAGGCAGGCATGTTGTGCTACTTTTGCGCTCTTCTTGGCTAGTCCTTCGCAGCTGCTGTGTTCTTGGAACTCAGGGCTTTCTGGTTAATAGACCCTTACCCTAGGCGTAACTCAAACCTTAACCCTAGGAAGGAAAATCAGCCTATGGTTCGGGATGGTCTCCTGGAAATATCAGTGGTGGCAGCCAAGTTGCGTCACTTTTGCGCTCCCCTTGGGATGCCTTTTGCAGCTGCAGTGTGCCTGGAGCCCAGGGCTTCCTGGTTTTAAAAGTCCTAGGCCTAAGCCTAACAGTAACCCTAGGAAGGTAAATCAGCCGGGTATTAGGGTTCTTCCTAAGGGAAAAGCCGTGAAAGCAGCCATGTTGTGGCACTTCTGCACTCCCTTTGGGATGCCTTTGGCAGATGAAGTAAGCCTGGAACTCAGGGCTTCCTGGTTAAAAAAATCCAAGCCCTAGGCTGAACCCTAACCCTAACCCTAGGCAGATAAATCAGCCTAGGTATAGGGATGGTGCCAAGGAAAAAGCTGTGAAAGCTGCCATGTTGTTGCACTTTTGTACTCCCCTTGGGATGCCTTGAACAGCTGCAGTGTGCCTGGAGCTAAGGGCTTCCTAGTTTTAAAAATCCTAGCCCTAGGCCTAAGCCTAACAGTAACCCTGGGAAGGTAAATCAGCCTGGTGTTAGGCGTCTTGCCAAGGAAAAAGCCGTGAAAGCAGCCATGTTGTGGCACTTTTGCACTCCCTTTTGGATGCCTTTCACAGCTGCAGTGTGCCTGGAACTCAGGGCTTCCTGATTTAAAAAATCCTAGCCCTAGGCCGAACCCCAACCCTAAGACGAGAAAGGCAAATCAGCCAGGAATTAGGCATGTCCACAAGGAAAAAGCTGTGGAGGCAGGCATGTTGTGGTACTTTTGCGCTCTTCTTGGCTAGTCCTTCGCAGCTGCTGTGTTCTTGGAACTCAGGGCTTTCTGGTTAATAGACCCTTACCCTAGGCGTAACTCAAACCTTAACCCTAGGAAGGAAAATCAGCCTATGGTTCGGGATGGTCTCATGGAAATATCAGTGGTGGCAGCCAAGTTGCGTCACTTTTGCGCTCCCCTTGGGATGCCTTTTGCAGCTGCAGTGTGCCTGGAGCCCAGGGCTTCCTGGTTTTAAAAGTCCTAGGCCTAAGCCTAACAGTAACCCTAGGAAGGTAAATCAGCCGGGTATTAGGGTTCTTCCTAAGGGAAAAGCCGTGAAAGCAGCCATGTTGTGGCACTTCTGCACTCCCTTTGGGATGCCTTTGGCAGATGAAGTAAGCCTGGAACTCAGGGCTTCCTGGTTAAAAAAATCCAAGCCCTAGGCTGAACCCTAACCCTAACCCTAGGCAGATAAATCAGCCTAGGTATAGGGATGGTGCCAAGGAAAAAGCTGTGAAAGCTGCCATGTTGTTGCACTTTTGTACTCCCCTTGGGATGCCTTGAACAGCTGCAGTGTGCCTGGAGCCCAGGGCTTCATAGTTTTAAAAATCCTAGCCCTAGGCCTAAGCCTAACAGTAACCCTGGGAAGGTAAATCAGCCTGGAGTTAGGCATCTTGCCAAGGAAAAAGCCGTGAAAGCAGCCATGTTGTGGCACTTTTGCACTCCCTTTTGGATGCCTTTCACAGCTGCAGTGTGCCTGGAACTCAGGGCTTCCTGATTTTAAAAATCCTAGCCCTAGGCCGAACCCCAACCCTAAGACGAGAAAGGCAAATCAGCCAGGAATTAGGCATGTCCCCAAGGAAAAAGCTGTGGAGGCAGGCATGTTGTGCTACTTTTGCGCTCTTCTTGGCTAGTCCTTCGCAGCTGCTGTGTTCTTGGAACTCAGGGCTTTCTGGTTAATAGACCCTTACCCTAGGCGTAACTCAAACCTTAACCCTAGGAAGGAAAAGCAGCCTATGGTTCGGGATGGTCTCATGGAAATATCAGTGGTGGCAGCCAAGTTGCGTCATTTTTGCGCTCCCCTTGGGATGCCTTTCGCAGCTGCAGTGTGCCTGGAGCCCAGGGCTTCCTGGTTTTAAAAGTCCTAGGCCTAAGCCTAACAGTAACCCTAGGAAGGTAAATCAGCCGGGTATTAGGGTTCTTCCTAAGGGAAAAGCCGTGAAAGCAGCCATGTTGTGGCACTTCTGCACTCCCTTTGGGATGCCTTTGGCAGATGAAGTAAGCCTGGAACTCAGGGCTTCCTGGTTAAAAAAATCCAAGCCCTAGGCTGAACCCTAACCCTAACCCTAGGCAGATAAATCAGCCTAGGTATAGGGATGGTGCCAAGGAAAAAGCTGTGAAAGCTGCCATGTTGTTGCACTTTTGTACTCCCCTTGGGATGCCTTGAACAGCTGCAGTGTGCCTGGAGCTAAGGGCTTCCTAGTTTTAAAAATCCTAGCCCTAGGCCTAAGCCTAACAGTAACCCTGGGAAGGTAAATCAGCCTGGTGTTAGGCGTCTTGCCAAGGAAAAAGCCGTGAAAGCAGCCATGTTGTGGCACTTTTGCACTCCCTTTTGGATGCCTTTCACAGCTGCAGTGTGCCTGGAACTCAGGGCTTCCTGATTTAAAAAATCCTAGCCCTAGGCCGAACCCCAACCCTAAGACGAGAAAGGCAAATCAGCCAGGAATTAGGCATGTCCCCAAGGAAAAAGCTGTGGAGGCAGGCATGTTGTGCTACTTTTGCGCTCTTCTTGGGTAGTCCTTCGCAGCTGCTGTGTTCTTGGAACTCAGGGCTTTCTGGTTAATAGACCCTTACCCTAGGCGTAACTCAAACCTTAACCCTAGGAAGGAAAATCAGCCTATGGTTCGGGATAGTCTCATGGAAATATCAGTGGTGGCAGCCAAGTTGCGTCACTTTTGCGCTCCCCTTGGGATGCCTGCCTTTCGCAGCTGCAGTGTGCCTGGAGCCCAGGGCTTCCTGGTTTTAAAAGTCCTAGGCCTAAGCCTAACAGTAACCCTAGGAAGGTAAATCAGCCGGGTATTAGGGTTCTTCCTAAGGGAAAAGCCGTGAAAGCAGCCATGTTGTGGCACTTCTGCACTCCCTTTGGGATGCCTTTGGCAGATGAAGTAAGCCTGGAACTCAGGGCTTCCTGGTTAAAAAAATCCAAGCCCTAGGCTGAACCCTAACCCTAACCCTAGGCAGATAAATCAGCCTAGGTATAGGGATGGTGCCAAGGAAAAAGCTGTGAAAGCTGCCATGTTGTTTCACTTTTGTACTCCCCTTGGGATGCCTTGAACAGCTGCAGTGTGCCTGGAGCTAAGGGATTCCTAGTTTTAAAAATCCTAGCCCTAGGCCTAAGCCTAACAGTAACCCTGGGAAGGTAAATCAGCCTGGTGTTAGGCGTCTGGCCAAGGAAAAAGCCGTGAAAGCAGCCATGTTGTGGCACTTTTGCACTCCCTTTTGGATGCCTTTCACAGCTCCAGTGTGCCTGGAACTCAGGGCTTCCTGATTTTAAAAATCCTAGCCCTAGGCCGAACCCCAACCCTAAGACGAGAAAGGCAAATCAGCCAGGAATTAGGCATGTCCCCAAGGAAAAAGCTGTGGAGGCAGGCATGTTGTGGTACTTTTGCGCTCTTCTTGGCTAGTCCTTCGCAGCTGCTGTGTTCTTGGAACTCAGGGCTTTCTGGTTAATAGACCCTTACCCTAGGCGTAACTCAAACCTTAACCCTAGGAAGGAAAATCAGCCTATGGTTCGGGATGGTCTCATGGAAATATCAGTGGTGGCAGCCAAGTTGCGTCACTTTTGCGCTCCCCTTGGGATGCCTTTCGCAGCTGCAGTGTGCCTGGAGCCCAGGGCTTCCTGGTTTTAAAAGTCCTAGGCCTAAGCCTAACAGTAACCCTAGGAAGGTAAATCAGCCGGGTATTAGGGTTCTTCCTAAGGGAAAAGCCGTGAAAGCAGCCATGTTGTGGCACTTCTGCACTCCCTTTGGGATGCCTTTGGCAGATGAAGTAAGCCTGGAACTCAGGGCTTCCTGGTTAAAAAAATCCAAGCCCTAGGCTGAACCCTAACCCTAACCCTAGGCAGATAAATCAGCCTAGGTATAGGGATGGTGCCAAGGAAAAAGCTGTGAAAGCTGCCATGTTGTTGCACTTTTGTACTCCCCTTGGGATGCCTTGAACAGCTGCAGTGTGCCTGGAGCTAAGGGCTTCCTAGTTTTAAAAATCCTAGCCCTAGGCCTAAGCCTAACAGTAACCCTGGGAAGGTAAATCAGCCTGGTGTTAGGCATCTTGCCAAGGAAAAAGCCGTGAAAGCAGCCATGTTGTGGCACTTTTGCACTCCCTTTTGGATGCCTTTCACAGCTGCAGTGTGCCTGGAACTCAGGGCTTCCTGATTTTAAAAATCTTAGCCCTAGGCCGAACCCCAACCCTAAGACGAGAAAGGCAAATCAGCCAGGAATTAGGCATGTCCCCAAGGAAAAAGCTGTGGAGGCAGGCATGTTGTGGTACTTTTGCGCTCTTCTTGGCTAGTCCTTCGCAGCTGCTGTGTTCTTGGAACTCAGGGCTTTCTGGTTAATAGACCCTTACCCTAGGCGTAACTCAAACCTTAAGCCTAGGAAGGAAAATCAGCCTATGGTTCGGGATGGTCTCCTGGAAATATCAGTGGTGGCAGCCAAGTTGCGTCACTTTTGCGCTCCCCTTGGGATGCCTTTTGCAGCTGCAGTGTGCCTGGAGTCCAGGGCTTCCTGGTTTTAAAAGTCCTAGGCCTAAGCCTAACAGTAACCCTAGGAAGGTAAATCAGCCGGGTATTAGGGTTCTTCCTAAGGGAAAAGCCGTGAAAGCAGCCATGTTGTGGCACTTCTGCACTCCCTTTGGGATGCCTTTGGCAGATGAAGTAAGCCTGGAACTCAGGGCTTCCTGGTTAAAAAAACTCCAAGCCCTAGGCTGAACCCTAACCCTAACCCTAGGCAGATAAATCAGCCTAGGTATAGGGATGGTGCCAAGGAAAAAGCTGTGAAAGCTGCCATGTTGTTGCACTTTTGTACTCCCCTTGGGATGCCTTGAACAGCTGCAGTGTGCCTGGAGCTAAGGGCTTCCTAGTTTTAAAAATCCTAGCCCTAGGCCTAAGCCTAACAGTAACCCTGGGAAGGTAAATCAGCCTGGTGTTAGGCGTCTTGCCAAGGAAAAAGCCGTGAAAGCAGCCATGTTGTGGCACTTTTGCACTCCCTTTTGGATGCCTTTCACAGCTGCAGTGTGCCTGGAACTCAGGGCTTCCTGATTTTAAAAATCCTAGCCCTAGGCCGAACCCCAACCCTAAGACGAGAAAGGCAAATCAGCCAGGAATTAGGCATGTCCCCAAGGAAAAAGCTGTGGAGGCAGGCATGTTGTGCTACTTTTGCGCTCTTCTTGGCTAGTCCTTCGCAGCTGCTGTGTTCTTGGAACTCAGGGCTTTCTGGTTAATAGACCCTTACCCTAGGCGTAACTCAAACCTTAACCCTAGGAAGGAAAATCAGCCTATGGTTCGGGATGGTCTCCTGGAAATATCAGTGGTGGCAGCCAAGTTGCGTCACTTTTGCGCTCCCCTTGGGATGCCTTTTGCAGCTGCAGTGTGCCTGGAGCCCAGGGCTTCCTGGTTTTAAAAGTCCTAGGCCTAAGCCTAACAGTAACCCTAGGAAGGTAAATCAGCCGGGTATTAGGGTTCTTCCTAAGGGAAAAGCCGTGAAAGCAGCCATGTTGTGGCACTTCTGCACTCCCTTTGGGATGCCTTTGGCAGATGAAGTAAGCCTGGAACTCAGGGCTTCCTGGTTAAAAAAATCCAAGCCCTAGGCTGAACCCTAACCCTAACCCTAGGCAGATAAATCAGCCTAGGTATAGGGATGGTGCCAAGGAAAAAGCTGTGAAAGCTGCCATGTTGTTGCACTTTTGTACTCCCCTTGGGATGCCTTGAACAGCTGCAGTGTGCCTGGAGCTAAGGGCTTCCTAGTTTTAAAAATCCTAGCCCTAGGCCTAAGCCTAACAGTAACCCTGGGAAGGTAAATCAGCCTGGTGTTAGGCGTCTTGCCAAGGAAAAAGCCGTGAAAGCAGCCATGTTGTGGCACTTTTGCACTCCCTTTTGGATGCCTTTCACAGCTGCAGTGTGCCTGGAACTCAGGGCTTCCTGATTTAAAAAATCCTAGCCCTAGGCCGAACCCCAACCCTAAGACGAGAAAGGCAAATCAGCCAGGAATTAGGCATGTCCACAAGGAAAAAGCTGTGGAGGCAGGCATGTTGTGCTACTTTTGCGCTCTTCTTGGCTAGTCCTTCGCAGCTGCTGTGTTCTTGGAACTCAGGGCTTTCTGGTTAATAGACCCTTACCCTAGGCGTAACTCAAACCTTAACCCTAGGAAGGAAAATCAGCCTATGGTTCGGGATGGTCTCATGGAAATATCAGTGGTGGCAGCCAAGTTGCGTCACTTTTGCGCTCCCCTTGGGATGCCTTTTGCAGCTGCAGTGTGCCTGGAGCCCAGGGCTTCCTGGTTTTAAAAGTCCTAGGCCTAAGCCTAACAGTAACCCTAGGAAGGTAAATCAGCCGGGTATTAGGCGTCTTGCCAAGGAAAAAGCCGTGAAAGCAGCCATGTTGTGGCACTTTTGCACTCCCTTTTGGATGCCTTTCACAGCTGCAGTGTGCCTGGAACTCAGGGCTTCCTGATTTTAAAAATCCTAGCCCTAGGCCGAACCCCAACCCTAAGACGAGAAAGGCAAATCAGCCAGGAATTAGGCATGTCCCCAAGGAAAAAGCTGTGGAGGCAGGCATGTTGTGGTACTTTTGCGCTCTTCTTGGCTAGTCCTTCGCAGCTGCTGTGTTCTTGGAACTCAGGGCTTTCTGGTAAATAGAAACCTTACCCTAGGCGTAACTCAAACCTTAACCCTAGGAAGGAAAATCAGCCTATGGTTCGGGATGGTCTCATGGAAATATCAGTGGTGGCAGCCAAGTTGCGTCATTTTTGCGCTCCCCTTGGGATGCCTTTCGCAGCTGCAGTGTGCCTGGAGCCCAGGGCTTCCTGGTTTTAAAAGTCCTAGGCCTAAGCCTAACAGTAACCCTAGGAAGGTAAATCAGCCGGGTATTAGGGTTCTTCCTAAGGGAAAAGCCGTGAAAGCAGCCATGTTGTGGCACTTCTGCACTCCCTTTGGGATGCCTTTGGCAGATGAAGTAAGCCTGGAACTCAGGGCTTCCTGGTTAAAAAAATCCAAGCCCTAGGCTGAACCCTAACCCTAACCCTAGGCAGATAAATCAGCCTAGGTATAGGGATGGTGCCAAGGAAAAAGCTGTGAAAGCTGCCATGTTGTTGCACTTTTGTACTCCCCTTGGGATGCCTTGAACAGCTGCAGTGTGCCTGGAGCCCAGGGCTTCCTAGTTTTAAAAATCCTAGCCCTAGGCCTAAGCCTAACAGTAACCCTGGGAAGGTAAATCAGCCTGGTGTTAGGCATCTTGCCAAGGAAAAAGCCGTGAAAGCAGCCATGTTGTGGCACTTTTGCACTCCCTTTTGGATGCCTTTCACAGCTGCAGTGTGCCTGGAACTCAGGGCTTCCTGATTTTAAAATCCTAGCCCTAGGCCGAACCCCAACCCTAAGACGAGAAAGGCAAATCAGCCAGGAATTAGGCATGTCCCCAAGGAAAAAGCTGTGGAGGCAGGCATGTTGTGGTACTTTTGCGCTCTTCTTGGCTAGTCCTTCGCAGCTGCTGTGTTCTTGGAACTCAGGGCTTTCTGGTAAATAGAAACCTTACCCTAGGCGTAACTCAAACCTTAACCCTAGGAAGGAAAATCAGCCTATGGTTCGGGATGGTCTCATGGAAATATCAGTGGTGGCAGCCAAGTTGCGTCATTTTTGCGCTCCCCTTGGGATGCCTTTCCCAGCTGCAGTGTGCCTGGAGCCCAGGGCTTCCTGGTTTTAAAAGTCCTAGGCCTAAGCCTAACAGTAACCCTAGGAAGGTAAATCAGCCGGGTATTAGGGTTCTTCCTAAGGGAAAAGCTGTGAAAGCAGCCATGTTGTGGCACTTCTGCACTCCCTTTGGGATGCCTTTGGCAGATGAAGTAAGCCTGGAACTCAGGGCTTCCTGGTTAAAGAAATCCAAGCCCTAGGCTGAACCCTAACCCTAACCCTAGGCAGATAAATCAGCCTAGGTATAGGGATGGTGCCAAGGAAAAAGCTGTGAAAGCTGCCATGTTGTTGCACTTTTGTACTCCCCTTGGGATGCCTTGAACAGCTGCAGTGTGCCTGGAGCTAAGGGCTTCCTAGTTTTAAAAATCCTAGCCCTAGGCCTAAGCCTAACAGTAACCCTGGGAAGGTAAATCAGCCTGGTGTTAGGCGTCTTGCCAAGGAAAAAGCCGTGAAAGCAGCCATGTTGTGGCACTTTTGCACTCCCTTTTGGATGCCTTTCACAGCTGCAGTGTGCCTGGAACTCAGGGCTTCCTGATTTTAAAAATCCTAGCCCTAGGCCGAACCCCAACCCTAAGACGAGAAAGGCAAATCAGCCAGGAATTAGGCATGTCCCCAAGGAAAAAGCTGTGGAGGCAGGCATGTTGTGCTACTTTTGCGCTCTTCTTGGCTAGTCCTTCGCAGCTGCTGTGTTCTTGGAACTCAGGGCTTTCTGGTAAATAGAAACCTTACCCTAGGCGTAACTCAAACCTTAACCCTAGGAAGGAAAATCAGCCTATGGTTCGGGATGGTCTCATGGAAATATCAGTGGTGGCAGCCAAGTTGCGTCACTTTTGCGCTCCCCTTGGGATGCCTTTCGCAGCTGCAGTGTGCCTGGAGCCCAGGGCTTCCTGGTTTTAAAAGTCCTAGGCCTAAGCCTAACAGTAACCCTAGGAAGGTAAATCAGCCGGGTATTAGGGTTCTTCCTAAGGGAAAAGCCGTGAAAGCAGCCATGTTGTGGCACTTCTGCACTCCCTTTGGGATGCCTTTGGCAGATGAAGTAAGCCTGGAACTCAGGGCTTCCTGGTTAAAGAAATCACAGCCCTAGGCTGAACCCTAACCCTAACCCTAGGCAGATAAATCAGCCTAGGTATAGGGATGGTGCCAAGGAAAAAGCTGTGAAAGCTGCCATGTTGTTGCACTTTTGTACTCCCCTTGGGATGCCTTGAACAGCTGCAGTGTGCCTGGAGCTAAGGGCTTCCTGGTTTTAAAAATCCTAGCCCTAGGCCTAAGCCTAACAGTAACCCTGGGAAGGTAAATCAGCCTGGTGTTAGGCTTCTTGCCAAGGAAAAAGCCGTGAAAGCAGCCATATTGTGGCACTTTTGCACTCCCTTTTGGATGCCTTTCACAGCTCCAGTGTGCCTGGAACTCAGGGCTTCCTGATTTTAAAAATCCTAGCCCTAGGCCGAACCCCAACCCTAAGACGAGAAAGGCAAATCAGCCAGGAATTAGGCATGTCCACAAGGAAAAAGCTGTGGAGGCAGGCATGTTGTGGTACTTTTGCGCTCTTCTTGGCTAGTCCTTCGCAGCTGCTGTGTTCTTGGAACTCAGGGCTTTCTGGTAAATAGAAACCTTACCCTAGGCGTAACTCAAACCTTAACCCTAGGAAGGAAAATCAGCCTATGGTTCGGGATGGTCTCATGGAAATATCAGTGGTGGCAGCCAAGTTGCGTCATTTTTGCGCTCCCCTTGGGATGCCTTTCGCAGCTGCAGTGTGCCTGGAGCCCAGGGCTTCCTGGTTTTAAAAGTCCTAGGCCTAAGCCTAACAGTAACCCTAGGAAGGTAAATCAGCCGGGTATTAGGGTTCTTCCTAAGGGAAAAGCCGTGAAAGCAGCCATGTTGTGGCACTTCTGCACTCCCTTTGGGATGCCTTTGGCAGATGAAGTAAGCCTGGAACTCAGGGCTTCCTGGTTAAAAAAATCCAAGCCCTAGGCTGAACCCTAACCCTAACCCTAGGCAGATAAATCAGCCTAGGTATAGGGATGGTGCCAAGGAAAAAGCTGTGAAAGCTGCCATGTTGTTGCACTTTTGTACTCCCCTTGGGATGCCTTGAACAGCTGCAGTGTGCCTGGAGCTAAGGGCTTCCTAGTTTTAAAAATCCTAGCCCTAGGCCTAAGCCTAACAGTAACCCTGGGAAGGTAAATCAGCCTGGTGTTAGGCATCTTGCCAAGGAAAAAGCCGTGAAAGCAGCCATGTTGTGGCACTTTTGCACTCCCTTTTGGATGCCTTTCACAGCTCCAGTGTGCCTGGAACTCAGGGCTTCCTGATTTTAAAAATCCTAGCCCTAGGCCGAACCCCAACCCTAAGACGAGAAAGGCAAATCAGCCAGGAATTAGGCATGTCCCCAAGGAAAAAGCTGTGGAGGCAGGCATGTTGTGCTACTTTTGCGCTCTTCTTGGCTAGTCCTTCGCAGCTGCTGTGTTCTTGGAACTCAGGGCTTTCTGGTTAATAGACCCTTACCCTAGGCGTAACTCAAACCTTAACCCTAGGAAGGAAAATCAGCCTATGGTTCGGGATGGTCTCATGGAAATATCAGTGGTGGCAGCCAAGTTGCGTCACTTTTGCGCTCCCCTTGGGATGCCTGCCTTTCGCAGCTGCAGTGTGCCTGGAGCCCAGGGCTTCCTGGTTTTAAAAGTCCTAGGCCTAAGCCTAACAGTAACCCTAGGAAGGTAAATCAGCCGGGTATTAGGCGTCTTGCCAAGGAAAAAGCCGTGAAAGCAGCCATGTTGTGGCACTTTTGCACTCCCTTTTGGATGCCTTTCACAGCTGCAGTGTGCCTGGAACTCAGGGCTTCCTGATTTTAAAAATCCTAGCCCTAGGCCGAACCCCAACCCTAAGACGAGAAAGGCAAATCAGCCCGGAATTAGGCATGTCCCCAAGGAAAAAGCTGTGGAGGCAGGCATGTTGTGCTACTTTTGCGCTCTTCTTGGCTAGTCCTTCGCAGCTGCTGTGTTCTTGGAACTCAGGGCTTTCTGGTAAATAGAAACCTTACCCTAGGCGTAACTCAAACCTTAACCCTAGGAAGGAAAATCAGCCTATGGTTCGGGATGGTCTCATGGAAATATCAGTGGTGGCAGCCAAGTTGCGTCATTTTTGCGCTCCCCTTGGGATGCCTTTCGCAGCTGCAGTGTGCCTGGAGCCCAGGGCTTCCTGGTTTTAAAAGTCCTAGGCCTAAGCCTAACAGTAACCCTAGGAAGGTAAATCAGCCGGGTATTAGGGTTCTTCCTAAGGGAAAAGCCGTGAAAGCAGCCATGTTGTGGCACTTCTGCACTCCCTTTGGGATGCCTTTGGCAGATGAAGTAAGCCTGGAACTCAGGGCTTCCTGGTTAAAAAAATCCAAGCCCTAGGCTGAACCCTAACCCTAACCCTAGGCAGATAAATCAGCCTAGGTATAGGGATGGTGCCAAGGAAAAAGCTGTGAAAGCTGCCATGTTGTTGCACTTTTGTACTCCCTTGGGATGCCTTGAACAGCTGCAGTGTGCCTGGAGCCCAGGGCTTCCTAGTTTTAAAAATCCTAGCCCTAGGCCTAAGCCTAACAGTAACCCTGGGAAGGTAAATCAGCCTGGTGTTAGGCTTCTTGCCAAGGAAAAAGCCGTGAAAGCAGCCATGTTGTGGCACTTTTGCACTCCCTTTTGGATGCCTTTCACAGCTGCAGTGTGCCTGGAACTCAGGGCTTCCTGCTTTTAAAAATCCTAGCCCTAGGCCGAACCCCAACCCTAAGACGAGAAAGGCAAATCAGCCAGGAATTAGGCATGTCCCCAAGGAAAAAGCTGTGGAGGCAGGCATGTTGTGCTACTTTTGCGCTCTTCTTGGCTAGTCCTTCGCAGCTGCTGTGTTCTTGGAACTCAGGGCTTTCTGGATAATAGAGCCCTTACCCTAGGCGTAACTCAAACCTTAAGCCTAGGAAGGAAAATCAGCCTATGGTTCGGGATGGTCTCATGGAAATATCAGTGGTGGCAGCCATGTTGCGTCACTTTTGCGCTCCCCTTGGGATGCCTTTCGCAGCTGCAGTGTGCCTGGAGCCCAGGGCTTCCTGGTTTTAAAAGTCCTAGGCCTAAGCCTAACAGTAACCCTAGGAAGGTAAATCAGCCGGGTATTAGGGTTCTTCCTAAGGGAAAAGCCGTGAAAGCAGCCATGTTGTGGCACTTCTGCACTCCCTTTGGGATGCCTTTGGCAGATGAAGTAAGCCTGGAACTCAGGGCTTCCTGGTTAAAGAAATCCAAGCCCTAGGCTGAACCCTAACCCTAACCCTAGGCAGATAAATCAGCCTAGGTATAGGGATGGTGCCAAGGAAAAAGCTGTGAAAGCTGCCATGTTGTTGCACTTTTGTACTCCCCTTGGGATGCCTTGAACAGCTGCAGTGTGCCTGGAGCCCAGGGCTTCCTAGTTTTAAAAATCCTAGCCCTAGGCCTAAGCCTAACAGTAACCCTGGGAAGGTAAATCAGCCTGGTGTTAGGCGTCTTGCCAAGGAAAAAGCCGTGAAAGCAGCCATGTTGTGGCACTTTTGCACTCCCTTTTGGATGCCTTTCACAGCTGCAGTGTGCCTGGAACTCAGGGCTTCCTGATTTTAAAAATCCTAGCCCTAGGCCGAACCCCAACCCTAAGACGAGAAAGGCAAATCAGCCAGGAATTAGGCATGTCCCCAAGGAAAAAGCTGTGGAGGCAGGCATGTTGTGCTACTTTTGCGCTCTTCTTGGCTAGTCCTTCGCAGCTGCTGTGTTCTTGGAACTCAGGGCTTTCTGGTTAATAGACCCTTACCCTAGGCGTAACTCAAACCTTAAGCCTAGGAAGGAAAATCAGCCTATGGTTCGGGATGGTCTCATGGAAATATCAGTGGTGGCAGCCAAGTTGCGTCACTTTTGCGCTCCCCTTGGGATGCCTTTTGCAGCTGCAGTGTGCCTGGAGCCCAGGGCTTCCTGGTTTTAAAAGTCCTAGGCCTAAGCCTAACAGTAACCCTAGGAAGGTAAATCAGCCGGGTATTAGGGTTCTTCCTAAGGGAAAAGCCGTGAAAGCAGCCATGTTGTGGCACTTCTGCACTCCCTTTGGGATGCCTTTGGCAGATGAAGTAAGCCTGGAACTCAGGGCTTCCTGGTTAAAAAAATCCAAGCCCTAGGCTGAACCCTAACCCTAACCCTAGGCAGATAAATCAGCCTAGGTATAGGGATGGTGCCAAGGAAAAAGCTGTGAAAGCTGCCATGTTGTTGCACTTTTGTATTCCCCTTGGGATGCCTTGAACAGCTGCAGTGTGCCTGGAGCTAAGGGCTTCCTAGTTTTAAAAATCCTAGCCCTAGGCCTAAGCCTAACAGTAACCCTGGGAAAGTAAATCAGCCTGGTGTTAGGCATCTTGCCAAGGAAAAAGCCGTGAAAGCACCCATGTTGTGGCACTTTTGCACTCCCTTTTGGATGCCTTTCACAGCTGCAGTGTGCCTGGAACTCAGGGCTTCCTGATTTTAAAAATCCTAGCCCTAGGCCGAACCCCAACCCTAAGACGAGAAAGGCAAATCAGCCAGGAATTAGGCATGTCCCCAAGGAAAAAGCTGTGGAGGCAGGCATGTTGTGGTACTTTTGCGCTCTTCTTGGCTAGTCCTTCGCAGCTGCTGTGTTCTTGGAACTCAGGGCTTTCTGGTTAATAGAGCCCTTACCCTAGGCGTAACTCAAACCTTAACCCTAGGAAGGAAAATCAGCCTATGGTTCGGGATGGTCTCATGGAAATATCAGTGGTGGCAGCCAAGTTGCGTCACTTTTGCGCTCCCCTTGGGATACCTTTTGCAGCTGCAGTGTGCCTGGAGCCCAGGGCTTCCTGGTTTTAAAAGTCCTAGGCCTAAGCCTAACAGTAACCCTAGGAAGGTAAATCAGCCGGGTATTAGGGTTCTTCCTAAGGGAAAAGCCGTGAAAGCAGCCATGTTGTGGCACTTCTGCACTCCCTTTGGGATGCCTTTGGCAGATGAAGTAAGCCTGGAACTCAGGGCTTCCTGGTTAAAAAAATCCAAGCCCTAGGCTGAACCCTAACCCTAACCCTAGGCAGATAAATCAGCCTAGGTATAGGGATGGTGCCAAGGAAAAAGCTGTGAAAGCTGCCATGTTGTTGCACTTTTGTACTCCCCTTGGGATGCCTTGAACAGCTGCAGTGTGCCTGGAGCTAAGGGCTTCCTAGTTTTAAAAATCCTAGCCCTAGGCCTAAGCCTAACAGTAACCCTGGGAAGGTAAATCAGCCTGGAGTTAGGCATCTTGCCAAGGAAAAAGCCGTGAAAGCAGCCATGTTGTGGCACTTTTGCACTCCCTTTTGGATGCCTTTCACAGCTGCAGTGTGCCTGGAACTCAGGGCTTCCTGATTTTAAAAATCCTAACCCTAGGCCGAACCCCAACCCTAAGACGAGAAAGGCAAATCAGCCAGGAATTAGGCATGTCCCCAAGGAAAAAGCTGTGGAGGCAGGCATGTTGTGCTACTTTTGCGCTCTTCTTGGGTAGTCCTTCGCAGCTGCTGTGTTCTTGGAACTCAGGGCTTTCTGGTTAATAGACCCTTACCCTAGGCGTAACTCAAACCTTAACCCTAGGAAGGAAAAGCAGCCTATGGTTCGGGATGGTCTCATGGAAATATCAGTGGTGGCAGCCAAGTTGCGTCATTTTTGCGCTCCCCTTGGGATGCCTTTCGCAGCTGCAGTGTGCCTGGAGCCCAGGGCTTCCTGGTTTTAAAAGTCCTAGGCCTAAGCCTAACAGTAACCCTAGGAAGGTAAATCAGCCGGGTATTAGGGTTCTTCCTAAGGGAAAAGCCGTGAAAGCAGCCATGTTGTGGCACTTCTGCACTCCCTTTGGGATGCCTTTGGCAGATGAAGTAAGCCTGGAACTCAGGGCTTCCTGGTTAAAAAAATCCAAGCCCTAGGCTGAACCCTAACCCTAACCCTAGGCAGATAAATCAGCCTAGGTATAGGGATGGTGCCAAGGAAAAAGCTGTGAAAGCTGCCATGTTGTTGCACTTTTGTACTCCCCTTGGGATGCCTTGAACAGCTGCAGTGTGCCTGGAGCTAAGGGCTTCCTAGTTTTAAAAATCCTAGCCCTAGGCCTAAGCCTAACAGTAACCCTGGGAAGGTAAATCAGCCTGGTGTTAGGCTTCTTGCCAAGGAAAAAGCCGTGAAAGCAGCCATGTTGTGGCACTTTTGCACTCCCTTTTGGATGCCTTTCACAGCTGCAGTGTGCCTGGAACTCAGGGCTTCCTGATTTTAAAAATCCTAGCCCTAGGCCGAACCCCAACCCTAAGACGAGAAAGGCAAATCAGCCAGGAATTAGGCATGTCCCCAAGGAAAAAGCTGTGGAGGCAGGCATGTTGTGCTACTTTTGCGCTCTTCTTGGCTAGTCCTTCGCAGCTGCTGTGTTCTTGGAACTCAGGGCTTTCTGGTTAATAGAGCCCTTACCCTAGGCGTAACTCAAACCTTAAGCCTAGGAAGGAAAATCAGCCTATGGTTCGGGATGGTCTCATGGAAATATCAGTGGTGGCAGCCATGTTGCGTCACTTTTGCGCTCCCCTTGGGATGCCTTTTGCAGCTGCAGTGTGCCTGGAGCCCAGGGCTTCCTGGTTTTAAAAGTCCTAGGCCTAAGCCTAACAGTAACCCTAGGAAGGTAAATCAGCAGGGTATTAGGGTTCTTCCTAAGGGAAAAGCCGTGAAAGCAGCCATGTTGTGGCACTTCTGCACTCCCTTTGGGATGCCTTTGGCAGATGAAGTAAGCCTGGAACTCAGGGCTTCCTGGTTAAAGAAATCCAAGCCCTAGGCTGAACCCTAACCCTAACCCTAGGCAGATAAATCAGCCTAGGTATAGGGATGGTGCCAAGGAAAAAGCTGTGAAAGCTGCCATGTTGTTGCACTTTTGTACTCCCCTTGGGATGCCTTGAACAGCTGCAGTGTGCCTGGAGCTAAGGGCTTCCTAGTTTTAAAAATCCTAGCCCTAGGCCTAAGCCTAACAGTAACCCTGGGAAGGTAAATCAGCCTGGTGTTAGGCATCTTGCCAAGGAAAAAGCCGTGAAAGCAGCCATGTTGTGGCACTTTTGCACTCCCTTTTGGATGCCTTTCACAGCTGCAGTGTGCCTGGAACTCAGGGCTTCCTGATTTTAAAAATCCTAGCCCTAGCCCGAACCCCAACCCTAAGACGAGAAAGGCAAATCAGCCAGGAATTAGGCATGTCCCCAAGGAAAAAGCTGTGGAGGCAGGCATGTTGTGCTACTTTTGCGCTCTTCTTGGCTAGTCCTTCGCAGCTGCTGTGTTCTTGGAACTCAGGGCTTTCTGGTTAATAGAGCCCTTACCCTAGGCGTAACTCAAACCTTAACCCTAGGAAGGAAAATCAGCCTATGGTTCGGGATGGTCTCATGGAAATATCAGTGGTGGCAGCCATGTTGCGTCACTTTTGCGCTCCCCTTGGGATGCCTTTCGCAGCTGCAGTGTGCCTGGAGCCCAGGGCTTCCTGGTTTTAAAAGTCCTAGGCCTAAGCCTAACAGTAACCCTAGGAAGGTAAATCAGCAGGGTATTAGGGTTCTTCCTAAGGGAAAAGCCGTGAAAGCAGCCATGTTGTGGCACTTCTGCACTCCCTTTGGGATGCCTTTGGCAGATGAAGTAAGCCTGGAACTCAGGGCTTCCTGGTTAAAGAAATCCAAGCCCTAGGCTGAACCCTAACCCTAACCCTAGGCAGATAAATCAGCCTAGGTATAGGGATGGTGCCAAGGAAAAAGCTGTGAAAGCTGCCATGTTGTTGCACTTTTGTACTCCCCTTGGGATGCCTTGAACAGCTGCAGTGTGCCTGGAGCTAAGGGCTTCCTAGTTTTAAAAATCCTAGCCCTAGGCCTAAGCCTAACAGTAACCCTGGGAAGGTAAATCAGCCTGGTGTTAGGCGTCTTGCCAAGGAAAAAGCCGTGAAAGCAGCCATGTTGTGGCACTTTTGCACTCCCTTTTGGATGCCTTTCACAGCTGCAGTGTGCCTGGAACTCAGGGCTTCCTGATTTTAAAAATCCTAGCCCTAGCCCGAACCCCAACCCTAAGACGAGAAAGGCAAATCAGCCAGGAATTAGGCATGTCCCCAAGGAAAAAGCTGTGGAGGCAGGCATGTTGTGGTACTTTTGCGCTCTTCTTGGCTAGTCCTTCGCAGCTGCTGTGTTCTTGGAACTCAGGGCTTTCTGGTTAATAGAGCCCTTACCCTAGGCGTAACTCAAACCTTAAGCCTAGGAAGGAAAATCAGCCTATGGTTCGGGATGGTCTCATGGAAATATCAGTGGTGGCAGCCATGTTGCGTCACTTTTGCGCTCCCCTTGGGATGCCTTTCGCAGCTGCAGTGTGCCTGGAGCCCAGGGCTTCCTGGTTTTAAAAGTCCTAGGCCTAAGCCTAACAGTAACCCTAGGAAGGTAAATCAGCAGGGTATTAGGGTTCTTCCTAAGGGAAAAGCCGTGAAAGCAGCCATGTTGTGGCACTTCTGCACTCCCTTTGGGATGCCTTTGGCAGATGAAGTAAGCCTGGAACTCAGGGCTTCCTGGTTAAAGAAATCCAAGCCCTAGGCTGAACCCTAACCCTAACCCTAGGCAGATAAATCAGCCTAGGTATAGGGATGGTGCCAAGGAAAAAGCTGTGAAAGCTGCCATGTTGTTGCACTTTTGTACTCCCCTTGGGATGCCTTGAACAGCTGCAGTGTGCCTGGAGCTAAGGGCTTCCTAGTTTTAAAAATCCTAGCCCTAGGCCTAAGCCTAACAGTAACCCTGGGAAGGTAAATCAGCCTGGTGTTAGGCATCTTGCCAAGGAAAAAGCCGTGAAAGCAGCCATGTTGTGGCACTTTTGCACTCGCTTTTGGATGCCTTTCACAGCTGCAGTGTGCCTGGAACTCAGGGCTTCCTGATTTTAAAAATCCTAGCCCTAGGCCGAACCCCAACCCTAAGACGAGAAAGGCAAATCAGCCAGGAATTAGGCATGTCCCCAAGGAAAAAGCTGTGGAGGCAGGCATGTTGTGGTACTTTTGCGCTCTTCTTGGCTAGTCCTTCGCAGCTGCTGTGTTCTTGGAACTCAGGGCTTTCTGGTTAATAGACCCTTACCCTAGGCGTAACTCAAACCTTAACCCTAGGAAGGAAAATCAGCCTATGGTTCGGGATGGTCTCATGGAAATATCAGTGGTGGCAGCCAAGTTGCGTCACTTTTGCGCTCCCCTTGGGATGCCTTTTGCAGCTGCAGTGTGCCTGGAGCCCAGGGCTTCCTGGTTTTAAAAGTCCTAGGCCTAAGCCTAACAGTAACCCTAGGAAGGTAAATCAGCCGGGTATTAGGGTTCTTCCTAAGGGAAAAGCCGTGAAAGCAGCCATGTTGTGGCACTTCTGCACTCCCTTTGGGATGCCTTTGGCAGATGAAGTAAGCCTGGAACTCAGGGCTTCCTGGTTAAAAAAATCCAAGCCCTAGACTGAACCCTAACCCTAACCCTAGGCAGATAAATCAGCCTAGGTATAGGGATGGTGCCAAGGAAAAAGCTGTGAAAGCTGCCATGTTGTTGCACTTTTGTACTCCCCTTGGGATGCCTTGAACAGCTGCAGTGTGCCTGGAGCTAAGGGCTTCCTAGTTTTCAAAATCCTAGCCCTAGGCCTAAGCCTAACAGTAACCCTGGGAAGGTAAATCAGCCTGGAGTTAGGCATCTTGCCAAGGAAAAAGCCGTGAAAGCAGCCATGTTGTGGCACTTTTGCACTCCCTTTTGGATGCCTTTCACAGCTGCAGTGTGCCTGGAACTCAGGGCTTCCTGATTTTTAAAATCCTAGCCCTAGGCCGAACCCCAACCCTAAGACGAGAAAGGCAAATCAGCCAGGAATTAGGCATGTCCCCAAGGAAAAAGCTGTGGAGGCAGGCATGTTGTGGTACTTTTGCGCTCTTCTTGGCTAGTCCTTCGCAGCTGCTGTGTTCTTGGAACTCAGGGCTTTCTGGTAAATAGAAACCTTACCCTAGGCGTAACTCAAACCTTAACCCTAGGAAGGAAAATCAGCCTATGGTTCGGGATGGTCTCATGGAAATATCAGTGGTGGCAGCCAAGTTGCGTCATTTTTGCGCTCCCCTTGGGATGCCTTTCGCAGCTGCAGTGTGCCTGGAGCCCAGGGCTTCCTGGTTTTAAAAGTCCTAGGCCTAAGCCTAACAGTAACCCTAGGAAGGTAAATCAGCCGGGTATTAGGGTTCTTCCTAAGGGAAAAGCCGTGAAAGCAGCCATGTTGTGGCACTTCTGCACTCCCTTTGGGATGCCTTTGGCAGATGAAGTAAGCCTGGAACTCAGGGCTTCCTGGTTAAAAAAATCCAAGCCCTAGGCTGAACCCTAACCCTAACCCTAGGCAGATAAATCAGCCTAGGTATAGGGATGGTGCCAAGGAAAAAGCTGTGAAAGCTGCCATGTTGTTGCACTTTTGTACTCCCCTTGGGATGCCTTGAACAGCTGCAGTGTGCCTGGAGCTAAGGGCTTCCTAGTTTTAAAAATCCTAGCCCTAGGCCTAAGCCTAACAGTAACCCTGGGAAGGTAAATCAGCCTGGTGTTAGGCATCTTGCCAAGGAAAAAGCCGTGAAAGCAGCCATGTTGTGGCACTTTTGCACTCCCTTTTGGATGCCTTTCACAGCTGCAGTGTGCCTGGAACTCAGGGCTTCCTGATTTTAAAAATCCTAGCCCTAGGCCGAACCCCAACCCTAAGACGAGAAAGGCAAATCAGCCAGGAATTAGGCATGTCCCCAAGGAAAAAGCTGTGGAGGCAGGCATGTTGTGGTACTTTTGCGCTCTTCTTGGCTAGTCCTTCGCAGCTGCTGTGTTCTTGGAACTCAGGGCTTTCTGGTTAATAGACCCTTACACTAGGCGTAACTCAAACCTTAACCCTAGGAAGGAAAATCAGCCTATGGTTCCGGATGGTCTCATGGAAATATCAGTGGTGGCAGCCAAGTTGCGTCACTTTTGCGCTCCCCTTGGGATGCCTTTTGAAGCTGCAGTGTGCCTGGAGCCCAGGGCTTCCTGGTTTTAAAAGTCCTAGGCCTAAGCCTAACAGTAACCCTAGGAAGGTAAATCAGCAGGGTATTAGGCGTCTTGCTAAGGAAAAAGCCGTGAAAGCAGCCATGTTGTGGCACTTTTGCACTCCCTTTTGGATGCCTTTCACAGCTGCAGTGTGCCTGGAACTCAGGGCTTCCTGATTTTAAAAATCCTAGCCCTAGCCCGAACCCCAACCCTAAGACGAGAAAGGCAAATCAGCCAGGAATTAGGCATGTCCCCAAGGAAAAAGCTGTGGAGGCAGGCATGTTGTGGTACTTTTGCGCTCTTCTTGGCTAGTCCTTCGCAGCTGCTGTGTTCTTGGAACTCAGGGCTTTCTGGTAAATAGAAACCTTACCCTAGGCGTAACTCAAACCTTAACCCTAGGAAGGAAAATCAGCCTATGGTTCGGGATGGTCTCATGGAAATATCAGTGGTGGCAGCCAAGTTGCGTCATTTTTGCGCTCCCCTTGGGATGCCTTTCCCAGCTGCAGTGTGCCTGGAGCCCAGGGCTTCCTGGTTTTAAAAGTCCTAGGCCTAAGCCTAACAGTAACCCTAGGAAGGTAAATCAGCCGGGTATTAGGGTTCTTCCTAAGGGAAAAGCCGTGAAAGCAGCCATGTTGTGGCACTTCTGCACTCCCTTTGGGATGCCTTTGGCAGATGAAGTAAGCCTGGAACTCAGGGCTTCCTGGTTAAAAAAATCCAAGCCCTAGGCTGAACCCTAACCCTAACCCTAGGCAGATAAATCAGCCTAGGTATAGGGATGGTGCCAAGGAAAAAGCTGTGAAAGCTGCCATGTTGTTGCACTTTTGTACTCCCCTTGGGATGCCTTGAACAGCTGCAGTGTGCCTGGAGCCCAGGGCTTCCTAGTTTTAAAAATCCTAGCCCTAGGCCTAAGCCTAACAGTAACCCTGGGAAGGAAAATCAGCCTGGTGTTAGGCTTCTTGCCAAGGAAAAAGCCGTGAAAGCAGCCATGTTGTGGCACTTTTGCACTCCCTTTTGGATGCCTTTCACAGCTGCAGTGTGCCTGGAACTCAGGGCTTCCTGCTTTTAAAAATCCTAGCCCTAGGCCGAACCCCAACCCTAAGACGAGAAAGGCAAATCAGCCAGGAATTAGGCATGTCCACAAGGAAAAAGCTGTGGAGGCAGGCATGTTGTGGTACTTTTGCGCTCTTCTTGGGTAGTCCTTCGCAGCTGCTGTGTTCTTGGAACTCAGGGCTTTCTGGTTAATAGAGCCCTTACCCTAGGCGTAACTCAAACCTTAAGCCTAGGAAGGAAAATCAGCCTATGGTTCGGGATGGTCTCATGGAAATATCAGTGGTGGCAGCCAAGTTGCGTCATTTTTGCGCTCCCCTTGGGATGCCTTTCGCAGCTGCAGTGTGCCTGGAGCCCAGGGCTTCCTGGTTTTAAAAGTCCTAGGCCTAAGCCTAACAGTAACCCTAGGAAGGTAAATCAGCCGGGTATTAGGGTTCTTCCTAAGGGAAAAGCCGTGAAAGCAGCCATGTTGTGGCACTTCTGCACTCCCTTTGGGATGCCTTTGGCAGATGAAGTAAGCCTGGAACTCAGGGCTTCCTGGTTAAAGAAATCCAAGCCCTAGGCTGAACCCTAACCCTAACCCTAGGCAGATAAATCAGCCTAGGTATAGGGATGGTGCCAAGGAAAAAGCTGTGAAAGCTGCCATGTTGTTGCACTTTTGTACTCCCCTTGGGATGCCTTGAACAGCTGCAGTGTGCCTGGAGCTAAGGGCTTCCTAGTTTTAAAAATCCTAGCCCTAGGCCTAAGCCTAACAGTAACCCTGGGAAGGTAAATCAGCCTGGTGTTAGGCGTCTTGCCAAGGAAAAAGCCGTGAAAGCAGCCATGTTGTGGCACTTTTGCACTCCCTTTTGGATGCCTTTCACAGCTCCAGTGTGCCTGGAACTCAGGGCTTCCTGCTTTTAAAAATCCTAGCCCTAGGCCGAACCCCAACCCTAAGACGAGAAAGGCAAATCAGCCAGGAATTAGGCATGTCCCCAAGGAAAAAGCTGTGGAGGCAGGCATGTTGTGGTACTTTTGCGCTCTTCTTGGCTAGTCCTTCGCAGCTGCTGTGTTCTTGGAACTCAGGGCTTTCTGGTAAATAGAAACCTTACCCTAGGCGTAACTCAAACCTTAACCCTAGGAAGGAAAATCAGCCTATGGTTCGGGATGGTCTCATGGAAATATCAGTGGTGGCAGCCAAGTTGCGTCATTTTTGCGCTCCCCTTGGGATGCCTTTCGCAGCTGCAGTGTGCCTGGAGCCCAGGGCTTCCTGGTTTTAAAAGTCCTAGGCCTAAGCCTAACAGTAACCCTAGGAAGGTAAATCAGCCGGGTATTAGGGTTCTTCCTAAGGGAAAAGCCGTGAAAGCAGCCATGTTGTGGCACTTCTGCACTCCCTTTGGGATGCCTTTGGCAGATGAAGTAAGCCTGGAACTCAGGGCTTCCTGGTTAAAGAAATCCAAGCCCTAGGCTGAACCCTAACCCTAACCCTAGGCAGATAAATCAGCCTAGGTATAGGGATGGTGCCAAGGAAAAAGCTGTGAAAGCTGCCATGTTGTTGCACTTTTGTACTCCCCTTGGGATGCCTTGAACAGCTGCAGTGTGCCTGGAGCTAAGGGCTTCCTAGTTTTAAAAATCCTAGCCCTAGGCCTAAGCCTAACAGTAACCCTGGGAAGGGAAATCAGCCTGGTGTTAGGCATCTTGCCAAGGAAAAAGCCGTGAAAGCAGCCATGTTGTGGCACTTTTGCACTCCCTTTTGGATGCCTTTCACAGCTGCAGTGTGCCTGGAACTCAGGGCTTCCTGCTTTTAAAAATCCTAGCCCTAGGCCGAACCCCAACCCTAAGACGAGAAAGGCAAATCAGCCAGGAATTAGGCATGTCCCCAAGGAAAAAGCTGTGGAGGCAGGCATGTTGTGGTACTTTTGCGCTCTTCTTGGCTAGTCCTTCGCAGCTGCTGTGTTCTTGGAACTCAGGGCTTTCTGGTTAATAGACCCTTACCCTAGGCGTAACTCAAACCTTAACCCTAGGAAGGAAAATCAGCCTATGGTTCGGGATGGTCTCATGGAAATATCAGTGGTGGCAGCCAAGTTGCGTCACTTTTGCGCTCCCCTTGGGATGCCTGCCTTTCGCAGCTGCAGTGTGCCTGGAGCCCAGGGCTTCCTGGTTTTAAAAGTCCTAGGCCTAAGCCTAACAGTAACCCTAGGAAGGTAAATCAGCCGGGTATTAGGGTTCTTCCTAAGGGAAAAGCCGTGAAAGCAGCCATGTTGTGGCACTTCTGCACTCCCTTTGGGATGCCTTTGGCAGATGAAGTAAGCCTGGAACTCAGGGCTTCCTGGTTAAAGAAATCCAAGCCCTAGGCTGAACCCTAACCCTAACCCTAGGCAGATAAATCAGCCTAGGTATAGGGATGGTGCCAAGGAAAAAGCTGTGAAAGCTGCCATGTTGTTGCACTTTTGTACTCCCCTTGGGATGCCTTGAACAGCTGCAGTGTGCCTGGAGCCCAGGGCTTCATAGTTTTAAAAATCCTAGCCCTAGGCCTAAGCCTAACAGTAACCCTGGGAAGGTAAATCAGCCTGGTGTTAGGCTTCTTGCCAAGGAAAAAGCCGTGAAAGCAGCCATGTTGTGGCACTTTTGCACTCCCTTTTGGATGCCTTTCACAGCTCCAGTGTGCCTGGAACTCAGGGCTTCCTGATTTTAAAAATCCTAGCCCTAGGCCGAACCCCATCCCTAAGACGAGAAAGGCAAATCAGCCAGGAATTAGGCATGTCCCCAAGGAAAAAGCTGTGGAGGCAGGCATGTTGTGGTACTTTTGCGCTCTTCTTGGCTAGTCCTTCGCAGCTGCTGTGTTCTTGGAACTCAGGGCTTTCTGGTTAATAGAACCCTTACCCTAGGCGTAACTCAAACCTTAACCCTAGGAAGGAAAATCAGCCTATGGTTCGGGATGGTCTCATGGAAATATCAGTGGTGGCAGCCATGTTGCGTCACTTTTGCGCTCCCCTTGGGATGCCTTTTGCAGCTGCAGTGTGCCTGGAGCCCAGGGCTTCCTGGTTTTAAAAGTCCTAGGCCTAAGCCTAACAGTAACCCTAGGAAGGTAAATCAGCCGGGTATTAGGGTTCTTCCTAAGGGAAAAGCCGTGAAAGCAGCCATGTTGTGGCACTTCTGCACTCCCTTTGGGATGCCTTTGGCAGATGAAGTAAGCCTGGAACTCAGGGCTTCCTGGTTAAAGAAATCCAAGCCCTAGGCTGAACCCTAACCCTAACCCTAGGCAGATAAATCAGCCTAGGTATAGGGATGGTGCCAAGGAAAAAGCTGTGAAAGCTGCCATGTTGTTGCACTTTTGTACTCCCCTTGGGATGCCTTGAACAGCTGCAGTGTGCCTGGAGCTAAGGGCTTCCTAGTTTTAAAAATCCTAGCCCTAGGCCTAAGCCTAACAGTAACCCTGGGAAGGTAAATCAGCCTGGTGTTAGACATCTTGCCAAGGAAAAAGCCGTGAAAGCAGCCATGTTGTGGCACTTTTGCACTCCCTTTTGGATGCCTTTCACAGCTGCAGTGTGCCTGGAACTCAGGGCTTCCTGATTTTAAAAATCCTAGCCCTAGGCCGAACCCCAACCCTAAGACGAGAAAGGCAAATCAGCCAGGAATTAGGCATGTCCCCAAGGAAAAAGCTGTGGAGGCAGGCATGTTGTGCTACTTTTGCGCTCTTCTTGGGTAGTCCTTCGCAGCTGCTGTGTTCTTGGAACTCAGGGCTTTCTGGTTAATAGACCCTTACCCTAGGCGTAACTCAAACCTTAACCCTAGGAAGGAAAATCAGCCTATGGTTCGGGATGGTCTCATGGAAATATCAGTGGTGGCAGCCAAGTTGCGTCATTTTTGCGCTCCCCTTGGGATGCCTTTCGCAGCTGCAGTGTGCCTGGAGCCCAGGGCTTCCTGGTTTTAAAAGTCCTAGGCCTAAGCCTAACAGTAACCCTAGGAAGGTAAATCAGCCGGGTATTAGGGTTCTTCCTAAGGGAAAAGCCGTGAAAGCAGCCATGTTGTGGCACTTCTGCACTCCCTTTGGGATGCCTTTGGCAGATGAAGTAAGCCTGGAACTCAGGGCTTCCTGGTTAAAAAAATCCAAGCCCTAGGCTGAACCCTAACCCTAACCCTAGGCAGATAAATCAGCCTAGGTATAGGGATGGTGCCAAGGAAAAAGCTGTGAAAGCTGCCATGTTGTTGCACTTTTGTACTCCCCTTGGGATGCCTTGAACAGCTGCAGTGTGCCTGGAGCTAAGGGCTTCCTAGTTTTAAAAATCCTAGCCCTAGGCCTAAGCCTAACAGTAACCCTGGGAAGGGAAATCAGCCTGGTGTTAGGCATCTTGCCAAGGAAAAAGCCGTGAAAGCAGCCATGTTGTGGCACTTTTGCACTCCCTTTTGGATGCCTTTCACAGCTGCAGTGTGCCTGGAACTCAGGGCTTCCTGCTTTTAAAAATCCTAGCCCTAGGCCGAACCCCAACCCTAAGACGAGAAAGGCAAATCAGCCAGGAATTAGGCATGTCCCCAAGGAAAAAGCTGTGGAGGCAGGCATGTTGTGGTACTTTTGCGCTCTTCTTGGCTAGTCCTTCGCAGCTGCTGTGTTCTTGGAACTCAGGGCTTTCTGGTTAATAGACCCTTACCCTAGGCGTAACTCAAACCTTAACCCTAGGAAGGAAAATCAGCCTATGGTTCGGGATGGTCTCATGGAAATATCAGTGGTGGCAGCCAAGTTGCGTCACTTTTGCGCTCCCCTTGGGATGCCTGCCTTTCGCAGCTGCAGTGTGCCTGGAGCCCAGGGCTTCCTGGTTTTAAAAGTCCTAGGCCTAAGCCTAACAGTAACCCTAGGAAGGTAAATCAGCCGGGTATTAGGGTTCTTCCTAAGGGAAAAGCCGTGAAAGCAGCCATGTTGTGGCACTTCTGCACTCCCTTTGGGATGCCTTTGGCAGATGAAGTAAGCCTGGAACTCAGGGCTTCCTGGTTAAAGAAATCCAAGCCCTAGGCTGAACCCTAACCCTAACCCTAGGCAGATAAATCAGCCTAGGTATAGGGATGGTGCCAAGGAAAAAGCTGTGAAAGCTGCCATGTTGTTGCACTTTTGTACTCCCCTTGGGATGCCTTGAACAGCTGCAGTGTGCCTGGAGCTAAGGGCTTCCTAGTTTTAAAAATCCTAGCCCTAGGCCTAAGCCTAACAGTAACCCTGGGAAGGTAAATCAGCCTGGTGTTAGGCTTCTTGCCAAGGAAAAAGCCGTGAAAGCAGCCATGTTGTGGCACTTTTGCACTCGCTTTTGGATGCCTTTCACAGCTGCAGTGTGCCTGGAACTCAGGGCTTCCTGATTTTAAAAATCCTAGCCCTAGGCCGAACCCCATCCCTAAGACGAGAAAGGCAAATCAGCCAGGAATTAGGCATGTCCCCAAGGAAAAAGCTGTGGAGGCAGGCATGTTGTGGTACTTTTGCGCTCTTCTTGGCTAGTCCTTCGCAGCTGCTGTGTTCTTGGAACTCAGGGCTTTCTGGTTAATAGAACCCTTACCCTAGGCGTAACTCAAACCTTAACCCTAGGAAGGAAAATCAGCCTATGGTTCGGGATGGTCTCATGGAAATATCAGTGGTGGCAGCCATGTTGCGTCACTTTTGCGCTCCCCTTGGGATGCCTTTTGCAGCTGCAGTGTGCCTGGAGCCCAGGGCTTCCTGGTTTTAAAAGTCCTAGGCCTAAGCCTAACAGTAACCCTAGGAAGGTAAATCAGCCGGGTATTAGGGTTCTTCCTAAGGGAAAAGCCGTGAAAGCAGCCATGTTGTGGCACTTCTGCACTCCCTTTGGGATGCCTTTGGCAGATGAAGTAAGCCTGGAACTCAGGGCTTCCTGGTTAAAGAAATCCAAGCCCTAGGCTGAACCCTAACCCTAACCCTAGGCAGATAAATCAGCCTAGGTATAGGGATGGTGCCAAGGAAAAAGCTGTGAAAGCTGCCATGTTGTTGCACTTTTGTACTCCCCTTGGGATGCCTTGAACAGCTGCAGTGTGCCTGGAGCTAAGGGCTTCCTAGTTTCAAAAATCCTAGCCCTAGGCCTAAGCCTAACAGTAACCCTGGGAAGGTAAATCAGCCTGGTGTTAGGCGTCTTGCCAAGGAAAAAGCCGTGAAAGCAGCCATGTTGTGGCACTTTTGCACTCCCTTTTGGATGCCTTTCACAGCTGCAGTGTGCCTGGAACTCAGGGCTTCCTGATTTTAAAAATCCTAGCCCTAGGCCGAACCCCAACACTAAGACGAGAAAGGCAAATCAGCCAGGAATTAGGCATGTCCCCAAGGAAAAAGCTGTGGAGGCAGGCATGTTGTGGTACTTTTGCGCTCTTCTTGGGTAGTCCTTCGCAGCTGCTGTGTTCTTGGAACTCAGGGCTTTCTGGTTAATAGACCCTTACCCTAGGCGTAACTCAAACCTTAAGCCTAGGAAGGAAAATCAGCCTATGGTTCGGGATGGTCTCATGGAAATATCAGTGGTGGCAGCCAAGTTGCGTCACTTTTGCGCTCCCCTTGGGATGCCTTTCGCAGCTGCAGTGTGCCTGGAGCCCAGGGCTTCCTGGTTTTAAAAGTCCTAGGCCTAAGCCTAACAGTAACCCTAGGAAGGTAAATCAGCCGGGTATTAGGGTTCTTCCTAAGGGAAAAGCCGTGAAAGCAGCCATGTTGTGGCACTTCTGCACTCCCTTTGGGATGCCTTTGGCAGATGAAGTAAGCCTGGAACTCAGGGCTTCCTGGTTAAAAAAATCCAAGCCCTAGGCTGAACCCTAACCCTAACCCTAGGCACATAAATCAGCCTAGGTATAGGGATGGTGCCAAGGAAAAAGCTGTGAAAGCTGCCATGTTGTTGCACTTTTGTACTCCCCTTGGGATGCCTTGAACAGCTGCAGTGTGCCTGGAGCTAAGGGCTTCCTAGTTTTAAAAATCCTAGCCCTAGGCCTAAGCCTAACAGTAACCCTGGGAAGGTAAATCAGCCTGGTGTTAGGCATCTTGCCAAGGAAAAAGCCGTGAAAGCAGCCATGTTGTGGCACTTTTGCACTCCCTTTTGGATGCCTTTCACAGCTGCAGTGTGCCTGGAACTCAGGGCTTCCTGATTTTAAAAATCCTAGCCCTAGGCCGAACCCCAACCCTAAGACGAGAAAGGCAAATCAGCCAGGAATTAGGCATGTCCCCAAGGAAAAAGCTGTGGAGGCAGGCATGTTGTGCTACTTTTGCGCTCTTCTTGGCTAGTCCTTCGCAGCTGCTGTGTTCTTGGAACTAAGGGCTTTCTGGTTAATAGAAACTTACCCTAGGCGTAACTCAAACCTTAACCCTAGGAAGGAAAAACAGCCTATGGTTCGGGATGGTCTCATGGAAATATCAGTGGTGGCAGCCAAGTTGCGTCACTTTTGCGCTCCCCTTGGGATGCCTTTCGCAGCTGCAGTGTGCCTGGAGCCCAGGGCTTCCTGGTTTTAAAAGTCCTAGGCCTAAGCCTAACAGTAACCCTAGGAAGGTAAATGAGCCGGGTATTAGGGTTCTTCCTAAGGGAAAAGCCGTGAAAGCAGCCATGTTGTGGCACTTCTGCACTCCCTTTGGGATGCCTTTGGCAGATGAAGTAAGCCTGGAACTCAGGGCTTCCTGGTTAAAGAAATCCAAGCCCTAGACTGAACCCTAACCCTAACCCTAGGCAGATAAATCAGCCTAGGTATAGGGATGGTGCCAAGGAAAAAGCTGTGAAAGCTGCCATGTTGTTGCACTTTTGTACTCCCCTTGGGATGCCTTGAACAGCTGCAGTGTGCCTGGAGCTAAGGGCTTCCTAGTTTTAAAAATCCTAGCCCTAGGCCTAAGCCTAACAGTAACCCTGGGAAGGTAAATCAGCCTGGTGTTAGGCGTCTTGCCAAGGAAAAAGCCGTGAAAGCAGCCATGTTGTGGCACTTTTGCACTCCCTTTGGGATGCCTTTCACAGCTGCAGTGTGCCTGGAACTCAGGGCTTCCTGATTTTAAAAATCCTAGCCCTAGCCCGAACCCCAACCCTAAGACGAGAAAGGCAAATCAGCCAGGAATTAGGCATGTCCCCAAGGAAAAAGCTGTGGAGGCAGGCATGTTGTGGTACTTTTGCGCTCTTCTTGGCTAGTCCTTCGCAGCTGCTGTGTTCTTGGAACTCAGGGCTTTCTGGTTAATAGACCCTTACCCTAGGCGTAACTCAAACCTTAAGCCTAGGAAGGAAAATCAGCCTATGGTTCGGGATGGTCTCATGGAAATATCAGTGGTGGCAGCCAAGTTGCATCACTTTTGCGCTCCCCTTGGGATGCCTTTCGCAGCTGCAGTGTGCCTGGAGCCCAGGGCTTCCTGGTTTTAAAAGTCCTAGGCCTAAGCCTAACAGTAACCCTAGGAAGGTAAATCAGCCGGGTATTAGGGTTCTTCCTAAGGGAAAAGCCGTGAAAGCAGCCATGTTGTGGCACTTCTGCACTCCCTTTGGGATGCCTTTGGCAGATGAAGTAAGCCTGGAACTCAGGGCTTCCTGGTTAAAAAAATCCAAGCCCTAGGCTGAACCCTAACCCTAACCCTAGGCAGATAAATCAGCCTAGGTATAGGGATGGTGCCAAGGAAAAAGCTGTGAAAGCTGCCATGTTGTTGCACTTTTGTACTCCCCTTGGGATGCCTTGAACAGCTGCAGTGTGCCTGGAGCTAAGGGCTTCCTAGTTTTAAAAATCCTAGCCCTAGGCCTAAGCCTAACAGTAACCCTGGGAAGGTAAATCAGCCTGGTGTTAGGCATCTTGCCAAGGAAAAAGCCGTGAAAGCAGCCATGTTGTGGCACTTTTGCACTCCCTTTTGGATGCCTTTCACAGCTGCAGTGTGCCTGGAACTCAGGGCTTCCTGATTTTAAAAATCCTAACCCTAGGCCGAACCCCAACCTTAAGACGAGAAAGGCAAATCAGCCAGGAATTAGGCATGTCCCCAAGGAAAAAGCTGTGGAGGCAGGCATGTTGTGCTACTTTTGCGCTCTTCTTGGCTAGTCCTTCGCAGCTGCTGTGTTCTTGGAACTCAGGGCTTTCTGGTTAATAGACCCTTACCCTAGGCGTAACTCAAACCTTAAGCCTAGGAAGGAAAATCAGCCTATGGTTCGGGATGGTCTCATGGAAATATCAGTGGTGGCAGCCAAGTTGCATCACTTTTGCGCTCCCCTTGGGATGCCTTTCGCAGCTGCAGTGTGCCTGGAGCCCAGGGCTTCCTGGTTTTAAAAGTCCTAGGCCTAAGCCTAACAGTAACCCTAGGAAGGTAAATCAGCCGGGTATTAGGGTTCTTCCTAAGGGAAAAGCCGTGAAAGCAGCCATGTTGTGGCACTTCTGCACTCCCTTTGGGATGCCTTTGGCAGATGAAGTAAGCCTGGAACTCAGGGCTTCCTGGTTAAAAAAATCCAAGCCCTAGGCTGAACCCTAACCCTAACCCTAGGCAGATAAATCAGCCTAGGTATAGGGATGGTGCCAAGGAAAAAGCTGTGAAAGCTGCCATGTTGTTGCACTTTTGTACTCCCCTTGGGATGCCTTGAACAGCTGCAGTGTGCCTGGAGCTAAGGGCTTCCTAGTTTTAAAAATCCTAGCCCTAGGCCTAAGCCTAACAGTAACCCTGGGAAGGTAAATCAGCCTGGTGTTAGGCGTCTTGCCAAGGAAAAAGCCGTGAAAGCAGCCATGTTGTGGCACTTTTGCACTCCCTTTTGGATGCCTTTCACAGCTCCAGTGTGCCTGGAACTCAGGGCTTCCTGATTTTAAAAATCCTAGCCCTAGGCCGAACCCCAACCCTAAGACGAGAAAGGCAAATCAGCCAGGAATTAGGCATGTCCCCAAGGAAAAAGCTGTGGAGGCAGGCATGTTGTGGTACTTTTGCGCTCTTCTTGGCTAGTCCTTCGCAGCTGCTGTGTTCTTGGAACTCAGGGCTTTCTGGTAAATAGAAACCTTACCCTAGGCGTAACTCAAACCTTAACCCTAGGAAAGAAAATCAGCCTATGGTTCGGGATGGTCTCATGGAAATATCAGTGGTGGCAGCCAAGTTGCGTCACTTTTGCGCTCCCCTTGGGATGCCTGCCTTTCGCAGCTGCAGTGTGCCTGGAGCCCAGGGCTTCCTGGTTTTAAAAGTCCTAGGCCTAAGCCTAACAGTAACCCTAGGAAGGTAAATCAGCCGGGTATTAGGGTTCTTCCTAAGGGAAAAGCCGTGAAAGCAGCCATGTTGTGGCACTTCTGCACTCCCTTTGGGATGCCTTTGGCAGATGAAGTAAGCCTGGAACTCAGGGCTTCCTGGTTAAAGAAATCCAAGCCCTAGGCTGAACCCTAACCCTAACCCTAGGCAGATAAATCAGCCTAGGTATAGGGATGGTGCCAAGGAAAAAGCTGTGAAAGCTGCCATGTTGTTGCACTTTTGTACTCCCCTTGGGATGCCTTGAACAGCTGCAGTGTGCCTGGAGCTAAGGGCTTCCTAGTTTTAAAAATCCTAGCCCTAGGCCTAAGCCTAACAGTAACCCTGGGAAGGTAAATCAGCCTGGTGTTAGACATCTTGCCAAGGAAAAAGCCGTGAAAGCAGCCATGTTGTGGCACTTTTGCACTCCCTTTTGGATGCCTTTCACAGCTGCAGTGTGCCTGGAACTCAGGGCTTCCTGATTTTAAAAATCCTAGCCCTAGGCCGAACCCCAACCCTAAGACGAGAAAGGCAAATCAGCCAGGAATTAGGCATGTCCCCAAGGAAAAAGCTGTGGAGGCAGGCATGTTGTGGTACTTTTGCGCTCTTCTTGGGTAGTCCTTCGCAGCTGCTGTGTTCTTGGAACTCAGGGCTTTCTGGTTAATAGAAACCTTACCCTAGGCGTAACTCAAACCTTAACCCTAGGAAGGAAAATCAGCCTATGGTTCGGGATGGTCTCATGGAAATATCAGTGGTGGCAGCCAAGTTGCGTCACTTTTGCGCTCCCCTTGGGATGCCTTTTGCAGCTGCAGTGTGCCTGGAGCCCAGGGCTTCCTGGTTTTAAAAGTCCTAGGCCTAAGCCTAACAGTAACCCTAGGAAGGTAAATCAGCCGGGTATTAGGGTTCTTCCTAAGGGAAAAGCCGTGAAAGCAGCCATGTTGTGGCACTTCTGCACTCCCTTTGGGATGCCTTTGGCAGATGAAGTAAGCCTGGAACTCAGGGCTTCCTGGTTAAAGAAATCCAAGCCCTAGGCTGAACCCTAACCCTAACCCTAGGCAGATAAATCAGCCTAGGTATAGGGATGGTGCCAAGGAAAAAGCTGTGAAAGCTGCCATGTTGTTGCACTTTTGTACTCCCCTTGGGATGCCTTGAACAGCTGCAGTGTGCCTGGAGCTAAGGGCTTCCTAGTTTCAAAAATCCTAGCCCTAGGCCTAAGCCTAACAGTAACCCTGGGAAGGTAAATCAGCCTGGTGTTAGGCGTCTTGCCAAGGAAAAAGCCGTGAAAGCAGCCATGTTGTGGCACTTTTGCACTCCCTTTTGGATGCCTTTCACAGCTGCAGTGTGCCTGGAACTCAGGGCTTCCTGATTTTAAAAATCCTAGCCCTGGGCCGAACCCCAACACTAAGACGAGAAAGGCAAATCAGCCAGGAATTAGGCATGTCCCCAAGGAAAAAGCTGTGGAGGCAGGCATGTTGTGGTACTTTTGCGCTCTTCTTGGGTAGTCCTTCGCAGCTGCTGTGTTCTTGGAACTCAGGGCTTTCTGGTTAATAGACCCTTACCCTAGGCGTAACTCAAACCTTAAGCCTAGGAAGGAAAATCAGCCTATGGTTCGGGATGGTCTCATGGAAATATCAGTGGTGGCAGCCAAGTTGCGTCACTTTTGCGCTCCCCTTGGGATGCCTTTCGCAGCTGCAGTGTGCCTGGAGCCCAGGGCTTCCTGGTTTTAAAAGTCCTAGGCCTAAGCCTAACAGTAACCCTAGGAAGGTAAATCAGCCGGGTATTAGGGTTCTTCCTAAGGGAAAAGCCGTGAAAGCAGCCATGTTGTGGCACTTCTGCACTCCCTTTGGGATGCCTTTGGCAGATGAAGTAAGCCTGGAACTCAGGGCTTCCTGGTTAAAAAAATCCAAGCCCTAGGCTGAACCCTAACCCTAACCCTAGGCACATAAATCAGCCTAGGTATAGGGATGGTGCCAAGGAAAAAGCTGTGAAAGCTGCCATGTTGTTGCACTTTTGTACTCCCCTTGGGATGCCTTGAACAGCTGCAGTGTGCCTGGAGCTAAGGGCTTCCTAGTTTTAAAAATCCTAGCCCTAGGCCTAAGCCTAACAGTAACCCTGGGAAGGTAAATCAGCCTGGTGTTAGGCATCTTGCCAAGGAAAAAGCCGTGAAAGCAGCCATGTTGTGGCACTTTTGCACTCCCTTTTGGATGCCTTTCACAGCTGCAGTGTGCCTGGAACTCAGGGCTTCCTGATTTTAAAAATCCTAGCCCTAGGCCGAACCCCAACCCTAAGACGAGAAAGGCAAATCAGCCAGGAATTAGGCATGTCCCCAAGGAAAAAGCTGTGGAGGCAGGCATGTTGTGCTACTTTTGCGCTCTTCTTGGCTAGTCCTTCGCAGCTGCTGTGTTCTTGGAACTAAGGGCTTTCTGGTTAATAGAAACTTACCCTAGGCGTAACTCAAACCTTAACCCTAGGAAGGAAAAACAGCCTATGGTTCGGGATGGTCTCATGGAAATATCAGTGGTGGCAGCCAAGTTGCGTCACTTTTGCGCTCCCCTTGGGATGCCTTTCGCAGCTGCAGTGTGCCTGGAGCCCAGGGCTTCCTGGTTTTAAAAGTCCTAGGCCTAAGCCTAACAGTAACCCTAGGAAGGTAAATGAGCCGGGTATTAGGGTTCTTCCTAAGGGAAAAGCCGTGAAAGCAGCCATGTTGTGGCACTTCTGCACTCCCTTTGGGATGCCTTTGGCAGATGAAGTAAGCCTGGAACTCAGGGCTTCCTGGTTAAAGAAATCCAAGCCCTAGACTGAACCCTAACCCTAACCCTAGGCAGATAAATCAGCCTAGGTATAGGGATGGTGCCAAGGAAAAAGCTGTGAAAGCTGCCATGTTGTTGCACTTTTGTACTCCCCTTGGGATGCCTTGAACAGCTGCAGTGTGCCTGGAGCTAAGGGCTTCCTAGTTTTAAAAATCCTAGCCCTAGGCCTAAGCCTAACAGTAACCCTGGGAAGGTAAATCAGCCTGGTGTTAGGCGTCTTGCCAAGGAAAAAGCCGTGAAAGCAGCCATGTTGTGGCACTTTTGCACTCCCTTTGGGATGCCTTTCACAGCTGCAGTGTGCCTGGAACTCAGGGCTTCCTGATTTTAAAAATCCTAGCCCTAGCCCGAACCCCAACCCTAAGACGAGAAAGGCAAATCAGCCAGGAATTAGGCATGTCCCCAAGGAAAAAGCTGTGGAGGCAGGCATGTTGTGGTACTTTTGCGCTCTTCTTGGCTAGTCCTTCGCAGCTGCTGTGTTCTTGGAACTCAGGGCTTTCTGGTTAATAGACCCTTACCCTAGGCGTAACTCAAACCTTAAGCCTAGGAAGGAAAATCAGCCTATGGTTCGGGATGGTCTCATGGAAATATCAGTGGTGGCAGCCAAGTTGCGTCACTTTTGCGCTCCCCTTGGGATGCCTTTCGCAGCTGCAGTGTGCCTGGAGCCCAGGGCTTCCTGGTTTTAAAAGTCCTAGGCCTAAGCCTAACAGTAACCCTAGGAAGGTAAATCAGCCGGGTATTAGGGTTCTTCCTAAGGGAAAAGCCGTGAAAGCAGCCATGTTGTGGCACTTCTGCACTCCCTTTGGGATGCCTTTGGCAGATGAAGTAAGCCTGGAACTCAGGGCTTCCTGGTTAAAAAAATCCAAGCCCTAGGCTGAACCCTAACCCTAACCCTAGGCAGATAAATCAGCCTAGGTATAGGGATGGTGCCAAGGAAAAAGCTGTGAAAGCTGCCATGTTGTTGCACTTTTGTACTCCCCTTGGGATGCCTTGAACAGCTGCAGTGTGCCTGGAGCTAAGGGCTTCCTAGTTTTAAAAATCCTAGCCCTAGGCCTAAGCCTAACAGTAACCCTGGGAAGGTAAATCAGCCTGGTGTTAGGCATCTTGCCAAGGAAAAAGCCGTGAAAGCAGCCATGTTGTGGCACTTTTGCACTCCCTTTTGGATGCCTTTCACAGCTGCAGTGTGCCTGGAACTCAGGGCTTCCTGATTTTAAAAATCCTAACCCTAGGCCGAACCCCAACCTTAAGACGAGAAAGGCAAATCAGCCAGGAATTAGGCATGTCCCCAAGGAAAAAGCTGTGGAGGCAGGCATGTTGTGCTACTTTTGCGCTCTTCTTGGCTAGTCCTTCGCAGCTGCTGTGTTCTTGGAACTCAGGGCTTTCTGGTTAATAGACCCTTACCCTAGGCGTAACTCAAACCTTAAGCCTAGGAAGGAAAATCAGCCTATGGTTCGGGATGGTCTCATGGAAATATCAGTGGTGGCAGCCAAGTTGCATCACTTTTGCGCTCCCCTTGGGATGCCTTTCGCAGCTGCAGTGTGCCTGGAGCCCAGGGCTTCCTGGTTTTAAAAGTCCTAGGCCTAAGCCTAACAGTAACCCTAGGAAGGTAAATCAGCCGGGTATTAGGGTTCTTCCTAAGGGAAAAGCCGTGAAAGCAGCCATGTTGTGGCACTTCTGCACTCCCTTTGGGATGCCTTTGGCAGATGAAGTAAGCCTGGAACTCAGGGCTTCCTGGTTAAAAAAATCCAAGCCCTAGGCTGAACCCTAACCCTAACCCTAGGCAGATAAATCAGCCTAGGTATAGGGATGGTGCCAAGGAAAAAGCTGTGAAAGCTGCCATGTTGTTGCACTTTTGTACTCCCCTTGGGATGCCTTGAACAGCTGCAGTGTGCCTGGAGCTAAGGGCTTCCTAGTTTTAAAAATCCTAGCCCTAGGCCTAAGCCTAACAGTAACCCTGGGAAGGTAAATCAGCCTGGTGTTAGGCGTCTTGCCAAGGAAAAAGCCGTGAAAGCAGCCATGTTGTGGCACTTTTGCACTCCCTTTTGGATGCCTTTCACAGCTCCAGTGTGCCTGGAACTCAGGGCTTCCTGATTTTAAAAATCCTAGCCCTAGGCCGAACCCCAACCCTAAGACGAGAAAGGCAAATCAGCCAGGAATTAGGCATGTCCCCAAGGAAAAAGCTGTGGAGGCAGGCATGTTGTGGTACTTTTGCGCTCTTCTTGGCTAGTCCTTCGCAGCTGCTGTGTTCTTGGAACTCAGGGCTTTCTGGTAAATAGAAACCTTACCCTAGGCGTAACTCAAACCTTAACCCTAGGAAAGAAAATCAGCCTATGGTTCGGGATGGTCTCATGGAAATATCAGTGGTGGCAGCCAAGTTGCGTCATTTTTGCGCTCCCCTTGGGATGCCTTTCGCAGCTGCAGTGTGCCTGGAGCCCAGGGCTTCCTGGTTTTAAAAGTCCTAGGCCTAAGCCTAACAGTAACCCTAGGAAGGTAAATCAGCCGGGTATTAGGGTTCTTCCTAAGGGAAAAGCCGTGAAAGCAGCCATGTTGTGGCACTTCTGCACTCCCTTTGGGATGCCTTTGGCAGATGAAGTAAGCCTGGAACTCAGGGCTTCCTGGTTAAAAAAATCCAAGCCCTAGGCTGAACCCTAACCCTAACCCTAGGCAGATAAATCAGCCTAGGTATAGGGATGGTGCCAAGGAAAAAGCTGTGAAAGCTGCCATGTTGTTGCACTTTTGTACTCCCCTTGGGATGCCTTGAACAGCTGCAGTGTGCCTGGAGCTAAGGGCTTCCTAGTTTTAAAAATCCTAGCCCTAGGCCTAAGCCTAACAGTAACCCTGGGAAGGTAAATCAGCCTGGTGTTAGGCGTCTTGCCAAGGAAAAAGCCGTGAAAGCAGCCATGTTGTGGCACTTTTGCACTCCCTTTTGGATGCCTTTCACAGCTGCAGTGTGCCTGGAACTCAGGGCTTCCTGATTTTAAAAATCCTAGCCCTAGGCCGAACCCCAACCCTAAGACGAGAAAGGCAAATCAGCCAGGAATTAGGCATGTCCCCAAGGAAAAAGCTGTGGAGGCAGGCATGTTGTGGTACTTTTGCGCTCTTCTTGGCTAGTCCTTCGCAGCTGCTGTGTTCTTGGAACTCAGGGCTTTCTGGTTAATAGACCCTTACCCTAGGCGTAACTCAAACCTTAACCCTAGGAAGGAAAATCAGCCTATGGTTCGGGATGGTCTCATGGAAATATCAGTGGTGGCAGCCAAGTTGCGTCACTTTTGCGCTCCCCTTGGGATGCCTTTCGCAGCTGCAGTGTGCCTGGAGCCCAGGGCTTCCTGGTTTTAAAAGTCCTAGGCCTAAGCCTAACAGTAACCCTAGGAAGGTAAATCAGCCGGGTATTAGGGTTCTTCCTAAGGGAAAAGCCGTGAAAGCAGCCATGTTGTGGCACTTCTGCACTCCCTTTGGGATGCCTTTGGCAGATGAAGTAAGCCTGGAACTCAGGGCTTCCTGGTTAAAAAAATCCAAGCCCTAGGCTGAACCCTAACCCTAACCCTAGGCAGATAAATCAGCCTAGGTATAGGGATGGTGCCAAGGAAAAAGCTGTGAAAGCTGCCATGTTGTTGCACTTTTGTACTCCCCTTGGGATGCCTTGAACAGCTGCAGTGTGCCTGGAGCTAAGGGCTTCTTAGTTTTAAAAATCCTAGCCCTAGGCCTAAGCCTAACAGTAACCCTGGGAAGGTAAATCAGCCTGGTGTTAGGCTTCTTGCCAAGGAAAAAGCCGTGAAAGCAGCCATGTTGTGGCACTTTTGCACTCCCTTTTGGATGCCTTTCACAGCTGCAGTGTGCCTGGAACTCAGGGCTTCCTGATTTTAAAAATCCTAGCCCTAGGCCGAACCCCAACCCTAAGACGAGAAAGGCAAATCAGCCAGGAATTAGGCATGTCCCCAAGGAAAAAGCTGTGGAGGCAGGCATGTTGTGGTACTTTTGCGCTCTTCTTGGCTAGTCCTTCGCAGCTGCTGTGTTCTTGGAACTCAGGGCTTTCTGGTTAATAGAAACCTTACCCTAGACGTAATTCAAACCTTAACCCTAGGAAGGAAAATCAGCCTATGGTTCGGGATGGTCTCATGGAAATATCAGTGGTGGCAGCCAAGTTGCGTCATTTTTGCGCTCCCCTTGGGATGCCTTTCGCAGCTGCAGTGTGCCTGGAGCCCAGGGCTTCCTGGTTTTAAAAGTCCTAGGCCTAAGCCTAACAGTAACCCTAGGAAGGTAAATCAGCCGGGTATTAGGGTTCTTCCTAAGGGAAAAGCCGTGAAAGCAGCCATGTTGTGGCACTTCTGCACTCCCTTTGGGATGCCTTTGGCAGATGAAGTAAGCCTGGAACTCAGGGCTTCCTGGTTAAAGAAATCCAAGCCCTAGGCTGAACCCTAACCCTAACCCTAGGCACATAAATCAGCCTAGGTATAGGGATGGTGCCAAGGAAAAAGCTGTGAAAGCTGCCATGTTGTTGCACTTTTGTACTCCCCTTGGGATGCCTTGAACAGCTGCAGTGTGCCTGGAGCTAAGGGCTTCCTAGTTTTAAAAATCCTAGCCCTAGGCCTAAGCCTAACAGTAACCCTGGGAAGGTAAATCAGCCTGGTGTTAGGCGTCTTGCCAAGGAAAAAGCTGTGAAAGCAGCCATGTTGTGGCACTTTTGCACTCCCTTTTGGATGCCTTTCACAGCTGCAGTGTGCCTGGAACTCAGGGCTTCCTGATTTTAAAAATCCTAGCCCTAGGCCGAACCCCAACCCTAAGACGAGAAAGGCAAATCAGCCAGGAATTAGGCATGTCCCCAAGGAAAAAGCTGTGGAGGCAGGCATGTTGTGGTACTTTTGCGCTCTTCTTGGCTAGTCCTTCGCAGCTGCTGTGTTCTTGGAACTCAGGGCTTTCTGGTTAATAGACCCTTACCCTAGGCGTAACTCAAACCTTAACCCTAGGAAGGAAAATCAGCCTATGGTTCGGGATGGTCTCATGGAAATATCAGTGGTGGCAGCCAAGTTGCGTCACTTTTGCGCTCCCCTTGGGATGCCTTTCGCAGCTGCAGTGTGCCTGGAGCCCAGGGCTTCCTGGTTTTAAAAGTCCTAGGCCTAAGCCTAACAGTAACCCTAGGAAGGTAAATGAGCCGGGTATTAGGGTTCTTCCTAAGGGAAAAGCCGTGAAAGCAGCCATGTTGTGGCACTTCTGCACTCCCTTTGGGATGCCTTTGGCAGATGAAGTAAGCCTGGAACTCATGGCTTCCTGGTTAAAAAAATCCAAGCCCTAGGCTGAACTCTAATCCTAACCCTAGGCAGATAAATCAGCCTAGGTATAGGGATGGTGCCAAGGAAAAAGCTGTGAAAGCTGCCATGTTGTTGCACTTTTGTACTCCCCTTGGGATGCCTTGAACAGCTGCAGTGTGCCTGGAGCTAAGGGCTTCCTAGTTTTAAAAATCCTAGCCCTAGGCCTAAGCCTAACAGTAACCCTGGGAAGGTAAATCAGCCTGGTGTTAGGCGTCTTGCCAAGGAAAAAGCCGTGAAAGCAGCCATGTTGTGGCACTTTTGCACTCCCTTTTGGATGCCTTTCACAGCTGCAGTGTGCCTGGAACTCAGGGCTTCCTGATTTTAAAAATCCTAGCCCTAGCCCGAACCCCAACCCTAAGACGAGAAAGGCAAATCAGCCAGGAATTAGGCATGTCCCCAAGGAAAAAGCTGTGGAGGCAGGCATGTTGTGGTACTTTTGCGCTCTTCTTGGCTAGTCCTTCGCAGCTGCTGTGTTCTTGGAACTCAGGGCTTTCTGGTTAATAGACCCTTACCCTAGGCGTAACTCAAACCTTAAGCCTAGGAAGGAAAATCAGCCTATGGTTCGGGATGGTCTCATGGAAATATCAGTGGTGGCAGCCAAGTTGCATCACTTTTGCGCTCCCCTTGGGATGCCTTTCGCAGCTGCAGTGTGCCTGGAGCCCAGGGCTTCCTGGTTTTAAAAGTCCTAGGCCTAAGCCTAACAGTAACCCTAGGAAGGTAAATCAGCCGGGTATTAGGGTTCTTCCTAAGGGAAAAGCCGTGAAAGCAGCCATGTTGTGGCACTTCTGCACTCCCTTTGGGATGCCTTTGGCAGATGAAGTAAGCCTGGAACTCAGGGCTTCCTGGTTAAAAAAATCCAAGCCCTAGGCTGAACCCTAACCCTAACCCTAGGCAGATAAATCAGCCTAGGTATAGGGATGGTGCCAAGGAAAAAGCTGTGAAAGCTGCCATGTTGTTGCACTTTTGTACTCCCCTTGGGATGCCTTGAACAGCTGCAGTGTGCCTGGAGCTAAGGGCTTCCTAGTTTTAAAAATCCTAGCCCTAGGCCTAAGCCTAACAGTAACCCTGGGAAGGTAAATCAGCCTGGTGTTAGGCATCTTGCCAAGGAAAAAGCCGTGAAAGCAGCCATGTTGTGGCACTTTTGCACTCCCTTTTGGATGCCTTTCACAGCTGCAGTGTGCCTGGAACTCAGGGCTTCCTGATTTTAAAAATCCTAGCCCTAGGCCGAACCCCAACCCTAAGACGAGAAAGGCAAATCAGCCAGGAATTAGGCATGTCCCCAAGGAAAAAGCTGTGGAGGCAGGCATGTTGTGGTACTTTTGCGCTCTTCTTGGCTAGTCCTTCGCAGCTGCTGTGTTCTTGGAACTCAGGGCTTTCTGGTAAATAGAAACCTTACCCTAGGCGTAACTCAAACCTTAACCCTAGGAAAGAAAATCAGCCTATGGTTCGGGATGGTCTCATGGAAATATCAGTGGTGGCAGCCAAGTTGCGTCATTTTTGCGCTCCCCTTGGGATGCCTTTCGCAGCTGCAGTGTGCCTGGAGCCCAGGGCTTCCTGGTTTTAAAAGTCCTAGGCCTAAGCCTAACAGTAACCCTAGGAAGGTAAATCAGCCGGGTATTAGGGTTCTTCCTAAGGGAAAAGCCGTGAAAGCAGCCATGTTGTGGCACTTCTGCACTCCCTTTGGGATGCCTTTGGCAGATGAAGTAAGCCTGGAACTCAGGGCTTCCTGGTTAAAAAAATCCAAGCCCTAGGCTGAACCCTAACCCTAACCCTAGGCAGATAAATCAGCCTAGGTATAGGGATGGTGCCAAGGAAAAAGCTGTGAAAGCTGCCATGTTGTTGCACTTTTGTACTCCCCTTGGGATGCCTTGAACAGCTGCAGTGTGCCTGGAGCTAAGGGCTTCCTAGTTTTAAAAATCCTAGCCCTAGGCCTAAGCCTAACAGTAACCCTGGGAAGGTAAATCAGCCTGGTGTTAGGCGTCTTGCCAAGGAAAAAGCCGTGAAAGCAGCCATGTTGTGGCACTTTTGCACTCCCTTTTGGATGCCTTTCACAGCTCCAGTGTGCCTGGAACTCAGGGCTTCCTGATTTTAAAAATCCTAGCCCTAGGCCGAACCCCAACCCTAAGACGAGAAAGGCAAATCAGCCAGGAATTAGGCATGTCCCCAAGGAAAAAGCTGTGGAGGCAGGCATGTTGTGGTACTTTTGCGCTCTTCTTGGCTAGTCCTTCGCAGCTGCTGTGTTCTTGGAACTCAGGGCTTTCTGGTAAATAGAAACCTTACCCTAGGCGTAACTCAAACCTTAACCCTAGGAAAGAAAATCAGCCTATGGTTCGGGATGGTCTCATGGAAATATCAGTGGTGGCAGCCAAGTTGCGTCATTTTTGCGCTCCCCTTGGGATGCCTTTCGCAGCTGCAGTGTGCCTGGAGCCCAGGGCTTCCTGGTTTTAAAAGTCCTAGGCCTAAGCCTAACAGTAACCCTAGGAAGGTAAATCAGCCGGGTATTAGGGTTCTTCCTAAGGGAAAAGCCGTGAAAGCAGCCATGTTGTGGCACTTCTGCACTCCCTTTGGGATGCCTTTGGCAGATGAAGTAAGCCTGGAACTCAGGGCTTCCTGGTTAAAAAAATCCAAGCCCTAGGCTGAACCCTAACCCTAACCCTAGGCAGATAAATCAGCCTAGGTATAGGGATGGTGCCAAGGAAAAAGCTGTGAAAGCTGCCATGTTGTTGCACTTTTGTACTCCCCTTGGGATGCCTTGAACAGCTGCAGTGTGCCTGGAGCTAAGGGCTTCCTAGTTTTAAAAATCCTAGCCCTAGGCCTAAGCCTAACAGTAACCCTGGGAAGGTAAATCAGCCTGGTGTTAGGCGTCTTGCCAAGGAAAAAGCCGTGAAAGCAGCCATGTTGTGGCACTTTTGCACTCCCTTTTGGATGCCTTTCACAGCTGCAGTGTGCCTGGAACTCAGGGCTTCCTGATTTTAAAAATCCTAGCCCTAGGCCGAACCCCAACCCTAAGACGAGAAAGGCAAATCAGCCAGGAATTAGGCATGTCCCCAAGGAAAAAGCTGTGGAGGCAGGCATGTTGTGGTACTTTTGCGCTCTTCTTGGCTAGTCCTTCGCAGCTGCTGTGTTCTTGGAACTCAGGGCTTTCTGGTTAATAGACCCTTACCCTAGGCGTAACTCAAACCTTAACCCTAGGAAGGAAAATCAGCCTATGGTTCGGGATGGTCTCATGGAAATATCAGTGGTGGCAGCCAAGTTGCGTCACTTTTGCGCTCCCCTTGGGATGCCTTTCGCAGCTGCAGTGTGCCTGGAGCCCAGGGCTTCCTGGTTTTAAAAGTCCTAGGCCTAAGCCTAACAGTAACCCTAGGAAGGTAAATCAGCCGGGTATTAGGGTTCTTCCTAAGGGAAAAGCCGTGAAAGCAGCCATGTTGTGGCACTTCTGCACTCCCTTTGGGATGCCTTTGGCAGATGAAGTAAGCCTGGAACTCAGGGCTTCCTGGTTAAAAAAATCCAAGCCCTAGGCTGAACCCTAACCCTAACCCTAGGCAGATAAATCAGCCTAGGTATAGGGATGGTGCCAAGGAAAAAGCTGTGAAAGCTGCCATGTTGTTGCACTTTTGTACTCCCCTTGGGATGCCTTGAACAGCTGCAGTGTGCCTGGAGCTAAGGGCTTCTTAGTTTTAAAAATCCTAGCCCTAGGCCTAAGCCTAACAGTAACCCTGGGAAGGTAAATCAGCCTGGTGTTAGGCTTCTTGCCAAGGAAAAAGCCGTGAAAGCAGCCATGTTGTGGCACTTTTGCACTCCCTTTTGGATGCCTTTCACAGCTGCAGTGTGCCTGGAACTCAGGGCTTCCTGATTTTAAAAATCCTAGCCCTAGGCCGAACCCCAACCCTAAGACGAGAAAGGCAAATCAGCCAGGAATTAGGCATGTCCCCAAGGAAAAAGCTGTGGAGGCAGGCATGTTGTGGTACTTTTGCGCTCTTCTTGGCTAGTCCTTCGCAGCTGCTGTGTTCTTGGAACTCAGGGCTTTCTGGTTAATAGAAACCTTACCCTAGACGTAATTCAAACCTTAACCCTAGGAAGGAAAATCAGCCTATGGTTCGGGATGGTCTCATGGAAATATCAGTGGTGGCAGCCAAGTTGCGTCATTTTTGCGCTCCCCTTGGGATGCCTTTCGCAGCTGCAGTGTGCCTGGAGCCCAGGGCTTCCTGGTTTTAAAAGTCCTAGGCCTAAGCCTAACAGTAACCCTAGGAAGGTAAATCAGCCGGGTATTAGGGTTCTTCCTAAGGGAAAAGCCGTGAAAGCAGCCATGTTGTGGCACTTCTGCACTCCCTTTGGGATGCCTTTGGCAGATGAAGTAAGCCTGGAACTCAGGGCTTCCTGGTTAAAGAAATCCAAGCCCTAGGCTGAACCCTAACCCTAACCCTAGGCACATAAATCAGCCTAGGTATAGGGATGGTGCCAAGGAAAAAGCTGTGAAAGCTGCCATGTTGTTGCACTTTTGTACTCCCCTTGGGATGCCTTGAACAGCTGCAGTGTGCCTGGAGCTAAGGGCTTCCTAGTTTTAAAAATCCTAGCCCTAGGCCTAAGCCTAACAGTAACCCTGGGAAGGTAAATCAGCCTGGTGTTAGGCGTCTTGCCAAGGAAAAAGCTGTGAAAGCAGCCATGTTGTGGCACTTTTGCACTCCCTTTTGGATGCCTTTCACAGCTGCAGTGTGCCTGGAACTCAGGGCTTCCTGATTTTAAAAATCCTAGCCCTAGGCCGAACCCCAACCCTAAGACGAGAAAGGCAAATCAGCCAGGAATTAGGCATGTCCCCAAGGAAAAAGCTGTGGAGGCAGGCATGTTGTGGTACTTTTGCGCTCTTCTTGGCTAGTCCTTCGCAGCTGCTGTGTTCTTGGAACTCAGGGCTTTCTGGTTAATAGACCCTTACCCTAGGCGTAACTCAAACCTTAACCCTAGGAAGGAAAATCAGCCTATGGTTCGGGATGGTCTCATGGAAATATCAGTGGTGGCAGCCAAGTTGCGTCACTTTTGCGCTCCCCTTGGGATGCCTTTCGCAGCTGCAGTGTGCCTGGAGCCCAGGGCTTCCTGGTTTTAAAAGTCCTAGGCCTAAGCCTAACAGTAACCCTAGGAAGGTAAATGAGCCGGGTATTAGGGTTCTTCCTAAGGGAAAAGCCGTGAAAGCAGCCATGTTGTGGCACTTCTGCACTCCCTTTGGGATGCCTTTGGCAGATGAAGTAAGCCTGGAACTCATGGCTTCCTGGTTAAAAAAATCCAAGCCCTAGGCTGAACTCTAATCCTAACCCTAGGCAGATAAATCAGCCTAGGTATAGGGATGGTGCCAAGGAAAAAGCTGTGAAAGCTGCCATGTTGTTGCACTTTTGTACTCCCCTTGGGATGCCTTGAACAGCTGCAGTGTGCCTGGAGCTAAGGGCTTCCTAGTTTTAAAAATCCTAGCCCTAGGCCTAAGCCTAACAGTAACCCTGGGAAGGTAAATCAGCCTGGTGTTAGGCGTCTTGCCAAGGAAAAAGCCGTGAAAGCAGCCATGTTGTGGCACTTTTGCACTCCCTTTTGGATGCCTTTCACAGCTGCAGTGTGCCTGGAACTCAGGGCTTCCTGATTTTAAAAATCCTAGCCCTAGCCCGAACCCCAACCCTAAGACGAGAAAGGCAAATCAGCCAGGAATTAGGCATGTCCCCAAGGAAAAAGCTGTGGAGGCAGGCATGTTGTGGTACTTTTGCGCTCTTCTTGGCTAGTCCTTCGCAGCTGCTGTGTTCTTGGAACTCAGGGCTTTCTGGTTAATAGACCCTTACCCTAGGCGTAACTCAAACCTTAAGCCTAGGAAGGAAAATCAGCCTATGGTTCGGGATGGTCTCATGGAAATATCAGTGGTGGCAGCCAAGTTGCATCACTTTTGCGCTCCCCTTGGGATGCCTTTCGCAGCTGCAGTGTGCCTGGAGCCCAGGGCTTCCTGGTTTTAAAAGTCCTAGGCCTAAGCCTAACAGTAACCCTAGGAAGGTAAATCAGCCGGGTATTAGGGTTCTTCCTAAGGGAAAAGCCGTGAAAGCAGCCATGTTGTGGCACTTCTGCACTCCCTTTGGGATGCCTTTGGCAGATGAAGTAAGCCTGGAACTCAGGGCTTCCTGGTTAAAAAAATCCAAGCCCTAGGCTGAACCCTAACCCTAACCCTAGGCAGATAAATCAGCCTAGGTATAGGGATGGTGCCAAGGAAAAAGCTGTGAAAGCTGCCATGTTGTTGCACTTTTGTACTCCCCTTGGGATGCCTTGAACAGCTGCAGTGTGCCTGGAGCTAAGGGCTTCCTAGTTTTAAAAATCCTAGCCCTAGGCCTAAGCCTAACAGTAACCCTGGGAAGGTAAATCAGCCTGGTGTTAGGCATCTTGCCAAGGAAAAAGCCGTGAAAGCAGCCATGTTGTGGCACTTTTGCACTCCCTTTTGGATGCCTTTCACAGCTGCAGTGTGCCTGGAACTCAGGGCTTCCTGATTTTAAAAATCCTAGCCCTAGGCCGAACCCCAACCCTAAGACGAGAAAGGCAAATCAGCCAGGAATTAGGCATGTCCCCAAGGAAAAAGCTGTGGAGGCAGGCATGTTGTGGTACTTTTGCGCTCTTCTTGGCTAGTCCTTCGCAGCTGCTGTGTTCTTGGAACTCAGGGCTTTCTGGTAAATAGAAACCTTACCCTAGGCGTAACTCAAACCTTAACCCTAGGAAAGAAAATCAGCCTATGGTTCGGGATGGTCTCATGGAAATATCAGTGGTGGCAGCCAAGTTGCGTCATTTTTGCGCTCCCCTTGGGATGCCTTTCGCAGCTGCAGTGTGCCTGGAGCCCAGGGCTTCCTGGTTTTAAAAGTCCTAGGCCTAAGCCTAACAGTAACCCTAGGAAGGTAAATCAGCCGGGTATTAGGGTTCTTCCTAAGGGAAAAGCCGTGAAAGCAGCCATGTTGTGGCACTTCTGCACTCCCTTTGGGATGCCTTTGGCAGATGAAGTAAGCCTGGAACTCAGGGCTTCCTGGTTAAAAAAATCCAAGCCCTAGGCTGAACCCTAACCCTAACCCTAGGCAGATAAATCAGCCTAGGTATAGGGATGGTGCCAAGGAAAAAGCTGTGAAAGCTGCCATGTTGTTGCACTTTTGTACTCCCCTTGGGATGCCTTGAACAGCTGCAGTGTGCCTGGAGCTAAGGGCTTCCTAGTTTTAAAAATCCTAGCCCTAGGCCTAAGCCTAACAGTAACCCTGGGAAGGTAAATCAGCCTGGTGTTAGGCGTCTTGCCAAGGAAAAAGCCGTGAAAGCAGCCATGTTGTGGCACTTTTGCACTCCCTTTTGGATGCCTTTCACAGCTCCAGTGTGCCTGGAACTCAGGGCTTCCTGATTTTAAAAATCCTAGCCCTAGGCCGAACCCCAACCCTAAGACGAGAAAGGCAAATCAGCCAGGAATTAGGCATGTCCCCAAGGAAAAAGCTGTGGAGGCAGGCATGTTGTGGTACTTTTGCGCTCTTCTTGGCTAGTCCTTCGCAGCTGCTGTGTTCTTGGAACTCAGGGCTTTCTGGTTAATAGACCCTTACCCTAGGCGTAACTCAAACCTTAACCCTAGGAAGGAAAATCAGCCTATGGTTCGGGATGGTCTCATGGAAATATCAGTGGTGGCAGCCAAGTTGCGTCACTTTTGCGCTCCCCTTGGGATGCCTTTTGCAGCTGCAGTGTGCCTGGAGCCCAGGGCTTCCTGGTTTTAAAAGTCCTAGGCCTAAGCCTAACAGTAACCCTAGGAAGGTAAATCAGCCGGGTATTAGGGTTCTTCCTAAGGGAAAAGCCGTGAAAGCAGCCATGTTGTGGCACTTCTGCACTCCCTTTGGGATGCCTTTGGCAGATGAAGTAAGCCTGGAACTCAGGGCTTCCTGGTTAAAAAAATCCAAGCCCTAGGCTGAACCCTAACCCTAACCCTAGGCAGATAAATCAGCCTAGGTATAGGGATGGTGCCAAGGAAAAAGCTGTGAAAGCTGCCATGTTGTTGCACTTTTGTACTCCCCTTGGGATGCCTTGAACAGCTGCAGTGTGCCTGGAGCTAAGGGCTTCTTAGTTTTAAAAATCCTAGCCCTAGGCCTAAGCCTAACAGTAACCCTGGGAAGGTAAATCAGCCTGGTGTTAGGCTTCTTGCCAAGGAAAAAGCCGTGAAAGCAGCCATGTTGTGGCACTTTTGCACTCCCTTTTAGATGCCTTTCACAGCTGCAGTGTGCCTGGAACTCAGGGCTTCCTGATTTTAAAAATCCTAGCCCTAGGCCGAACCCCAACCCTAAGACGAGAAAGGCAAATCAGCCAGGAATTAGGCATGTCCCCAAGGAAAAAGCTGTGGAGGCAGGCATGTTGTGGTACTTTTGCGCTCTTCTTGGCTAGTCCTTCGCAGCTGCTGTGTTCTTGGAACTCAGGGCTTTCTGGTAAATAGAAACCTTACCCTAGACGTAATTCAAACCTTAACCCTAGGAAGGAAAATCCGCCTATGGTTCGGGATGGTCTCATGGAAATATCAGTGGTGGCAGCCAAGTTGCGTCATTTTTGCGCTCCCCTTGGGATGCCTTTCGCAGCTGCAGTGTGCCTGGAGCCCAGGGCTTCCTGGTTTTAAAAGTCCTAGGCCTAAGCCTAACAGTAACCCTAGGAAGGTAAATCAGCCGGGTATTAGGGTTCTTCCTAAGGGAAAAGCCGTGAAAGCAGCCATGTTGTGGCACTTCTGCACTCCCTTTGGGATGCCTTTGGCAGATGAAGTAAGCCTGGAACTCAGGGCTTCCTGGTTAAAGAAATCCAAGCCCTAGGCTGAAGCCTAACCCTAACCCTAGGCAGATAAATCAGCCTAGGTATAGGGATGGTGCCAAGGAAAAAGCTGTGAAAGCTGCCATGTTGTTGCACTTTTGTACTCCCCTTGGGATGCCTTGAACAGCTGCAGTGTGCCTGGAGCCCAGGGCTTCCTAGTTTTAAAAATCCTAGCCCTAGGCCTAAGCCTAACAGTAACCCTGGGAAGGTAAATCAGCCTGGTGTTAGGCGTCTTGCCAAGGAAAAAGCTGTGAAAGCAGCCATGTTGTGGCACTTTTGCACTCCCTTTTGGATGCCTTTCACAGCTGCAGTGTGCCTGGAACTCAGGGCTTCCTGATTTTAAAAATCCTAGCCCTAGGCCGAACCCCAACCCTAAGACGAGAAAGGCAAATCAGCCAGGAATTAGGCATGTCCCCAAGGAAAAAGCTGTGGAGGCAGGCATGTTGTGGTACTTTTGCGCTCTTCTTGGCTAGTCCTTCGCAGCTGCTGTGTTCTTGGAACTCAGGGCTTTCTGGTTAATAGACCCTTACCCTAGGCGTAACTCAAACCTTAAGCCTAGGAAGGAAAATCAGACTATGGTTCGGGATGGTCTCATGGAAATATCAGTGGTGGCAGCCAAGTTGCGTCACTTTTGCGCTCCCCTTGGGATGCCTTTTGCAGCTGCAGTGTGCCTGGAGCCCAGGGCTTCCTGGTTTTAAAAGTCCTAGGCCTAAGCCTAACAGTAACCCTAGGAAGGTAAATCAGCCGGGTATTAGGGTTCTTCCTAAGGGAAAAGCCGTGAAAGCAGCCATGTTGTGGCACTTCTGCACTCCCTTTGGGATGCCTTTGGCAGATGAAGTAAGCCTGGAACTCAGGGCTTCCTGGTTAAAAAAATCCAAGCCCTAGGCTGAACCCTAACCCTAACCCTAGGCAGATAAATCAGCCTAGGTATAGGGATGGTGCCAAGGAAAAAGCTGTGAAAGCTGCCATGTTGTTGCACTTTTGTACTCCCCTTGGGATGCCTTGAACAGCTGCAGTGTGCCTGGAGCTAAGGGCTTCTTAGTTTTAAAAATCCTAGCCCTAGGCCTAAGCCTAACAGTAACCCTGGGAAGGTAAATCAGCCTGGTGTTAGGCGTCTTGCCAAGGAAAAAGCCGTGAAAGCAGCCATGTTGTGGCACTTTTGCACTCCCTTTTGGATGCCTTTCACAGCTGCAGTGTGCCTGGAACTCAGGGCTTCCTGATTTTAAAAATCCTAGCCCTAGGCCGAACCCCAACCCTAAGACGAGAAAGGCAAATCAGCCAGGAATTAGGCATGTCCCCAAGGAAAAAGCTGTGGAGGCAGGCATGTTGTGGTACTTTTGCGCTCTTCTTGGCTAGTCCTTCGCAGCTGCTGTGTTCTTGGAACTCAGGGCTTTCTGGTTAATAGAAACCTTACCCTAGACGTAATTCAAACCTTAACCCTAGGAAGGAAAATCAGCCTATGGTTCGGGATGGTCTCATGGAAATATCAGTGGTGGCAGCCAAGTTGCGTCATTTTTGCGCTCCCCTTGGGATGCCTTTCGCAGCTGCAGTGTGCCTGGAGCCCAGGGCTTCCTGGTTTTAAAAGTCCTAGGCCTAAGCCTAACAGTAACCCTAGGAAGGTAAATCAGCCGGGTATTAGGGTTCTTCCTAAGGGAAAAGCCGTGAAAGCAGCCATGTTGTGGCACTTCTGCACTCCCTTTGGGATGCCTTTGGCAGATGAAGTAAGCCTGGAACTCAGGGCTTCCTGGTTAAAGAAATCCAAGCCCTAGGCTGAAGCCTAACCCTAACCCTAGGCAGATAAATCAGCCTAGGTATAGGGATGGTGCCAAGGAAAAAGCTGTGAAAGCTGCCATGTTGTTGCACTTTTGTACTCCCCTTGGGATGCCTTGAACAGCTGCAGTGTGCCTGGAGCCCAGGGCTTCCTAGTTTTAAAAATCCTAGCCCTAGGCCTAAGCCTAACAGTAACCCTGGGAAGGTAAATCAGCCTGGTGTTAGGCGTCTTGCCAAGGAAAAAGCTGTGAAAGCAGCCATGTTGTGGCACTTTTGCACTCCCTTTTGGATGCCTTTCACAGCTCCAGTGTGCCTGGAACTCAGGGCTTCCTGCTTTTAAAAATCCTAGCCCTAGGCCGAACCCCAACCCTAAGACGAGAAAGGCAAATCAGCCAGGAATTAGGCATGTCCCCAAGGAAAAAGCTGTGGAGGCAGGCATGTTGTGGTACTTTTGCGCTCTTCTTGGCTAGTCCTTCGCAGCTGCTGTGTTCTTGGAACTCAGGGCTTTCTGGTTAATAGACCCTTACCCTAGGCGTAACTCAAACCTTAACCCTAGGAAGGAAAATCAGCCTATGGTTCGGGATGGTCTCATGGAAATATCAGTGGTGGCAGCCAAGTTGCGTCACTTTTGCGCTCCCCTTGGGATGCCTTTCGCAGCTGCAGTGTGCCTGGAGCCCAGGGCTTCCTGGTTTTAAAAGTCCTAGGCCTAAGCCTAACAGTAACCCTAGGAAGGTAAATCAGCCGGGTATTAGGGTTCTTCCTAAGGGAAAAGCCGTGAAAGCAGCCATGTTGTGGCACTTCTGCACTCCCTTTGGGATGCCTTTGGCAGATGAAGTAAGCCTGGAACTCATGGCTTCCTGGTTAAAAAAATCCAAGCCCTAGGCTGAACTCTAATCCTAACCCTAGGCAGATAAATCAGCCTAGGTATAGGGATGGTGCCAAGGAAAAAGCTGTGAAAGCTGCCATGTTGTTGCACTTTTGTACTCCCCTTGGGATGCCTTGAACAGCTGCAGTGTGCCTGGAGCTAAGGGCTTCCTAGTTTTAAAAATCCTAGCCCTAGGCCTAAGCCTAACAGTAACCCTGGGAAGGTAAATCAGCCTGGTGTTAGACATCTTGCCAAGGAAAAAGCCGTGAAAGCAGCCATGTTGTGGCACTTTTGCACTCCCTTTTGGATGCCTTTCACAGCTGCAGTGTGCCTGGAACTCAGGGCTTCCTGATTTTAAAAATCCTAGCCCTAGCCCGAACCCCAACCCTAAGACGAGAAAGGCAAATCAGCCAGGAATTAGGCATGTCCCCAAGGAAAAAGCTGTGGAGGCAGGCATGTTGTGGTACTTTTGCGCTCTTCTTGGCTAGTCCTTCGCAGCTGCTGTGTTCTTGGAACTCAGGGCTTTCTGGTTAATAGAACCCTTATCCTAGGCGTAACTCAAACCTTAACCCTAGGAAGGAAAATCAGCCTATGGTTCGGGATGGTCTCATGGAAATATCAGTGGTGGCAGCCAAGTTGCGTCATTTTTGCGCTCCCCTTGGGATGCCTTTCGCAGCTGCAGTGTGCCTGGAGCCCAGGGCTTCCTGGTTTTAAAAGTCCTAGGCCTAAGCCTAACAGTAACCCTAGGAAGGTAAATCAGCCGGGTATTAGGGTTCTTCCTAAGGGAAAAGCCGTGAAAGCAGCCATGTTGTGGCACTTCTGCACTCCCTTTGGGATGCCTTTGGCAGATGAAGTAAGCCTGGAACTCAGGGCTTCCTGGTTAAAAAAATCCAAGCCCTAGGCTGAACCCTAACCCTAGGCAGATAAATCAGCCTAGGTATAGGGATGGTGCCAAGGAAAAAGCTGTGAAAGCTGCCATGTTGTTGCACTTTTGTACTCCCCTTGGGATGCCTTGAACAGCTGCAGTGTGCCTGGAGCTAAGGGCTTCCTAGTTTTAAAAATCCTAGCCCTAGGCCTAAGCCTAACAGTAACCCTGGGAAGGTAAATCAGCCTGGTGTTAGGCATCTTGCCAAGGAAAAAGCCGTGAAAGCAGCCATGTTGTGGCACTTTTGCACTCCCTTTTGGATGCCTTTCACAGCTCCAGTGTGCCTGGAACTCAGGGCTTCCTGATTTTAAAAATCCTAGCCCTAGGCCGAACCCAACCCTAAGACGAGAAAGGCAAATCAGCCAGGAATTAGGCATGTCCCCAAGGAAAAAGCTGTGGAGGCAGGCATGTTGTGGTACTTTTGCGCTCTTCTTGGCTAGTCCTTCGCAGCTGCTGTGTTCTTGGAACTCAGGGCTTTCTGGTTAATAGACCCTTACCCTAGGCGTAACTCAAACCTTAACCCTAGGAAGGAAAATCAGCCTATGGTTCGGGATGGTCTCATGGAAATATCAGTGGTGGCAGCCAAGTTGCGTCACTTTTGCGCTCCCCTTGGGATGCCTTTCGCAGCTGCAGTGTGCCTGGAGCCCAGGGCTTCCTGGTTTTAAAAGTCCTAGGCCTAAGCCTAACAGTAACCCTAGGAAGGTAAATCAGCCGGGTATTAGGGTTCTTCCTAAGGGAAAAGCCGTGAAAGCAGCCATGTTGTGGCACTTCTGCACTCCCTTTGGGATGCCTTTGGCAGATGAAGTAAGCCTGGAACTCAGGGCTTCCTGGTTAAAAAAATCCAAGCCCTAGGCTGAACCCTAACCCTAACCCTAGGCAGATAAATCAGCCTAGGTATAGGGATGGTGCCAAGGAAAAAGCTGTGAAAGCTGCCATGTTGTTGCACTTTTGTACTCCCCTTGGGATGCCTTGAACAGCTGCAGTGTGCCTGGAGCTAAGGGCTTCTTAGTTTTAAAAATCCTAGCCCTAGGCCTAAGCCTAACAGTAACCCTGGGAAGGTAAATCAGCCTGGTGTTAGGCTTCTTGCCAAGGAAAAAGCCGTGAAAGCAGCCATGTTGTGGCACTTTTGCACTCCCTTTTAGATGCCTTTCACAGCTGCAGTGTGCCTGGAACTCAGGGCTTCCTGATTTTAAAAATCCTAGCCCTAGGCCGAACCCCAACCCTAAGACGAGAAAGGCAAATCAGCCAGGAATTAGGCATGTCCCCAAGGAAAAAGCTGTGGAGGCAGGCATGTTGTGGTACTTTTGCGCTCTTCTTGGCTAGTCCTTCGCAGCTGCTGTGTTCTTGGAACTCAGGGCTTTCTGGTTAATAGAAACCTTACCCTAGACGTAATTCAAACCTTAACCCTAGGAAGGAAAATCAGCCTATGGTTCGGGATGGTCTCATGGAAATATCAGTGGTGGCAGCCAAGTTGCGTCATTTTTGCGCTCCCCTTGGGATGCCTTTCGCAGCTGCAGTGTGCCTGGAGCCCAGGGCTTCCTGGTTTTAAAAGTCCTAGGCCTAAGCCTAACAGTAACCCTAGGAAGGTAAATCAGCCGGGTATTAGGGTTCTTCCTAAGGGAAAAGCCGTGAAAGCAGCCATGTTGTGGCACTTCTGCACTCCCTTTGGGATGCCTTTGGCAGATGAAGTAAGCCTGGAACTCAGGGCTTCCTGGTTAAAGAAATCCAAGCCCTAGGCTGAACCCTAACCCTAACCCTAGGCACATAAATCAGCCTAGGTATAGGGATGGTGCCAAGGAAAAAGCTGTGAAAGCTGCCATGTTGTTGCACTTTTGTACTCCCCTTGGGATGCCTTGAACAGCTGCAGTGTGCCTGGAGCTAAGGGCTTCCTAGTTTTAAAAATCCTAGCCCTAGGCCTAAGCCTAACAGTAACCCTGGGAAGGTAAATCAGCCTGGTGTTAGGCGTCTTGCCAAGGAAAAAGCTGTGAAAGCAGCCATGTTGTGGCACTTTTGCACTCCCTTTTGGATGCCTTTCACAGCTGCAGTGTGCCTGGAACTCAGGGCTTCCTGATTTTAAAAATCCTAGCCCTAGGCCGAACCCCAACCCTAAGACGAGAAAGGCAAATCAGCCAGGAATTAGGCATGTCCCCAAGGAAAAAGCTGTGGAGGCAGGCATGTTGTGGTACTTTTGCGCTCTTCTTGGCTAGTCCTTCGCAGCTGCTGTGTTCTTGGAACTCAGGGCTTTCTGGTTAATAGACCCTTACCCTAGGCGTAACTCAAACCTTAACCCTAGGAAGGAAAATCAGCCTATGGTTCGGGATGGTCTCATGGAAATATCAGTGGTGGCAGCCAAGTTGCGTCACTTTTGCGCTCCCCTTGGGATGCCTTTCGCAGCTGCAGTGTGCCTGGAGCCCAGGGCTTCCTGGTTTTAAAAGTCCTAGGCCTAAGCCTAACAGTAACCCTAGGAAGGTAAATGAGCCGGGTATTAGGGTTCTTCCTAAGGGAAAAGCCGTGAAAGCAGCCATGTTGTGGCACTTCTGCACTCCCTTTGGGATGCCTTTGGCAGATGAAGTAAGCCTGGAACTCAGGGCTTCCTGGTTAAAGAAATCCAAGCCCTAGACTGAACCCTAACCCTAACCCTAGGCAGATAAATCAGCCTAGGTATAGGGATGGTGCCAAGGAAAAAGCTGTGAAAGCTGCCATGTTGTTGCACTTTTGTACTCCCCTTGGGATGCCTTGAACAGCTGCAGTGTGCCTGGAGCTAAGGGCTTCCTAGTTTTAAAAATCCTAGCCCTAGGCCTAAGCCTAACAGTAACCCTGGGAAGGTAAATCAGCCTGGTGTTAGGCTTCTTGCCAAGGAAAAAGCCGTGAAAGCAGCCATGTTGTGGCACTTTTGCACTCCCTTTTAGATGCCTTTCAAAGCTGCAGTGTGCCTGGAACTCAGGGCTTCCTGATTTTAAAAATCCTAGCCCTAGGCCGAACCCCAACCCTAAGACGAGAAAGGCAAATCAGCCAGGAATTAGGCATGTCCCCAAGGAAAAAGCTGTGGAGGCAGGCATGTTGTGGTACTTTTGCGCTCTTCTTGGCTAGTCCTTCGCAGCTGCTGTGTTCTTGGAACTCAGGGCTTTCTGGTTAATAGAAACCTTACCCTAGACGTAATTCAAACCTTAACCCTAGGAAGGAAAATCAGCCTATGGTTCGGGATGGTCTCATGGAAATATCAGTGGTGGCAGCCAAGTTGCGTCATTTTTGCGCTCCCCTTGGGATGCCTTTCGCAGCTGCAGTGTGCCTGGAGCCCAGGGCTTCCTGGTTTTAAAAGTCCTAGGCCTAAGCCTAACAGTAACCCTAGGAAGGTAAATCAGCCGGGTATTAGGGTTCTTCCTAAGGGAAAAGCCGTGAAAGCAGCCATGTTGTGGCACTTCTGCACTCCCTTTGGGATGCCTTTGGCAGATGAAGTAAGCCTGGAACTCAGGGCTTCCTGGTTAAAGAAATCCAAGCCCTAGGCTGAACCCTAACCCTAACCCTAGGCACATAAATCAGCCTAGGTATAGGGATGGTGCCAAGGAAAAAGCTGTGAAAGCTGCCATGTTGTTGCACTTTTGTACTCCCCTTGGGATGCCTTGAACAGCTGCAGTGTGCCTGGAGCTAAGGGCTTCCTAGTTTTAAAAATCCTAGCCCTAGGCCTAAGCCTAACAGTAACCCTGGGAAGGTAAATCAGCCTGGTGTTAGGCGTCTTGCCAAGGAAAAAGCTGTGAAAGCAGCCATGTTGTGGCACTTTTGCACTCCCTTTTGGATGCCTTTCACAGCTCCAGTGTGCCTGGAACTCAGGGCTTCCTGATTTTAAAAATCCTAGCCCTAGGCCGAACCCCAACCCTAAGACGAGAAAGGCAAATCAGCCAGGAATTAGGCATGTCCCCAAGGAAAAAGCTGTGGAGGCAGGCATGTTGTGGTACTTTTGCGCTCTTCTTGGCTAGTCCTTCGCAGCTGCTGTGTTCTTGGAACTCAGGGCTTTCTGGTTAATAGACCCTTACCCTAGGCGTAACTCAAACCTTAACCCTAGGAAGGAAAATCAGCCTATGGTTCGGGATGGTCTCATGGAAATATCAGTGGTGGCAGCCAAGTTGCGTCACTTTTGCGCTCCCCTTGGGATGCCTTTCGCAGCTGCAGTGTGCCTGGAGCCCAGGGCTTCCTGGTTTTAAAAGTCCTAGGCCTAAGCCTAACAGTAACCCTAGGAAGGTAAATGAGCCGGGTATTAGGGTTCTTCCTAAGGGAAAAGCCGTGAAAGCAGCCATGTTGTGGCACTTCTGCACTCCCTTTGGGATGCCTTTGGCAGATGAAGTAAGCCTGGAACTCAGGGCTTCCTGGTTAAAGAAATCCAAGCCCTAGACTGAACCCTAACCCTAACCCTAGGCAGATAAATCAGCCTAGGTATAGGGATGGTGCCAAGGAAAAAGCTGTGAAAGCTGCCATGTTGTTGCACTTTTGTACTCCCCTTGGGATGCCTTGAACAGCTGCAGTGTGCCTGGAGCTAAGGGCTTCCTAGTTTTAAAAATCCTAGCCCTAGGCCTAAGCCTAACAGTAACCCTGGGAAGGTAAATCAGCCTGGTGTTAGGCGTCTTGCCAAGGAAAAAGCCGTGAAAGCAGCCATGTTGTGGCACTTTTGCACTCCCTTTTGGATGCCTTTCACAGCTGCAGTGTGCCTGGAACTCAGGGCTTCCTGATTTTAAAAATCCTAGCCCTAGCCCGAACCCCAACCCTAAGACGAGAAAGGCAAATCAGCCAGGAATTAGGCATGTCCCCAAGGAAAAAGCTGTGGAGGCAGGCATGTTGTGCTACTTTTGCGCTCTTCTTGGCTAGTCCTTCGCAGCTGCTGTGTTCTTGGAACTCAGGGCTTTCTGGTTAATAGACCCTTACCCTAGGCGTAACTCAAACCTTAAGCCTAGGAAGGAAAATCAGCCTATGGTTCGGGATGGTCTCATGGAAATATCAGTGGTGGCAGCCAAGTTGCATCACTTTTGCGCTCCCCTTGGGATGCCTTTCGCAGCTGCAGTGTGCCTGGAGCCCAGGGCTTCCTGGTTTTAAAAGTCCTAGGCCTAAGCCTAACAGTAACCCTAGGAAGGTAAATCAGCCGGGTATTAGGGTTCTTCCTAAGGGAAAAGCCGTGAAAGCAGCCATGTTGTGGCACTTCTGCACTCCCTTTGGGATGCCTTTGGCAGATGAAGTAAGCCTGGAACTCAGGGCTTCCTGGTTAAAAAAATCCAAGCCCTAGGCTGAACCCTAACCCTAACCCTAGGCAGATAAATCAGCCTAGGTATAGGGATGGTGCCAAGGAAAAAGCTGTGAAAGCTGCCATGTTGTTGCACTTTTGTACTCCCCTTGGGATGCCTTGAACAGCTGCAGTGTGCCTGGAGCTAAGGGCTTCCTAGTTTTAAAAATCCTAGCCCTAGGCCTAAGCCTAACAGTAACCCTGGGAAGGTAAATCAGCCTGGTGTTAGGCATCTTGCCAAGGAAAAAGCCGTGAAAGCAGCCATGTTGTGGCACTTTTGCACTCCCTTTTGGATGCCTTTCACAGCTGCAGTGTGCCTGGAACTCAGGGCTTCCTGATTTTAAAAATCCTAGCCCTAGGCCGAACCCCAACCCTAAGACGAGAAAGGCAAATCAGCCAGGAATTAGGCATGTCCCCAAGGAAAAAGCTGTGGAGGCAGGCATGTTGTGGTACTTTTGCGCTCTTCTTGGCTAGTCCTTCGCAGCTGCTGTGTTCTTGGAACTCAGGGCTTTCTGGTAAATAGAAACCTTACCCTAGGCGTAACTCAAACCTTAACCCTAGGAAAGAAAATCAGCCTATGGTTCGGGATGGTCTCATGGAAATATCAGTGGTGGCAGCCAAGTTGCGTCATTTTTGCGCTCCCCTTGGGATGCCTTTCGCAGCTGCAGTGTGCCTGGAGCCCAGGGCTTCCTGGTTTTAAAAGTCCTAGGCCTAAGCCTAACAGTAACCCTAGGAAGGTAAATCAGCCGGGTATTAGGGTTCTTCCTAAGGGAAAAGCCGTGAAAGCAGCCATGTTGTGGCACTTCTGCACTCCCTTTGGGATGCCTTTGGCAGATGAAGTAAGCCTGGAACTCAGGGCTTCCTGGTTAAAAAAATCCAAGCCCTAGGCTGAACCCTAACCCTAACCCTAGGCAGATAAATCAGCCTAAGTATAGGGATGGTGCCAAGGAAAAAGCTGTGAAAGCTGCCATGTTGTTGCACTTTTGTACTCCCCTTGGGATGCCTTGAACAGCTGCAGTGTGCCTGGAGCTAAGGGCTTCCTAGTTTTAAAAATCCTAGCCCTAGGCCTAAGCCTAACAGTAACCCTGGGAAGGTAAATCAGCCTGGTGTTAGGCGTCTTGCCAAGGAAAAAGCCGTGAAAGCAGCCATGTTGTGGCACTTTTGCACTCCCTTTTGGATGCCTTTCACAGCTGCAGTGTGCCTGGAACTCAGGGCTTCCTGATTTTAAAAATCCTAGCCCTAGGCCGAACCCCAACCCTAAGACGAGAAAGGCAAATCAGCCAGGAATTAGGCATGTCCCCAAGGAAAAAGCTGTGGAGGCAGGCATGTTGTGGTACTTTTGCGCTCTTCTTGGCTAGTCCTTCGCAGCTGCTGTGTTCTTGGAACTCAGGGCTTTCTGGTTAATAGACCCTTACCCTAGGCGTAACTCAAACCTTAACCCTAGGAAGGAAAATCAGCCTATGGTTCGGGATGGTCTCATGGAAATATCAGTGGTGGCAGCCAAGTTGCGTCACTTTTGCGCTCCCCTTGGGATGCCTTTCGCAGCTGCAGTGTGCCTGGAGCCCAGGGCTTCCTGGTTTTAAAAGTCCTAGGCCTAAGCCTAACAGTAACCCTAGGAAGGTAAATCAGCCGGGTATTAGGGTTCTTCCTAAGGGAAAAGCCGTGAAAGCAGCCATGTTGTGGCACTTCTGCACTCCCTTTGGGATGCCTTTGGCAGATGAAGTAAGCCTGGAACTCAGGGCTTCCTGGTTAAAGAAATCCAAGCCCTAGGCTGAACCCTAACCCTAACCCTAGGCAGATAAATCAGCCTAGGTATAGGGATGGTGCCAAGGAAAAAGCTGTGAAAGCTGCCATGTTGTTGCACTTTTGTACTCCCCTTGGGATGCCTTGAACAGCTGCAGTGTGCCTGGAGCTAAGGGCTTCTTAGTTTTAAAAATCCTAGCCCTAGGCCTAAGCCTAACAGTAACCCTGGGAAGGTAAATCAGCCTGGTGTTAGGCTTCTTGCCAAGGAAAAAGCCGTGAAAGCAGCCATGTTGTGGCACTTTTGCACTCCCTTTTGGATGCCTTTCACAGCTGCAGTGTGCCTGGAACTCAGGGCTTCCTGATTTTAAAAATCCTAGCCCTAGGCCGAACCCCAACCCTAAGACGAGAAAGGCAAATCAGCCAGGAATTAGGCATGTCCCCAAGGAAAAAGCTGTGGAGGCAGGCATGTTGTGCTACTTTTGCGCTCTTCTTGGCTAGTCCTTCGCAGCTGCTGTGTTCTTGGAACTCAGGGCTTTCTGGTTAATAGAAACCTTACCCTAGACGTAATTCAAACCTTAAGCCTAGGAAGGAAAATCAGCCTATGGTTCGGGATGGTCTCATGGAAATATCAGTGGTGGCAGCCAAGTTGCGTCATTTTTGCGCTCCCCTTGGGATGCCTTTCGCAGCTGCAGTGTGCCTGGAGCCCAGGGCTTCCTGGTTTTAAAAGTCCTAGGCCTAAGCCTAACAGTAACCCTAGGAAGGTAAATCAGCCGGGTATTAGGGTTCTTCCTAAGGGAAAAGCCGTGAAAGCAGCCATGTTGTGGCACTTCTGCACTCCCTTTGGGATGCCTTTGGCAGATGAAGTAAGCCTGGAACTCAGGGCTTCCTGGTTAAAGAAATCCAAGCCCTAGGCTGAACCCTAACCCTAACCCTAGGCAGATAAATCAGCCTAGGTATAGGGATGGTGCCAAGGAAAAAGCTGTGAAAGCTGCCATGTTGTTGCACTTTTGTACTCCCCTTGGGATGCCTTGAACAGCTGCAGTGTGCCTGGAGCCCAGGGCTTCCTAGTTTTAAAAATCCTAGCCCTAGGCCTAAGCCTAACAGTAACCCTGGGATGGTAAATCAGCCTGGTGTTAGGCGTCTTGCCAAGGAAAAAGCTGTGAAAGCAGCCATGTTGTGGCACTTTTGCACTCCCTTTTGGATGCCTTTCACAGCTGCAGTGTGCCTGGAACTCAGGGCTTCCTGATTTTAAAAATCCTAGCCCTAGGCCGAACCCCAACCCTAAGACGAGAAAGGCAAATCAGCCAGGAATTAGGCATGTCCCCAAGGAAAAAGCTGTGGAGGCAGGCATGTTGTGCTACTTTTGCGCTCTTCTTGGCTAGTCCTTCGCAGCTGCTGTGTTCTTGGAACTCAGGGCTTTCTGGTTAATAGACCCTTACCCTAGGCGTAACTCAAACCTTAACCCTAGGAAGGAAAATCAGCCTATGGTTCGGGATGGTCTCATGGAAATATCAGTGGTGGCAGCCAAGTTGCGTCACTTTTGCGCTCCCCTTGGGATGCCTTTCGCAGCTGCAGTGTGCCTGGAGCCCAGGGCTTCCTGGTTTTAAAAGTCCTAGGCCTAAGCCTAACAGTAACCCTAGGAAGGTAAATCAGCCGGGTATTAGGGTTCTTCCTAAGGGAAAAGCCGTGAAAGCAGCCATGTTGTGGCACTTCTGCACTCCCTTTGGGATGCCTTTGGCAGATGAAGTAAGCCTGGAACTCAGGGCTTCCTGGTTAAAAAAATCCAAGCCCTAGGCTGAACCCTAACCCTAACCCTAGGCAGATAAATCAGCCTAGGTATAGGGATGGTGCCAAGGAAAAAGCTGTGAAAGCTGCCATGTTGTTGCACTTTTGTACTCCCCTTGGGATGCCTTGAACAGCTGCAGTGTGCCTGGAGCTAAGGGCTTCTTAGTTTTAAAAATCCTAGCCCTAGGCCTAAGCCTAACAGTAACCCTGGGAAGGTAAATCAGCCTGGTGTTAGGCGTCTTGCCAAGGAAAAAGCCGTGAAAGCAGCCATGTTGTGGCACTTTTGCACTCCCTTTTGGATGCCTTTCACAGCTCCAGTGTGCCTGGAACTCAGGGCTTCCTGATTTTAAAAATCCTAGCCCTAGGCCGAACCCCAACCCTAAGACGAGAAAGGCAAATCAGCCAGGAATTAGGCATGTCCCCAAGGAAAAAGCTGTGGAGGCAGGCATGTTGTGGTACTTTTGCGCTCTTCTTGGCTAGTCCTTCGCAGCTGCTGTGTTCTTGGAACTCAGGGCTTTCTGGTTAATAGAAACCTTACCCTAGACGTAATTCAAACCTTAACCCTAGGAAGGAAAATCAGCCTATGGTTCGGGATGGTCTCATGGAAATATCAGTGGTGGCAGCCAAGTTGCGTCATTTTTGCGCTCCCCTTGGGATGCCTTTCGCAGCTGCAGTGTGCCTGGAGCCCAGGGCTTCCTGGTTTTAAAAGTCCTAGGCCTAAGCCTAACAGTAACCCTAGGAAGGTAAATCAGCCGGGTATTAGGGTTCTTCCTAAGGGAAAAGCCGTGAAAGCAGCCATGTTGTGGCACTTCTGCACTCCCTTTGGGATGCCTTTGGCAGATGAAGTAAGCCTGGAACTCAGGGCTTCCTGGTTAAAGAAATCCAAGCCCTAGGCTGAACCCTAACCCTAACCCTAGGCAGATAAATCAGCCTAGGTATAGGGATGGTGCCAAGGAAAAAGCTGTGAAAGCTGCCATGTTGTTGCACTTTTGTACTCCCCTTGGGATGCCTTGAACAGCTGCAGTGTGCCTGGAGCCCAGGGCTTCCTAGTTTTAAAAATCCTAGCCCTAGGCCTAAGCCTAACAGTAACCCTGGGAAGGTAAATCAGCCTGGTGTTAGGCGTCTTGCCAAGGAAAAAGCCGTGAAAGCAGCCATGTTGTGGCACTTTTGCACTCCCTTTTGGATGCCTTTCACAGCTCCAGTGTGCCTGGAACTCAGGGCTTCCTGCTTTTAAAAATCCTAGCCCTAGGCCGAACCCCAACCCTAAGACGAGAAAGGCAAATCAGCCAGGAATTAGGCATGTCCCCAAGGAAAAAGCTGTGGAGGCAGGCATGTTGTGGTACTTTTGCGCTCTTCTTGGCTAGTCCTTCGCAGCTGCTGTGTTCTTGGAACTCAGGGCTTTCTGGTTAATAGACCCTTACCCTAGGCGTAACTCAAACCTTAACCCTAGGAAAGAAAATCAGCCTATGGTTCGGGATGGTCTCATGGAAATATCAGTGGTGGCAGCCAAGTTGCGTCACTTTTGCGCTCCCCTTGGGATGCCTTTTGCAGCTGCAGTGTGCCTGGAGCCCAGGGCTTCCTGGTTTTAAAAGTCCTAGGCCTAAGCCTAACAGTAACCCTAGGAAGGTAAATCAGCCGGGTATTAGGGTTCTTCCTAAGGGAAAAGCCGTGAAAGCAGCCATGTTGTGGCACTTCTGCACTCCCTTTGGGATGCCTTTGGCAGATGAAGTAAGCCTGGAACTCATGGCTTCCTGGTTAAAAAAATCCAAGCCCTAGGCTGAACTCTAATCCTAACCCTAGGCAGATAAATCAGCCTAGGTATAGGGATGGTGCCAAGGAAAAAGCTGTGAAAGCTGCCATGTTGTTGCACTTTTGTACTCCCCTTGGGATGCCTTGAACAGCTGCAGTGTGCCTGGAGCTAAGGGCTTCCTAGTTTTAAAAATCCTAGCCCTAGGCCTAAGCCTAACAGTAACCCTGGGAAGGTAAATCAGCCTGGTGTTAGACATCTTGCCAAGGAAAAAGCCGTGAAAGCAGCCATGTTGTGGCACTTTTGCACTCCCTTTTGGATGCCTTTCACAGCTGCAGTGTGCCTGGAACTCAGGGCTTCCTGATTTTAAAAATCCTAGCCCTAGCCCGAACCCCAACCCTAAGACGAGAAAGGCAAATCAGCCAGGAATTAGGCATGTCCCCAAGGAAAAAGCTGTGGAGGCAGGCATGTTGTGGTACTTTTGCGCTCTTCTTGGCTAGTCCTTCGCAGCTGCTGTGTTCTTGGAACTCAGGGCTTTCTGGTTAATAGAACCCTTATCCTAGGCGTAACTCAAACCTTAACCCTAGGAAGGAAAATCAGCCTATGGTTCGGGATGGTCTCATGGAAATATCAGTGGTGGCAGCCAAGTTGCGTCACTTTTGCGCTCCCCTTGGGATGCCTTTCGCAGCTGCAGTGTGCCTGGAGCCCAGGGCTTCCTGGTTTTAAAAGTCCTAGGCCTAAGCCTAACAGTAACCCTAGGAAGGTAAATCAGCCGGGTATTAGGGTTCTTCCTAAGGGAAAAGCCGTGAAAGCAGCCATGTTGTGGCACTTCTGCACTCCCTTTGGGATGCCTTTGGCAGATGAAGTAAGCCTGGAACTCAGGGCTTCCTGGTTAAAAAAATCCAAGCCCTAGGCTGAACCCTAACCCTAGGCAGATAAATCAGCCTAGGTATAGGGATGGTGCCAAGGAAAAAGCTGTGAAAGCTGCCATGTTGTTGCACTTTTGTACTCCCCTTGGGATGCCTTGAACAGCTGCAGTGTGTCTGGAGCTAAGGGCTTCCTAGTTTTAAAAATCCTAGCCCTAGGCCTAAGCCTAACAGTAACCCTGGGAAGGTAAATCAGCCTGGTGTTAGGCGTCTTGCCAAGGAAAAAGCCGTGAAAGCAGCCATGTTGTGGCACTTTTGCACTCCCTTTTGGATGCCTTTCACAGCTCCAGTGTGCCTGGAACTCAGGGCTTCCTGATTTTAAAAATCCTAGCCCTAGGCCGAACCCCAACCCTAAGACGAGAAAGGCAAATCAGCCAGGAATTAGGCATGTCCCCAAGGAAAAAGCTGTGGAGGCAGGCATGTTGTGGTACTTTTGCGCTCTTCTTGGCTAGTCCTTCGCAGCTGCTGTGTTCTTGGAACTCAGGGCTTTCTGGTTAATAGACCCTTACCCTAGGCGTAACTCAAACCTTAACCCTAGGAAGGAAAATCAGCCTATGGTTCGGGATGGTCTCATGGAAATATCAGTGGTGGCAGCCAAGTTGCGTCACTTTTGCGCTCCCCTTGGGATGCCTTTCGCAGCTGCAGTGTGCCTGGAGCCCAGGGCTTCCTGGTTTTAAAAGTCCTAGGCCTAAGCCTAACAGTAACCCTAGGAAGGTAAATCAGCCGGGTATTAGGGTTCTTCCTAAGGGAAAAGCCGTGAAAGCAGCCATGTTGTGGCACTTCTGCACTCCCTTTGGGATGCCTTTGGCAGATGAAGTAAGCCTGGAACTCAGGGCTTCCTGGTTAAAAAAATCCAAGCCCTAGGCTGAACCCTAACCCTAACCCTAGGCAGATAAATCAGCCTAGGTATAGGGATGGTGCCAAGGAAAAAGCTGTGAAAGCTGCCATGTTGTTGCACTTTTGTACTCCCCTTGGGATGCCTTGAACAGCTGCAGTGTGCCTGGAGCTAAGGGCTTCCTAGTTTTAAAAATCCTAGCCCTAGGCCTAAGCCTAACAGTAACCCTGGGAAGGTAAATCAGCCTGGTGTTAGGCATCTTGCCAAGGAAAAAGCCGTGAAAGCAGCCATGTTGTGGCACTTTTGCACTCGCTTTTGGATGCCTTTCACAGCTGCAGTGTGCCTGGAACTCAGGGCTTCCTGATTTTAAAAATCCTAGCCCTAGGCCGAACCCCAACCCTAAGACGAGAAAGGCAAATCAGCCAGGAATTAGGCATGTCCCCAAGGAAAAAGCTGTGGAGGCAGGCATGTTGTGGTACTTTTGCGCTCTTCTTGGCTAGTCCTTCGCAGCTGCTGTGTTCTTGGAACTCAGGGCTTTCTGGTAAATAGAAACCTTACCCTAGACGTAACTCAAACCTTAACCCTAGGAAGGAAAATCAGCCTATGGTTCGGGATGGTCTCATGGAAATATCAGTGGTGGCAGCCATGTTGCGTCATTTTTGCGCTCCCCTTGGGATGCCTTTCGCAGCTGCAGTGTGCCTGGAGCCCAGGGCTTCCTGGTTTTAAAAGTCCTAGGCCTAAGCCTAACAGTAACCCTAGGAAGGTAAATCAGCCGGGTATTAGGGTTCTTCCTAAGGGAAAAAGCGTGAAAGCAGCCATGTTGTGGCACTTCTGCACACCCTTTGGGATGCCTTTGGCAGATGAAGTAAGCCTGGAACTCAGGGCTTCCTGGTTAAAGAAATCCAAGCCCTAGGCTGAACCCTAACCCTAACCCTAGGCAGATAAATCAGCCTAGGTATAGGGATGGTGCCAAGGAAAAAGCTGTGAAAGCTGCCATGTTGTTGCACTTTTGTACTCCCCTTGGGATGCCTTGAACAGCTGCAGTGTGCCTGGAGCTAAGGGCTTCCCAGTTTTAAAAATCCTAGCCCTAGGCCTAAGCCTAACAGTAACCCTGGGAAGGTAAATCAGCCTGGTGTTAGGCGTCTTGCCAAGGAAAAAGCCGTGAAAGCAGCCATGTTGTGGCACTTTTGCACTCCCTTTTGGATGCCTTTCACAGCTCCAGTGTGCCTGGAACTCAGGGCTTCCTGCTTTTAAAAATCCTAGCCCTAGGCCGAACCCCAACCCTAAGACGAGAAAGGCAAATCAGCCAGGAATTAGGCATGTCCACAAGGAAAAAGCTGTGGAGGCAGGCATGTTGTGCTACTTTTGCGCTCTTCTTGGCTAGTCCTTCGCAGCTGCTGTGTTCTTGGAACTCAGGGCTTTCTGGTTAATAGACCCTTACCCTAGGCGTAACTCAAACCTTAACCCTAGGAAGGAAAATCAGCCTATGGTTCGGGATGGTCTCATGGAAATATCAGTGGTGGCAGCCAAGTTGCGTCACTTTTGCGCTCCCCTTGGGATGCCTTTTGCAGCTGCAGTGTGCCTGGAGCCCAGGGCTTCCTGGTTTTAAAAGTCCTAGGCCTAAGCCTAACAGTAACCCTAGGAAGGTAAATCAGCCGGGTATTAGGGTTCTTCCTAAGGGAAAAGCCGTGAAAGCAGCCATGTTGTGGCACTTCTGCACTCCCTTTGGGATGTCTTTGGCAGATGAAGTAAGCCTGGAACTCAGGGCTTCCTGGTTAAAAAAATCCAAGCCCTAGGCTGAACCCTAACCCTAACCCTAGGCAGATAAATCAGCCTAGGTATAGGGATGGTGCCAAGGAAAAAGCTGTGAAAGCTGCCATGTTGTTGCACTTTTGTACTCCCCTTGGGATGCCTTGAACAGCTGCAGTGTGCCTGGAGCTAAGGGCTTCCTAGTTTTAAAAATCCTAGCCCTAGGCCTAAGCCTAACAGTAACCCTGGGAAGGTAAATCAGCCTGGTGTTAGGCGTCTTGCCAAGGAAAAAGCCGTGAAAGCAGCCATGTTGTGGCACTTTTGCACTCGCTTTTGGATGCCTTTCACAGCTGCAGTGTGCCTGGAACTCAGGGCTTCCTGATTTTAAAAATCCTAGCCCTAGGCCGAACTCCAACCCTAAGACGAGAAAGGCAAATCAGCCAGGAATTAGGCATGTCCCCAAGGAAAAAGCTGTGGAGGCAGGCATGTTGTGGTACTTTTGCGCTCTTCTTGGCTAGTCCTTCGCAGCTGCTGTGTTCTTGGAACTCAGAGCTTTCTGGTAAATTGAAACCTTACCCTAGACGTAACTCAAACCTTAACCCTAGGAAGGAAAATCAGCCTATGGTTCGGGATGGTCTCATGGAAATATCAGTGGTGGCAGCCAAGTTGCGTCACTTTTGCGCTCCCCTTGGGATGCCTTTCGCAGCTGCAGTGTGCCTGGAGCCCAGGGCTTCCTGGTTTTAAAAGTCCTAGGCCTAAGCCTAACAGTAACCCTAGGAAGGTAAATCAGCCGGGTATTAGGGTTCTTCCTAAGGGAAAAGCCGTGAAAGCAGCCATGTTGTGGCACTTCTGCACTCCCTTTGGGATGTCTTTGGCAGATGAAGTAAGCCTGGAACTCAGGGCTTCCTGGTTAAAAAAATCCAAGCCCTAGGCTGAACCCTAACCCTAACCCTAGGCAGATAAATCAGCCTAGGTATAGGGATGGTGCCAAGGAAAAAGCTGTGAAAGCTGCCATGTTGTTGCACTTTTTTACTCCCCTTGGGATGCCTTGAACAGCTGCAGTGTGCCTGGAGCTAAGGGCTTCTTAGTTTTAAAAATCCTAGCCCTAGGCCTAAGCCTAACAGTAACCCTGGGAAGGTAAATCAGCCTGGTGTTAGGCGTCTTGCCAAGGAAAAAGCCGTGAAAGCAGCCATGTTGTGGCACTTTTGCACTCCCTTTTGGATGCCTTTCACAGCTGCAGTGTGCCTGGAACTCAGGGCTTCCTGATTTTAAAAATCCTAGCCCTAGGCCGAACCCCAACCCTAAGACGAGAAAGGCAAATCAGCCAGGAATTAGGCATGTCCCCAAGGAAAAAGCTGTGGAGGCAGGCATGTTGTGCTACTTTTGCGCTCTTCTTGGCTAGTCCTTCGCAGCTGCTGTGTTCTTGGAACTCAGGGCTTTCTGGTAAATAGAAACCTTACCCTAGACGTAACTCAAACCTTAACCCTAGGAAGGAAAATCAGCCTATGGTTCGGGATGGTCTCATGGAAATATCAGTGGTGGCAGCCAAGTTGCGTCATTTTTGCGCTCCCCTTGGGATGCCTTTCGCAGCTGCAGTGTGCCTGGAGCCCAGGGCTTCCTGGTTTTAAAAGTCCTAGGCCTAAGCCTAACAGTAACCCTAGGAAGGTAAATCAGCCGGGTATTAGGGTTCTTCCTAAGGGAAAAGCCGTGAAAGCAGCCATGTTGTGGCACTTCTGCACTCCCTTTGGGATGCCTTTGGCAGATGAAGTAAGCCTGGAACTCAGGGCTTCCTGGTTAAAAAAATCCAAGCCCTAGGCTGAACCCTAACCCTAACCCTAGGCAGATAAATCAGCCTAGGTATAGGGATGGTGCCAAGGAAAAAGCTGTGAAAGCTGCCATGTTGTTGCACTTTTGTACTCCCCTTGGGATGCCTTGAACAGCTGCAGTGTGCCTGGAGCTAAGGGCTTCTTAGTTTTAAAAATCCTAGCCCTAGGCCTAAGCCTAACAGTAACCCTGGGAAGGTAAATCAGCCTGGTGTTAGGCGTCTTGCCAAGGAAAAAGCCGTGAAAGCAGCCATGTTGTGGCACTTTTGCACTCCCTTTTGGATGCCTTTCACAGCTCCAGTGTGCCTGGAACTCAGGGCTTCCTGATTTTAAAAATCCTAGCCCTAGGCCGAACCCCAACCCTAAGACGAGAAAGGCAAATCAGCCAGGAATTAGGCATGTCCCCAAGGAAAAAGCTGTGGAGGCAGGCATGTTGTGGTACTTTTGCGCTCTTCTTGGCTAGTCCTTCGCAGCTGCTGTGTTCTTGGAACTCAGGGCTTTCTGGTTAATAGAAACCTTACCCTAGACGTAATTCAAACCTTAACCCTAGGAAGGAAAATCAGCCTATGGTTCGGGATGGTCTCATGGAAATATCAGTGGTGGCAGCCAAGTTGCGTCATTTTTGCGCTCCCCTTGGGATGCCTTTCGCAGCTGCAGTGTGCCTGGAGCCCAGGGCTTCCTGGTTTTAAAAGTCCTAGGCCTAAGCCTAACAGTAACCCTAGGAAGGTAAATCAGCCGGGTATTAGGGTTCTTCCTAAGGGAAAAGCCGTGAAAGCAGCCATGTTGTGGCACTTCTGCACTCCCTTTGGGATGCCTTTGGCAGATGAAGTAAGCCTGGAACTCAGGGCTTCCTGGTTAAAGAAATCCAAGCCCTAGGCTGAACCCTAACCCTAACCCTAGGCAGATAAATCAGCCTAGGTATAGGGATGGTGCCAAGGAAAAAGCTGTGAAAGCTGCCATGTTGTTGCACTTTTGTACTCCCCTTGGGATGCCTTGAACAGCTGCAGTGTGCCTGGAGCCCAGGGCTTCCTAGTTTTAAAAATCCTAGCCCTAGGCCTAAGCCTAACAGTAACCCTGGGAAGGTAAATCAGCCTGGTGTTAGGCGTCTTGCCAAGGAAAAAGCCGTGAAAGCAGCCATGTTGTGGCACTTTTGCACTCCCTTTTGGATGCCTTTCACAGCTCCAGTGTGCCTGGAACTCAGGGCTTCCTGCTTTTAAAAATCCTAGCCCTAGGCCGAACCCCAACCCTAAGACGAGAAAGGCAAATCAGCCAGGAATTAGGCATGTCCCCAAGGAAAAAGCTGTGGAGGCAGGCATGTTGTGGTACTTTTGCGCTCTTCTTGGCTAGTCCTTCGCAGCTGCTGTGTTCTTGGAACTCAGGGCTTTCTGGTTAATAGACCCTTACCCTAGGCGTAACTCAAACCTTAACCCTAGGAAGGAAAATCAGCCTATGGTTCGGGATGGTCTCATGGAAATATCAGTGGTGGCAGCCAAGTTGCGTCACTTTTGCGCTCCCCTTGGGATGCCTTTTGCAGCTGCAGTGTGCCTGGAGCCCAGGGCTTCCTGGTTTTAAAAGTCCTAGGCCTAAGCCTAACAGTAACCCTAGGAAGGTAAATCAGCCGGGTATTAGGGTTCTTCCTAAGGGAAAAGCCGTGAAAGCAGCCATGTTGTGGCACTTCTGCACTCCCTTTGGGATGCCTTTGGCAGATGAAGTAAGCCTGGAACTCATGGCTTCCTGGTTAAAAAAATCCAAGCCCTAGGCTGAACTCTAATCCTAACCCTAGGCAGATAAATCAGCCTAGGTATAGGGATGGTGCCAAGGAAAAAGCTGTGAAAGCTGCCATGTTGTTGCACTTTTGTACTCCCCTTGGGATGCCTTGAACAGCTGCAGTGTGCCTGGAGCTAAGGGCTTCCTAGTTTTAAAAATCCTAGCCCTAGGCCTAAGCCTAACAGTAACCCTGGGAAGGTAAATCAGCCTGGTGTTAGACATCTTGCCAAGGAAAAAGCCGTGAAAGCAGCCATGTTGTGGCACTTTTGCACTCCCTTTTGGATGCCTTTCACAGCTGCAGTGTGCCTGGAACTCAGGGCTTCCTGATTTTAAAAATCCTAGCCCTAGCCCGAACCCCAACCCTAAGACGAGAAAGGCAAATCAGCCAGGAATTAGGCATGTCCCCAAGGAAAAAGCTGTGGAGGCAGGCATGTTGTGGTACTTTTGCGCTCTTCTTGGCTAGTCCTTCGCAGCTGCTGTGTTCTTGGAACTCAGGGCTTTCTGGTTAATAGAACCCTTATCCTAGGCGTAACTCAAACCTTAACCCTAGGAAGGAAAATCAGCCTATGGTTCGGGATGGTCTCATGGAAATATCAGTGGTGGCAGCCAAGTTGCGTCACTTTTGCGCTCCCCTTGGGATGCCTTTCGCAGCTGCAGTGTGCCTGGAGCCCAGGGCTTCCTGGTTTTAAAAGTCCTAGGCCTAAGCCTAACAGTAACCCTAGGAAGGTAAATCAGCCGGGTATTAGGGTTCTTCCTAAGGGAAAAGCCGTGAAAGCAGCCATGTTGTGGCACTTCTGCACTCCCTTTGGGATGCCTTTGGCAGATGAAGTAAGCCTGGAACTCAGGGCTTCCTGGTTAAAAAAATCCAAGCCCTAGGCTGAACCCTAACCCTAGGCAGATAAATCAGCCTAGGTATAGGGATGGTGCCAAGGAAAAAGCTGTGAAAGCTGCCATGTTGTTGCACTTTTGTACTCCCCTTGGGATGCCTTGAACAGCTGCAGTGTGTCTGGAGCTAAGGGCTTCCTAGTTTTAAAAATCCTAGCCCTAGGCCTAAGCCTAACAGTAACCCTGGGAAGGTAAATCAGCCTGGTGTTAGGCGTCTTGCCAAGGAAAAAGCCGTGAAAGCAGCCATGTTGTGGCACTTTTGCACTCGCTTTTGGATGCCTTTCACAGCTGCAGTGTGCCTGGAACTCAGGGCTTCCTGATTTTAAAAATCCTAGCCCTAGGCCGAACTCCAACCCTAAGACGAGAAAGGCAAATCAGCCAGGAATTAGGCATGTCCCCAAGGAAAAAGCTGTGGAGGCAGGCATGTTGTGGTACTTTTGCGCTCTTCTTGGCTAGTCCTTCGCAGCTGCTGTGTTCTTGGAACTCAGAGCTTTCTGGTAAATTGAAACCTTACCCTAGACGTAACTCAAACCTTAACCCTAGGAAGGAAAATCAGCCTATGGTTCGGGATGGTCTCATGGAAATATCAGTGGTGGCAGCCAAGTTGCGTCACTTTTGCGCTCCCCTTGGGATGCCTTTCGCAGCTGCAGTGTGCCTGGAGCCCAGGGCTTCCTGGTTTTAAAAGTCCTAGGCCTAAGCCTAACAGTAACCCTAGGAAGGTAAATCAGCCGGGTATTAGGGTTCTTCCTAAGGGAAAAGCCGTGAAAGCAGCCATGTTGTGGCACTTCTGCACTCCCTTTGGGATGTCTTTGGCAGATGAAGTAAGCCTGGAACTCAGGGCTTCCTGGTTAAAAAAATCCAAGCCCTAGGCTGAACCCTAACCCTAACCCTAGGCAGATAAATCAGCCTAGGTATAGGGATGGTGCCAAGGAAAAAGCTGTGAAAGCTGCCATGTTGTTGCACTTTTTTACTCCCCTTGGGATGCCTTGAACAGCTGCAGTGTGCCTGGAGCTAAGGGCTTCTTAGTTTTAAAAATCCTAGCCCTAGGCCTAAGCCTAACAGTAACCCTGGGAAGGTAAATCAGCCTGGTGTTAGGCGTCTTGCCAAGGAAAAAGCCGTGAAAGCAGCCATGTTGTGGCACTTTTGCACTCCCTTTTGGATGCCTTTCACAGCTGCAGTGTGCCTGGAACTCAGGGCTTCCTGATTTTAAAAATCCTAGCCCTAGGCCGAACCCCAACCCTAAGACGAGAAAGGCAAATCAGCCAGGAATTAGGCATGTCCCCAAGGAAAAAGCTGTGGAGGCAGGCATGTTGTGCTACTTTTGCGCTCTTCTTGGCTAGTCCTTCGCAGCTGCTGTGTTCTTGGAACTCAGGGCTTTCTGGTAAATAGAAACCTTACCCTAGACGTAACTCAAACCTTAACCCTAGGAAGGAAAATCAGCCTATGGTTCGGGATGGTCTCATGGAAATATCAGTGGTGGCAGCCAAGTTGCGTCATTTTTGCGCTCCCCTTGGGATGCCTTTCGCAGCTGCAGTGTGCCTGGAGCCCAGGGCTTCCTGGTTTTAAAAGTCCTAGGCCTAAGCCTAACAGTAACCCTAGGAAGGTAAATCAGCCGGGTATTAGGGTTCTTCCTAAGGGAAAAGCCGTGAAAGCAGCCATGTTGTGGCACTTCTGCACTCCCTTTGGGATGCCTTTGGCAGATGAAGTAAGCCTGGAACTCAGGGCTTCCTGGTTAAAGAAATCCAAGCCCTAGGCTGAACCCTAACCCTAACCCTAGGCAGATAAATCAGCCTAGGTATAGGGATGGTGCCAAGGAAAAAGCTGTGAAAGCTGCCATGTTGTTGCACTTTTGTACTCCCCTTGGGATGCCTTGAACAGCTGCAGTGTGCCTGGAGCTAAGGGCTTCCTAGTTTTAAAAATCCTAGCCCTAGGCCTAAGCCTAACAGTAACCCTGGGAAGGTCAATCAGCCTGGTGTTAGGCGTCTTGCCAAGGAAAAAGCCGTGAAAGCAGCCATGTTGTGGCACTTTTGCACTCCCTTTTGGATGCCTTTCACAGCTGCAGTGTGCCTGGAACTCAGGGCTTCCTGATTTTAAAAATCCTAGCCCTAGGCCGAACCCCAACCCTAAGACGAGAAAGGCAAATCAGCCAGGAATTAGGCATGTCCCCAAGGAAAAAGCTGTGGAGGCAGGCATGTTGTGGTACTTTTGCGCTCTTCTTGGCTAGTCCTTCGCAGCTGCTGTGTTCTTGGAACTCAGGGCTTTCTGGTTAATAGACCCTTACCCTAGGCGTAACTCAAACCTTAACCCTAGGAAGGAAAATCAGCCTATGGTTCGGGATGGTCTCATGGAAATATCAGTGGTGGCAGCCAAGTTGCGTCACTTTTGCGCTCCCCTTGGGATGCCTTTTGCAGCTGCAGTGTGCCTGGAGCCCAGGGCTTCCTGGTTTTAAAAGTCCTAGGCCTAAGCCTAACAGTAACCCTAGGAAGGTAAATCAGCCGGGTATTAGGGTTCTTCCTAAGGGAAAAGCCGTGAAAGCAGCCATGTTGTGGCACTTCTGCACTCCCTTTGGGATGTCTTTGGCAGATGAAGTAAGCCTGGAACTCAGGGCTTCCTGGTTAAAAAAATCCAAGCCCTAGGCTGAACCCTAACCCTAACCCTAGGCAGATAAATCAGCCTAGGTATAGGGATGGTGCCAAGGAAAAAGCTGTGAAAGCTGCCATGTTGTTGCACTTTTGTACTCCCCTTGGGATGCCTTGAACAGCTGCAGTGTGCCTGGAGCTAAGGGCTTCTTAGTTTTAAAAATCCTAGCCCTAGGCCTAAGCCTAACAGTAACCCTGGGAAGGTAAATCAGCCTGGTGTTAGGCGTCTTGCCAAGGAAAAAGCCGTGAAAGCAGCCATGTTGTGGCACTTTTGCACTCGCTTTTGGATGCCTTTCACAGCTGCAGTGTGCCTGGAACTCAGGGCTTCCTGATTTTAAAAATCCTAGCCCTAGGCCGAACCCCAACCCTAAGACGAGAAAGGCAAATCAGCCAGGAATTAGGCATGTCCCCAAGGAAAAAGCTGTGGAGGCAGGCATGTTGTGGTACTTTTGCGCTCTTCTTGGGTAGTCCTTCGCAGCTGCTGTGTTCTTGGAACTAAGGGCTTTCTGGTAAATAGAAACCTTACCCTAGGCGTAACTCAAACCTTAACCCTAGGAAGGAAAATCAGCCTATGGTTCGGGATGGTCTCATGGAAATATCAGTGGTGGCAGCCAAGTTGCGTCATTTTTGCGCTCCCCTTGGGATGCCTTTCGCAGCTGCAGTGTGCCTGGAGCCCAGGGCTTCCTGGTTTTAAAAGTCCTAGGCCTAAGCCTAACAGTAACCCTAGGAAGGTAAATCAGCCGGGTATTAGGGTTCTTCCTAAGGGAAAAGCCGTGAAAGCAGCCATGTTGTGGCACTTCTGCACTCCCTTTGGGATGCCTTTGGCAGATGAAGTAAGCCTGGAACTCAGGGCTTCCTGGTTAAAGAAATCCAAGCCCTAGGCTGAACCCTAACCCTAACCCTAGGCAGATAAATCAGCCTAGGTATAGGGATGGTGCCAAGGAAAAAGCTGTGAAAGCTGCCATGTTGTTGCACTTTTGTACTCCCCTTGGGATGCCTTGAACAGCTGCAGTGTGCCTGGAGCTAAGGGCTTCCTAGTTTTAAAAATCCTAGCCCTAGGCCTAAGCCTAACAGTAACCCTGGGAAGGTAAATCAGCCTGGTGTTAGGCGTCTTGCCAAGGAAAAAGCCGTGAAAGCAGCCATGTTGTGGCACTTTTGCACTCCCTTTTGGATGCCTTTCACAGCTGCAGTGTGCCTGGAACTCAGGGCTTCCTGATTTTAAAAATCCTAGCCCTAGGCCGAACCCCAACCCTAAGACGAGAAAGGCAAATCAGCCAGGAATTAGGCATGTCCCCAAGGAAAAAGCTGTGGAGGCAGGCATGTTGTGGTACTTTTGCGCTCTTCTTGGGTAGTCCTTCGCAGCTGCTGTGTTCTTGGAACTCAGGGCTTTCTGGTTAATAGACCCTTACCCTAGGCGTAACTCAAACCTTAACCCTAGGAAGGAAAATCAGCCTATGGTTCGGGATGGTCTCATGGAAATATCAGTGGTGGCAGCCAAGTTGCGTCACTTTTGCGCTCCCCTTGGGATGCCTTTCGCAGCTGCAGTGTGCCTGGAGCCCAGGGCTTCCTGGTTTTAAAAGTCCTAGGCCTAAGCCTAACAGTAACCCTAGGAAGGTAAATCAGCCGGGTATTAGGGTTCTTCCTAAGGGAAAAGCCGTGAAAGCAGCCATGTTGTGGCACTTCTGCACTCCCTTTGGGATGTCTTTGGCAGATGAAGTAAGCCTGGAACTCAGGGCTTCCTGGTTAAAAAAATCCAAGCCCTAGGCTGAACCCTAACCCTAACCCTAGGCAGATAAATCAGCCTAGGTATAGGGATGGTGCCAAGGAAAAAGCTGTGAAAGCTGCCATGTTGTTGCACTTTTTTACTCCCCTTGGGATGCCTTGAACAGCTGCAGTGTGCCTGGAGCTAAGGGCTTCTTAGTTTTAAAAATCCTAGCCCTAGGCCTAAGCCTAACAGTAACCCTGGGAAGGTAAATCAGCCTGGTGTTAGGCGTCTTGCCAAGGAAAAAGCCGTGAAAGCAGCCATATTGTGGCACTTTTGCACTCCCTTTTGGATGCCTTTCACAGCTCCAGTGTGCCTGGAACTCAGGGCTTCCTGATTTTAAAAATCCTAGCCCTAGGCCGAACCCCAACCCTAAGACGAGAAAGGCAAATCAGCCAGGAATTAGGCATGTCCCCAAGGAAAAAGCTGTGGAGGCAGGCATGTTGTGCTACTTTTGCGCTCTTCTTGGCTAGTCCTTCGCAGCTGCTGTGTTCTTGGAACTCAGGGCTTTCTGGTAAATAGAAACCTTACCCTAGACGTAACTCAAACCTTAACCCTAGGAAGGAAAATCAGCCTATGGTTCGGGATGGTCTCATGGAAATATCAGTGGTGGCAGCCAAGTTGCGTCATTTTTGCGCTCCCCTTGGGATGCCTTTCGCAGCTGCAGTGTGCCTGGAGCCCAGGGCTTCCTGGTTTTAAAAGTCCTAGGCCTAAGCCTAACAGTAACCCTAGGAAGGTAAATCAGCCGGGTATTAGGGTTCTTCCTAAGGGAAAAGCCGTGAAAGCAGCCATGTTGTGGCACTTCTGCACTCCCTTTGGGATGCCTTTGGCAGATGAAGTAAGCCTGGAACTCAGGGCTTCCTGGTTAAAGAAATCCAAGCCCTAGGCTGAACCCTAACCCTAACCCTAGGCAGATAAATCAGCCTAGGTATAGGGATGGTGCCAAGGAAAAAGCTGTGAAAGCTGCCATGTTGTTGCACTTTTGTACTCCCCTTGGGATGCCTTGAACAGCTGCAGTGTGCCTGGAGCTAAGGGCTTCCTAGTTTTAAAAATCCTAGCCCTAGGCCTAAGCCTAACAGTAACCCTGGGAAGGTCAATCAGCCTGGTGTTAGGCGTCTTGCCAAGGAAAAAGCCGTGAAAGCAGCCATGTTGTGGCACTTTTGCACTCCCTTTTGGATGCCTTTCACAGCTGCAGTGTGCCTGGAACTCAGGGCTTCCTGCTTTTAAAAATCCTAGCCCTAGGCCGAACCCCAACCCTAAGACGAGAAAGGCAAATCAGCCAGGAATTAGGCATGTCCCCAAGGAAAAAGCTGTGGAGGCAGGCATGTTGTGGTACTTTTGCGCTCTTCTTGGGTAGTCCTTCGCAGCTGCTGTGTTCTTGGAACTCAGGGCTTTCTGGTTAATAGACCCTTACCCTAGGCGTAACTCAAACCTTAACCCTAGGAAGGAAAATCAGCCTATGGTTCGGGATGGTCTCATGGAAATATCAGTGGTGGCAGCCAAGTTGCGTCACTTTTGCGCTCCCCTTGGGATGCCTTTTGCAGCTGCAGTGTGCCTGGAGCCCAGGGCTTCCTGGTTTTAAAAGTCCTAGGCCTAAGCCTAACAGTAACCCTAGGAAGGTAAATCAGCCGGGTATTAGGGTTCTTCCTAAGGGAAAAGCCGTGAAAGCAGCCATGTTGTGGCACTTCTGCACTCCCTTTGGGATGTCTTTGGCAGATGAAGTAAGCCTGGAACTCAGGGCTTCCTGGTTAAAAAAATCCAAGCCCTAGGCTGAACCCTAACCCTAACCCTAGGCAGGTAAATCAGCCTAGGTATAGGGATGGTGCCAAGGAAAAAGCTGTGAAAGCTGCCATGTTGTTGCACTTTTGTACTCCCCTTGGGATGCCTTGAACAGCTGCAGTGTGCCTGGAGCTAAGGGCTTCTTAGTTTTAAAAATCCTAGCCCTAGGCCTAAGCCTAACAGTAACCCTGGGAAGGTAAATCAGCCTGGTGTTAGGCGTCTTGCCAAGGAAAAAGCCGTGAAAGCAGCCATGTTGTGGCACTTTTGCACTCGCTTTTGGATGCCTTTCACAGCTGCAGTGTGCCTGGAACTCAGGGCTTCCTGATTTTAAAAATCCTAGCCCTAGGCCGAACCCCAACCCTAAGACGAGAAAGGCAAATCAGCCAGGAATTAGGCATGTCCCCAAGGAAAAAGCTGTGGAGGCAGGCATGTTGTGGTACTTTTGCGCTCTTCTTGGGTAGTCCTTCGCAGCTGCTGTGTTCTTGGAACTCAGGGCTTTCTGGTAAATAGAAACCTTACCCTAGGCGTAACTCAAACCTTAACCCTAGGAAGGAAAATCAGCCTATGGTTCGGGATGGTCTCATGGAAATATCAGTGGTGGCAGCCAAGTTGCGTCATTTTTGCGCTCCCCTTGGGATGCCTTTCGCAGCTGCAGTGTGCCTGGAGCCCAGGGCTTCCTGGTTTTAAAAGTCCTAGGCCTAAGCCTAACAGTAACCCTAGGAAGGTAAATCAGCCGGGTATTAGGGTTCTTCCTAAGGGAAAAGCCGTGAAAGCAGCCATGTTGTGGCACTTCTGCACTCCCTTTGGGATGCCTTTGGCAGATGAAGTAAGCCTGGAACTCAGGGCTTCCTGGTTAAAGAAATCCAAGCCCTAGGCTGAACCCTAACCCTAACCCTAGGCAGATAAATCAGCCTAGGTATAGGGATGGTGCCAAGGAAAAAGCTGTGAAAGCTGCCATGTTGTTGCACTTTTGTACTCCCCTTGGGATGCCTTGAACAGCTGCAGTGTGCCTGGAGCTAAGGGCTTCCTAGTTTTAAAAATCCTAGCCCTAGGCCTAAGCCTAACAGTAACCCTGGGAAGGTAAATCAGCCTGGTGTTAGGCGTCTTGCCAAGGAAAAAGCCGTGAAAGCAGCCATGTTGTGGCACTTTTGCACTCCCTTTTGGATGCCTTTCACAGCTCCAGTGTGCCTGGAACTCAGGGCTTCCTGCTTTTAAAAATCCTAGCCCTAGGCCGAACCCCAACCCTAAGACGAGAAAGGCAAATCAGCCAGGAATTAGGCATGTCCCCAAGGAAAAAGCTGTGGAGGCAGGCATGTTGTGGTACTTTTGCGCTCTTCTTGGCTAGTCCTTCGCAGCTGCTGTGTTCTTGGAACTCAGGGCTTTCTGGTTAATAGACCCTTACCCTAGGCGTAACTCAAACCTTAACCCTAGGAAGGAAAATCAGCCTATGGTTCGGGATGGTCTCATGGAAATATCAGTGGTGGCAGCCAAGTTGCGTCACTTTTGCGCTCCCCTTGGGATGCCTTTCGCAGCTGCAGTGTGCCTGGAGCCCAGGGCTTCCTGGTTTTAAAAGTCCTAGGCCTAAGCCTAACAGTAACCCTAGGAAGGTAAATCAGCCGGGTATTAGGGTTCTTCCTAAGGGAAAAGCCGTGAAAGCAGCCATGTTGTGGCACTTCTGCACTCCCTTTGGGATGTCTTTGGCAGATGAAGTAAGCCTGGAACTCAGGGCTTCCTGGTTAAAAAAATCCAAGCCCTAGGCTGAACCCTAACCCTAGGCAGATAAATCAGCCTAGGTATAGGGATGGTGCCAAGGAAAAAGCTGTGAAAGCTGCCATGTTGTTGCACTTTTGTACTCCCCTTGGGATGCCTTGAACAGCTGCAGTGTGCCTGGAGCTAAGGGCTTCTTAGTTTTAAAAATCCTAGCCCTAGGCCTAAGCCTAACAGTAACCCTGGGAAGGTAAATCAGCCTGGTGTTAGGCATCTTGCCAAGGAAAAAGCCGTGAAAGCAGCCATGTTGTGGCACTTTTGCACTCGCTTTTGGATGCCTTTCACAGCTGCAGTGTGCCTGGAACTCAGGGCTTCCTGCTTTTAAAAATCCTAGCCCTAGGCCGAACCCCAACCCTAAGACGAGAAAGGCAAATCAGCCAGGAATTAGGCATGTCCCCAAGGAAAAAGCTGTGGAGGCAGGCATGTTGTGCTACTTTTGCGCTCTTCTTGGCTAGTCCTTCGCAGCTGCTGTGTTCTTGGAACTCAGGGCTTTCTGGTAAATAGAAACCTTACCCTAGACGTAACTCAAACCTTAACCCTAGGAAGGAAAATCAGCCTATGGTTCGGGATGGTCTCATGGAAATATCAGTGGTGGCAGCCAAGTTGCGTCATTTTTGCGCTCCCCTTGGGATGCCTTTCGCAGCTGCAGTGTGCCTGGAGCCCAGGGCTTCCTGGTTTTAAAAGTCCTAGGCCTAAGCCTAACAGTAACCCTAGGAAGGTAAATCAGCCGGGTATTAGGGTTCTTCCTAAGGGAAAAAGCGTGAAAGCAGCCATGTTGTGGCACTTCTGCACACCCTTTGGGATGCCTTTGGCAGATGAAGTAAGCCTGGAACTCAGGGCTTCCTGGTTAAAGAAATCCAAGCCCTAGGCTGAACCCTAACCCTAACCCTAGGCAGATAAATCAGCCTAGGTATAGGGATGGTGCCAAGGAAAAAGCTGTGAAAGCTGCCATGTTGTTGCACTTTTGTACTCCCCTTGGGATGCCTTGAACAGCTGCAGTGTGCCTGGAGCTAAGGGCTTCCTAGTTTTAAAAATCCTAGCCCTAGGCCTAAGCCTAACAGTAACCCTGGGAAGGTAAATCAGCCTGGTGTTAGGCGTCTTGCCAAGGAAAAAGCCGTGAAAGCAGCCATGTTGTGGCACTTTTGCACTCGCTTTTGGATGCCTTTCACAGCTGCAGTGTGCCTGGAACTCAGGGCTTCCTGCTTTTAAAAATCCTAGCCCTAGGCCGAACCCCAACCCTAAGACGAGAAAGGCAAATCAGCCAGGAATTAGGCATGTCCCCAAGGAAAAAGCTGTGGAGGCAGGCATGTTGTGGTACTTTTGCGCTCTTCTTGGCTAGTCCTTCGCAGCTGCTGTGTTCTTGGAACTCAGGGCTTTCTGGTTAATAGACCCTTACCCTAGGCGTAACTCAAACCTTAACCCTAGGAAGGAAAATCAGCCTATGGTTCGGGATGGTCTCATGGAAATATCAGTGGTGGCAGCCAAGTTGCGTCACTTTTGCGCTCCCCTTGGGATGCCTTTTGCAGCTGCAGTGTGCCTGGAGCCCAGGGCTTCCTGGTTTTAAAAGTCCTAGGCCTAAGCCTAACAGTAACCCTAGGAAGGTAAATCAGCCGGGTATTAGGGTTCTTCCTAAGGGAAAAGCCGTGAAAGCAGCCATGTTGTGGCACTTCTGCACTCCCTTTGGGATGTCTTTGGCAGATGAAGTAAGCCTGGAACTCAGGGCTTCCTGGTTAAAAAAATCCAAGCCCTAGGCTGAACCCTAACCCTAACCCTAGGCAGATAAATCAGCCTAGGTATAGGGATGGTGCCAAGGAAAAAGCTGTGAAAGCTGCCATGTTGTTGCACTTTTGTACTCCCCTTGGGATGCCTTGAACAGCTGCAGTGTGCCTGGAGCTAAGGGCTTCTTAGTTTTAAAAATCCTAGCCCTAGGCCTAAGCCTAACAGTAACCCTGGGAAGGTAAATCAGCCTGGTGTTAGGCGTCTTGCCAAGGAAAAAGCCGTGAAAGCAGCCATGTTGTGGCACTTTTGCACTCGCTTTTGGATGCCTTTCACAGCTGCAGTGTGCCTGGAACTCAGGGCTTCCTGATTTTAAAAATCCTAGCCCTAGGCCGAACCCCAACCCTAAGACGAGAAAGGCAAATCAGCCAGGAATTAGGCATGTCCCCAAGGAAAAAGCTGTGGAGGCAGGCATGTTGTGGTACTTTTGCGCTCTTCTTGGGTAGTCCTTCGCAGCTGCTGTGTTCTTGGAACTCAGGGCTTTCTGGTAAATAGAAACCTTACCCTAGACGTAACTCAAACCTTAACCCTAGGAAGGAAAATCAGCCTATGGTTCGGGATGGTCTCATGGAAATATCAGTGGTGGCAGCCAAGTTGCGTCATTTTTGCGCTCCCCTTGGGATGCCTTTCGCAGCTGCAGTGTGCCTGGAGCCCAGGGCTTCCTGGTTTTAAAAGTCCTAGGCCTAAGCCTAACAGTAACCCTAGGAAGGTAAATCAGCCGGGTATTAGGGTTCTTCCTAAGGGAAAAGCCGTGAAAGCAGCCATGTTGTGGCACTTCTGCACTCCCTTTGGGATGCCTTTGGCAGATGAAGTAAGCCTGGAACTCAGGGCTTCCTGGTTAAAGAAATCCAAGCCCTAGGCTGAACCCTAACCCTAACCCTAGGCAGATAAATCAGCCTAGGTATAGGGATGGTGCCAAGGAAAAAGCTGTGAAAGCTGCCATGTTGTTGCACTTTTGTACTCCCCTTGGGATGCCTTGAACAGCTGCAGTGTGCCTGGAGCTAAGGGCTTCCTAGTTTTAAAAATCCTAGCCCTAGGCCTAAGCCTAACAGTAACCCTGGGAAGGTAAATCAGCCTGGTGTTAGGCGTCTTGCCAAGGAAAAAGCCGTGAAAGCAGCCATGTTGTGGCACTTTTGCACTCCCTTTTGGATGCCTTTCACAGCTGCAGTGTGCCTGGAACTCAGGGCTTCCTGCTTTTAAAAATCCTAGCCCTAGGCCGAACCCCAACCCTAAGACGAGAAAGGCAAATCAGCCAGGAATTAGGCATGTCCCCAAGGAAAAAGCTGTGGAGGCAGGCATGTTGTGGTACTTTTGCGCTCTTCTTGGCTAGTCCTTCGCAGCTGCTGTGTTCTTGGAACTCAGGGCTTTCTGGTTAATAGACCCTTACCCTAGGCGTAACTCAAACCTTAACCCTAGGAAGGAAAATCAGCCTATGGTTCGGGATGGTCTCATGGAAATATCAGTGGTGGCAGCCAAGTTGCGTCACTTTTGCGCCCCCCTTGGGATGCCTTTCGCAGCTGCAGTGTGCCTGGAGCCCAGGGCTTCCTGGTTTTAAAAGTCCTAGGCCTAAGCCTAACAGTAACCCTAGGAAGGTAAATCAGCCGGGTATTAGGGTTCTTCCTAAGGGAAAAGCCGTGAAAGCAGCCATGTTGTGGCACTTCTGCACTCCCTTTGGGATGTCTTTGGCAGATGAAGTAAGCCTGGAACTCAGGGCTTCCTGGTTAAAAAAATCCAAGCCCTAGGCTGAACCCTAACCCTAGGCAGATAAATCAGCCTAGGTATAGGGATGGTGCCAAGGAAAAAGCTGTGAAAGCTGCCATGTTGTTGCACTTTTGTACTCCCCTTGGGATGCCTTGAACAGCTGCAGTGTGCCTGGAGCTAAGGGCTTCTTAGTTTTAAAAATCCTAGCCCTAGGCCTAAGCCTAACAGTAACCCTGGGAAGGTAAATCAGCCTGGTGTTAGGCATCTTGCCAAGGAAAAAGCCGTGAAAGCAGCCATGTTGTGGCACTTTTGCACTCGCTTTTGGATGCCTTTCACAGCTGCAGTGTGCCTGGAACTCAGGGCTTCCTGCTTTTAAAAATCCTAGCCCTAGGCCGAACCCCAACCCTAAGACGAGAAAGGCAAATCAGCCAGGAATTAGGCATGTCCCCAAGGAAAAAGCTGTGGAGGCAGGCATGTTGTGGTACTTTTGCGCTCTTCTTGGCTAGTCCTTCGCAGCTGCTGTGTTCTTGGAACTCAGGGCTTTCTGGTAAATAGAAACCTTACCCTAGACGTAACTCAAACCTTAACCCTAGGAAGGAAAATCAGCCTATGGTTCGGGATGGTCTCATGGAAATATCAGTGGTGGCAGCCAAGTTGCGTCATTTTTGCGCTCCCCTTGGGATGCCTTTCGCAGCTGCAGTGTGCCTGGAGCCCAGGGCTTCCTGGTTTTAAAAGTCCTAGGCCTAAGCCTAACAGTAACCCTAGGAAGGTAAATCAGCCGGGTATTAGGGTTCTTCCTAAGGGAAAAAGCGTGAAAGCAGCCATGTTGTGGCACTTCTGCACACCCTTTGGGATGCCTTTGGCAGATGAAGTAAGCCTGGAACTCAGGGCTTCCTGGTTAAAGAAATCCAAGCCCTAGGCTGAACCCTAACCCTAACCCTAGGCAGATAAATCAGCCTAGGTATAGGGATGGTGCCAAGGAAAAAGCTGTGAAAGCTGCCATGTTGTTGCACTTTTGTACTCCCCTTGGGATGCCTTGAACAGCTGCAGTGTGCCTGGAGCTAAGGGCTTCCTAGTTTTAAAAATCCTAGCCCTAGGCCTAAGCCTAACAGTAACCCTGGGAAGGTCAATCAGCCTGGTGTTAGGCGTCTTGCCAAGGAAAAAGCCGTGAAAGCAGCCATGTTGTGGCACTTTTGCACTCCCTTTTGGATGCCTTTCACAGCTCCAGTGTGCCTGGAACTCAGGGCTTCCTGATTTTAAAAATCCTAGCCCTAGGCCGAACCCCAACCCTAAGACGAGAAAGGCAAATCAGCCAGGAATTAGGCATGTCCACAAGGAAAAAGCTGTGGAGGCAGGCATGTTGTGGTACTTTTGCGCTCTTCTTGGCTAGTCCTTCGCAGCTGCTGTGTTCTTGGAACTCAGGGCTTTCTGGTTAATAGACCCTTACCCTAGGCGTAACTCAAACCTTAACCCTAGGAAGGAAAATCAGCCTATGGTTCGGGATGGTCTCATGGAAATATCAGTGGTGGCAGCCAAGTTGCGTCACTTTTGCGCTCCCCTTAGGATGCCTTTCGCAGCTGCAGTGTGCCTGGAGCCCAGGGCTTCCTGGTTTTAAAAGTCCTAGGCCTAAGCCTAACAGTAACCCTAGGAAGGGAAATCAGCCGGGTATTAGGGCTCTTCCTAAGGGAAAAGCCGTGAAAGCAGCCATGTTGTGGCACTTCTGCACTCCCTTTGGGATGTCTTTGGCAGATGAAGTAAGCCTGGAACTCAGGGCTTCCTGGTTAAAAAAATCCAAGCCCTAGGCTGAACCCTAACCCTAACCCTAGGCAGATAAATCAGCCTAGGTATAGGGATGGTGCCAAGGAAAAAGCTGTGAAAGCTGCCATGTTGTTGCACTTTTGTACTCCCCTTGGGATGCCTTGAACAGCTGCAGTGTGCCTGGAGCTAAGGGCTTCTTAGTTTTAAAAATCCTAGCCCTAGGCCTAAGCCTAACAGTAACCCTGGGAAGGTAAATCAGCCTGGTGTTAGGCGTCTTGCCAAGGAAAAAGCCGTGAAAGCAGCCATGTTGTGGCACTTTTGCACTCGCTTTTGGATGCCTTTCACAGCTGCAGTGTGCCTGGAACTCAGGGCTTCCTGATTTTAAAAATCCTAGCCCTAGGCCGAACTCCAACCCTAAGACGAGAAAGGCAAATCAGCCAGGAATTAGGCATGTCCCCAAGGAAAAAGCTGTGGAGGCAGGCATGTTGTGGTACTTTTGCGCTCTTCTTGGGTAGTCCTTCGCAGCTGCTGTGTTCTTGGAACTCAGAGCTTTCTGGTAAATAGAAACCTTACCCTAGACATAACTCAAACATTAACCCTAGGAAGGAAAATCAGCCTATGGTTCGGGATGGTCTCATGGAAATATCAGTGGTGGCAGCCAAGTTGCGTCATTTTTGCGCTCCCCTTGGGATGCCTTTCGCAGCTGCAGTGTGCCTGGAGCCCAGGGCTTCCTGGTTTTAAAAGTCCTAGGCCTAAGCCTAACAGTAACCCTAGGAAGGTAAATCAGCCGGGTATTAGGGTTCTTCCTAAGGGAAAAGCCGTGAAAGCAGCCATGTTGTGGCACTTCTGCACTCCCTTTGGGATGTCTTTGGCAGATGAAGTAAGCCTGGAACTCAGGGCTTCCTGGTTAAAAAACTCCAAGCCCTAGGCTGAACCCTAACCCTAACCCTAGGCAGATAAATCAGCCTAGGTATAGGGATGGTGCCAAGGAAAAAGCTGTGAAAGCTGCCATGTTGTTGCACTTTTTTACTCCCCTTGGGATGCCTTGAACAGCTGCAGTGTGCCTGGAGCTAAGGGCTTCTTAGTTTTAAAAATCCTAGCCCTAGGCCTAAGCCTAACAGTAACCCTGGGAAGGTAAATCAGCCTGGTGTTAGGCGTCTTGCCAAGGAAAAAGCCGTGAAAGCAGCCATGTTGTGGCACTTTTGCACTCCCTTTTGGATGCCTTTCACAGCTCCAGTGTGCCTGGAACTCAGGGCTTCCTGATTTTAAAAATCCTAGCCCTAGGCCGAACCCCAACCCTAAGACGAGAAAGGCAAATCAGCCAGGAATTAGGCATGTCCCCAAGGAAAAAGCTGTGGAGGCAGGCATGTTGTGGTACTTTTGCGCTCTTCTTGGCTAGTCCTTCGCAGCTGCTGTGTTCTTGGAACTCAGGGCTTTCTGGTAAATAGAAACCTTACCCTAGGCGTAACTCAAACCTTAACCCTAGGAAGGAAAATCAGCCTATGGTTCGGGATGGTCTCATGGAAATATCAGTGGTGGCAGCCAAGTTGCGTCATTTTTGCGCTCCCCTTGGGATGCCTTTCGCAGCTGCAGTGTGCCTGGAGCCCAGGGCTTCCTGGTTTTAAAAGTCCTAGGCCTAAGCCTAACAGTAACCCTAGGAAGGTAAATCAGCCGGGTATTAGGGTTCTTCCTAAGGGAAAAGCCGTGAAAGCAGCCATGTTGTGGCACTTCTGCACTCCCTTTGGGATGCCTTTGGCAGATGAAGTAAGCCTGGAACTCAGGGCTTCCTGGTTAAAGAAATCCAAGCCCTAGGCTGAACCCTAACCCTAACCCTAGGCAGATAAATCAGCCTAGGTATAGGGATGGTGCCAAGGAAAAAGCTGTGAAAGCTGCCATGTTGTTGCACTTTTGTACTCCCCTTGGGATGCCTTGAACAGCTGCAGTGTGCCTGGAGCTAAGGGCTTCCTAGTTTTAAAAATCCTAGCCCTAGGCCTAAGCCTAACAGTAACCCTGGGAAGGGAAATCAGCCTGGTGTTAGGCGTCTTGCCAAGGAAAAAGCCGTGAAAGCAGCCATGTTGTGGCACTTTTGCACTCCCTTTTGGATGCCTTTCACAGCTGCAGTGTGCCTGGAACTCAGGGCTTCCTGCTTTTAAAAATCCTAGCCCTAGGCCGAACCCCAACCCTAAGACGAGAAAGGCAAATCAGCCAGGAATTAGGCATGTCCCCAAGGAAAAAGCTGTGGAGGCAGGCATGTTGTGGTACTTTTGCGCTCTTCTTGGCTAGTCCTTCGCAGCTGCTGTGTTCTTGGAACTCAGGGCTTTCTGGTTAATAGACCCTTACCCTAGGCGTAACTCAAACCTTAACCCTAGGAAGGAAAATCAGCCTATGGTTCGGGATGGTCTCATGGAAATATCAGTGGTGGCAGCCAAGTTGCGTCATTTTTGCGCTCCCCTTGGGATGCCTTTCGCAGCTGCAGTGTGCCTGGAGCCCAGGGCTTCCTGGTTTTAAAAGTCCTAGGCCTAAGCCTAACAGTAACCCTAGGAAGGTAAATCAGCCGGGTATTAGGGTTCTTCCTAAGGGAAAAGCCGTGAAAGCAGCCATGTTGTGGCACTTCTGCACTCCCTTTGGGATGCCTTTGGCAGATGAAGTAAGCCTGGAACTCAGGGCTTCCTGGTTAAAGAAATCCAAGCCCTAGGCTGAACCCTAACCCTAACCCTAGGCAGATAAATCAGCCTAGGTATAGGGATGGTGCCAAGGAAAAAGCTGTGAAAGCTGCCATGTTGTTGCACTTTTGTACTCCCCTTGGGATGCCTTGAACAGCTGCAGTGTGCCTGGAGCTAAGGGCTTCCTAGTTTTAAAAATCCTAGCCCTAGGCCTAAGCCTAACAGTAACCCTGGGAAGGTAAATCAGCCTGGTGTTAGGCGTCTTGCCAAGGAAAAAGCCGTGAAAGCAGCCATGTTGTGGCACTTTTGCACTCCCTTTTGGATGCCTTTCACAGCTCCAGTGTGCCTGGAACTCAGGGCTTCCTGCTTTTAAAAATCCTAGCCCTAGGCCGAACCCCAACCCTAAGACGAGAAAGGCAAATCAGCCAGGAATTAGGCATGTCCCCAAGGAAAAAGCTGTGGAGGCAGGCATGTTGTGGTACTTTTGCGCTCTTCTTGGCTAGTCCTTCGCAGCTGCTGTGTTCTTGGAACTCAGGGCTTTCTGGTTAATAGACCCTTACCCTAGGCGTAACTCAAACCTTAACCCTAGGAAGGAAAATCAGCCTATGGTTCGGGATGGTCTCATGGAAATATCAGTGGTGGCAGCCAAGTTGCGTCACTTTTGCGCTCCCCTTGGGATGCCTTTCGCAGCTGCAGTGTGCCTGGAGCCCAGGGCTTCCTGGTTTTAAAAGTCCTAGGCCTAAGCCTAACAGTAACCCTAGGAAGGTAAATCAGCCGGGTATTAGGGTTCTTCCTAAGGGAAAAGCCGTGAAAGCAGCCATGTTGTGGCACTTCTGCACTCCCTTTGGGATGTCTTTGGCAGATGAAGTAAGCCTGGAACTCAGGGCTTCCTGGTTAAAAAAATCCAAGCCCTAGGCTGAACCCTAACCCTAGGCAGATAAATCAGCCTAGGTATAGGGATGGTGCCAAGGAAAAAGCTGTGAAAGCTGCCATGTTGTTGCACTTTTGTACTCCCCTTGGGATGCCTTGAACAGCTGCAGTGTGCCTGGAGCTAAGGGCTTCTTAGTTTTAAAAATCCTAGCCCTAGGCCTAAGCCTAACAGTAACCCTGGGAAGGTAAATCAGCCTGGTGTTAGGCATCTTGCCAAGGAAAAAGCCGTGAAAGCAGCCATGTTGTGGCACTTTTGCACTCGCTTTTGGATGCCTTTCACAGCTGCAGTGTGCCTGGAACTCAGGGCTTCCTGCTTTTAAAAATCCTAGCCCTAGGCCGAACCCCAACCCTAAGACGAGAAAGGCAAATCAGCCAGGAATTAGGCATGTCCCCAAGGAAAAAGCTGTGGAGGCAGGCATGTTGTGCTACTTTTGCGCTCTTCTTGGCTAGTCCTTCGCAGCTGCTGTGTTCTTGGAACTCAGGGCTTTCTGGTAAATAGAAACCTTACCCTAGACGTAACTCAAACCTTAACCCTAGGAAGGAAAATCAGCCTATGGTTCGGGATGGTCTCATGGAAATATCAGTGGTGGCAGCCAAGTTGCGTCATTTTTGCGCTCCCCTTGGGATGCCTTTCGCAGCTGCAGTGTGCCTGGAGCCCAGGGCTTCCTGGTTTTAAAAGTCCTAGGCCTAAGCCTAACAGTAACCCTAGGAAGGTAAATCAGCCGGGTATTAGGGTTCTTCCTAAGGGAAAAAGCGTGAAAGCAGCCATGTTGTGGCACTTCTGCACACCCTTTGGGATGCCTTTGGCAGATGAAGTAAGCCTGGAACTCAGGGCTTCCTGGTTAAAGAAATCCAAGCCCTAGGCTGAACCCTAACCCTAACCCTAGGCAGATAAATCAGCCTAGGTATAGGGATGGTGCCAAGGAAAAAGCTGTGAAAGCTGCCATGTTGTTGCACTTTTGTACTCCCCTTGGGATGCCTTGAACAGCTGCAGTGTGCCTGGAGCTAAGGGCTTCCTAGTTTTAAAAATCCTAGCCCTAGGCCTAAGCCTAACAGTAACCCTGGGAAGGTAAATCAGCCTGGTGTTAGGCGTCTTGCCAAGGAAAAAGCCGTGAAAGCAGCCATGTTGTGGCACTTTTGCACTCCCTTTTGGATGCCTTTCACAGCTGCAGTGTGCCTGGAACTCAGGGCTTCCTGCTTTTAAAAATCCTAGCCCTAGGCCGAACCCCAACCCTAAGACGAGAAAGGCAAATCAGCCAGGAATTAGGCATGTCCCCAAGGAAAAAGCTGTGGAGGCAGGCATGTTGTGGTACTTTTGCGCTCTTCTTGGCTAGTCCTTCGCAGCTGCTGTGTTCTTGGAACTCAGGGCTTTCTGGTTAATAGACCCTTACCCTAGGCGTAACTCAAACCTTAACCCTAGGAAGGAAAATCAGCCTATGGTTCCGGATGGTCTCATGGAAATATCAGTGGTGGCAGCCAAGTTGCGTCACTTTTGCGCTCCCCTTGGGATGCCTTTTGCAGCTGCAGTGTGCCTGGAGCCCAGGGCTTCCTGGTTTTAAAAGTCCTAGGCCTAAGCCTAACAGTAACCCTAGGAAGGTAAATCAGCCGGGTATTAGGGTTCTTCCTAAGGGAAAAGCCGTGAAAGCAGCCATGTTGTGGCACTTCTGCACTCCCTTTGGGATGTCTTTGGCAGATGAAGTAAGCCTGGAACTCAGGGCTTCCTGGTTAAAAAAATCCAAGCCCTAGGCTGAACCCTAACCCTAACCCTAGGCAGATAAATCAGCCTAGGTATAGGGATGGTGCCAAGGAAAAAGCTGTGAAAGCTGCCATGTTGTTGCACTTTTGTACTCCCCTTGGGATGCCTTGAACAGCTGCAGTGTGCCTGGAGCTAAGGGCTTCTTAGTTTTAAAAATCCTAGCCCTAGGCCTAAGCCTAACAGTAACCCTGGGAAGGTAAATCAGCCTGGTGTTAGGCGTCTTGCCAAGGAAAAAGCCGTGAAAGCAGCCATGTTGTGGCACTTTTGCACTCGCTTTTGGATGCCTTTCACAGCTGCAGTGTGCCTGGAACTCAGGGCTTCCTGATTTTAAAAATCCTAGCCCTAGGCCGAACCCCAACCCTAAGACGAGAAAGGCAAATCAGCCAGGAATTAGGCATGTCCCCAAGGAAAAAGCTGTGGAGGCAGGCATGTTGTGGTACTTTTGCGCTCTTCTTGGGTAGTCCTTCGCAGCTGCTGTGTTCTTGGAACTCAGGGCTTTCTGGTAAATAGAAACCTTACCCTAGACGTAACTCAAACCTTAACCCTAGGAAGGAAAATCAGCCTATGGTTCGGGATGGTCTCATGGAAATATCAGTGGTGGCAGCCAAGTTGCGTCATTTTTGCGCTCCCCTTGGGATGCCTTTCGCAGCTGCAGTGTGCCTGGAGCCCAGGGCTTCCTGGTTTTAAAAGTCCTAGGCCTAAGCCTAACAGTAACCCTAGGAAGGTAAATCAGCCGGGTATTAGGGTTCTTCCTAAGGGAAAAGCCGTGAAAGCAGCCATGTTGTGGCACTTCTGCACTCCCTTTGGGATGCCTTTGGCAGATGAAGTAAGCCTGGAACTCAGGGCTTCCTGGTTAAAGAAATCCAAGCCCTAGGCTGAACCCTAACCCTAACCCTAGGCAGATAAATCAGCCTAGGTATAGGGATGGTGCCAAGGAAAAAGCTGTGAAAGCTGCCATGTTGTTGCACTTTTGTACTCCCCTTGGGATGCCTTGAACAGCTGCAGTGTGCCTGGAGCTAAGGGCTTCCTAGTTTTAAAAATCCTAGCCCTAGGCCTAAGCCTAACAGTAACCCTGGGAAGGTAAATCAGCCTGGTGTTAGGCGTCTTGCCAAGGAAAAAGCCGTGAAAGCAGCCATGTTGTGGCACTTTTGCACTCCCTTTTGGATGCCTTTCACAGCTGCAGTGTGCCTGGAACTCAGGGCTTCCTGCTTTTAAAAATCCTAGCCCTAGGCCGAACCCCAACCCTAAGACGAGAAAGGCAAATCAGCCAGGAATTAGGCATGTCCCCAAGGAAAAAGCTGTGGAGGCAGGCATGTTGTGGTACTTTTGCGCTCTTCTTGGCTAGTCCTTCGCAGCTGCTGTGTTCTTGGAACTCAGGGCTTTCTGGTTAATAGACCCTTACCCTAGGCGTAACTCAAACCTTAACCCTAGGAAGGAAAATCAGCCTATGGTTCGGGATGGTCTCATGGAAATATCAGTGGTGGCAGCCAAGTTGCGTCACTTTTGCGCCCCCCTTGGGATGCCTTTCGCAGCTGCAGTGTGCCTGGAGCCCAGGGCTTCCTGGTTTTAAAAGTCCTAGGCCTAAGCCTAACAGTAACCCTAGGAAGGTAAATCAGCCGGGTATTAGGGTTCTTCCTAAGGGAAAAGCCGTGAAAGCAGCCATGTTGTGGCACTTCTGCACTCCCTTTGGGATGTCTTTGGCAGATGAAGTAAGCCTGGAACTCAGGGCTTCCTGGTTAAAAAAATCCAAGCCCTAGGCTGAACCCTAACCCTAGGCAGATAAATCAGCCTAGGTATAGGGATGGTGCCAAGGAAAAAGCTGTGAAAGCTGCCATGTTGTTGCACTTTTGTACTCCCCTTGGGATGCCTTGAACAGCTGCAGTGTGCCTGGAGCTAAGGGCTTCTTAGTTTTAAAAATCCTAGCCCTAGGCCTAAGCCTAACAGTAACCCTGGGAAGGTAAATCAGCCTGGTGTTAGGCATCTTGCCAAGGAAAAAGCCGTGAAAGCAGCCATGTTGTGGCACTTTTGCACTCGCTTTTGGATGCCTTTCACAGCTGCAGTGTGCCTGGAACTCAGGGCTTCCTGCTTTTAAAAATCCTAGCCCTAGGCCGAACCCCAACCCTAAGACGAGAAAGGCAAATCAGCCAGGAATTAGGCATGTCCCCAAGGAAAAAGCTGTGGAGGCAGGCATGTTGTGGTACTTTTGCGCTCTTCTTGGCTAGTCCTTCGCAGCTGCTGTGTTCTTGGAACTCAGGGCTTTCTGGTAAATAGAAACCTTACCCTAGACGTAACTCAAACCTTAACCCTAGGAAGGAAAATCAGCCTATGGTTCGGGATGGTCTCATGGAAATATCAGTGGTGGCAGCCAAGTTGCGTCATTTTTGCGCTCCCCTTGGGATGCCTTTCGCAGCTGCAGTGTGCCTGGAGCCCAGGGCTTCCTGGTTTTAAAAGTCCTAGGCCTAAGCCTAACAGTAACCCTAGGAAGGTAAATCAGCCGGGTATTAGGGTTCTTCCTAAGGGAAAAAGCGTGAAAGCAGCCATGTTGTGGCACTTCTGCACACCCTTTGGGATGCCTTTGGCAGATGAAGTAAGCCTGGAACTCAGGGCTTCCTGGTTAAAGAAATCCAAGCCCTAGGCTGAACCCTAACCCTAACCCTAGGCAGATAAATCAGCCTAGGTATAGGGATGGTGCCAAGGAAAAAGCTGTGAAAGCTGCCATGTTGTTGCACTTTTGTACTCCCCTTGGGATGCCTTGAACAGCTGCAGTGTGCCTGGAGCTAAGGGCTTCCTAGTTTTAAAAATCCTAGCCCTAGGCCTAAGCCTAACAGTAACCCTGGGAAGGTCAATCAGCCTGGTGTTAGGCGTCTTGCCAAGGAAAAAGCCGTGAAAGCAGCCATGTTGTGGCACTTTTGCACTCCCTTTTGGATGCCTTTCACAGCTCCAGTGTGCCTGGAACTCAGGGCTTCCTGATTTTAAAAATCCTAGCCCTAGGCCGAACCCCAACCCTAAGACGAGAAAGGCAAATCAGCCAGGAATTAGGCATGTCCACAAGGAAAAAGCTGTGGAGGCAGGCATGTTGTGGTACTTTTGCGCTCTTCTTGGCTAGTCCTTCGCAGCTGCTGTGTTCTTGGAACTCAGGGCTTTCTGGTTAATAGACCCTTACCCTAGGCGTAACTCAAACCTTAACCCTAGGAAGGAAAATCAGCCTATGGTTCGGGATGGTCTCATGGAAATATCAGTGGTGGCAGCCAAGTTGCGTCACTTTTGCGCTCCCCTTAGGATGCCTTTCGCAGCTGCAGTGTGCCTGGAGCCCAGGGCTTCCTGGTTTTAAAAGTCCTAGGCCTAAGCCTAACAGTAACCCTAGGAAGGGAAATCAGCCGGGTATTAGGGCTCTTCCTAAGGGAAAAGCCGTGAAAGCAGCCATGTTGTGGCACTTCTGCACTCCCTTTGGGATGTCTTTGGCAGATGAAGTAAGCCTGGAACTCAGGGCTTCCTGGTTAAAAAAATCCAAGCCCTAGGCTGAACCCTAACCCTAACCCTAGGCAGATAAATCAGCCTAGGTATAGGGATGGTGCCAAGGAAAAAGCTGTGAAAGCTGCCATGTTGTTGCACTTTTGTACTCCCCTTGGGATGCCTTGAACAGCTGCAGTGTGCCTGGAGCTAAGGGCTTCTTAGTTTTAAAAATCCTAGCCCTAGGCCTAAGCCTAACAGTAACCCTGGGAAGGTAAATCAGCCTGGTGTTAGGCGTCTTGCCAAGGAAAAAGCCGTGAAAGCAGCCATGTTGTGGCACTTTTGCACTCGCTTTTGGATGCCTTTCACAGCTGCAGTGTGCCTGGAACTAAGGGCTTCCTGATTTTAAAAATCCTAGCCCTAGGCCGAACTCCAACCCTAAGACGAGAAAGGCAAATCAGCCAGGAATTAGGCATGTCCCCAAGGAAAAAGCTGTGGAGGCAGGCATGTTGTGGTACTTTTGCGCTCTTCTTGGGTAGTCCTTCGCAGCTGCTGTGTTCTTGGAACTCAGAGCTTTCTGGTAAATAGAAACCTTACCCTAGACATAACTCAAACATTAACCCTAGGAAGGAAAATCAGCCTATGGTTCGGGATGGTCTCATGGAAATATCAGTGGTGGCAGCCAAGTTGCGTCATTTTTGCGCTCCCCTTGGGATGCCTTTCGCAGCTGCAGTGTGCCTGGAGCCCAGGGCTTCCTGGTTTTAAAAGTCCTAGGCCTAAGCCTAACAGTAACCCTAGGAAGGTAAATCAGCCGGGTATTAGGGTTCTTCCTAAGGGAAAAGCCGTGAAAGCAGCCATGTTGTGGCACTTCTGCACTCCCTTTGGGATGTCTTTGGCAGATGAAGTAAGCCTGGAACTCAGGGCTTCCTGGTTAAAAAACTCCAAGCCCTAGGCTGAACCCTAACCCTAACCCTAGGCAGATAAATCAGCCTAGGTATAGGGATGGTGCCAAGGAAAAAGCTGTGAAAGCTGCCATGTTGTTGCACTTTTTTACTCCCCTTGGGATGCCTTGAACAGCTGCAGTGTGCCTGGAGCTAAGGGCTTCTTAGTTTTAAAAATCCTAGCCCTAGGCCTAAGCCTAACAGTAACCCTGGGAAGGTAAATCAGCCTGGTGTTAGGCGTCTTGCCAAGGAAAAAGCCGTGAAAGCAGCCATGTTGTGGCACTTTTGCACTCCCTTTTGGATGCCTTTCACAGCTGCAGTGTGCCTGGAACTCAGGGCTTCCTGATTTTAAAAATCCTAGCCCTAGGCCGAACCCCAACCCTAAGACGAGAAAGGCAAATCAGCCAGGAATTAGGCATGTCCCCAAGGAAAAAGCTGTGGAGGCAGGCATGTTGTGGTACTTTTGCGCTCTTCTTGGCTAGTCCTTCGCAGCTGCTGTGTTCTTGGAACTCAGGGCTTTCTGGTAAATAGAAACCTTACCCTAGGCGTAACTCAAACCTTAACCCTAGGAAGGAAAATCAGCCTATGGTTCGGGATGGTCTCATGGAAATATCAGTGGTGGCAGCCAAGTTGCGTCATTTTTGCGCTCCCCTTGGGATGCCTTTCGCAGCTGCAGTGTGCCTGGAGCCCAGGGCTTCCTGGTTTTAAAAGTCCTAGGCCTAAGCCTAACAGTAACCCTAGGAAGGTAAATCAGCCGGGTATTAGGGTTCTTCCTAAGGGAAAAGCCGTGAAAGCAGCCATGTTGTGGCACTTCTGCACTCCCTTTGGGATGCCTTTGGCAGATGAAGTAAGCCTGGAACTCAGGGCTTCCTGGTTAAAGAAATCCAAGCCCTAGGCTGAACCCTAACCCTAACCCTAGGCAGATAAATCAGCCTAGGTATAGGGATGGTGCCAAGGAAAAAGCTGTGAAAGCTGCCATGTTGTTGCACTTTTGTACTCCCCTTGGGATGCCTTGAACAGCTGCAGTGTGCCTGGAGCTAAGGGCTTCCTAGTTTTAAAAATCCTAGCCCTAGGCCTAAGCCTAACAGTAACCCTGGGAAGGGAAATCAGCCTGGTGTTAGGCGTCTTGCCAAGGAAAAAGCCGTGAAAGCAGCCATGTTGTGGCACTTTTGCACTCCCTTTTGGATGCCTTTCACAGCTGCAGTGTGCCTGGAACTCAGGGCTTCCTGCTTTTAAAAATCCTAGCCCTAGGCCGAACCCCAACCCTAAGACGAGAAAGGCAAATCAGCCAGGAATTAGGCATGTCCCCAAGGAAAAAGCTGTGGAGGCAGGCATGTTGTGGTACTTTTGCGCTCTTCTTGGCTAGTCCTTCGCAGCTGCTGTGTTCTTGGAACTCAGGGCTTTCTGGTTAATAGACCCTTACCCTAGGCGTAACTCAAACCTTAACCCTAGGAAGGAAAATCAGCCTATGGTTCGGGATGGTCTCATGGAAATATCAGTGGTGGCAGCCAAGTTGCGTCACTTTTGCGCTCCCCTTGGGATGCCTTTCGCAGCTGCAGTGTGCCTGGAGCCCAGGGCTTCCTGGTTTTAAAAGTCCTAGGCCTAAGCCTAACAGTAACCCTAGGAAGGTAAATCAGCCGGGTATTAGGGTTCTTCCTAAGGGAAAAGCCGTGAAAGCAGCCATGTTGTGGCACTTCTGCACTCCCTTTGGGATGTCTTTGGCAGATGAAGTAAGCCTGGAACTCAGGGCTTCCTGGTTAAAAAAATCCAAGCCCTAGGCTGAACCCTAACCCTAACCCTAGGCAGATAAATCAGCCTAGGTATAGGGATGGTGCCAAGGAAAAAGCTGTGAAAGCTGCCATGTTGTTGCACTTTTGTACTCCCCTTGGGATGCCTTGAACAGCTGCAGTGTGCCTGGAGCTAAGGGCTTCTTAGTTTTAAAAATCCTAGCCCTAGGCCTAAGCCTAACAGTAACCCTGGGAAGGTAAATCAGCCTGGTGTTAGGCGTCTTGCCAAGGAAAAAGCCGTGAAAGCAGCCATGTTGTGGCACTTTTGCACTCGCTTTTGGATGCCTTTCACAGCTGCAGTGTGCCTGGAACTCAGGGCTTCCTGATTTTAAAAATCCTAGCCCTAGGCCGAACCCCAACCCTAAGACGAGAAAGGCAAATCAGCCAGGAATTAGGCATGTCCCCAAGGAAAAAGCTGTGGAGGCAGGCATGTTGTGGTACTTTTGCGCTCTTCTTGGGTAGTCCTTCGCAGCTGCTGTGTTCTTGGAACTCAGGGCTTTCTGGTAAATAGAAACCTTACCCTAGGCGTAACTCAAACCTTAACCCTAGGAAGGAAAATCAGCCTATGGTTCGGGATGGTCTCATGGAAATATCAGTGGTGGCAGCCAAGTTGCGTCATTTTTGCGCTCCCCTTGGGATGCCTTTCGCAGCTGCAGTGTGCCTGGAGCCCAGGGCTTCCTGGTTTTAAAAGTCCTAGGCCTAAGCCTAACAGTAACCCTAGGAAGGTAAATCAGCCGGGTATTAGGGTTCTTCCTAAGGGAAAAGCCGTGAAAGCAGCCATGTTGTGGCACTTCTGCACTCCCTTTGGGATGCCTTTGGCAGATGAAGTAAGCCTGGAACTCAGGGCTTCCTGGTTAAAGAAATCCAAGCCCTAGGCTGAACCCTAACCCTAACCCTAGGCAGATAAATCAGCCTAGGTATAGGGATGGTGCCAAGGAAAAAGCTGTGAAAGCTGCCATGTTGTTGCACTTTTGTACTCCCCTTGGGATGCCTTGAACAGCTGCAGTGTGCCTGGAGCTAAGGGCTTCCTAGTTTTAAAAATCCTAGCCCTAGGCCTAAGCCTAACAGTAACCCTGGGAAGGTAAATCAGCCTGGTGTTAGGCGTCTTGCCAAGGAAAAAGCCGTGAAAGCAGCCATGTTGTGGCACTTTTGCACTCCCTTTTGGATGCCGTTCACAGCTCCAGTGTGCCTGGAACTCAGGGCTTCCTGCTTTTAAAAATCCTAGCCCTAGGCCGAACCCCAACCCTAAGACGAGAAAGGCAAATCAGCCAGGAATTAGGCATGTCCCCAAGGAAAAAGCTGTGGAGGCAGGCATGTTGTGGTACTTTTGCGCTCTTCTTGGCTAGTCCTTCGCAGCTGCTGTGTTCTTGGAACTCAGGGCTTTCTGGTTAATAGACCCTTACCCTAGGCGTAACTCAAACCTTAACCCTAGGAAGGAAAATCAGCCTATGGTTCGGGATGGTCTCATGGAAATATCAGTGGTGGCAGCCAAGTTGCGTCACTTTTGCGCTCCCCTTGGGATGCCTTTCGCAGCTGCAGTGTGCCTGGAGCCCAGGGCTTCCTGGTTTTAAAAGTCCTAGGCCTAAGCCTAACAGTAACCCTAGGAAGGTAAATCAGCCGGGTATTAGGGTTCTTCCTAAGGGAAAAGCCGTGAAAGCAGCCATGTTGTGGCACTTCTGCACTCCCTTTGGGATGTCTTTGGCAGATGAAGTAAGCCTGGAACTCAGGGCTTCCTGGTTAAAAAAATCCAAGCCCTAGGCTGAACCCTAACCCTAGGCAGATAAATCAGCCTAGGTATAGGGATGGTGCCAAGGAAAAAGCTGTGAAAGCTGCCATGTTGTTGCACTTTTGTACTCCCCTTGGGATGCCTTGAACAGCTGCAGTGTGCCTGGAGCTAAGGGCTTCTTAGTTTTAAAAATCCTAGCCCTAGGCCTAAGCCTAACAGTAACCCTGGGAAGGTAAATCAGCCTGGTGTTAGGCGTCTTGCCAAGGAAAAAGCCGTGAAAGCAGCCATGTTGTGGCACTTTTGCACTCGCTTTTGGATGCCTTTCACAGCTGCAGTGTGCCTGGAACTCAGGGCTTCCTGATTTTAAAAATCCTAGCCCTAGGCCGAACCCCAACCCTAAGACGAGAAAGGCAAATCAGCCAGGAATTAGGCATGTCCCCAAGGAAAAAGCTGTGGAGGCAGGCATGTTGTGCTACTTTTGCGCTCTTCTTGGCTAGTCCTTCGCAGCTGCTGTGTTCTTGGAACTCAGGGCTTTCTGGTAAATAGAAACCTTACCCTAGGCGTAACTCAAACCTTAACCCTAGGAAGGAAAATCAGCCTATGGTTCGGGATGGTCTCATGGAAATATCAGTGGTGGCAGCCAAGTTGCGTCATTTTTGCGCTCCCCATGGGATGCCTTTCGCAGCTGCAGTGTGCCTGGGGCCCAGGGCTTCCTGGTTTTAAAAGTCCTAGGCCTAAGCCTAACAGTAACCCTAGGAAGGTAAATCAGCCGGGTATTAGGGTTCTTCCTAAGGGAAAAGCCGTGAAAGCAGCCATGTTGTGGCACTTCTGCACTCCCTTTGGGATGTCTTTGGCAGATGAAGTAAGCCTGGAACTCAGGGCTTCCTGGTTAAAAAAATCCAAGCCCTAGGCTGAACCCTAACCCTAACCCTAGGCAGATAAATCAGCCTAGGTATAGGGATGGTGCCAAGGAAAAAGCTGTGAAAGCTGCCATGTTGTTGCACTTTTGTACTCCCCTTGGGATGCCTTGAACAGCTGCAGTGTGCCTGGAGCTAAGGGCTTCTTAGTTTTAAAAATCCTAGCCCTAGGCCTAAGCCTAACAGTAACCCTGGGAAGGTAAATCAGCCTGGTGTTAGGCGTCTTGCCAAGGAAAAAGCCGTGAAAGCAGCCATGTTGTGGCACTTTTGCACTCCCTTTTGGATGCCTTTCACAGCTGCAGTGTGCCTGGAACTCAGGGCTTCCTGATTTTAAAAATCCTAGCCCTAGGCCGAACCCCAACCCTAAGACGAGAAAGGCAAATCAGCCAGGAATTAGGCATGTCCCCAAGGAAAAAGCTGTGGAGGCAGGCATGTTGTGGTACTTTTGCGCTCTTCTTGGGTAGTCCTTCGCAGCTGCTGTGTTCTTGGAACTCAGGGCTTTCTGGTAAATAGAAACCTTACCCTAGACGTAACTCAAACCTTAACCCTAGGAAGGAAAATCAGCCTATGGTTCGGGATGGTCTCATGGAAATATCAGTGGTGGCAGCCAAGTTGCGTCATTTTTGCGCTCCCCTTGGGATGCCTTTCGCAGCTGCAGTGTGCCTGGAGCCCAGGGCTTCCTGGTTTTAAAAGTCCTAGGCCTAAGCCTAACAGTAACCCTAGGAAGGTAAATCAGCCGGGTATTAGGGTTCTTCCTAAGGGAAAAGCCGTGAAAGCAGCCATGTTGTGGCACTTCTGCACTCCCTTTGGGATGCCTTTGGCAGATGAAGTAAGCCTGGAACTCAGGGCTTCCTGGTTAAAGAAATCCAAGCCCTAGGCTGAACCCTAACCCTAACCCTAGGCAGATAAATCAGCCTAGGTATAGGGATGGTGCCAAGGAAAAAGCTGTGAAAGCTGCCATGTTGTTGCACTTTTGTACTCCCCTTGGGATGCCTTGAACAGCTGCAGTGTGCCTGGAGCTAAGGGCTTCCTAGTTTTAAAAATCCTAGCCCTAGGCCTAAGCCTAACAGTAACCCTGGGAAGGTAAATCAGCCTGGTGTTAGGCGTCTTGCCAAGGAAAAAGCCGTGAAAGCAGCCATGTTGTGGCACTTTTGCACTCCCTTTTGGATGCCTTTCACAGCTCCAGTGTGCCTGGAACTCAGAGCTTCCTGCTTTTAAAAATCCTAGCCCTAGGCCGAACCCCAACCCTAAGACGAGAAAGGCAAATCAGCCAGGAATTAGGCATGTCCACAAGGAAAAAGCTGTGGAGGCAGGCATGTTGTGGTACTTTTGCGCTCTTCTTGGCTAGTCCTTCGCAGCTGCTGTGTTCTTGGAACTCAGGGCTTTCTGGTTAATAGACCCTTACCCTAGGCGTAACTCAAACCTTAACCCTAGGAAGGAAAATCAGCCTATGGTTCGGGATGGTCTCATGGAAATATCAGTGGTGGCAGCCAAGTTGCGTCACTTTTGCGCTCCCCTTGGGATGCCTTTCGCAGCTGCAGTGTGCCTGGAGCCCAGGGCTTCCTGGTTTTAAAAGTCCTAGGCCTAAGCCTAACAGTAACCCTAGGAAGGTAAATCAGCCGGGTATTAGGGTTCTTCCTAAGGGAAAAGCCGTGAAAGCAGCCATGTTGTGGCACTTCTGCACTCCCTTTGGGATGTCTTTGGCAGATGAAGTAAGCCTGGAACTCAGGGCTTCCTGGTTAAAAAAATCCAAGCCCTAGGCTGAACCCTAACCCTAACCCTAGGCAGATAAATCAGCCTAGGTATAGGGATGGTGCCAAGGAAAAAGCTGTGAAAGCTGCCATGTTGTTGCACTTTTGTACTCCCCTTGGGATGCCTTGAACAGCTGCAGTGTGCCTGGAGCTAAGGGCTTCTTAGTTTTAAAAATCCTAGCCCTAGGCCTAAGCCTAACAGTAACCCTGGGAAGGTAAATCAGCCTGGTGTTAGGCGTCTTGCCAAGGAAAAAGCCGTGAAAGCAGCCATGTTGTGGCACTTTTGCACTCGCTTTTGGATGCCTTTCACAGCTGCAGTGTGCCTGGAACTCAGGGCTTCCTGATTTTAAAAATCCTAGCCCTAGGCCGAACCCCAACCCTAAGACGAGAAAGGCAAATCAGCCAGGAATTAGGCATGTCCCCAAGGAAAAAGCTGTGGAGGCAGGCATGTTGTGGTACTTTTGCGCTCTTCTTGGCTAGTCCTTCGCAGCTGCTGTGTTCTTGGAACTCAGGGCTTTCTGGTTAATAGACCCTTACCCTAGACGTAACTCAAACCTTAACCCTAGGAAGGAAAATCAGCCTATGGTTCGGGATGGTCTCATGGAAATATCAGTGGTGGCAGCCAAGTTGCGTCATTTTTGCGCTCCCCTTGGGATGCCTTTCGCAGCTGCAGTGTGCCTGGAGCCCAGGGCTTCCTGGTTTTAAAAGTCCTAGGCCTAAGCCTAACAGTAACCCTAGGAAGGTAAATCAGCCGGGTATTAGGGTTCTTCCTAAGGGAAAAGCCGTGAAAGCAGCCATGTTGTGGCACTTCTGCACTCCCTTTGGGATGCCTTTGGCAGATGAAGTAAGCCTGGAACTCAGGGCTTCCTGGTTAAAGAAATCCAAGCCCTAGGCTGAACCCTAACCCTAACCCTAGGCAGATAAATCAGCCTAGGTATAGGGATGGTGCCAAGGAAAAAGCTGTGAAAGCTGCCATGTTGTTGCACTTTTGTACTCCCCTTGGGATGCCTTGAACAGCTGCAGTGTGCCTGGAGCTAAGGGCTTCCTAGTTTTAAAAATCCTAGCCCTAGGCCTAAGCCTAACAGTAACCCTGGGAAGGTAAATCAGCCTGGTGTTAGGCGTCTTGCCAAGGAAAAAGCCGTGAAAGCAGCCATGTTGTGGCACTTTTGCACTCCCTTTTGGATGCCTTTCACAGCTCCAGTGTGCCTGGAACTCAGAGCTTCCTGCTTTTAAAAATCCTAGCCCTAGGCCGAACCCCAACCCTAAGACGAGAAAGGCAAATCAGCCAGGAATTAGGCATGTCCACAAGGAAAAAGCTGTGGAGGCAGGCATGTTGTGGTACTTTTGCGCTCTTCTTGGCTAGTCCTTCGCAGCTGCTGTGTTCTTGGAACTCAGGGCTTTCTGGTTAATAGACCCTTACCCTAGGCGTAACTCAAACCTTAACCCTAGGAAGGAAAATCAGCCTATGGTTCGGGATGGTCTCATGGAAATATCAGTGGTGGCAGCCAAGTTGCGTCACTTTTGCGCTCCCCTTGGGATGCCTTTCGCAGCTGCAGTGTGCCTGGAGCCCAGGGCTTCCTGGTTTTAAAAGTCCTAGGCCTAAGCCTAACAGTAACCCTAGGAAGGTAAATCAGCCGGGTATTAGGGTTCTTCCTAAGGGAAAAGCCGTGAAAGCAGCCATGTTGTGGCACTTCTGCACTCCCTTTGGGATGTCTTTGGCAGATGAAGTAAGCCTGGAACTCAGGGCTTCCTGGTTAAAAAAATCCAAGCCCTAGGCTGAACCCTAACCCTAACCCTAGGCAGATAAATCAGCCTAGGTATAGGGATGGTGCCAAGGAAAAAGCTGTGAAAGCTGCCATGTTGTTGCACTTTTGTACTCCCCTTGGGATGCCTTGAACAGCTGCAGTGTGCCTGGAGCTAAGGGCTTCTTAGTTTTAAAAATCCTAGCCCTAGGCCTAAGCCTAACAGTAACCCTGGGAAGGTAAATCAGCCTGGTGTTAGGCGTCTTGCCAAGGAAAAAGCCGTGAAAGCAGCCATGTTGTGGCACTTTTGCACTCGCTTTTGGATGCCTTTCACAGCTGCAGTGTGCCTGGAACTCAGGGCTTCCTGATTTTAAAAATCCTAGCCCTAGGCCGAACCCCAACCCTAAGACGAGAAAGGCAAATCAGCCAGGAATTAGGCATGTCCCCAAGGAAAAAGCTGTGGAGGCAGGCATGTTGTGGTACTTTTGCGCTCTTCTTGGCTAGTCCTTCGCAGCTGCTGTGTTCTTGGAACTCAGGGCTTTCTGGTTAATAGACCCTTACCCTAGGCGTAACTCAAACCTTAACCCTAGGAAGGAAAATCAGCCTATGGTTCGGGATGGTCTCATGGAAATATCAGTGGTGGCAGCCAAGTTGCGTCACTTTTGCGCTCCCCTTGGGATGCCTTTTGCAGCTGCAGTGTGCCTGGAGCCCAGGGCTTCCTGGTTTTAAAAGTCCTAGGCCTAAGCCTAACAGTAACCCTAGGAAGGTAAATCAGCCGGGTATTAGGGTTCTTCCTAAGGGAAAAGCCGTGAAAGCAGCCATGTTGTGGCACTTCTGCACTCCCTTTGGGATGCCTTTGGCAGATGAAGTAAGCCTGGAACTCAGGGCTTCCTGGTTAAAGAAATCCAAGCCCTAGGCTGAACCCTAACCCTAACCCTAGGCAGATAAATCAGCCTAGGTATAGGGATGGTGCCAAGGAAAAAGCTGTGAAAGCTGCCATGTTGTTGCACTTTTGTACTCCCCTTGGGATGCCTTGAACAGCTGCAGTGTGCCTGGAGCTAAGGGCTTCCTAGTTTTAAAAATCCTAGCCCTAGGCCTAAGCCTAACAGTAACCCTGGGAAGGTAAATCAGCCTGGTGTTAGGCGTCTTGCCAAGGAAAAAGCCGTGAAAGCAGCCATGTTGTGGCACTTTTGCACTCCCTTTTGGATGCCTTTCACAGCTCCAGTGTGCCTGGAACTCAGGGCTTCCTGCTTTTAAAAATCCTAGCCCTAGGCCGAACCCCAACCCTAAGATGAGAAAGGAAAATCAGCCAGGAATTAGGCATGTCCCCAAGGAAAAAGCTGTGGAGGAAGGCATGTTGTGGTACTTTTGCGCTCTTCTTGGCTAGTCCTTCGCAGCTGCTGTGTTCTTGGAACTCAGGGCTTTCTGGTTAATAGACCCTTACCCTAGGCGTAACTCAAACCTTAACCCTAGGAAGGAAAATCAGCCTATGGTTCGGGATGGTCTCATGGAAATATCAGTGGTGGCAGCCAAGTTGCGTCACTTTTGCGCTCCCCTTGGGATGCCTTTTGCAGCTGCAGTGTGCCTGGAGCCCAGGGCTTCCTGGTTTTAAAAGTCCTAGGCCTAAGCCTAACAGTAACCCTAGGAAGGTAAATCAGCCGGGTATTAGGGTTCTTCCTAAGGGAAAAGCCGTGAAAGCAGCCATGTTGTGGCACTTCTGCACTCCCTTTGGGATGCCTTTGGCAGATGAAGTAAGCCTGGAACTCAGGGCTTCCTGGTTAAAGAAATCCAAGCCCTAGGCTGAACCCTAACCCTAACCCTAGGCAGATAAATCAGCCTAGGTATAGGGATGGTGCCAAGGAAAAAGCTGTGAAAGCTGCCATGTTGTTGCACTTTTGTACTCCCCTTGGGATGCCTTGAACAGCTGCAGTGTGCCTGGAGCTAAGGGCTTCCTAGTTTTAAAAATCCTAGCCCTAGGCCTAAGCCTAACAGTAACCCTGGGAAGGTAAATCAGCCTGGTGTTAGGCGTCTTGCCAAGGAAAAAGCCGTGAAAGCAGCCATGTTGTGGCACTTTTGCACTCCCTTTTGGATGCCTTTCACAGCTCCAGTGTGCCTGGAACTCAGGGCTTCCTGATTTTAAAAATCCTAGCCCTAGGCCGAACCCCAACCCTAAGACGAGAAAGGCAAATCAGCCAGGAATTAGGCATGTCCCCAAGGAAAAAGCTGTGGAGGCAGGCATGTTGTGGTACTTTTGCGCTCTTCTTGGCTAGTCCTTCGCAGCTGCTGTGTTCTTGGAACTCAGGGCTTTCTGGTTAATAGACCCTTACCCTAGGCGTAACTCAAACCTTAACCCTAGGAAGGAAAATCAGCCTATGGTTCGGGATGGTCTCATGGAAATATCAGTGGTGGCAGCCAAGTTGCGTCACTTTTGCGCTCCCCTTGGGATGCCTGCCTTTCGCAGCTGCAGTGTGCCTGGAGCCCAGGGCTTCCTGGTTTTAAAAGTCCTAGGCCTAAGCCTAACAGTAACCCTAGGAAGGTAAATCAGCCGGGTATTAGGGTTCTTCCTAAGGGAAAAGCCGTGAAAGCAGCCATGTTGTGGCACTTCTGCACTCCCTTTGGGATGCCTTTGGCAGATGAAGTAAGCCTGGAACTCAGGGCTTCCTGGTTAAAAAAATCCAAGCCCTAGGCTGAACCCTAACCCTAACCCTAGGCAGATAAATCAGCCTAGGTATAGGGATGGTGCCAAGGAAAAAGCTGTGAAAGCTGCCATGTTGTTGCACTTTTGTACTCCCCTTGGGATGCCTTGAACAGCTGCAGTGTGCCTGGAGCTAAGGGCTTCCTAGTTTTAAAAATCCTAGCCCTAGGCCTAAGCCTAACAGTAACCCTGGGAAGGTAAATCAGCCTGGTGTTAGGCATCTTGCCAAGGAAAAAGCCGTGAAAGCAGCCATGTTGTGGCACTTTTGCACTCCCTTTTGGATGCCTTTCACAGCTCCAGTGTGCCTGGAACTCAGGGCTTCTTGATTTTAAAAATCCTAGCCCTAGGCCGAACCCCAACCCTAAGACGAGAAAGGCAAATCAGCCAGGAATTAGGCATGTCCCCAAGGAAAAAGCTGTGGAGGCAGGCATGTTGTGCTACTTTTGCGCTCTTCTTGGCTAGTCCTTCGCAGCTGCTGTGTTCTTGGAACTCAGGGCTTTCTGGTTAATAGAGCCCTTACCCTAGGCGTAACTCAAACCTTAACCCTAGGAAGGAAAATCAGCCTATGGTTCGGGATGGTCTCATGGAAATATCAGTGGTGGCAGCCAAGTTGCGTCACTTTTGCGCTCCCCTTGGGATGCCTTTTGCAGCTGCAGTGTGCCTGGAGCCCAGGGCTTCCTGGTTTTAAAAGTCCTAGGCCTAAGCCTAACAGTAACCCTAGGAAGGTAAATCAGCCGGGTATTAGGGTTCTTCCTAAGGGAAAAGCCGTGAAAGCAGCCATGTTGTGGCACTTCTGCACTCCCTTTGGGATGCCTTTGGCAGATGAAGTAAGCCTGGAACTCAGGGCTTCCTGGTTAAAGAAATCCAAGCCCTAGGCTGAACCCTAACCCTAACCCTAGGCAGATAAATCAGCCTAGGTATAGGGATGGTGCCAAGGAAAAAGCTGTGAAAGCTGCCATGTTGTTGCACTTTTGTACTCCCCTTGGGATGCCTTGAACAGCTGCAGTGTGCCTGGAGCTAAGGGCTTCCTAGTTTTAAAAATCCTAGCCCTAGGCCTAAGCCTAACAGTAACCCTGGGAAGGTAAATCAGCCTGGTGTTAGGCTTCTTGCCAAGGAAAAAGCCGTGAAAGCAGCCATGTTGTGGCACTTTTGCACTCCCTTTTGGATGCCTTTCACAGCTGCAGTGTGCCTGGAACTCAGGGCTTCCTGATTTTAAAAATCCTAGCCCTAGGCCGAACCCCAACCCTAAGACGAGAAAGGCAAATCAGCCAGGAATTAGGCATGTCCCCAAGGAAAAAGCTGTGGAGGCAGGCATGTTGTGGTACTTTTGCGCTCTTCTTGGGTAGTCCTTCGCAGCTGCTGTGTTCTTGGAACTCAGGGCTTTCTGGTTAATAGACCCTTACCCTAGGCGTAACTCAAACCTTAACCCTAGGAAGGAAAATCAGCCTATGGTTCGGGATGGTCTCATGGAAATATCAGTGGTGGCAGCCAAGTTGCGTCACTTTTGCGCTCCCCTTGGGATGCCTTTTGCAGCTGCAGTGTGCCTGGAGCCCAGGGCTTCCTGGTTTTAAAAGTCCTAGGCCTAAGCCTAACAGTAACCCTAGGAAGGTAAATCAGCCGGGTATTAGGGTTCTTCCTAAGGGAAAAGCCGTGAAAGCAGCCATGTTGTGGCACTTCTGCACTCCCTTTGGGATGCCTTTGGCAGATGAAGTAAGCCTGGAACTCAGGGCTTCCTGGTTAAAGAAATCCAAGCCCTAGGCTGAACCCTAACCCTAACCCTAGGCAGATAAATCAGCCTAGGTATAGGGATGGTGCCAAGGAAAAAGCTGTGAAAGCTGCCATGTTGTTGCACTTTTGTACTCCCCTTGGGATGCCTTGAACAGCTGCAGTGTGCCTGGAGCTAAGGGCTTCCTAGTTTTAAAAATCCTAGCCCTAGGCCTAAGCCTAACAGTAACCCTGGGAAGGTAAATCAGCCTGGTGTTAGGCTTCTTGCCAAGGAAAAAGCCGTGAAAGCAGCCATGTTGTGGCACTTTTGCACTCCCTTTTGGATGCCTTTCACAGCTGCAGTGTGCCTGGAACTCAGGGCTTCCTGATTTTAAAAATCCTAGCCCTAGGCCGAACCCCAACCCTAAGACGAGAAAGGCAAATCAGCCAGGAATTAGGCATGTCCCCAAGGAAAAAGCTGTGGAGGCAGGCATGTTGTGGTACTTTTGCGCTCTTCTTGGGTAGTCCTTCGCAGCTGCTGTGTTCTTGGAACTCAGGGCTTTCTGGTTAATAGACCCTTACCCTAGGCGTAACTCAAACCTTAACCCTAGGAAGGAAAATCAGCCTATGGTTCGGGATGGTCTCATGGAAATATCAGTGGTGGCAGCCAAGTTGCGTCACTTTTGCGCTCCCCTTGGGATGCCTTTCGCAGCTGCAGTGTGCCTGGAGCCCAGGGCTTCCTGGTTTTAAAAGTCCTAGGCCTAAGCCTAACAGTAACCCTAGGAAGGTAAATGAGCCGGGTATTAGGGTTCTTCCTAAGGGAAAAGCCGTGAAAGCAGCCATGTTGTGGCACTTCTGCACTCCCTTTGGGATGCCTTTGGCAGATGAAGTAAGCCTGGAACTCAGGGCTTCCTGGTTAAAGAAATCCAAGCCCTAGGCTGAACCCTAACCCTAACCCTAGGCAGATAAATCAGCCTAGGTATAGGGATGGTGCCAAGGAAAAAGCTGTGAAAGCTGCCATGTTGTTGCACTTTTGTACTCCCCTTGGGATGCCTTGAACAGCTGCAGTGTGCCTGGAGCTAAGGGCTTCCTAGTTTTAAAAATCCTAGCCCTAGGCCTAAGCCTAACAGTAACCCTGGGAAGGTAAATCAGCCTGGTGTTAGGCGTCTTGCCAAGGAAAAAGCCGTGAAAGCAGCCATGTTGTGGCACTTTTGCACTCCCTTTTGGATGCCTTTCACAGCTGCAGTGTGCCTGGAACTCAGGGCTTCCTGCTTTTAAAAATCCTAGCCCTAGGCCGAACCCCAACCCTAAGACGAGAAAGGCAAATCAGCCAGGAATTAGGCATGTCCCCAAGGAAAAAGCTGTGGAGGCAGGCATGTTGTGGTACTTTTGCGCTCTTCTTGGCTAGTCCTTCGCAGCTGCTGTGTTCTTGGAACTCAGGGCTTTCTGGTTAATAGACCCTTACCCTAGGCGTAACTCAAACCTTAACCCTAGGAAGGAAAATCAGCCTATGGTTCGGGATGGTCTCATGGAAATATCAGTGGTGGCAGCCAAGTTGCGTCACTTTTGCGCTCCCCTTGGGATGCCTGCCTTTCGCAGCTGCAGTGTGCCTGGAGCCCAGGGCTTCCTGGTTTTAAAAGTCCTAGGCCTAAGCCTAACAGTAACCCTAGGAAGGTAAATCAGCCGGGTATTAGGGTTCTTCCTAAGGGAAAAGCCGTGAAAGCAGCCATGTTGTGGCACTTCTGCACTCCCTTTGGGATGCCTTTGGCAGATGAAGTAAGCCTGGAACTCAGGGCTTCCTGGTTAAAGAAATCCAAGCCCTAGGCTGAACCCTAACCCTAACCCTAGGCAGATAAATCAGCCTAGGTATAGGGATGGTGCCAAGGAAAAAGCTGTGAAAGCTGCCATGTTGTTGCACTTTTGTACTCCCCTTGGGATGCCTTGAACAGCTGCAGTGTGCCTGGAGCTAAGGGCTTCCTAGTTTTAAAAATCCTAGCCCTAGGCCTAAGCCTAACAGTAACCCTGGGAAGGTAAATCAGCCTGGTGTTAGGCGTCTTGCCAAGGAAAAAGCCGTGAAAGCAGCCATGTTGTGGCACTTTTGCACTCCCTTTTGGATGCCTTTCACAGCTCCAGTGTGCCTGGAACTCAGGGCTTCCTGCTTTTAAAAATCCTAGCCCTAGGCCGAACCCCAACCCTAAGACGAGAAAGGCAAATCAGCCAGGAATTAGGCATGTCCCCAAGGAAAAAGCTGTGGAGGCAGGCATGTTGTGGTACTTTTGCGCTCTTCTTGGCTAGTCCTTCGCAGCTGATGTGTTCTTGGAACTCAGGGCTTTCTGGTTAATAGACCCTTACCCTAGGCGTAACTCAAACCTTAACCCTAGGAAGGAAAATCAGCCTATGGTTCGGGATGGTCTCATGGAAATATCAGTGGTGGCAGCCAAGTTGCGTCACTTTTGCGCTCCCCTTGGGATGCCTTTCGCAGCTGCAGTGTGCCTGGAGCCCAGGGCTTCCTGGTTTTAAAAGTCCTAGGCCTAAGCCTAACAGTAACCCTAGGAAGGGAAATCAGCCGGGTATTAGGGTTCTTCCTAAGGGAAAAGCCGTGAAAGCAGCCATGTTGTGGCACTTCTGCACTCCCTTTGGGATGCCTTTGGCAGATGAAGTAAGCCTGGAACTCAGGGCTTCCTGGTTAAAGAAATCCAAGCCCTAGGCTGAACCCTAACCCTAACCCTAGGCAGATAAATCAGCCTAGGTATAGGGATGGTGCCAAGGAAAAAGCTGTGAAAGCTGCCATGTTGTTGCACTTTTGTACTCCCCTTGGGATGCCTTGAACAGCTGCAGTGTGCCTGGAGCTAAGGGCTTCCTAGTTTTAAAAATCCTAGCCCTAGGCCTAAGCCTAACAGTAACCCTGGGAAGGTAAATCAGCCTGGTGTTAGGCTTCTTGCCAAGGAAAAAGCCGTGAAAGCAGCCATGTTGTGGCACTTTTGCACTCCCTTTTGGATGCCTTTCACAGCTCCAGTGTGCCTGGAACTCAGGGCTTCCTGATTTTAAAAATCCTAGCCCTAGGCCGAACCCCAACACTAAGACGAGAAAGGCAAATCAGCCAGGAATTAGGCATGTCCCCAAGGAAAAAGCTGTGGAGGCAGGCATGTTGTGGTACTTTTGCGCTCTTCTTGGGTAGTCCTTCGCAGCTGCTGTGTTCTTGGAACTCAGGGCTTTCTGGTAAATAGAAACCTTACCCTAGGCGTAACTCAAACCTTAACCCTAGGAAGGAAAATCAGCCTATGGTTCGGGATGGTCTCATGGAAATATCAGTGGTGGCAGCCAAGTTGCGTCACTTTTGCGCTCCCCTTGGGATGCCTTTCGCAGCTGCAGTGTGCCTGGAGCCCAGGGCTTCCTGGTTTTAAAAGTCCTAGGCCTAAGCCTAACAGTAACCCTAGGAAGGTAAATCAGCCGGGTATTAGGGTTCTTCCTAAGGGAAAAGCCGTGAAAGCAGCCATGTTGTGGCACTTCTGCACTCCCTTTGGGATGCCTTTGGCAGATGAAGTAAGCCTGGAACTCAGGGCTTCCTGGTTAAAAAAATCCAAGCCCTAGGCTGAACCCTAACCCTAACCCTAGGCAGATAAATCAGCCTAGGTATAGGGATGGTGCCAAGGAAAAAGCTGTGAAAGCTGCCATGTTGTTGCACTTTTGTACTCCCCTTGGGATGCCTTGAACAGCTGCAGTGTGCCTGGAGCTAAGGGCTTCCTAGTTTTAAAAATCCTAGCCCTAGGCCTAAGCCTAACAGTAACCCTGGGAAGGTAAATCAGCCTGGTGTTAGGCGTCTTGCCAAGGAAAAAGCCGTGAAAGCAGCCATGTTGTGGCACTTTTGCACTCCCTTTTGGATGCCTTTCACAGCTGCAGTGTGCCTGGAACTCAGGGCTTCCTGATTTTAAAAATCCTAGCCCTAGGCCGAACCCCAACCCTAAGACGAGAAAGGCAAATCAGCCAGGAATTAGGCATGTCCCCAAGGAAAAAGCTGTGGAGGCAGGCATGTTGTGGTACTTTTGCGCTCTTCTTGGCTAGTCCTTCGCAGCTGCTGTGTTCTTGGAACTCAGGGCTTTCTGGTTAATAGACCCTTACCCTAGGCGTAACTCAAACCTTAACCCTAGGAAGGAAAATCAGCCTATGGTTCGGGATGGTCTCATGGAAATATCAGTGGTGGCAGCCAAGTTGCGTCACTTTTGCGCTCCCCTTGGGATGCCTTTTGCAGCTGCAGTGTGCCTGGAGCCCAGGGCTTCCTGGTTTTAAAAGTCCTAGGCCTAAGCCTAACAGTAACCCTAGGAAGGTAAATCAGCCGGGTATTAGGGTTCTTCCTAAGGGAAAAGCCGTGAAAGCAGCCATGTTGTGGCACTTCTGCACTCCCTTTGGGATGCCTTTGGCAGATGAAGTAAGCCTGGAACTCAGGGCTTCCTGGTTAAAAAAATCCAAGCCCTAGGCTGAACCCTAACCCTAACCCTAGGCAGATAAATCAGCCTAGGTATAGGGATGGTGCCAAGGAAAAAGCTGTGAAAGCTGCCATGTTGTTGCACTTTTGTACTCCCCTTGGGATGCCTTGAACAGCTGCAGTGTGCCTGGAGCTAAGGGCTTCCTAGTTTTAAAAATCCTAGCCCTAGGCCTAAGCCTAACAGTAACCCTGGGAAGGTAAATCAGCCTGGTGTTAGGCGTCTTGCCAAGGAAAAAGCCGTGAAAGCAGCCATGTTGTGGCACTTTTGCACTCCCTTTTGGATGCCTTTCACAGCTCCAGTGTGCCTGGAACTCAGGGCTTCCTGATTTTAAAAATCCTAGCCCTAGGCCGAACCCCAACCCTAAGACGAGAAAGGCAAATCAGCCAGGAATTAGGCATGTCCACAAGGAAAAAGCTGTGGAGGCAGGCATGTTGTGGTACTTTTGCGCTCTTCTTGGCTAGTCCTTCGCAGCTGCTGTGTTCTTGGAACTCAGGGCTTTCTGGTAAATAGAAACCTTACCCTAGGCGTAACTCAAACCTTAACCCTAGGAAGGAAAATCAGCCTATGGTTCGGGATGGTCTCATGGAAATATCAGTGGTGGCAGCCAAGTTGCGTCACTTTTGCGCTCCCCTTGGGATGCCTTTTGCAGCTGCAGTGTGCCTGGAGCCCAGGGCTTCCTGGTTTTAAAAGTCCTAGGCCTAAGCCTAACAGTAACCCTAGGAAGGTAAATCAGCCGGGTATTAGGGTTCTTCCTAAGGGAAAAGCCGTGAAAGCAGCCATGTTGTGGCACTTCTGCACTCCCTTTGGGATGCCTTTGGCAGATGAAGTAAGCCTGGAACTCAGGGCTTCCTGGTTAAAAAAATCCAAGCCCTAGGCTGAACCCTAACCCTAACCCTAGGCAGATAAATCAGCCTAGGTATAGGGATGGTGCCAAGGAAAAAGCTGTGAAAGCTGCCATGTTGTTGCACTTTTGTACTCCCCTTGGGATGCCTTGAACAGCTGCAGTGTGCCTGGAGCTAAGGGCTTCCTAGTTTTAAAAATCCTAGCCCTAGGCCTAAGCCTAACAGTAACCCTGGGAAGGTAAATCAGCCTGGTGTTAGGCGTCTTGCCAAGGAAAAAGCCGTGAAAGCAGCCATGTTGTGGCACTTTTGCACTCCCTTTTGGATGCCTTTCACAGCTGCAGTGTGCCTGGAACTCAGGGCTTCCTGATTTTAAAAATCCTAGCCCTAGGCCGAACCCCAACCCTAAGACGAGAAAGGCAAATCAGCCAGGAATTAGGCATGTCCCCAAGGAAAAAGCTGTGGAGGCAGGCATGTTGTGGTACTTTTGCGCTCTTCTTGGCTAGTCCTTCGCAGCTGCTGTGTTCTTGGAACTCAGGGCTTTCTGGTTAATAGACCCTTACCCTAGGCGTAACTCAAACCTTAACCCTAGGAAGGAAAATCAGCCTATGGTTCGGGATGGTCTCATGGAAATATCAGTGGTGGCAGCCAAGTTGCGTCACTTTTGCGCTCCCCTTGGGATGCCTTTCGCAGCTGCAGTGTGCCTGGAGCCCAGGGCTTCCTGGTTTTAAAAGTCCTAGGCCTAAGCCTAACAGTAACCCTAGGAAGGTAAATCAGCCGGGTATTAGGGTTCTTCCTAAGGGAAAAGCCGTGAAAGCAGCCATGTTGTGGCACTTCTGCACTCCCTTTGGGATGTCTTTGGCAGATGAAGTAAGCCTGGAACTCAGGGCTTCCTGGTTAAAGAAATCCAAGCCCTAGGCTGAACCCTAACCCTAACCCTAGGCAGATAAATCAGCCTAGGTATAGGGATGGTGCCAAGGAAAAAGCTGTGAAAGCTGCCATGTTGTTGCACTTTTGTACTCCCCTTGGGATGCCTTGAACAGCTGCAGTGTGCCTGGAGCTAAGGGCTTCCTAGTTTTAAAAATCCTAGCCCTAGGCCTAAGCCTAACAGTAACCCTGGGAAGGTAAATCAGCCTGGTGTTAGGCGTCTTGCCAAGGAAAAAGCCGTGAAAGCAGCCATGTTGTGGCACTTTTGCACTCCCTTTTGGATGCCTTTCACAGCTGCAGTGTGCCTGGAACTCAGGGCTTCCTGATTTTAAAAATCCTAGCCCTAGGCCGAACCCCAACCCTAAGACGAGAAAGGCAAATCAGCCAGGAATTAGGCATGTCCCCAAGGAAAAAGCTGTGGAGGCAGGCATGTTGTGGTACTTTTGCGCTCTTCTTGGCTAGTCCTTCGCAGCTGCTGTGTTCTTGGAACTCAGGGCTTTCTGGTTAATAGACCCTTACCCTAGGCGTAACTCAAACCTTAACCCTAGGAAGGAAAATCAGCCTATGGTTCGGGATGGTCTCATGGAAATATCAGTGGTGGCAGCCAAGTTGCGTCACTTTTGCGCTCCCCTTGGGATGCCTTTCGCAGCTGCAGTGTGCCTGGAGCCCAGGGCTTCCTGGTTTTAAAAGTCCTAGGCCTAAGCCTAACAGTAACCCTAGGAAGGTAAATCAGCCGGGTATTAGGGTTCTTCCTAAGGGAAAAGCCGTGAAAGCAGCCATGTTGTGGCACTTCTGCACTCCCTTTGGGATGTCTTTGGCAGATGAAGTAAGCCTGGAACTCAGGGCTTCCTGGTTAAAGAAATCCAAGCCCTAGGCTGAACCCTAACCCTAACCCTAGGCAGATAAATCAGCCTAGGTATAGGGATGGTGCCAAGGAAAAAGCTGTGAAAGCTGCCATGTTGTTGCACTTTTGTACTCCCCTTGGGATGCCTTGAACAGCTGCAGTGTGCCTGGAGCTAAGGGCTTCCTAGTTTTAAAAATCCTAGCCCTAGGCCTAAGCCTAACAGTAACCCTGGGAAGGTAAATCAGCCTGGTGTTAGGCGTCTTGCCAAGGAAAAAGCCGTGAAAGCAGCCATGTTGTGGCACTTTTGCACTCCCTTTTGGATGCCTTTCACAGCTCCAGTGTGCCTGGAACTCAGGGCTTCCTGATTTTAAAAATCCTAGCCCTAGGCCGAACCCCAACCCTAAGACGAGAAAGGCAAATCAGCCAGGAATTAGGCATGTCCACAAGGAAAAAGCTGTGGAGGCAGGCATGTTGTGGTACTTTTGTGCTCTTCTTGGCTAGTCCTTCGCAGCTGCTGTGTTCTTGGAACTCAGGGCTTTCTGGTAAATAGAAACCTTACCCTAGGCGTAACTCAAACCTTAACCCTAGGAAGGAAAATCAGCCTATGGTTCGGGATGGTCTCATGGAAATATCAGTGGTGGCAGCCAAGTTGCGTCACTTTTGCGCTCCCCTTGGGATGCCTTTTGCAGCTGCAGTGTGCCTGGAGCCCAGGGCTTCCTGGTTTTAAAAGTCCTAGGCCTAAGCCTAACAGTAACCCTAGGAAGGTAAATCAGCCGGGTATTAGGGTTCTTCCTAAGGGAAAAGCCGTGAAAGCAGCCATGTTGTGGCACTTCTGCACTCCCTTTGGGATGCCTTTGGCAGATGAAGTAAGCCTGGAACTCAGGGCTTCCTGGTTAAAAAAATCCAAGCCCTAGGCTGAACCCTAACCCTAACCCTAGGCAGATAAATCAGCCTAGGTATAGGGATGGTGCCAAGGAAAAAGCTGTGAAAGCTGCCATGTTGTTGCACTTTTGTACTCCCCTTGGGATGCCTTGAACAGCTGCAGTGTGCCTGGAGCTAAGGGCTTCCTAGTTTTAAAAATCCTAGCCCTAGGCCTAAGCCTAACAGTAACCCTGGGAAGGTAAATCAGCCTGGTGTTAGGCGTCTTGCCAAGGAAAAAGCCGTGAAAGCAGCCATGTTGTGGCACTTTTGCACTCCCTTTTGGATGCCTTTCACAGCTGCAGTGTGCCTGGAACTCAGGGCTTCCTGATTTTAAAAATCCTAGCCCTAGGCCGAACCCCAACCCTAAGACGAGAAAGGCAAATCAGCCAGGAATTAGGCATGTCCCCAAGGAAAAAGCTGTGGAGGCAGGCATGTTGTGGTACTTTTGCGCTCTTCTTGGCTAGTCCTTCGCAGCTGCTGTGTTCTTGGAACTCAGGGCTTTCTGGTTAATAGACCCTTACCCTAGGCGTAACTCAAACCTTAACCCTAGGAAGGAAAATCAGCCTATGGTTCGGGATGGTCTCATGGAAATATCAGTGGTGGCAGCCAAGTTGCGTCACTTTTGCGCTCCCCTTGGGATGCCTTTCGCAGCTGCAGTGTGCCTGGAGCCCAGGGCTTCCTGGTTTTAAAAGTCCTAGGCCTAAGCCTAACAGTAACCCTAGGAAGGTAAATCAGCCGGGTATTAGGGTTCTTCCTAAGGGAAAAGCCGTGAAAGCAGCCATGTTGTGGCACTTCTGCACTCCCTTTGGGATGTCTTTGGCAGATGAAGTAAGCCTGGAACTCAGGGCTTCCTGGTTAAAGAAATCCAAGCCCTAGGCTGAACCCTAACCCTAACCCTAGGCAGATAAATCAGCCTAGGTATAGGGATGGTGCCAAGGAAAAAGCTGTGAAAGCTGCCATGTTGTTGCACTTTTGTACTCCCCTTGGGATGCCTTGAACAGCTGCAGTGTGCCTGGAACTAAGGGCTTCCTGATTTTAAAAATCCTAGCCCTAGGCCGAACCCCAACCCTAAGACGAGAAAGGCAAATCAGCCAGGAATTAGGCATGTCCCCAAGGAAAAAGCTGTGGAGGCAGGCATGTTGTGGTACTTTTGCGCTCTTCTTGGCTAGTCCTTCGCAGCTGCTGTGTTCTTGGAACTCAGGGCTTTCTGGTTAATAGACCCTTACCCTAGGCGTAACTCAAACCTTAACCCTAGGAAGGAAAATCAGCCTATGGTTCGGGATGGTCTCATGGAAATATCAGTGGTGGCAGCCAAGTTGCGTCACTTTTGCGCTCCCCTTGGGATGCCTTTCGCAGCTGCAGTGTGCCTGGAGCCCAGGGCTTCCTGGTTTTAAAAGTCCTAGGCCTAAGCCTAACAGTAACCCTAGGAAGGTAAATCAGCCGGGTATTAGGGTTCTTCCTAAGGGAAAAGCCGTGAAAGCAGCCATGTTGTGGCACTTCTGCACTCCCTTTGGGATGTCTTTGGCAGATGAAGTAAGCCTGGAACTCAGGGCTTCCTGGTTAAAGAAATCCAAGCCCTAGGCTGAACCCTAACCCTAACCCTAGGCAGATAAATCAGCCTAGGTATAGGGATGGTGCCAAGGAAAAAGCTGTGAAAGCTGCCATGTTGTTGCACTTTTGTACTCCCCTTGGGATGCCTTGAACAGCTGCAGTGTGCCTGGAGCTAAGGGCTTCCTAGTTTTAAAAATCCTAGCCCTAGGCCTAAGCCTAACAGTAACCCTGGGAAGGTAAATCAGCCTGGTGTTAGGCGTCTTGCCAAGGAAAAAGCCGTGAAAGCAGCCATGTTGTGGCACTTTTGCACTCCCTTTTGGATGCCTTTCACAGCTGCAGTGTGCCTGGAACTCAGGGCTTCCTGATTTTAAAAATCCTAGCCCTAGGCCGAACCCCAACCCTAAGACGAGAAAGGCAAATCAGCCAGGAATTAGGCATGTCCCCAAGGAAAAAGCTGTGGAGGCAGGCATGTTGTGGTACTTTTGCGCTCTTCTTGGGTAGTCCTTCGCAGCTGCTGTGTTCTTGGAACTCAGGGCTTTCTGGTAAATAGAAACCTTACCCTAGGCGTAACTCAAACCTTAACCCTAGGAAGGAAAATCAGCCTATGGTTCGGGATGGTCTCATGGAAATATCAGTGGTGGCAGCCAAGTTGCGTCACTTTTGCGCTCCCCTTGGGATGCCTTTTGCAGCTGCAGTGTGCCTGGAGCCCAGGGCTTCCTGGTTTTAAAAGTCCTAGGCCTAAGCCTAACAGTAACCCTAGGAAGGTAAATCAGCCGGGTATTAGGGTTCTTCCTAAGGGAAAAGCCGTGAAAGCAGCCATGTTGTGGCACTTCTGCACTCCCTTTGGGATGCCTTTGGCAGATGAAGTAAGCCTGGAACTCAGGGCTTCCTGGTTAAAAAAATCCAAGCCCTAGGCTGAACCCTAACCCTAACCCTAGGCAGATAAATCAGCCTAGGTATAGGGATGGTGCCAAGGAAAAAGCTGTGAAAGCTGCCATGTTGTTGCACTTTTGTACTCCCCTTGGGATGCCTTGAACAGCTGCAGTGTGCCTGGAGCTAAGGGCTTCCTAGTTTTAAAAATCCTAGCCCTAGGCCTAAGCCTAACAGTAACCCTGGGAAGGTAAATCAGCCTGGTGTTAGGCGTCTTGCCAAGGAAAAAGCCGTGAAAGCAGCCATGTTGTGGCACTTTTGCACTCCCTTTTGGATGCCTTTCACAGCTGCAGTGTGCCTGGAACTCAGGGCTTCCTGATTTTAAAAATCCTAGCCCTAGGCCGAACCCCAACCCTAAGACGAGAAAGGCAAATCAGCCAGGAATTAGGCATGTCCCCAAGGAAAAAGCTGTGGAGGCAGGCATGTTGTGGTACTTTTGCGCTCTTCTTGGCTAGTCCTTCGCAGCTGCTGTGTTCTTGGAACTCAGGGCTTTCTGGTTAATAGACCCTTACCCTAGGCGTAACTCAAACCTTAAGCCTAGGAAGGAAAATCAGCCTATGGTTCGGGATGGTCTCATGGAAATATCAGTGGTGGCAGCCAAGTTGCGTCACTTTTGCGCTCCCCTTGGGATGCCTTTCGCAGCTGCAGTGTGCCTGGAGCCCAGGGCTTCCTGGTTTTAAAAGTCCTAGGCCTAAGCCTAACAGTAACCCTAGGAAGGTAAATCAGCCGGGTATTAGGGTTCTTCCTAAGGGAAAAGCCGTGAAAGCAGCCATGTTGTGGCACTTCTGCACTCCCTTTGGGATGTCTTTGGCAGATGAAGTAAGCCTGGAACTCAGGGCTTCCTGGTTAAAGAAATCCAAGCCCTAGGCTGAACCCTAACCCTAACCCTAGGCAGATAAATCAGCCTAGGTATAGGGATGGTGCCAAGGAAAAAGCTGTGAAAGCTGCCATGTTGTTGCACTTTTGTACTCCCCTTGGGATGCCTTGAACAGCTGCAGTGTGCCTGGAACTAAGGGCTTCCTGATTTTAAAAATCCTAGCCCTAGGCCGAACCCCAACCCTAAGACGAGAAAGGCAAATCAGCCAGGAATTAGGCATGTCCCCAAGGAAAAAGCTGTGGAGGCAGGCATGTTGTGCTACTTTTGCGCTCTTCTTGGCTAGTCCTTCGCAGCTGCTGTGTTCTTGGAACTCAGGGCTTTCTGGTAAATAGAAACCTTACCCTAGGCGTAACTCAAACCTTAACCCTAGGAAGGAAAATCAGCCTATGGTTCGGGATGGTCTCATGGAAATATCAGTGGTGGCAGCCAAGTTGCGTCATTTTTGCGCTCCCCTTGGGATGCCTTTCGCAGCTGCAGTGTGCCTGGAGCCCAGGGCTTCCTGGTTTTAAAAGTCCTAGGCCTAAGCCTAACAGTAACCCTAGGAAGGTAAATCAGCCGGGTATTAGGGTTCTTCCTAAGGGAAAAGCCGTGAAAGCAGCCATGTTGTGGCACTTCTGCACTCCCTTTGGGATGCCTTTGGCAGATGAAGTAAGCCTGGAACTCAGGGCTTCCTGGTTAAAGAAATCCAAGCCCTAGGCTGAACCCTAACCCTAACCCTAGGCAGATAAATCAGCCTAAGTATAGGGATGGTGCCAAGGAAAAAGCTGTGAAAGCTGCCATGTTGTTGCACTTTTGTACTCCCCTTGGGATGCCTTGAACAGCTGCAGTGTGCCTGGAGCTAAGGGCTTCTTAGTTTTAAAAATCCTAGCCCTAGGCCTAAGCCTAACAGTAACCCTGGGAAGGGAAATCAGCCTGGTGTTAGGCATCTTGCCAAGGAAAAAGCCGTGAAAGCAGCCATGTTGTGGCACTTTTGCACTCCCTTTTGGATGCCTTTCACAGCTGCAGTGTGCCTGGAACTCAGGGCTTCCTGATTTTAAAAATCCTAGCCCTAGGCCGAACCCCAACCCTAAGACGAGAAAGGCAAATCAGCCAGGAATTAGGCATGTCCCCAAGGAAAAAGCTGTGGAGGCAGGCATGTTGTGCTACTTTTGCGCTCTTCTTGGCTAGTCCTTCGCAGCTGCTGTGTTCTTGGAACTCAGGGCTTTCTGGTTAATAGACCCTTACCCTAGGCGTAACTCAAACCTTAACCCTAGGAAGGAAAATCAGCCTATGGTTCGGGATGGTCTCATGGAAATATCAGTGGTGGCAGCCAAGTTGCGTCATTTTTGCGCTCCCCTTGGGATGCCTTTCGCAGCTGCAGTGTGCCTGGAGCCCAGGGCTTCCTGGTTTTAAAAGTCCTAGGCCTAAGCCTAACAGTAACCCTAGGAAGGTAAATCAGCCGGGTATTAGGGTTCTTCCTAAGGGAAAAGCCGTGAAAGCAGCCATGTTGTGGCACTTCTGCACTCCCTTTGGGATGCCTTTGGCAGATGAAGTAAGCCTGGAACTCAGGGCTTCCTGGTTAAAAAAATCCAAGCCCTAGGCTGAACCCTAACCCTAACCCTAGGCAGATAAATCAGCCTAGGTATAGGGATGGTGCCAAGGAAAAAGCTGTGAAAGCTGCCATGTTGTTGCACTTTTGTACTCCCCTTGGGATGCCTTGAACAGCTGCAGTGTGCCTGGAGCTAAGGGCTTCCTAGTTTTAAAAATCCTAGCCCTAGGCCTAAGCCTAACAGTAACCCTGGGAAGGTAAATCAGCCTGGTGTTAGGCGTCTTGCCAAGGAAAAAGCCGTGAAAGCAGCCATGTTGTGGCACTTTTGCACTCCCTTTTGGATGCCTTTCACAGCTGCAGTGTGCCTGGAACTCAGGGCTTCCTGATTTTAAAAATCCTAGCCCTAGGCCGAACCCCAACCCTAAGACGAGAAAGGCAAATCAGCCAGGAATTAGGCATGTCCCCAAGGAAAAAGCTGTGGAGGCAGGCATGTTGTGGTACTTTTGCGCTCTTCTTGGCTAGTCCTTCGCAGCTGCTGTGTTCTTGGAACTCAGGGCTTTCTGGTAAATAGAAACCTTACCCTAGGCGTAACTCAAACCTTAACCCTAGGAAGGAAAATCAGCCTATGGTTCGGGATGGTCTCATGGAAATATCAGTGGTGGCAGCCAAGTTGTGTCACTTTTGCGCTCCCCTTGGGATGCCTTTCGCAGCTGCAGTGTGCCTGGAGCCCAGGGCTTCCTGGTTTTAAAAGTCCTAGGCCTAAGCCTAACAGTAACCCTAGGAAGGTAAATCAGCCGGGTATTAGGGTTCTTCCTAAGGGAAAAGCCGTGAAAGCAGCCATGTTGTGGCACTTCTGCACTCCCTTTGGGATGCCTTTGGCAGATGAAGTAAGCCTGGAACTCAGGGCTTCCTGGTTAAAGAAATCCAAGCCCTAGGCTGAACCCTAACCCTAACCCTAGGCAGATAAATCAGCCTAGGTATAGGGATGGTGCCAAGGAAAAAGCTGTGAAAGCTGCCATGTTGTTGCACTTTTGTACTCCCCTTGGGATGCCTTGAACAGCTGCAGTGTGCCTGGAGCTAAGGGCTTCCTAGTTTTAAAAATCCTAGCCCTAGGCCTAAGCCTAACAGTAACCCTGGGAAGGTAAATCAGCCTGGTGTTAGGCGTCTTGCCAAGGAAAAAGCCGTGAAAGCAGCCATGTTGTGGCACTTTTGCACTCCCTTTTGGATGCCTTTCACAGCTGCAGTGTGCCTGGAACTCAGGGCTTCCTGCTTTTAAAAATCCTAGCCCTAGGCCGAACCCCAACCCTAAGACGAGAAAGGCAAATCAGCCAGGAATTAGGCATGTCCCCAAGGAAAAAGCTGTGGAGGCAGGCATGTTGTGGTACTTTTGCGCTCTTCTTGGCTAGTCCTTCGCAGCTGCTGTGTTCTTGGAACTCAGGGCTTTCTGGTTAATAGACCCTTACCCTAGGCGTAACTCAAACCTTAACCCTAGGAAGGAAAATCAGCCTATGGTTCGGGATGGTCTCATGGAAATATCAGTGGTGGCAGCCAAGTTGCGTCACTTTTGCGCTCCCCTTGGGATGCCTTTCGCAGCTGCAGTGTGCCTGGAGCCCAGGGCTTCCTGGTTTTAAAAGTCCTAGGCCTAAGCCTAACAGTAACCCTAGGAAGGTAAATCAGCCGGGTATTAGGGTTCTTCCTAAGGGAAAAGCCGTGAAAGCAGCCATGTTGTGGCACTTCTGCACTCCCTTTGGGATGTCTTTGGCAGATGAAGTAAGCCTGGAACTCAGGGCTTCCTGGTTAAAGAAATCCAAGCCCTAGGCTGAACCCTAACCCTAACCCTAGGCAGATAAATCAGCCTAGGTATAGGGATGGTGCCAAGGAAAAAGCTGTGAAAGCTGCCATGTTGTTGCACTTTTGTACTCCCCTTGGGATGCCTTGAACAGCTGCAGTGTGCCTGGAACTAAGGGCTTCCTGATTTTAAAAATCCTAGCCCTAGGCCGAACCCCAACCCTAAGACGAGAAAGGCAAATCAGCCAGGAATTAGGCATGTCCCCAAGGAAAAAGCTGTGGAGGCAGGCATGTTGTGCTACTTTTGCGCTCTTCTTGGCTAGTCCTTCGCAGCTGCTGTGTTCTTGGAACTCAGGGCTTTCTGGTAAATAGAAACCTTACCCTAGGCGTAACTCAAACCTTAACCCTAGGAAGGAAAATCAGCCTATGGTTCGGGATGGTCTCATGGAAATATCAGTGGTGGCAGCCAAGTTGCGTCATTTTTGCGCTCCCCTTGGGATGCCTTTCGCAGCTGCAGTGTGCCTGGAGCCCAGGGCTTCCTGGTTTTAAAAGTCCTAGGCCTAAGCCTAACAGTAACCCTAGGAAGGTAAATCAGCCGGGTATTAGGGTTCTTCCTAAGGGAAAAGCCGTGAAAGCAGCCATGTTGTGGCACTTCTGCACTCCCTTTGGGATGCCTTTGGCAGATGAAGTAAGCCTGGAACTCAGGGCTTCCTGGTTAAAAAAATCCAAGCCCTAGGCTGAACCCTAACCCTAACCCTAGGCAGATAAATCAGCCTAAGTATAGGGATGGTGCCAAGGAAAAAGCTGTGAAAGCTGCCATGTTGTTGCACTTTTGTACTCCCCTTGGGATGCCTTGAACAGCTGCAGTGTGCCTGGAGCTAAGGGCTTCCTAGTTTTAAAAATCCTAGCCCTAGGCCTAAGCCTAACAGTAACCCTGGGAAGGTAAATCAGCCTGGTGTTAGGCATCTTGCCAAGGAAAAAGCCGTGAAAGCAGCCATGTTGTGGCACTTTTGCACTCCCTTTTGGATGCCTTTCACAGCTGCAGTGTGCCTGGAACTCAGGGCTTCCTGATTTTAAAAATCCTAGCCCTAGGCCGAACCCCAACCCTAAGACGAGAAAGGCAAATCAGCCAGGAATTAGGCATGTCCCCAAGGAAAAAGCTGTGGAGGCAGGCATGTTGTGCTACTTTTGCGCTCTTCTTGGCTAGTCCTTCGCAGCTGCTGTGTTCTTGGAACTCAGGGCTTTCTGGTTAATAGACCCTTACCCTAGGCGTAACTCAAACCTTAACCCTAGGAAGGAAAATCAGCCTATGGTTCGGGATGGTCTCATGGAAATATCAGTGGTGGCAGCCAAGTTGCGTCATTTTTGCGCTCCCCTTGGGATGCCTTTCGCAGCTGCAGTGTGCCTGGAGCCCAGGGCTTCCTGGTTTTAAAAGTCCTAGGCCTAAGCCTAACAGTAACCCTAGGAAGGTAAATCAGCCGGGTATTAGGGTTCTTCCTAAGGGAAAAGCCGTGAAAGCAGCCATGTTGTGGCACTTCTGCACTCCCTTTGGGATGCCTTTGGCAGATGAAGTAAGCCTGGAACTCAGGGCTTCCTGGTTAAAAAAATCCAAGCCCTAGGCTGAACCCTAACCCTAACCCTAGGCAGATAAATCAGCCTAGGTATAGGGATGGTGCCAAGGAAAAAGCTGTGAAAGCTGCCATGTTGTTGCACTTTTGTACTCCCCTTGGGATGCCTTGAACAGCTGCAGTGTGCCTGGAGCTAAGGGCTTCCTAGTTTTAAAAATCCTAGCCCTAGGCCTAAGCCTAACAGTAACCCTGGGAAGGTAAATCAGCCTGGTGTTAGGCGTCTTGCCAAGGAAAAAGCCGTGAAAGCAGCCATGTTGTGGCACTTTTGCACTCCCTTTTGGATGCCTTTCACAGCTGCAGTGTGCCTGGAACTCAGGGCTTCCTGATTTTAAAAATCCTAGCCCTAGGCCGAACCCCAACCCTAAGACGAGAAAGGCAAATCAGCCAGGAATTAGGCATGTCCCCAAGGAAAAAGCTGTGGAGGCAGGCATGTTGTGGTACTTTTGCGCTCTTCTTGGCTAGTCCTTCGCAGCTGCTGTGTTCTTGGAACTCAGGGCTTTCTGGTAAATAGAAACCTTACCCTAGGCGTAACTCAAACCTTAACCCTAGGAAGGAAAATCAGCCTATGGTTCGGGATGGTCTCATGGAAATATCAGTGGTGGCAGCCAAGTTGTGTCACTTTTGCGCTCCCCTTGGGATGCCTTTCGCAGCTGCAGTGTGCCTGGAGCCCAGGGCTTCCTGGTTTTAAAAGTCCTAGGCCTAAGCCTAACAGTAACCCTAGGAAGGTAAATCAGCCGGGTATTAGGGTTCTTCCTAAGGGAAAAGCCGTGAAAGCAGCCATGTTGTGGCACTTCTGCACTCCCTTTGGGATGCCTTTGGCAGATGAAGTAAGCCTGGAACTCAGGGCTTCCTGGTTAAAGAAATCCAAGCCCTAGGCTGAACCCTAACCCTAACCCTAGGCAGATAAATCAGCCTAGGTATAGGGATGGTGCCAAGGAAAAAGCTGTGAAAGCTGCCATGTTGTTGCACTTTTGTACTCCCCTTGGGATGCCTTGAACAGCTGCAGTGTGCCTGGAGCTAAGGGCTTCCTAGTTTTAAAAATCCTAGCCCTAGGCCTAAGCCTAACAGTAACCCTGGGAAGGTAAATCAGCCTGGTGTTAGGCGTCTTGCCAAGGAAAAAGCCGTGAAAGCAGCCATGTTGTGGCACTTTTGCACTCCCTTTTGGATGCCTTTCACAGCTGCAGTGTGCCTGGAACTCAGGGCTTCCTGATTTTAAAAATCCTAGCCCTAGGCCGAACCCCAACCCTAAGACGAGAAAGGCAAATCAGCCAGGAATTAGGCATGTCCCCAAGGAAAAAGCTGTGGAGGCAGGCATGTTGTGGTACTTTTGCGCTCTTCTTGGCTAGTCCTTCGCAGCTGCTGTGTTCTTGGAACTCAGGGCTTTCTGGTTAATAGACCCTTACCCTAGGCGTAACTCAAACCTTAACCCTAGGAAGGAAAATCAGCCTATGGTTCGGGATGGTCTCATGGAAATATCAGTGGTGGCAGCCAAGTTGCGTCACTTTTGCGCTCCCCTTGGGATGCCTTTCGCAGCTGCAGTGTGCCTGGAGCCCAGGGCTTCCTGGTTTTAAAAGTCCTAGGCCTAAGCCTAACAGTAACCCTAGGAAGGTAAATCAGCCGGGTATTAGGGTTCTTCCTAAGGGAAAAGCCGTGAAAGCAGCCATGTTGTGGCACTTCTGCACTCCCTTTGGGATGTCTTTGGCAGATGAAGTAAGCCTGGAACTCAGGGCTTCCTGGTTAAAGAAATCCAAGCCCTAGGCTGAACCCTAACCCTAACCCTAGGCAGATAAATCAGCCTAGGTATAGGGATGGTGCCAAGGAAAAAGCTGTGAAAGCTGCCATGTTGTTGCACTTTTGTACTCCCCTTGGGATGCCTTGAACAGCTGCAGTGTGCCTGGAGCTAAGGGCTTCCTAGTTTTAAAAATCCTAGCCCTAGGCCTAAGCCTAACAGTAACCCTGGGAAGGTAAATCAGCCTGGTGTTAGGCGTCTTGCCAAGGAAAAAGCCGTGAAAGCAGCCATGTTGTGGCACTTTTGCACTCCCTTTTGGATGCCTTTCACAGCTCCAGTGTGCCTGGAACTCAGGGCTTCCTGATTTTAAAAATCCTAGCCCTAGGCCGAACCCCAACCCTAAGACGAGAAAGGCAAATCAGCCAGGAATTAGGCATGTCCCCAAGGAAAAAGCTGTGGAGGCAGGCATGTTGTGCTACTTTTGCGCTCTTCTTGGCTAGTCCTTCGCAGCTGCTGTGTTCTTGGAACTCAGGGCTTTCTGGTAAATAGAAACCTTACCCTAGACGTAACTCAAACCTTAACCCTAGGAAGGAAAATCAGCCTATGGTTTGGGATGGTCTCATGGAAATATCAGTGGTGGCAGCCAAGTTGCGTCATTTTTGCGCTCCCCTTGGGATGCCTTTCGCAGCTGCAGTGTGCCTGGAGCCCAGGGCTTCCTGGTTTTAAAAGTCCTAGGCCTAAGCCTAACAGTAACCCTAGGAAGGTAAATCAGCCGGGTATTAGGGTTCTTCCTAAGGGAAAAGCCGTGAAAGCAGCCATGTTGTGGCACTTCTGCACTCCCTTTGGGATGCCTTTGGCAGATGAAGTAAGCCTGGAACTCAGGGCTTCCTGGTTAAAAAAATCCAAGCCCTAGGCTGAACCCTAACCCTAACCCTAGGCAGATAAATCAGCCTAGGTATAGGGATGGTGCCAAGGAAAAAGCTGTGAAAGCTGCCATGTTGTTGCACTTTTGTACTCCCCTTGGGATGCCTTGAACAGCTGCAGTGTGCCTGGAGCTAAGGGCTTCCTAGTTTTAAAAATCCTAGCCCTAGGCCTAAGCCTAACAGTAACCCTGGGAAGGTAAATCAGCCTGGTGTTAGGCTTCTTGCCAAGGAAAAAGCCGTGAAAGCAGCCATGTTGTGGCACTTTTGCACTCCCTTTTGGATGCCTTTCACAGCTGCAGTGTGCCTGGAACTCAGGGCTTCCTGATTTTAAAAATCCTAGCCCTAGGCCGAACCCCAACCCTAAGACGAGAAAGGCAAATCAGCCAGGAATTAGGCATGTCCCCAAGGAAAAAGCTGTGGAGGCAGGCATGTTGTGGTACTTTTGCGCTCTTCTTGGCTAGTCCTTCGCAGCTGCTGTGTTCTTGGAACTCAGGGCTTTCTGGTAAATAGAAACCTTACCCTAGGCGTAACTCAAACCTTAACCCTAGGAAGGAAAATCAGCCTATGGTTCGGGATGGTCTCATGGAAATATCAGTGGTGGCAGCCAAGTTGCGTCACTTTTGCGCTCCCCTTGGGATGCCTTTCGCAGCTGCAGTGTGCCTGGAGCCCAGGGCTTCCTGGTTTTAAAAGTCCTAGGCCTAAGCCTAACAGTAACCCTAGGAAGGTAAATCAGCCGGGTATTAGGGTTCTTCCTAAGGGAAAAGCCGTGAAAGCAGCCATGTTGTGGCACTTCTGCACTCCCTTTGGGATGCCTTTGGCAGATGAAGTAAGCCTGGAACTCAGGGCTTCCTGGTTAAAGAAATCCAAGCCCTAGGCTGAACCCTAACCCTAACCCTAGGCAGATAAATCAGCCTAGGTATAGGGATGGTGCCAAGGAAAAAGCTGTGAAAGCTGCCATGTTGTTGCACTTTTGTACTCCCCTTGGGATGCCTTGAACAGCTGCAGTGTGCCTGGAGCTAAGGGCTTCCTAGTTTTAAAAATCCTAGCCCTAGGCCTAAGCCTAACAGTAACCCTGGGAAGGTAAATCAGCCTGGTGTTAGGCGTCTTGCCAAGGAAAAAGCCGTGAAAGCAGCCATGTTGTGGCACTTTTGCACTCCCTTTTGGATGCCTTTCACAGCTCCAGTGTGCCTGGAACTCAGGGCTTCCTGCTTTTAAAAATCCTAGCCCTAGGCCGAACCCCAACCCTAAGACGAGAAAGGCAAATCAGCCAGGAATTAGGCATGTCCCCAAGGAAAAAGCTGTGGAGGCAGGCATGTTGTGGTACTTTCGCGCTCTTCTTGGCTAGTCCTTCGCAGCTGCTGTGTTCTTGGAACTCAGGGCTTTCTGGTTAATAGACCCTTACCCTAGGCGTAACTCAAACCTTAACCCTAGGAAGGAAAATCAGCCTATGGTTCGGGATGGTCTCATGGAAATATCAGTGGTGGCAGCCAAGTTGCGTCACTTTTGCGCTCCCCTTGGGATGCCTTTCGCAGCTGCAGTGTGCCTGGAGCCCAGGGCTTCCTGGTTTTAAAAGTCCTAGGCCTAAGCCTAACAGTAACCCTAGGAAGGTAAATCAGCCGGGTATTAGGGTTCTTCCTAAGGGAAAAGCCGTGAAAGCAGCCATGTTGTGGCACTTCTGCACTCCCTTTGGGATGTCTTTGGCAGATGAAGTAAGCCTGGAACTCAGGGCTTCCTGGTTAAAGAAATCCAAGCCCTAGGCTGAACCCTAACCCTAACCCTAGGCAGATAAATCAGCCTAGGTATAGGGATGGTGCCAAGGAAAAAGCTGTGAAAGCTGCCATGTTGTTGCACTTTTGTACTCCCCTTGGGATGCCTTGAACAGCTGCAGTGTGCCTGGAGCCCAGGGCTTCCTAGTTTTAAAAATCCTAGCCCTAGGCCTAAGCCTAACAGTAACCCTGGGAAGGTAAATCAGCCTGGTGTTAGGCGTCTTGCCAAGGAAAAAGCCGTGAAAGCAGCCATGTTGTGGCACTTTTGCACTCCCTTTTGGATGCCTTTCACAGCTCCAGTGTGCCTGGAACTCAGGGCTTCCTGATTTTAAAAATCCTAGCCCTAGGCCGAACCCCAACCCTAAGACGAGAAAGGCAAATCAGCCAGGAATTAGGCATGTCCCCAAGGAAAAAGCTGTGGAGGCAGGCATGTTGTGGTACTTTTGCGCTCTTCTTGGGTAGTCCTTCGCAGCTGCTGTGTTCTTGGAACTCAGGGCTTTCTGGTAAATAGAAACCTTACCCTAGGCGTAACTCAAACCTTAACCCTAGGAAGGAAAATCAGCCTATGGTTCGGGATGGTCTCATGGAAATATCAGTGGTGGCAGCCAAGTTGCGTCATTTTTGCGCTCCCCTTGGGATGCCTTTCGCAGCTGCAGTGTGCCTGGAGCCCAGGGCTTCCTGGTTTTAAAAGTCCTAGGCCTAAGCCAAACAGTAACCCTAGGAAGGTAAATCAGCCGGGTATTAGGGTTCTTCCTAAGGGAAAAGCCGTGAAAGCAGCCATGTTGTGGCACTTCTGCACTCCCTTTGGGATGCCTTTGGCAGATGAAGTAAGCCTGGAACTCAGGGCTTCCTGGTTAAAGAAATCCAAGCCCTAGGCTGAACCCTAACCCTAACCCTAGGCAGATAAATCAGCCTAGGTATAGGGATGGTGCCAAGGAAAAAGTTGTGAAAGCTGCCATGTTGTTGCACTTTTGTACTCCCCTTGGGATGCCTTGAACAGCTGCAGTGTGCCTGGAGCTAAGGGCTTCCTAGTTTTAAAAATCCTAGCCCTAGGCCTAAGCCTAACAGTAACCCTGGGAATGTAAATCAGCCTGGTGTTAGGCTTCTTGCCAAGGAAAAAGCCGTGAAAGCAGCCATGTTGTGGCACTTTTGCACTCCCTTTTGGATGCCTTTCACAGCTCCAGTGTGCCTGGAACTCAGGGCTTCCTGCTTTTAAAAATCCTAGCCCTAGGCCGAACCCCAACCCTAAGACGAGAAAGGCAAATCAGCCAGGAATTAGGCATGTCCCCAAGGAAAAAGCTGTGGAGGCAGGCATGTTGTGGTACTTTTGCGCTCTTCTTGGCTAGTCCTTCGCAGCTGCTGTGTTCTTGGAACTCAGGGCTTTCTGGTTAATAGACCCTTACCCTAGGCGTAACTCAAACCTTAACCCTAGGAAGGAAAATCAGCCTATGGTTCGGGATGGTCTCATGGAAATATCAGTGGTGGCAGCCAAGTTGCGTCACTTTTGCGCTCCCCTTGGGATGCCTTTTGCAGCTGCAGTGTGCCTGGAGCCCAGGGCTTCCTGGTTTTAAAAGTCCTAGGCCTAAGCCTAACAGTAACCCTAGGAAGGTAAATCAGCCGGGTATTAGGGTTCTTCCTAAGGGAAAAGCCGTGAAAGCAGCCATGTTGTGGCACTTCTGCACTCCCTTTGGGATGCCTTTGGCAGATGAAGTAAGCCTGGAACTCAGGGCTTCCTGGTTAAAAAAATCCAAGCCCTAGGCTGAACCCTAACCCTAACCCTAGGCAGATAAATCAGCCTAGGTATAGGGATGGTGCCAAGGAAAAAGCTGTGAAAGCTGCCATGTTGTTGCACTTTTGTACTCCCCTTGGGATGCCTTGAACAGCTGCAGTGTGCCTGGAGCTAAGGGCTTCCTAGTTTTAAAAATCCTAGCCCTAGGCCTAAGCCTAACAGTAACCCTGGGAAGGTAAATCAGCCTGGTGTTAGGCGTCTTGCCAAGGAAAAAGCCGTGAAAGCAGCCATGTTGTGGCACTTTTGCACTCCCTTTTGGATGCCTTTCACAGCTCCAGTGTGCCTGGAACTCAGGGCTTCCTGATTTTAAAAATCCTAGCCCTAGGCCGAACCCCAACCCTAAGACGAGAAAGGCAAATCAGCCAGGAATTAGGCATGTCCCCAAGGAAAAAGCTGTGGAGGCAGGCATGTTGTGGTACTTTCGCGCTCTTCTTGGCTAGTCCTTCGCAGCTGCTGTGTTCTTGGAACTCAGGGCTTTCTGGTTAATAGACCCTTACCCTAGGCGTAACTCAAACCTTAAGCCTAGGAAGGAAAATCAGCCTATGGTTCGGGATGGTCTCATGGAAATATCAGTGGTGGCAGCCAAGTTGCGTCACTTTTGCGCTCCCCTTGGGATGCCTTTCGCAGCTGCAGTGTGCCTGGAGCCCAGGGCTTCCTGGTTTTAAAAGTCCTAGGCCTAAGCCTAACAGTAACCCTAGGAAGGTAAATCAGCCGGGTATTAGGGTTCTTCCTAAGGGAAAAGCCGTGAAAGCAGCCATGTTGTGGCACTTCTGCACTCCCTTTGGGATGTCTTTGGCAGATGAAGTAAGCCTGGAACTCAGGGCTTCCTGGTTAAAGAAATCCAAGCCCTAGGCTGAACCCTAACCCTAACCCTAGGCAGATAAATCAGCCTAGGTATAGGGATGGTGCCAAGGAAAAAGCTGTGAAAGCTGCCATGTTGTTGCACTTTTGTACTCCCCTTGGGATGCCTTGAACAGCTGCAGTGTGCCTGGAGCCCAGGGCTTCCTAGTTTTAAAAATCCTAGCCCTAGGCCTAAGCCTAACAGTAACCCTGGGAAGGTAAATCAGCCTGGTGTTAGGCGTCTTGCCAAGGAAAAAGCCGTGAAAGCAGCCATGTTGTGGCACTTTTGCACTCCCTTTTGGATGCCTTTCACAGCTCCAGTGTGCCTGGAACTCAGGGCTTCCTGATTTTAAAAATCCTAGCCCTAGGCCGAACCCCAACCCTAAGACGAGAAAGGCAAATCAGCCAGGAATTAGGCATGTCCCCAAGGAAAAAGCTGTGGAGGCAGGCATGTTGTGGTACTTTTGCGCTCTTCTTGGGTAGTCCTTCGCAGCTGCTGTGTTCTTGGAACTCAGGGCTTTCTGGTAAATAGAAACCTTACCCTAGGCGTAACTCAAACCTTAACCCTAGGAAGGAAAATCAGCCTATGGTTCGGGATGGTCTCATGGAAATATCAGTGGTGGCAGCCAAGTTGCGTCATTTTTGCGCTCCCCTTGGGATGCCTTTCGCAGCTGCAGTGTGCCTGGAGCCCAGGGCTTCCTGGTTTTAAAAGTCCTAGGCCTAAGCCAAACAGTAACCCTAGGAAGGTAAATCAGCCGGGTATTAGGGTTCTTCCTAAGGGAAAAGCCGTGAAAGCAGCCATGTTGTGGCACTTCTGCACTCCCTTTGGGATGCCTTTGGCAGATGAAGTAAGCCTGGAACTCAGGGCTTCCTGGTTAAAGAAATCCAAGCCCTAGGCTGAACCCTAACCCTAACCCTAGGCAGATAAATCAGCCTAGGTATAGGGATGGTGCCAAGGAAAAAGTTGTGAAAGCTGCCATGTTGTTGCACTTTTGTACTCCCCTTGGGATGCCTTGAACAGCTGCAGTGTGCCTGGAGCTAAGGGCTTCCTAGTTTTAAAAATCCTAGCCCTAGGCCTAAGCCTAACAGTAACCCTGGGAATGTAAATCAGCCTGGTGTTAGGCTTCTTGCCAAGGAAAAAGCCGTGAAAGCAGCCATGTTGTGGCACTTTTGCACTCCCTTTTGGATGCCTTTCACAGCTCCAGTGTGCCTGGAACTCAGGGCTTCCTGCTTTTAAAAATCCTAGCCCTAGGCCGAACCCCAACCCTAAGACGAGAAAGGCAAATCAGCCAGGAATTAGGCATGTCCCCAAGGAAAAAGCTGTGGAGGCAGGCATGTTGTGGTACTTTTGCGCTCTTCTTGGCTAGTCCTTCGCAGCTGCTGTGTTCTTGGAACTCAGGGCTTTCTGGTAAATAGAAACCTTACCCTAGGCGTAACTCAAACCTTAACCCTAGGAAGGAAAATCAGCCTATGGTTCGGGATGGTCTCATGGAAATATCAGTGGTGGCAGCCAAGTTGCGTCATTTTTGCGCTCCCCTTGGGATGCCTTTCCCAGCTGCAGTGTGCCTGGAGCCCAGGGCTTCCTGGTTTTAAAAGTCCTAGGCCTAAGCCTAACAGTAACCCTAGGAAGGTAAATCAGCCGGGTATTAGGGTTCTTCCTAAGGGAAAAGCTGTGAAAGCAGCCATGTTGTGGCACTTCTGCACTCCCTTTGGGATGCCTTTGGCAGATGAAGTAAGCCTGGAACTCAGGGCTTCCTGGTTAAAGAAATCACAGCCCTAGGCTGAACCCTAACCCTAACCCTAGGCAGATAAATCAGCCTAGGTATAGGGATGGTGCCAAGGAAAAAGCTGTGAAAGCTGCCATGTTGTTGCACTTTTGTACTCCCCTTGGGATGCCTTGAACAGCTGCAGTGTGCCTGGAGCTAAGGGCTTCCTAGTTTTAAAAATCCTAGCCCTAGGCCTAAGCCTAACAGTAACCCTGGGAAGGTAAATCAGCCTGGTGTTAGGCGTCTTGCCAAGGAAAAAGCCGTGAAAGCAGCCATGTTGTGGCACTTTTGCACTCCCTTTTGGATGCCTTTCACAGCTCCAGTGTGCCTGGAACTCAGGGCTTCCTGATTTTAAAAATCCTAGCCCTAGGCCGAACCCCAACCCTAAGACGAGAAAGGCAAATCAGCCAGGAATTAGGCATGTCCCCAAGGAAAAAGCTGTGGAGGCAGGCATGTTGTGCTACTTTTGCGCTCTTCTTGGGTAGTCCTTCGCAGCTGCTGTGTTCTTGGAACTCAGGGCTTTCTGGTTAATAGACCCTTACCCTAGGCGTAACTCAAACCTTAACCCTAGGAAGGAAAATCAGCCTATGGTTCGGGATGGTCTCATGGAAATATCAGTGGTGGCAGCCAAGTTGCGTCACTTTTGCGCTCCCCTTGGGATGCCTTTCGCAGCTGCAGTGTGCCTGGAGCCCAGGGCTTCCTGGTTTTAAAAGTCCTAGGCCTAAGCCTAACAGTAACCCTAGGAAGGTAAATCAGCCGGGTATTAGGGTTCTTCCTAAGGGAAAAGCCGTGAAAGCAGCCATGTTGTGGCACTTCTGCACTCCCTTTGGGATGCCTTTGGCAGATGAAGTAAGCCTGGAACTCAGGGCTTCCTGGTTAAAAAAATCCAAGCCCTAGGCTGAACCCTAACCCTAACCCTAGGCAGATAAATCAGCCTAGGTATAGGGATGGTGCCAAGGAAAAAGCTGTGAAAGCTGCCATGTTGTTGCACTTTTGTACTCCCCTTGGGATGCCTTGAACAGCTGCAGTGTGCCTGGAGCTAAGGGCTTCCTAGTTTTAAAAATCCTAGCCCTAGGCCTAAGCCTAACAGTAACCCTGGGAAGGTAAATCAGCCTGGTGTTAGGCTTCTTGCCAAGGAAAAAGCCGTGAAAGCAGCCATGTTGTGGCACTTTTGCACTCCCTTTTGGATGCCTTTCACAGCTCCAGTGTGCCTGGAACTCAGGGCTTCCTGATTTTAAAAATCCTAGCCCTAGGCCGAACCCCAACCCTAAGACGAGAAAGGCAAATCAGCCAGGAATTAGGCATGTCCCCAAGGAAAAAGCTGTGGAGGCAGGCATGTTGTGGTACTTTTGCGCTCTTCTTGGGTAGTCCTTCGCAGCTGCTGTGTTCTTGGAACTCAGGGCTTTCTGGTAAATAGAAACCTTACCCTAGGCGTAACTCAAACCTTAACCCTAGGAAGGAAAATCAGCCTATGGTTCGGGATGGTCTCATGGAAATATCAGTGGTGGCAGCCAAGTTGCGTCACTTTTGCGCTCCCCTTGGGATGCCTTTCGCAGCTGCAGTGTGCCTGGAGCCCAGGGCTTCCTGGTTTTAAAAGTCCTAGGCCTAAGCCTAACAGTAACCCTAGGAAGGTAAATCAGCCGGGTATTAGGGTTCTTCCTAAGGGAAAAGCCGTGAAAGCAGCCATGTTGTGGCACTTCTGCACTCCCTTTGGGATGCCTTTGGCAGATGAAGTAAGCCTGGAACTCAGGGCTTCCTGGTTAAAAAAATCCAAGCCCTAGGCTGAACCCTAACCCTAACCCTAGGCAGATAAATCAGCCTAGGTATAGGGATGGTGCCAAGGAAAAAGCTGTGAAAGCTGCCATGTTGTTGCACTTTTGTACTCCCCTTGGGATGCCTTGAACAGCTGCAGTGTGCCTGGAGCTAAGGGCTTCCTAGTTTTAAAAATCCTAGCCCTAGGCCTAAGCCTAACAGTAACCCTGGGAAGGTAAATCAGCCTGGTGTTAGGCGTCTTGCCAAGGAAAAAGCCGTGAAAGCAGCCATGTTGTGGCACTTTTGCACTCCCTTTTGGATGCCTTTCACAGCTGCAGTGTGCCTGGAACTCAGGGCTTCCTGCTTTTAAAAATCCTAGCCCTAGGCCGAACCCCAACCCTAAGACGAGAAAGGCAAATCAGCCAGGAATTAGGCATGTCCCCAAGGAAAAAGCTGTGGAGGCAGGCATGTTGTGGTACTTTTGCGCTCTTCTTGGCTAGTCCTTCGCAGCTGCTGTGTTCTTGGAACTCAGGGCTTTCTGGTTAATAGACCCTTACCCTAGGCGTAACTCAAACCTTAACCCTAGGAAGGAAAATCAGCCTATGGTTCGGGATGGTCTCATGGAAATATCAGTGGTGGCAGCCAAGTTGCGTCACTTTTGCGCTCCCCTTGGGATGCCTTTCGCAGCTGCAGTGTGCCTGGAGCCCAGGGCTTCCTGGTTTTAAAAGTCCTAGGCCTAAGCCTAACAGTAACCCTAGGAAGGTAAATCAGCCGGGTATTAGGGTTCTTCCTAAGGGAAAAGCCGTGAAAGCAGCCATGTTGTGGCACTTCTGCACTCCCTTTGGGATGCCTTTGGCAGATGAAGTAAGCCTGGAACTCAGGGCTTCCTGGTTAAAGAAATCCAAGCCCTAGGCTGAACCCTAACCCTAACCCTAGGCAGATAAATCAGCCTAGGTATAGGGATGGTGCCAAGGAAAAAGCTGTGAAAGCTGCCATGTTGTTGCACTTTTGTACTCCCCTTGGGATGCCTTGAACAGCTGCAGTGTGCCTGGAGCTAAGGGCTTCCTAGTTTTAAAAATCCTAGCCCTAGGCCTAAGCCTAACAGTAACCCTGGGAAGGTAAATCAGCCTGGTGTTAGGCGTCTTGCCAAGGAAAAAGCCGTGAAAGCAGCCATGTTGTGGCACTTTTGCACTCCCTTTTGGATGCCTTTCACAGCTCCAGTGTGCCTGGAACTCAGGGCTTCCTGCTTTTAAAAATCCTAGCCCTAGGCCGAACCCCAACCCTAAGACGAGAAAGGCAAATCAGCCAGGAATTAGGCATGTCCCCAAGGAAAAAGCTGTGGAGGCAGGCATGTTGTGGTACTTTTGCGCTCTTCTTGGCTAGTCCTTCGCAGCTGCTGTGTTCTTGGAACTCAGGGCTTTCTGGTTAATAGACCCTTACCCTAGGCGTAACTCAAACCTTAACCCTAGGAAGGAAAATCAGCCTATGGTTCGGGATGGTCTCATGGAAATATCAGTGGTGGCAGCCAAGTTGCGTCACTTTTGCGCTCCCCTTGGGATGCCTTTCGCAGCTGCAGTGTGCCTGGAGCCCAGGGCTTCCTGGTTTTAAAAGTCCTAGGCCTAAGCCTAACAGTAACCCTAGGAAGGTAAATCAGCCGGGTATTAGGGTTCTTCCTAAGGGAAAAGCCGTGAAAGCAGCCATGTTGTGGCACTTCTGCACTCCCTTTGGGATGCCTTTGGCAGATGAAGTAAGCCTGGAACTCAGGGCTTCCTGGTTAAAGAAATCCAAGCCCTAGGCTGAACCCTAACCCTAACCCTAGGCAGATAAATCAGCCTAGGTATAGGGATGGTGCCAAGGAAAAAGCTGTGAAAGCTGCCATGTTGTTGCACTTTTGTACTCCCCTTGGGATGCCTTGAACAGCTGCAGTGTGCCTGGAGCTAAGGGCTTCCTAGTTTTAAAAATCCTAGCCCTAGGCCTAAGCCTAACAGTAACCCTGGGAAGGTAAATCAGCCTGGTGTTAGGCGTCTTGCCAAGGAAAAAGCCGTGAAAGCAGCCATGTTGTGGCACTTTTGCACTCCCTTTTGGATGCCTTTCACAGCTCCAGTGTGCCTGGAACTCAGGGCTTCCTGCTTTTAAAAATCCTAGCCCTAGGCCGAACCCCAACCCTAAGACGAGAAAGGCAAATCAGCCAGGAATTAGGCATGTCCCCAAGGAAAAAGCTGTGGAGGCAGGCATGTTGTGGTACTTTTGCGCTCTTCTTGGCTAGTCCTTCGCAGCTGCTGTGTTCTTGGAACTCAGGGCTTTCTGGTTAATAGACCCTTACCCTAGGCGTAACTCAAACCTTAACCCTAGGAAGGAAAATCAGCCTATGGTTCGGGATGGTCTCATGGAAATATCAGTGGTGGCAGCCAAGTTGCGTCACTTTTGCGCTCCCCTTGGGATGCCTTTCGCAGCTGCAGTGTGCCTGGAGCCCAGGGCTTCCTGGTTTTAAAAGTCCTAGGCCTAAGCCTAACAGTAACCCTAGGAAGGTAAATCAGCCGGGTATTAGGGTTCTTCCTAAGGGAAAAGCCGTGAAAGCAGCCATGTTGTGGCACTTCTGCACTCCCTTTGGGATGCCTTTGGCAGATGAAGTAAGCCTGGAACTCAGGGCTTCCTGGTTAAAGAAATCCAAGCCCTAGGCTGAACCCTAACCCTAACCCTAGGCAGATAAATCAGCCTAGGTATAGGGATGGTGCCAAGGAAAAAGCTGTGAAAGCTGCCATGTTGTTGCACTTTTGTACTCCCCTTGGGATGCCTTGAACAGCTGCAGTGTGCCTGGAGCTAAGGGCTTCCTAGTTTTAAAAATCCTAGCCCTAGGCCTAAGCCTAACAGTAACCCTGGGAAGGTAAATCAGCCTGGTGTTAGGCGTCTTGCCAAGGAAAAAGCCGTGAAAGCAGCCATGTTGTGGCACTTTTGCACTCCCTTTTGGATGCCTTTCACAGCTGCAGTGTGCCTGGAACTCAGGGCTTCCTGCTTTTAAAAATCCTAGCCCTAGGCCGAACCCCAACCCTAAGACGAGAAAGGCAAATCAGCCAGGAATTAGGCATGTCCCCAAGGAAAAAGCTGTGGAGGCAGGCATGTTGTGGTACTTTTGCGCTCTTCTTGGCTAGTCCTTCGCAGCTGCTGTGTTCTTGGAACTCAGGGCTTTCTGGTTAATAGACCCTTACCCTAGGCGTAACTCAAACCTTAACCCTAGGAAGGAAAATCAGCCTATGGTTCGGGATGGTCTCATGGAAATATCAGTGGTGGCAGCCAAGTTGCGTCGCTTTTGCGCTCCCCTTGGGATGCCTTTCGCAGCTGCAGTGTGCCTGGAGCCCAGGGCTTCCTGGTTTTAAAAGTCCTAGGCCTAAGCCTAACAGTAACCCTAGGAAGGTAAATCAGCCGGGTATTAGGGTTCTTCCTAAGGGAAAAGCCGTGAAAGCAGCCATGTTGTGGCACTTCTGCACTCCCTTTGGGATGCCTTTGGCAGATGAAGTAAGCCTGGAACTCAGGGCTTCCTGGTTAAAGAAATCCAAGCCCTAGGCTGAACCCTAACCCTAACCCTAGGCAGATAAATCAGCCTAGGTATAGGGATGGTGCCAAGGAAAAAGCTGTGAAAGCTGCCATGTTGTTGCACTTTTGTACTCCCCTTGGGATGCCTTGAACAGCTGCAGTGTGCCTGGAGCTAAGGGCTTCTTAGTTTTAAAAATCCTAGCCCTAGGCCTAAGCCTAACAGTAACCCTGGGAAGGTAAATCAGCCTGGTGTTAGGCGTCTTGCCAAGGAAAAAGCCGTGAAAGCAGCCATGTTGTGGCACTTTTGCACTCCCTTTTGGATGCCTTTCACAGCTGCAGTGTGCCTGGAACTCAGGGCTTCCTGCTTTTAAAAATCCTAGCCCTAGGCCGAACCCCAACCCTAAGACGAGAAAGGCAAATCAGCCAGGAATTAGGCATGTCCCCAAGGAAAAAGCTGTGGAGGCAGGCATGTTGTGGTACTTTTGCGCTCTTCTTGGCTAGTCCTTCGCAGCTGCTGTGTTCTTGGAACTCAGGGCTTTCTGGTTAATAGACCCTTACCCTAGGCGTAACTCAAACCTTAACCCTAGGAAGGAAAATCAGCCTATGGTTCGGGATGGTCTCATGGAAATATCAGTGGTGGCAGCCAAGTTGCGTCGCTTTTGCGCTCCCCTTGGGATGCCTTTCGCAGCTGCAGTGTGCCTGGAGCCCAGGGCTTCCTGGTTTTAAAAGTCCTAGGCCTAAGCCTAACAGTAACCCTAGGAAGGTAAATCAGCCGGGTATTAGGGTTCTTCCTAAGGGAAAAGCCGTGAAAGCAGCCATGTTGTGGCACTTCTGCACTCCCTTTGGGATGCCTTTGGCAGATGAAGTAAGCCTGGAACTCAGGGCTTCCTGGTTAAAGAAATCCAAGCCCTAGGCTGAACCCTAACCCTAACCCTAGGCAGATAAATCAGCCTAGGTATAGGGATGGTGCCAAGGAAAAAGCTGTGAAAGCTGCCATGTTGTTGCACTTTTGTACTCCCCTTGGGATGCCTTGAACAGCTGCAGTGTGCCTGGAGCTAAGGGCTTCCTAGTTTTAAAAATCCTAGCCCTAGGCCTAAGCCTAACAGTAACCCTGGGAAGGTAAATCAGCCTGGTGTTAGGCGTCTTGCCAAGGAAAAAGCCGTGAAAGCAGCCATGTTGTGGCACTTTTGCACTCCCTTTTGGATGCCTTTCACAGCTGCAGTGTGCCTGGAACTCAGGGCTTCCTGCTTTTAAAAATCCTAGCCCTAGGCCGAACCCCAACCCTAAGACGAGAAAGGCAAATCAGCCAGGAATTAGGCATGTCCCCAAGGAAAAAGCTGTGGAGGCAGGCATGTTGTGGTACTTTTGCGCTCTTCTTGGCTAGTCCTTCGCAGCTGCTGTGTTCTTGGAACTCAGGGCTTTCTGGTAAATAGAAACCTTACCCTAGGCGTAACTCAAACCTTAACCCTAGGAAGGAAAATCAGCCTATGGTTCGGGATGGTCTCATGGAAATATCAGTGGTGGCAGCCAAGTTGCGTCACTTTTGCGCTCCCCTTGGGATGCCTTTCGCAGCTGCAGTGTGCCTGGAGCCCAGGGCTTCCTGGTTTTAAAAGTCCTAGGCCTAAGCCTAACAGTAACCCTAGGAAGGTAAATCAGCCGGGTATTAGGGTTCTTCCTAAGGGAAAAGCCGTGAAAGCAGCCATGTTGTGGCACTTCTGCACTCCCTTTGGGATGCCTTTGGCAGATGAAGTAAGCCTGGAACTCAGGGCTTCCTGGTTAAAGAAATCCAAGCCCTAGGCTGAACCCTAACCCTAACCCTAGGCAGATAAATCAGCCTAGGTATAGGGATGGTGCCAAGGAAAAAGCTGTGAAAGCTGCCATGTTGTTGCACTTTTGTACTCCCCTTGGGATGCCTTGAACAGCTGCAGTGTGCCTGGAGCTAAGGGCTTCCTAGTTTTAAAAATCCTAGCCCTAGGCCTAAGCCTAACAGTAACCCTGGGAAGGTAAATCAGCCTGGTGTTAGGCGTCTTGCCAAGGAAAAAGCCGTGAAAGCAGCCATGTTGTGGCACTTTTGCACTCCCTTTTGGATGCCTTTCACAGCTCCAGTGTGCCTGGAACTCAGGGCTTCCTGATTTTAAAAATCCTAGCCCTAGGCCGAACCCCAACCCTAAGACGAGAAAGGCAAATCAGCCAGGAATTAGGCATGTCCCCAAGGAAAAAGCTGTGGAGGCAGGCATGTTGTGCTACTTTTGCGCTCTTCTTGGGTAGTCCTTCGCAGCTGCTGTGTTCTTGGAACTCAGGGCTTTCTGGTTAATAGACCCTTACCCTAGGCGTAACTCAAACCTTAACCCTAGGAAGGAAAATCAGCCTATGGTTCGGGATGGTCTCATGGAAATATCAGTGGTGGCAGCCAAGTTGCGTCACTTTTGCGCTCCCCTTGGGATGCCTTTCGCAGCTGCAGTGTGCCTGGAGCCCAGGGCTTCCTGGTTTTAAAAGTCCTAGGCCTAAGCCTAACAGTAACCCTAGGAAGGTAAATCAGCCGGGTATTAGGGTTCTTCCTAAGGGAAAAGCCGTGAAAGCAGCCATGTTGTGGCACTTCTGCACTCCCTTTGGGATGCCTTTGGCAGATGAAGTAAGCCTGGAACTCAGGGCTTCCTGGTTAAAAAAATCCAAGCCCTAGGCTGAACCCTAACCCTAACCCTAGGCAGATAAATCAGCCTAGGTATAGGGATGGTGCCAAGGAAAAAGCTGTGAAAGCTGCCATGTTGTTGCACTTTTGTACTCCCCTTGGGATGCCTTGAACAGCTGCAGTGTGCCTGGAGCTAAGGGCTTCCTAGTTTTAAAAATCCTAGCCCTAGGCCTAAGCCTAACAGTAACCCTGGGAAGGTAAATCAGCCTGGTGTTAGGCGTCTTGCCAAGGAAAAAGCCGTGAAAGCAGCCATGTTGTGGCACTTTTGCACTCCCTTTTGGATGCCTTTCACAGCTGCAGTGTGCCTGGAACTCAGGGCTTCCTGATTTTAAAAATCCTAGCCCTAGGCCGAACCCCAACCCTAAGACGAGAAAGGCAAATCAGCCAGGAATTAGGCATGTCCCCAAGGAAAAAGCTGTGGAGGCAGGCATGTTGTGCTACTTTTGCGCTCTTCTTGGCTAGTCCTTCGCAGCTGCTGTGTTCTTGGAACTCAGGGCTTTCTGGTAAATAGAAACCTTACCCTAGGCGTAACTCAAACCTTAACCCTAGGAAGGAAAATCAGCCTATGGTTCGGGATGGTCTCATGGAAATATCAGTGGTGGCAGCCAAGTTGCGTCACTTTTGCGCTCCCCTTGGGATGCCTTTCGCAGCTGCAGTGTGCCTGGAGCCCAGGGCTTCCTGGTTTTAAAAGTTCTAGGCCTAAGCCTAACAGTAACCCTAGGAAGGTAAATCAGCCGGGTATTAGGGTTCTTCCTAAGGGAAAAGCCGTGAAAGCAGCCATGTTGTGGCACTTCTGCACTCCCTTTGGGATGCCTTTGGCAGATGAAGTAAGCCTGGAACTCAGGGCTTCCTGGTTAAAAAAATCCAAGCCCTAGGCTGAACCCTAACCCTAACCCTAGGCAGATAAATCAGCCTAGGTATAGGGATGGTGCCAAGGAAAAAGCTGTGAAAGCTGCCATGTTGTTGCACTTTTGTACTCCCCTTGGGATGCCTTGAACAGCTGCAGTGTGCCTGGAGCTAAGGGCTTCCTAGTTTTAAAAATCCTAGCCCTAGGCCTAAGCCTAACAGTAACCCTGGGAAGGTAAATCAGCCTGGTGTTAGGCGTCTTGCCAAGGAAAAAGCCGTGAAAGCAGCCATGTTGTGGCACTTTTGCACTCCCTTTTGGATGCCTTTCACAGCTCCAGTGTGCCTGGAACTCAGGGCTTCCTGCTTTTAAAAATCCTAGCCCTAGGCCGAACCCCAACCCTAAGACGAGAAAGGCAAATCAGCCAGGAATTAGGCATGTCCCCAAGGAAAAAGCTGTGGAGGCAGGCATGTTGTGGTACTTTTGCGCTCTTCTTGGCTAGTCCTTCGCAGCTGCTGTGTTCTTGGAACTCAGGGCTTTCTGGTTAATAGACCCTTACCCTAGGCGTAACTCAAACCTTAACCCTAGGAAGGAAAATCAGCCTATGGTTCGGGATGGTCTCATGGAAATATCAGTGGTGGCAGCCAAGTTGCGTCACTTTTGCGCTCCCCTTGGGATGCCTTTCGCAGCTGCAGTGTGCCTGGAGCCCAGGGCTTCCTGGTTTTAAAAGTCCTAGGCCTAAGCCTAACAGTAACCCTAGGAAGGTAAATCAGCCAGGTATTAGGGTTCTTCCTAAGGGAAAAGCCGTGAAAGCAGCCATGTTGTGGCACTTCTGCACTCCCTTTGGGATGCCTTTGGCAGATGAAGTAAGCCTGGAACTCAGGGCTTCCTGGTTAAAGAAATCCAAGCCCTAGGCTGAACCCTAACCCTAACCCTAGGCAGATAAATCAGCCTAGGTATAGGGATGGTGCCAAGGAAAAAGCTGTGAAAGCTGCCATGTTGTTGCACTTTTGTACTCCCCTTGGGATGCCTTGAACAGCTGCAGTGTGCCTGGAGCTAAGGGCTTCCTAGTTTTAAAAATCCTAGCCCTAGGCCTAAGCCTAACAGTAACCCTGGAAAGGTAAATCAGCCTGGTGTTAGGCGTCTTGCCAAGGAAAAAGCCGTGAAAGCAGCCATGTTGTGGCACTTTTGCACTCCCTTTTGGATGCCTTTCACAGCTCCAGTGTGCCTGGAACTCAGGGCTTCCTGCTTTTAAAAATCCTAGCCCTAGGCCGAACCCCAACCCTAAGACGAGAAAGGCAAATCAGCCAGGAATTAGGCATGTCCCCAAGGAAAAAGCTGTGGAGGCAGGCATGTTGTGGTACTTTTGCGCTCTTCTTGGCTAGTCCTTCGCAGCTGCTGTGTTCTTGGAACTCAGGGCTTTCTGGTTAATAGACCCTTACCCTAGGCGTAACTCAAACCTTAACCCTAGGAAGGAAAATCAGCCTATGGTTCGGGATGGTCTCATGGAAATATCAGTGGTGGCAGCCAAGTTGCGTCACTTTTGCGCTCCCCTTGGGATGCCTTTCGCAGCTGCAGTGTGCCTGGAGCCCAGGGCTTCCTGGTTTTAAAAGTCCTAGGCCTAAGCCTAACAGTAACCCTAGGAAGGTAAATCAGCCGGGTATTAGGGTTCTTCCTAAGGGAAAAGCCGTGAAAGCAGCCATGTTGTGGCACTTCTGCACTCCCTTTGGGATGCCTTTGGCAGATGAAGTAAGCCTGGAACTCAGGGCTTCCTGGTTAAAGAAATCCAAGCCCTAGGCTGAACCCTAACCCTAACCCTAGGCAGATAAATCAGCCTAGGTATAGGGATGGTGCCAAGGAAAAAGCTGTGAAAGCTGCCATGTTGTTGCACTTTTGTACTCCCCTTGGGATGCCTTGAACAGCTGCAGTGTGCCTGGAGCTAAGGGCTTCCTAGTTTTAAAAATCCTAGCCCTAGGCCTAAGCCTAACAGTAACCCTGGGAAGGTAAATCAGCCTGGTGTTAGGCGTCTTGCCAAGGAAAAAGCCGTGAAAGCAGCCATGTTGTGGCACTTTTGCACTCCCTTTTGGATGCCTTTCACAGCTCCAGTGTGCCTGGAACTCAGGGCTTCCTGCTTTTAAAAATCCTAGCCCTAGGCCGAACCCCAACCCTAAGACGAGAAAGGCAAATCAGCCAGGAATTAGGCATGTCCCCAAGGAAAAAGCTGTGGAGGCAGGCATGTTGTGGTACTTTTGCGCTCTTCTTGGCTAGTCCTTCGCAGCTGCTGTGTTCTTGGAACTCAGGGCTTTCTGGTTAATAGACCCTTACCCTAGGCGTAACTCAAACCTTAACCCTAGGAAGGAAAATCAGCCTATGGTTCGGGATGGTCTCATGGAAATATCAGTGGTGGCAGCCAAGTTGCGTCACTTTTGCGCTCCCCTTGGGATGCCTTTCGCAGCTGCAGTGTGCCTGGAGCCCAGGGCTTCCTGGTTTTAAAAGTCCTAGGCCTAAGCCTAACAGTAACCCTAGGAAGGTAAATCAGCCGGGTATTAGGGTTCTTCCTAAGGGAAAAGCCGTGAAAGCAGCCATGTTGTGGCACTTCTGCACTCCCTTTGGGATGTCTTTGGCAGATGAAGTAAGCCTGGAACTCAGGGCTTCCTGGTTAAAGAAATCCAAGCCCTAGGCTGAACCCTAACCCTAACCCTAGGCAGATAAATCAGCCTAGGTATAGGGATGGTGCCAAGGAAAAAGCTGTGAAAGCTGCCATGTTGTTGCACTTTTGTACTCCCCTTGGGATGCCTTGAACAGCTGCAGTGTGCCTGGAGCTAAGGGCTTCCTAGTTTTAAAAATCCTAGCCCTAGGCCTAAGCCTAACAGTAACCCTGGGAAGGTAAATCAGCCTGGTGTTAGGCGTCTTGCCAAGGAAAAAGCCGTGAAAGCAGCCATGTTGTGGCACTTTTGCACTCCCTTTTGGATGCCTTTCACAGCTGCAGTGTGCCTGGAACTCAGGGCTTCCTGATTTTAAAAATCCTAGCCCTAGGCCGAACCCCAACCCTAAGACGAGAAAGGCAAATCAGCCAGGAATTAGGCATGTCCCCAAGGAAAAAGCTGTGGAGGCAGGCATGTTGTGGTACTTTTGCGCTCTTCTTGGGTAGTCCTTCGCAGCTGCTGTGTTCTTGGAACTCAGGGCTTTCTGGTAAATAGAAACCTTACCCTAGGCGTAACTCAAACCTTAACCCTAGGAAAGAAAATCAGCCTATGGTTCGGGATGGTCTCATGGAAATATCAGTGGTGGCAGCCAAGTTGCGTCATTTTTGCGCTCCCCTTGGGATGCCTTTTGCAGCTGCAGTGTGCCTGGAGCCCAGGGCTTCCTGGTTTTAAAAGTCCTAGGCCTAAGCCTAACAGTAACCCTAGGAAGGTAAATCAGCCGGGTATTAGGGTTCTTCCTAAGGGAAAAGCCGTGAAAGCAGCCATGTTGTGGCACTTCTGCACTCCCTTTGGGATGCCTTTGGCAGATGAAGTAAGCCTGGAACTCAGGGCTTCCTGGTTAAAAAAATCCAAGCCCTAGGCTGAACCCTAACCCTAACCCTAGGCAGATAAATCAGCCTAGGTATAGGGATGGTGCCAAGGAAAAAGCTGTGAAAGCTGCCATGTTGTTGCACTTTTGTACTCCCCTTGGGATGCCTTGAACAGCTGCAGTGTGCCTGGAGCTAAGGGCTTCCTAGTTTTAAAAATCCTAGCCCTAGGCCTAAGCCTAACAGTAACCCTGGGAAGGTAAATCAGCCTGGTGTTAGGCGTCTTGCCAAGGAAAAAGCCGTGAAAGCAGCCATGTTGTGGCACTTTTGCACTCCCTTTTGGATGCCTTTCACAGCTCCAGTGTGCCTGGAACTCAGGGCTTCCTGCTTTTAAAAATCCTAGCCCTAGGCCGAACCCCAACCCTAAGACGAGAAAGGCAAATCAGCCAGGAATTAGGCATGTCCCCAAGGAAAAAGCTGTGGAGGCAGGCATGTTGTGGTACTTTTGCGCTCTTCTTGGCTAGTCCTTCGCAGCTGCTGTGTTCTTGGAACTCAGGGCTTTCTGGTTAATAGACCCTTACCCTAGGCGTAACTCAAACCTTAACCCTAGGAAGGAAAATCAGCCTATGGTTCGGGATGGTCTCATGGAAATATCAGTGGTGGCAGCCAAGTTGCGTCACTTTTGCGCTCCCCTTGGGATGCCTTTCGCAGCTGCAGTGTGCCTGGAGCCCAGGGCTTCCTGGTTTTAAAAGTCCTAGGCCTAAGCCTAACAGTAACCCTAGGAAGGTAAATCAGCCGGGTATTAGGGTTCTTCCTAAGGGAAAAGCCGTGAAAGCAGCCATGTTGTGGCACTTCTGCACTCCCTTTGGGATGCCTTTGGCAGATGAAGTAAGCCTGGAACTCAGGGCTTCCTGGTTAAAAAAATCCAAGCCCTAGGCTGAACCCTAACCCTAACCCTAGGCAGATAAATCAGCCTAGGTATAGGGATGGTGCCAAGGAAAAAGCTGTGAAAGCTGCCATGTTGTTGCACTTTTGTACTCCCCTTGGGATGCCTTGAACAGCTGCAGTGTGCCTGGAGCTAAGGGCTTCCTAGTTTTAAAAATCCTAGCCCTAGGCCTAAGCCTAACAGTAACCCTGGGAAGGTAAATCAGCCTGGTGTTAGGCGTCTTGCCAAGGAAAAAGCCGTGAAAGCAGCCATGTTGTGGCACTTTTGCACTCCCTTTTGGATGCCTTTCACAGCTGCAGTGTGCCTGGAACTCAGGGCTTCCTGATTTTAAAAATCCTAGCCCTAGGCCGAACCCCAACCCTAAGACGAGAAAGGCAAATCAGCCAGGAATTAGGCATGTCCCCAAGGAAAAAGCTGTGGAGGCAGGCATGTTGTGCTACTTTTGCGCTCTTCTTGGCTAGTCCTTCGCAGCTGCTGTGTTCTTGGAACTCAGGGCTTTCTGGTTAATAGACCCTTACCCTAGGCGTAACTCAAACCTTAACCCTAGGAAGGAAAATCAGCCTATGGTTCGGGATGGTCTCATGGAAATATCAGTGGTGGCAGCCAAGTTGCGTCACTTTTGCGCTCCCCTTGGGATGCCTTTCGCAGCTGCAGTGTGCCTGGAGCCCAGGGCTTCCTGGTTTTAAAAGTCCTAGGCCTAAGCCTAACAGTAACCCTAGGAAGGTAAATCAGCCGGGTATTAGGGTTCTTCCTAAGGGAAAAGCCGTGAAAGCAGCCATGTTGTGGCACTTCTGCACTCCCTTTGGGATGCCTTTGGCAGATGAAGTAAGCCTGGAACTCAGGGCTTCCTGGTTAAAAAAATCCAAGCCCTAGGCTGAACCCTAACCCTAACCCTAGGCAGATAAATCAGCCTAGGTATAGGGATGGTGCCAAGGAAAAAGCTGTGAAAGCTGCCATGTTGTTGCACTTTTGTACTCCCCTTGGGATGCCTTGAACAGCTGCAGTGTGCCTGGAGCTAAGGGCTTCCTAGTTTTAAAAATCCTAGCCCTAGGCCTAAGCCTAACAGTAACCCTGGGAAGGTAAATCAGCCTGGTGTTAGGCTTCTTGCCAAGGAAAAAGCCGTGAAAGCAGCCATGTTGTGGCACTTTTGCACTCCCTTTTGGATGCCTTTCACAGCTGCAGTGTGCCTGGAACTCAGGGCTTCCTGCTTTTAAAAATCCTAGCCCTAGGCCGAACCCCAACCCTAAGACGAGAAAGGCAAATCAGCCAGGAATTAGGCATGTCCCCAAGGAAAAAGCTGTGGAGGCAGGCATGTTGTGGTACTTTTGCGCTCTTCTTGGCTAGTCCTTCGCAGCTGCTGTGTTCTTGGAACTCAGGGCTTTCTGGTAAATAGAAACCTTACCCTAGGCGTAACTCAAACCTTAACCCTAGGAAGGAAAATCAGCCTATGGTTCGGGATGGTCTCATGGAAATATCAGTGGTGGCAGCCAAGTTGCGTCACTTTTGCGCTCCCCTTGGGATGCCTTTTGCAGCTGCAGTGTGCCTGGAGCCCAGGGCTTCCTGGTTTTAAAAGTCCTAGGCCTAAGCCTAACAGTAACCCTAGGAAGGTAAATCAGCCGGGTATTAGGGTTCTTCCTAAGGGAAAAGCCGTGAAAGCAGCCATGTTGTGGCACTTCTGCACTCCCTTTGGGATGCCTTTGGCAGATGAAGTAAGCCTGGAACTCAGGGCTTCCTGGTTAAAAAAATCCAAGCCCTAGGCTGAACCCTAACCCTAACCCTAGGCAGATAAATCAGCCTAGGTATAGGGATGGTGCCAAGGAAAAAGCTGTGAAAGCTGCCATGTTGTTGCACTTTTGTACTCCCCTTGGGATGCCTTGAACAGCTGCAGTGTGCCTGGAGCTAAGGGCTTCCTAGTTTTAAAAATCCTAGCCCTAGGCCTAAGCCTAACAGTAACCCTGGGAAGGTAAATCAGCCTGGTGTTAGGCGTCTTGCCAAGGAAAAAGCCGTGAAAGCAGCCATGTTGTGGCACTTTTGCACTCCCTTTTGGATGCCTTTCACAGCTCCAGTGTGCCTGGAACTCAGGGCTTCCTGCTTTTAAAAATCCTAGCCCTAGGCCGAACCCCAACCCTAAGACGAGAAAGGCAAATCAGCCAGGAATTAGGCATGTCCCCAAGGAAAAAGCTGTGGAGGCAGGCATGTTGTGGTACTTTTGCGCTCTTCTTGGCTAGTCCTTCGCAGCTGCTGTGTTCTTGGAACTCAGGGCTTTCTGGTTAATAGACCCTTACCCTAGGCGTAACTCAAACCTTAACTCTAGGAAGGAAAATCAGCCTATGGTTCGGGATGGTCTCATGGAAATATCAGTGGTGGCAGCCAAGTTGCGTCACTTTTGCGCTCCCCTTGGGATGCCTGCCTTTCGCAGCTGCAGTGTGCCTGGAGCCCAGGGCTTCCTGGTTTTAAAAGTCCTAGGCCTAAGCCTAACAGTAACCCTAGGAAGGTAAATCAGCCGGGTATTAGGGTTCTTCCTAAGGGAAAAGCCGTGAAAGCAGCCATGTTGTGGCACTTCTGCACTCCCTTTGGGATGTCTTTGGCAGATGAAGTAAGCCTGGAACTCAGGGCTTCCTGGTTAAAGAAATCCAAGCCCTAGGCTGAACCCTAACCCTAACCCTAGGCAGATAAATCAGCCTAGGTATAGGGATGGTGCCAAGGAAAAAGCTGTGAAAGCTGCCATGTTGTTGCACTTTTGTACTCCCCTTGGGATGCCTTGAACAGCTGCAGTGTGCCTGGAGCTAAGGGCTTCCTAGTTTTAAAAATCCTAGCCCTAGGCCTAAGCCTAACAGTAACCCTGGGAAGGTAAATCAGCCTGGTGTTAGGCGTCTTGCCAAGGAAAAAGCCATGAAAGCAGCCATGTTGTGGCACTTTTGCACTCCCTTTTGGATGCCTTTCACAGCTGCAGTGTGCCTGGAACTCAGGGCTTCCTGATTTTAAAAATCCTAGCCCTAGGCCGAACCCCAACCCTAAGACGAGAAAGGCAAATCAGCCAGGAATTAGGCATGTCCCCAAGGAAAAAGCTGTGGAGGCAGGCATGTTGTGGTACTTTTGCGCTCTTCTTGGCTAGTCCTTCGCAGCTGCTGTGTTCTTGGAACTCAGGGCTTTCTGGTAAATAGAAAATTACCCTAGACGTAACTCAAACCTTAACCCTAGGAAGGAAAATCAGCCTATGGTTCGGGATGCTCTCATGGAAATATCAGTGGTGGCAGCCAAGTTGCGTCATTTTTGCGCTCCCCTTGGGATGCCTTTCGAGGCTGCAGTGTGCCTGGAGCCCAGGGCTTCCTGGTTTTAAAAGTCCTAGGCCTAAGCCTAACAGTAACCCTAGGAAGGTAAATCAGCCGGGTATTAGGGTTCTTCCTGAGGGAAAAGCCGTGAAAGCAGCCATGTTGTGGCACTTCTGCACTCCCTTTGGGATGCCTTTGGCAGATGAAGTAAGCCTGGAACTCAGGGCTTCCTGGTTAAAGAAATCCAAGCCCTAGGCTGAACCCTAACCCTAACCCTAGGCAGATAAATCAGCCTAGGTATAGGGATGGTGCCAAGGAAAAAGCTGTGAAAGCTGCCATGTTGTTGCACTTTTGTACTCCCCTTGGGATGCCTTGAACAGCTGCAGTGTGCCTGGAGCTAAGGGCTTCCTAGTTTTAAAAATCCTAGCCCTAGGCCTAAGCCTAACAGTAACCCTGGGAAGGTAAATCAGCCTGGTGTTAGGCGTCTTGCCAAGGAAAAAGCCGTGAAAGCAGCCATGTTGTGGCACTTTTGCACTCCCTTTTGGATGCCTTTCACAGCTCCAGTGTGCCTGGAACTCAGGGCTTCCTGCTTTTAAAAATCCTAGCCCTAGGCCGAACCCCAACCCTAAGACGAGAAAGGCAAATCAGCCAGGAATTAGGCATGTCCCCAAGGAAAAAGCTGTGGAGGCAGGCATGTTGTGGTACTTTTGCGCTCTTCTTGGCTAGTCCTTCGCAGCTGCTGTGTTCTTGGAACTCAGGGCTTTCTGGTTAATAGACCCTTACCCTAGGCGTAACTCAAACCTTAACCCTAGGAAGGAAAATCAGCCTATGGTTCGGGATGGTCTCATGGAAATATCAGTGGTGGCAGCCAAGTTGCGTCACTTTTGCGCTCCCCTTGGGATGCCTTTCGCAGCTGCAGTGTGCCTGGAGCCCAGGGCTTCCTGGTTTTAAAAGTCCTAGGCCTAAGCCTAACAGTAACCCTAGGAAGGTAAATCAGCCGGGTATTAGGGTTCTTCCTAAGGGAAAAGCCGTGAAAGCAGCCATGTTGTGGCACTTCTGCACTCCCTTTGGGATGCCTTTGGCAGATGAAGTAAGCCTGGAAGTCGGGGCTTCCTGGTTAAAAAAATCCAAGCCCTAGGCTGAACCCTAACCCTAACCCTAGGCAGATAAATCAGCCTAGGTATAGGGATGGTGCCAAGGAAAAAGCTGTGAAAGCTGCCATGTTGTTGCACTTTTGTACTCCCCTTGGGATGCCTTGAACAGCTGCAGTGTGCCTGGAGCTAAGGGCTTCCTAGTTTTAAAAATCCTAGCCCTAGGCCTAAGCCTAACAGTAACCCTGGGAAGGTAAATCAGCCTGGTGTTAGGCTTCTTGCCAAGGAAAAAGCCGTGAAAGCAGCCATGTTGTGGCACTTTTGCACTCCCTTTTGGATGCCTTTCACAGCTCCAGTGTGCCTGGAACTCAGGGCTTCCTGATTTTAAAAATCCTAGCCCTAGGCCGAACCCCAACACTAAGACGAGAAAGGCAAATCAGCCAGGAATTAGGCATGTCCCCAAGGAAAAAGCTGTGGAGGCAGGCATGTTGTGCTACTTTTGCGCTCTTCTTGGCTAGTCCTTCGCAGCTGCTGTGTTCTTGGAACTCAGGGCTTTCTGGTTAATAGACCCTTACCCTAGGCGTAACTCAAACCTTAACCCTAGGAAGGAAAATCAGCCTATGGTTCGGGATGGTCTCATGGAAATATCAGTGGTGGCAGCCAAGTTGCGTCACTTTTGCGCTCCCCTTGGGATGCCTGCCTTTCGCAGCTGCAGTGTGCCTGGAGCCCAGGGCTTCCTGGTTTTAAAAGTCCTAGGCCTAAGCCTAACAGTAACCCTAGGAAGGTAAATCAGCCGGGTATTAGGGTTCTTTCTAAGGGAAAAGCCGTGAAAGCAGCCATGTTGTGGCACTTCTGCACTCCCTTTGGGATGCCTTTGGCAGATGAAGTAAGCCTGGAACTCAGGGCTTCCTGGTTAAAAAAATCCAAGCCCTAGGCTGAACCCTAACCCTAACCCTAGGCAGATAAATCAGCCTAGGTATAGGGATGGTGCCAAGGAAAAAGCTGTGAAAGCTGCCATGTTGTTGCACTTTTGTACTCCCCTTGGGATGCCTTGAACAGCTGCAGTGTGCCTGGAGCTAAGGGCTTCCTAGTTTTAAAAATCCTAGCCCTAGGCCTAAGCCTAACAGTAACCCTGGGAAGGTAAATCAGCCTGGTGTTAGGCATCTTGCCAAGGAAAAAGCCGTGAAAGCAGCCATGTTGTGGCACTTTTGCACTCCCTTTTGGATGCCTTTCACAGCTCCAGTGTGCCTGGAACTCAGGGCTTCCTGATTTTAAAAATCCTAGCCCTAGGCCGAACCCCAACCCTAAGACGAGAAAGGCAAATCAGCCAGGAATTAGGCATGTCCCCAAGGAAAAAGCTGTGGAGGCAGGCATGTTGTGGTACTTTTGCGCTCTTCTTGGCTAGTCCTTCGCAGCTGCTGTGTTCTTGGAACTCAGGGCTTTCTGGTTAATAGACCCTTACCCTAGGCGTAACTCAAACCTTAACCCTAGGAAGGAAAATCAGCCTATGGTTCGGGATGGTCTCATGGAAATATCAGTGGTGGCAGCCAAGTTGCGTCACTTTTGCGCTCCCCTTGGGATGCCTTTCGCAGCTGCAGTGTGCCTGGAGCCCAGGGCTTCCTGGTTTTAAAAGTCCTAGGCCTAAGCCTAACAGTAACCCTAGGAAGGTAAATCAGCCGGGTATTAGGGTTCTTCCTAAGGGAAAAGCCGTGAAAGCAGCCATGTTGTGGCACTTCTGCACTCCCTTTGGGATGCCTTTGGCAGATGAAGTAAGCCTGGAACTCAGGGCTTCCTGGTTAAAAAAATCCAAGCCCTAGGCTGAACCCTAACCCTAACCCTAGGCAGATAAATCAGCCTAGGTATAGGGATGGTGCCAAGGAAAAAGCTGTGAAAGCTGCCATGTTGTTGCACTTTTGTACTCCCCTTGGGATGCCTTGAACAGCTGCAGTGTGCCTGGAGCTAAGGGCTTCCTAGTTTTAAAAATCCTAGCCCTAGGCCTAAGCCTAACAGTAACCCTGGGAAGGTAAATCAGCCTGGTGTTAGGCTTCTTGCCAAGGAAAAAGCCGTGAAAGCAGCCATGTTGTGGCACTTTTGCACTCCCTTTTGGATGCCTTTCACAGCTGCAGTGTGCCTGGAACTCAGGGCTTCCTGCTTTTAAAAATCCTAGCCCTAGGCCGAACCCCAACCCTAAGACGAGAAAGGCAAATCAGCCAGGAATTAGGCATGTCCCCAAGGAAAAAGCTGTGGAGGCAGGCATGTTGTGCTACTTTTGCGCTCTTCTTGGCTAGTCCTTCGCAGCTGCTGTGTTCTTGGAACTCAGGGCTTTCTGGTTAATAGACCCTTACCCTAGGCGTAACTCAAACCTTAACCCTAGGAAGGAAAATCAGCCTATGGTTCGGGATGCTCTCATGGAAATATCAGTGGTGGCAGCCAAGTTGCGTCACTTTTGCGCTCCCCTTGGGATGCCTGCCTTTCGCAGCTGCAGTGTGCCTGGAGCCCAGGGCTTCCTGGTTTTAAAAGTCCTAGGCCTAAGCCTAACAGTAACCCTAGGAAGGTAAATCAGCCGGGTATTAGGGTTCTTCCTAAGGGAAAAGCCGTGAAAGCAGCCATGTTGTGGCACTTCTGCACTCCCTTTGGGATGTCTTTGGCAGATGAAGTAAGCCTGGAACTCAGGGCTTCCTGGTTAAAAAAATCCAAGCCCTAGGCTGAACCCTAACCCTAACCCTAGGCAGATAAATCAGCCTAGGTATAGGGATGGTGCCAAGGAAAAAGCTGTGAAAGCTGCCATGTTGTTGCACTTTTGTACTCCCCTTGGGATGCCTTGAACAGCTGCAGTGTGCCTGGAGCTAAGGGCTTCCTAGTTTTAAAAATCCTAGCCCTAGGCCTAAGCCTAACAGTAACCCTGGGAAGGTAAATCAGCCTGGTGTTAGGCGTCTTGCCAAGGAAAAAGCCGTGAAAGCAGCCATGTTGTGGCACTTTTGCACTCCCTTTTGGATGCCTTTCACAGCTGCAGTGTGCCTGGAACTCAGGGCTTCCTGCTTTTAAAAATCCTAGCCCTAGGCCGAACCCCAACCCTAAGACGAGAAAGGCAAATCAGCCAGGAATTAGGCATGTCCCCAAGGAAAAAGCTGTGGAGGCAGGCATGTTGTGGTACTTTTGCGCTCTTCTTGGCTAGTCCTTCGCAGCTGCTGTGTTCTTGGAACTCAGGGCTTTCTGGTTAATAGACCCTTACCCTAGGCGTAACTCAAACCTTAACCCTAGGAAGGAAAATCAGCCTATGGTTCGGGATGGTCTCATGGAAATATCAGTGGTGGCAGCCAAGTTGCGTCACTTTTGCGCTCCCCTTGGGATGCCTGCCTTTCGCAGCTGCAGTGTGCCTGGAGCCCAGGGCTTCCTGGTTTTAAAAGTCCTAGGCCTAAGCCTAACAGTAACCCTAGGAAGGTAAATCAGCCGGGTATTAGGGTTCTTCCTAAGGGAAAAGCCGTGAAAGCAGCCATGTTGTGGCACTTTTGCACTCCCTTTTGGATGCCTTTCACAGCTCCAGTGTGCCTGGAACTCAGGGCTTCCTGATTTTAAAAATCCTAGCCCTAGGCCGAACCCCAACCCTAAGACGAGAAAGGCAAATCAGCCAGGAATTAGGCATGTCCCCAAGGAAAAAGCTGTGGAGGCAGGCATGTTGTGGTACTTTTGCGCTCTTCTTGGCTAGTCCTTCGCAGCTGCTGTGTTCTTGGAACTCAGGGCTTTCTGGTTAATAGACCCTTACCCTAGGCGTAACTCAAACCTTAACCCTAGGAAGGAAAATCAGCCTATGGTTCGGGATGGTCTCATGGAAATATCAGTGGTGGCAGCCAAGTTGCGTCACTTTTGCGCTCCCCTTGGGATGCCTTTTGCAGCTGCAGTGTGCCTGGAGCCCAGGGCTTCCTGGTTTTAAAAGTCCTAGGCCTAAGCCTAACAGTAACCCTAGGAAGGTAAATCAGCCGGGTATTAGGGTTCTTCCTAAGGGAAAAGCCGTGAAAGCAGCCATGTTGTGGCACTTCTGCACTCCCTTTGGGATGTCTTTGGCAGATGAAGTAAGCCTGGAACTCAGGGCTTCCTGGTTAAAGAAATCACAGCCCTAGGCTGAACCCTAACCCTAACCCTAGGCAGATAAATCAGCCTAGGTATAGGGATGGTGCCAAGGAAAAAGCTGTGAAAGCTGCCATGTTGTTGCACTTTTGTACTCCCCTTGGGATGCCTTGAACAGCTGCAGTGTGCCTGGAGCTAAGGGCTTCCTAGTTTTAAAAATCCTAGCCCTAGGCCTAAGCCTAACAGTAACCCTGGGAAGGTAAATCAGCCTGGTGTTAGGCGTCTTGCCAAGGAAAAAGCCGTGAAAGCAGCCATGTTGTGGCACTTTTGCACTCCCTTTTGGATGCCTTTCACAGCTGCAGTGTGCCTGGAACTCAGGGCTTCCTGATTTTAAAAATCCTAGCCCTAGGCCGAACCCCAACCCTAAGACGAGAAAGGCAAATCAGCCAGGAATTAGGCATGTCCCCAAGGAAAAAGCTGTGGAGGCAGGCATGTTGTGGTACTTTTGCGCTCTTCTTGGCTAGTCCTTCGCAGCTGCTGTGTTCTTGGAACTCAGGGCTTTCTGGTAAATAGAAAATTACCCTAGACGTAACTCAAACCTTAACCCTAGGAAGGAAAATCAGCCTATGGTTCGGGATGCTCTCATGGAAATATCAGTGGTGGCAGCCAAGTTGCGTCATTTTTGCGCTCCCCTTGGGATGCCTTTCGCAGCTGCAGTGTGCCTGGAGCCCAGGGCTTCCTGGTTTTAAAAGTCCTAGGCCTAAGCCTAACAGTAACCCTAGGAAGGTAAATCAGCCGGGTATTAGGGTTCTTCCTGAGGGAAAAGCCGTGAAAGCAGCCATGTTGTGGCACTTCTGCACTCCCTTTGGGATGCCTTTGGCAGATGAAGTAAGCCTGGAACTCAGGGCTTCCTGGTTAAAGAAATCCAAGCCCTAGGCTGAACCCTAACCCTAACCCTAGGCAGATAAATCAGCCTAGGTATAGGGATGGTGCCAAGGAAAAAGCTGTGAAAGCTGCCATGTTGTTGCACTTTTGTACTCCCCTTGGGATGCCTTGAACAGCTGCAGTGTGCCTGGAGCTAAGGGCTTCCTAGTTTTAAAAATCCTAGCCCTAGGCCTAAGCCTAACAGTAACCCTGGGAAGGTAAATCAGCCTGGTGTTAGGCGTCTTGCCAAGGAAAAAGCCGTGAAAGCAGCCATGTTGTGGCACTTTTGCACTCCCTTTTGGATGCCTTTCACAGCTCCAGTGTGCCTGGAACTCAGGGCTTCCTGCTTTTAAAAATCCTAGCCCTAGGCCGAACCCCAACCCTAAGACGAGAAAGGCAAATCAGCCAGGAATTAGGCATGTCCCCAAGGAAAAAGCTGTGGAGGCAGGCATGTTGTGGTACTTTTGCGCTCTTCTTGGCTAGTCCTTCGCAGCTGCTGTGTTCTTGGAACTCAGGGCTTTCTGGTTAATAGACCCTTACCCTAGGCGTAACTCAAACCTTAACCCTAGGAAGGAAAATCAGCCTATGGTTCGGGATGGTCTCATGGAAATATCAGTGGTGGCAGCCAAGTTGCGTCACTTTTGCGCTCCCCTTGGGATGCCTTTTGCAGCTGCAGTGTGCCTGGAGCCCAGGGCTTCCTGGTTTTAAAAGTCCTAGGCCTAAGCCTAACAGTAACCCTAGGAAGGTAAATCAGCCGGGTATTAGGGTTCTTCCTAAGGGAAAAGCCGTGAAAGCAGCCATGTTGTGGCACTTCTGCACTCCCTTTGGGATGCCTTTGGCAGATGAAGTAAGCCTGGAACTCGGGGCTTCCTGGTTAAAAAAATCCAAGCCCTAGGCTGAACCCTAACCCTAACCCTAGGCAGATAAATCAGCCTAGGTATAGGGATGGTGCCAAGGAAAAAGCTGTGAAAGCTGCCATGTTGTTGCACTTTTGTACTCCCCTTGGGATGCCTTGAACAGCTGCAGTGTGCCTGGAGCTAAGGGCTTCCTAGTTTTAAAAATCCTAGCCCTAGGCCTAAGCCTAACAGTAACCCTGGGAAGGTAAATCAGCCTGGTGTTAGGCGTCTTGCCAAGGAAAAAGCCGTGAAAGCAGCCATGTTGTGGCACTTTTGCACTCCCTTTTGGATGCCTTTCACAGCTGCAGTGTGCCTGGAACTCAGGGCTTCCTGCTTTTAAAAATCCTAGCCCTAGGCCGAACCCCAACCCTAAGACGAGAAAGGCAAATCAGCCAGGAATTAGGCATGTCCCCAAGGAAAAAGCTGTGGAGGCAGGCATGTTGTGGTACTTTTGCGCTCTTCTTGGCTAGTCCTTCGCAGCTGCTGTGTTCTTGGAACTCAGGGCTTTCTGGTTAATAGACCCTTACCCTAGGCGTAACTCAAACCTTAACCCTAGGAAGGAAAATCAGCCTATGGTTCGGGATGGTCTCATGGAAATATCAGTGGTGGCAGCCAAGTTGCGTCACTTTTGCGCTCCCCTTGGGATGCCTTTCGCAGCTGCAGTGTGCCTGGAGCCCAGGGCTTCCTGGTTTTAAAAGTCCTAGGCCTAAGCCTAACAGTAACCCTAGGAAGGTAAATCAGCCGGGTATTAGGGTTCTTCCTAAGGGAAAAGCCGTGAAAGCAGCCATGTTGTGGCACTTCTGCACTCCCTTTGGGATGCCTTTGGCAGATGAAGTAAGCCTGGAACTCGGGGCTTCCTGGTTAAAAAAATCCAAGCCCTAGGCTGAACCCTAACCCTAACCCTAGGCAGATAAATCAGCCTAGGTATAGGGATGGTGCCAAGGAAAAAGCTGTGAAAGCTGCCATGTTGTTGCACTTTTGTACTCCCCTTGGGATGCCTTGAACAGCTGCAGTGTGCCTGGAGCTAAGGGCTTCCTAGTTTTAAAAATCCTAGCCCTAGGCCTAAGCCTAACAGTAACCCTGGGAAGGTAAATCAGCCTGGTGTTAGGCTTCTTGCCAAGGAAAAAGCCGTGAAAGCAGCCATGTTGTGGCACTTTTGCACTCCCTTTTGGATGCCTTTCACAGCTCCAGTGTGCCTGGAACTCAGGGCTTCCTGATTTTAAAAATCCTAGCCCTAGGCCGAACCCCAACACTAAGACGAGAAAGGCAAATCAGCCAGGAATTAGGCATGTCCCCAAGGAAAAAGCTGTGGAGGCAGGCATGTTGTGCTACTTTTGCGCTCTTCTTGGCTAGTCCTTCGCAGCTGCTGTGTTCTTGGAACTCAGGGCTTTCTGGTTAATAGACCCTTACCCTAGGCGTAACTCAAACCTTAACCCTAGGAAGGAAAATCAGCCTATGGTTCGGGATGGTCTCATGGAAATATCAGTGGTGGCAGCCAAGTTGCGTCATTTTTGCGCTCCCCTTGGGATGCCTTTCGCAGCTGCAGTGTGCCTGGAGCCCAGGGCTTCCTGGTTTTAAAAGTCCTAGGCCTAAGCCTAACAGTAACCCTAGGAAGGTAAATCAGCCGGGTATTAGGGTTCTTCCTGAGGGAAAAGCCGTGAAAGCAGCCATGTTGTGGCACTTCTGCACTCCCTTTGGGATGCCTTTGGCAGATGAAGTAAGCCTGGAACTCAGGGCTTCCTGGTTAAAGAAATCCAAGCCCTAGGCTGAACCCTAACCCTAACCCTAGGCAGATAAATCAGCCTAGGTATAGGGATGGTGCCAAGGAAAAAGCTGTGAAAGCTGCCATGTTGTTGCACTTTTGTACTCCCCTTGGGATGCCTTGAACAGCTGCAGTGTGCCTGGAGCTAAGGGCTTCCTAGTTTTAAAAATCCTAGCCCTAGGCCTAAGCCTAACAGTAACCCTGGGAAGGTAAATCAGCCTGGTGTTAGGCGTCTTGCCAAGGAAAAAGCCGTGAAAGCAGCCATGTTGTGGCACTTTTGCACTCCCTTTTGGATGCCTTTCACAGCTCCAGTGTGCCTGGAACTCAGGGCTTCCTGATTTTAAAAATCCTAGCCCTAGGCCGAACCCCAACCCTAAGACGAGAAAGGCAAATCAGCCAGGAATTAGGCATGTCCCCAAGGAAAAAGCTGTGGAGGCAGGCATGTTGTGGTACTTTTGCGCTCTTCTTGGCTAGTCCTTCGCAGCTGCTGTGTTCTTGGAACTCAGGGCTTTCTGGTTAATAGACCCTTACCCTAGGCGTAACTCAAACCTTAACCCTAGGAAGGAAAATCAGCCTATGGTTCGGGATGGTCTCATGGAAATATCAGTGGTGGCAGCCAAGTTGCGTCACTTTTGCGCTCCCCTTGGGATGCCTTTTGCAGCTGCAGTGTGCCTGGAGCCCAGGGCTTCCTGGTTTTAAAAGTCCTAGGCCTAAGCCTAACAGTAACCCTAGGAAGGTAAATCAGCCGGGTATTAGGGTTCTTCCTAAGGGAAAAGCCGTGAAAGCAGCCATGTTGTGGCACTTCTGCACTCCCTTTGGGATGCCTTTGGCAGATGAAGTAAGCCTGGAACTCGGGGCTTCCTGGTTAAAAAAATCCAAGCCCTAGGCTGAACCCTAACCCTAACCCTAGGCAGATAAATCAGCCTAGGTATAGGGATGGTGCCAAGGAAAAAGCTGTGAAAGCTGCCATGTTGTTGCACTTTTGTACTCCCCTTGGGATGCCTTGAACAGCTGCAGTGTGCCTGGAGCTAAGGGCTTCCTAGTTTTAAAAATCCTAGCCCTAGGCCTAAGCCTAACAGTAACCCTGGGAAGGTAAATCAGCCTGGTGTTAGGCGTCTTGCCAAGGAAAAAGCCGTGAAAGCAGCCATGTTGTGGCACTTTTGCACTCCCTTTTGGATGCCTTTCACAGCTCCAGTGTGCCTGGAACTCAGGGCTTCCTGCTTTTAAAAATCCTAGCCCTAGGCCGAACCCCAACCCTAAGACGAGAAAGGCAAATCAGCCAGGAATTAGGCATGTCCCCAAGGAAAAAGCTGTGGAGGCAGGCATGTTGTGGTACTTTTGCGCTCTTCTTGGCTAGTCCTTCGCAGCTGCTGTGTTCTTGGAACTCAGGGCTTTCTGGTTAATAGACCCTTACCCTAGGCGTAACTCAAACCTTAACCCTAGGAAGGAAAATCAGCCTATGGTTCGGGATGGTCTCATGGAAATATCAGTGGTGGCAGCCAAGTTGCGTCACTTTTGCGCTCCCCTTGGGATGCCTTTTGCAGCTGCAGTGTGCCTGGAGCCCAGGGCTTCCTGGTTTTAAAAGTCCTAGGCCTAAGCCTAACAGTAACCCTAGGAAGGTAAATCAGCCGGGTATTAGGGTTCTTCCTAAGGGAAAAGCCGTGAAAGCAGCCATGTTGTGGCACTTCTGCACTCCCTTTGGGATGCCTTTGGCAGATGAAGTAAGCCTGGAACTCGGGGCTTCCTGGTTAAAAAAATCCAAGCCCTAGGCTGAACCCTAACCCTAACCCTAGGCAGATAAATCAGCCTAGGTATAGGGATGGTGCCAAGGAAAAAGCTGTGAAAGCTGCCATGTTGTTGCACTTTTGTACTCCCCTTGGGATGCCTTGAACAGCTGCAGTGTGCCTGGAGCTAAGGGCTTCCTAGTTTTAAAAATCCTAGCCCTAGGCCTAAGCCTAACAGTAACCCTGGGAAGGTAAATCAGCCTGGTGTTAGGCTTCTTGCCAAGGAAAAAGCCGTGAAAGCAGCCATGTTGTGGCACTTTTGCACTCCCTTTTGGATGCCTTTCACAGCTCCAGTGTGCCTGGAACTCAGGGCTTCCTGATTTTAAAAATCCTAGCCCTAGGCCGAACCCCAACACTAAGACGAGAAAGGCAAATCAGCCAGGAATTAGGCATGTCCCCAAGGAAAAAGCTGTGGAGGCAGGCATGTTGTGCTACTTTTGCGCTCTTCTTGGCTAGTCCTTCGCAGCTGCTGTGTTCTTGGAACTCAGGGCTTTCTGGTTAATAGACCCTTACCCTAGGCGTAACTCAAACCTTAACCCTAGGAAGGAAAATCAGCCTATGGTTCGGGATGGTCTCATGGAAATATCAGTGGTGGCAGCCAAGTTGCGTCACTTTTGCGCTCCCCTTGGGATGCCTGCCTTTCGCAGCTGCAGTGTGCCTGGAGCCCAGGGCTTCCTGGTTTTAAAAGTCCTAGGCCTAAGCCTAACAGTAACCCTAGGAAGGTAAATCAGCCGGGTATTAGGGTTCTTCCTAAGGGAAAAGCCGTGAAAGCAGCCATGTTGTGGCACTTCTGCACTCCCTTTGGGATGCCTTTGGCAGATGAAGTAAGCCTGGAACTCAGGGCTTCCTGGTTAAAAAAATCCAAGCCCTAGGCTGAACCCTAACCCTAACCCTAGGCAGATAAATCAGCCTAGGTATAGGGATGGTGCCAAGGAAAAAGCTGTGAAAGCTGCCATGTTGTTGCACTTTTGTACTCCCCTTGGGATGCCTTGAACAGCTGCAGTGTGCCTGGAGCTAAGGGCTTCCTAGTTTTAAAAATCCTAGCCCTAGGCCTAAGCCTAACAGTAACCCTGGGAAGGTAAATCAGCCTGGTGTTAGGCATCTTGCCAAGGAAAAATCCGTGAAAGCAGCCATGTTGTGGCACTTTTGCACTCCCTTTTGGATGCCTTTCACAGCTCCAGTGTGCCTGGAACTCAGGGCTTCCTGATTTTAAAAATCCTAGCCCTAGGCCGAACCCCAACCCTAAGACGAGAAAGGCAAATCAGCCAGGAATTAGGCATGTCCCCAAGGAAAAAGCTGTGGAGGCAGGCATGTTGTGGTACTTTTGCGCTCTTCTTGGCTAGTCCTTCGCAGCTGCTGTGTTCTTGGAACTCAGGGCTTTCTGGTTAATAGACCCTTACCCTAGGCGTAACTCAAACCTTAACCCTAGGAAGGAAAATCAGCCTATGGTTCGGGATGGTCTCATGGAAATATCAGTGGTGGCAGCCAAGTTGCGTCACTTTTGCGCTCCCCTTGGGATGCCTTTTGCAGCTGCAGTGTGCCTGGAGCCCAGGGCTTCCTGGTTTTAAAAGTCCTAGGCCTAAGCCTAACAGTAACCCTAGGAAGGTAAATCAGCCGGGTATTAGGGTTCTTCCTAAGGGAAAAGCCGTGAAAGCAGCCATGTTGTGGCACTTCTGCACTCCCTTTGGGATGCCTTTGGCAGATGAAGTAAGCCTGGAACTCAGGGCTTCCTGGTTAAAAAAATCCAAGCCCTAGGCTGAACCCTAACCCTAACCCTAGGCAGATAAATCAGCCTAGGTATAGGGATGGTGCCAAGGAAAAAGCTGTGAAAGCTGCCATGTTGTTGCACTTTTGTACTCCCCTTGGGATGCCTTGAACAGCTGCAGTGTGCCTGGAGCTAAGGGCTTCCTAGTTTTAAAAATCCTAGCCCTAGGCCTAAGCCTAACAGTAACCCTGGGAAGGTAAATCAGCCTGGTGTTAGGCGTCTTGCCAAGGAAAAAGCCGTGAAAGCAGCCATGTTGTGGCACTTTTGCACTCCCTTTTGGATGCCTTTCACAGCTGCAGTGTGCCTGGAACTCAGGGCTTCCTGCTTTTAAAAATCCTAGCCCTAGGCCGAACCCCAACCCTAAGACGAGAAAGGCAAATCAGCCAGGAATTAGGCATGTCCCCAAGGAAAAAGCTGTGGAGGCAGGCATGTTGTGCTACTTTTGCGCTCTTCTTGGCTAGTCCTTCGCAGCTGCTGTGTTCTTGGAACTCAGGGCTTTCTGGTTAATAGACCCTTACCCTAGGCGTAACTCAAACCTTAACCCTAGGAAGGAAAATCAGCCTATGGTTCGGGATGCTCTCATGGAAATATCAGTGGTGGCAGCCAAGTTGCGTCACTTTTGCGCTCCCCTTGGGATGCCTTTTGCAGCTGCAGTGTGCCTGGAGCCCAGGGCTTCCTGGTTTTAAAAGTCCTAGGCCTAAGCCTAACAGTAACCCTAGGAAGGTAAATCAGCCGGGTATTAGGGTTCTTCCTAAGGGAAAAGCCGTGAAAGCAGCCATGTTGTGGCACTTCTGCACTCCCTTTGGGATGTCTTTGGCAGATGAAGTAAGCCTGGAACTCAGGGCTTCCTGGTTAAAGAAATCACAGCCCTAGGCTGAACCCTAACCCTAACCCTAGGCAGATAAATCAGCCTAGGTATAGGGATGGTGCCAAGGAAAAAGCTGTGAAAGCTGCCATGTTGTTGCACTTTTGTACTCCCCTTGGGATGCCTTGAACAGCTGCAGTGTGCCTGGAGCTAAGGGCTTCCTAGTTTTAAAAATCCTAGCCCTAGGCCTAAGCCTAACAGTAACCCTGGGAAGGTAAATCAGCCTGGTGTTAGGCGTCTTGCCAAGGAAAAAGCCGTGAAAGCAGCCATGTTGTGGCACTTTTGCACTCGCTTTTGGATGCCTTTCACAGCTGCAGTGTGCCTGGAACTCAGGGCTTCCTGATTTTAAAAATCCTAGCCCTAGGCCGAACCCCAACCCTAAGACGAGAAAGGCAAATCAGCCAGGAATTAGGCATGTCCCCAAGGAAAAAGCTGTGGAGGCAGGCATGTTGTGGTACTTTTGCGCTCTTCTTGGGTAGTCCTTCGCAGCTGCTGTGTTCTTGGAACTCAGGGCTTTCTGGTAAATAGAAAATTACCCTAGACGTAACTCAAACCTTAACCCTAGGAAGGAAAATCAGCCTATGGTTCGGGATGCTCTCATGGAAATATCAGTGGTGGCAGCCAAGTTGCGTCATTTTTGCGCTCCCCTTGGGATGCCTTTCGCAGCTGCAGTGTGCCTGGAGCCCAGGGCTTCCTGGTTTTAAAAGTCCTAGGCCTAAGCCTAACAGTAACCCTAGGAAGGTAAATCAGCCGGGTATTAGGGTTCTTCCTGAGGGAAAAGCCGTGAAAGCAGCCATGTTGTGGCACTTCTGCACTCCCTTTGGGATGCCTTTGGCAGATGAAGTAAGCCTGGAACTCAGGGCTTCCTGGTTAAAGAAATCCAAGCCCTAGGCTGAACCCTAACCCTAACCCTAGGCAGATAAATCAGCCTAGGTATAGGGATGGTGCCAAGGAAAAAGCTGTGAAAGCTGCCATGTTGTTGCACTTTTGTACTCCCCTTGGGATGCCTTGAACAGCTGCAGTGTGCCTGGAGCTAAGGGCTTCCTAGTTTTAAAAATCCTAGCCCTAGGCCTAAGCCTAACAGTAACCCTGGGAAGGTAAATCAGCCTGGTGTTAGGCGTCTTGCCAAGGAAAAAGCCGTGAAAGCAGCCATGTTGTGGCACTTTTGCACTCCCTTTTGGATGCCTTTCACAGCTCCAGTGTGCCTGGAACTCAGGGCTTCCTGATTTTAAAAATCCTAGCCCTAGGCCGAACCCCAACCCTAAGACGAGAAAGGCAAATCAGCCAGGAATTAGGCATGTCCCCAAGGAAAAAGCTGTGGAGGCAGGCATGTTGTGGTACTTTTGCGCTCTTCTTGGCTAGTCCTTCGCAGCTGCTGTGTTCTTGGAACTCAGGGCTTTCTGGTTAATAGACCCTTACCCTAGGCGTAACTCAAACCTTAACCCTAGGAAGGAAAATCAGCCTATGGTTCGGGATGGTCTCATGGAAATATCAGTGGTGGCAGCCAAGTTGCGTCACTTTTGCGCTCCCCTTGGGATGCCTTTTGCAGCTGCAGTGTGCCTGGAGCCCAGGGCTTCCTGGTTTTAAAAGTCCTAGGCCTAAGCCTAACAGTAACCCTAGGAAGGTAAATCAGCCGGGTATTAGGGTTCTTCCTAAGGGAAAAGCCGTGAAAGCAGCCATGTTGTGGCACTTCTGCACTCCCTTTGGGATGCCTTTGGCAGATGAAGTAAGCCTGGAACTCGGGGCTTCCTGGTTAAAAAAATCCAAGCCCTAGGCTGAACCCTAACCCTAACCCTAGGCAGATAAATCAGCCTAGGTATAGGGATGGTGCCAAGGAAAAAGCTGTGAAAGCTGCCATGTTGTTGCACTTTTGTACTCCCCTTGGGATGCCTTGAACAGCTGCAGTGTGCCTGGAGCTAAGGGCTTCCTAGTTTTAAAAATCCTAGCCCTAGGCCTAAGCCTAACAGTAACCCTGGGAAGGTAAATCAGCCTGGTGTTAGGCGTCTTGCCAAGGAAAAAGCCGTGAAAGCAGCCATGTTGTGGCACTTTTGCACTCCCTTTTGGATGCCTTTCACAGCTCCAGTGTGCCTGGAACTCAGGGCTTCCTGCTTTTAAAAATCCTAGCCCTAGGCCGAACCCCAACCCTAAGACGAGAAAGGCAAATCAGCCAGGAATTAGGCATGTCCCCAAGGAAAAAGCTGTGGAGGCAGGCATGTTGTGGTACTTTTGCGCTCTTCTTGGCTAGTCCTTCGCAGCTGCTGTGTTCTTGGAACTCAGGGCTTTCTGGTTAATAGACCCTTACCCTAGGCGTAACTCAAACCTTAACCCTAGGAAGGAAAATCAGCCTATGGTTCGGGATGGTCTCATGGAAATATCAGTGGTGGCAGCCAAGTTGCGTCACTTTTGCGCTCCCCTTGGGATGCCTTTTGCAGCTGCAGTGTGCCTGGAGCCCAGGGCTTCCTGGTTTTAAAAGTCCTAGGCCTAAGCCTAACAGTAACCCTAGGAAGGTAAATCAGCCGGGTATTAGGGTTCTTCCTAAGGGAAAAGCCGTGAAAGCAGCCATGTTGTGGCACTTCTGCACTCCCTTTGGGATGCCTTTGGCAGATGAAGTAAGCCTGGAACTCGGGGCTTCCTGGTTAAAAAAATCCAAGCCCTAGGCTGAACCCTAACCCTAACCCTAGGCAGATAAATCAGCCTAGGTATAGGGATGGTGCCAAGGAAAAAGCTGTGAAAGCTGCCATGTTGTTGCACTTTTGTACTCCCCTTGGGATGCCTTGAACAGCTGCAGTGTGCCTGGAGCTAAGGGCTTCCTAGTTTTAAAAATCCTAGCCCTAGGCCTAAGCCTAACAGTAACCCTGGGAAGGTAAATCAGCCTGGTGTTAGGCATCTTGCCAAGGAAAAAGCCGTGAAAGCAGCCATGTTGTGGCACTTTTGCACTCCCTTTTGGATGCCTTTCACAGCTCCAGTGTGCCTGGAACTCAGGGCTTCCTGATTTTAAAAATCCTAGCCCTAGGCCGAACCCCAACCCTAAGACGAGAAAGGCAAATCAGCCAGGAATTAGGCATGTCCCCAAGGAAAAAGCTGTGGAGGCAGGCATGTTGTGGTACTTTTGCGCTCTTCTTGGCTAGTCCTTCGCAGCTGCTGTGTTCTTGGAACTCAGGGCTTTCTGGTTAATAGACCCTTACCCTAGGCGTAACTCAAACCTTAACCCTAGGAAGGAAAATCAGCCTATGGTTCGGGATGGTCTCATGGAAATATCAGTGGTGGCAGCCAAGTTGCGTCACTTTTGCGCTCCCCTTGGGATGCCTTTTGCAGCTGCAGTGTGCCTGGAGCCCAGGGCTTCCTGGTTTTAAAAGTCCTAGGCCTAAGCCTAACAGTAACCCTAGGAAGGTAAATCAGCCGGGTATTAGGGTTCTTCCTAAGGGAAAAGCCGTGAAAGCAGCCATGTTGTGGCACTTCTGCACTCCCTTTGGGATGCCTTTGGCAGATGAAGTAAGCCTGGAACTCAGGGCTTCCTGGTTAAAAAAATCCAAGCCCTAGGCTGAACCCTAACCCTAACCCTAGGCAGATAAATCAGCCTAGGTATAGGGATGGTGCCAAGGAAAAAGCTGTGAAAGCTGCCATGTTGTTGCACTTTTGTACTCCCCTTGGGATGCCTTGAACAGCTGCAGTGTGCCTGGAGCTAAGGGCTTCCTAGTTTTAAAAATCCTAGCCCTAGGCCTAAGCCTAACAGTAACCCTGGGAAGGTAAATCAGCCTGGTGTTAGGCGTCTTGCCAAGGAAAAAGCCGTGAAAGCAGCCATGTTGTGGCACTTTTGCACTCCCTTTTGGATGCCTTTCACAGCTGCAGTGTGCCTGGAACTCAGGGCTTCCTGCTTTTAAAAATCCTAGCCCTAGGCCGAACCCCAACCCTAAGACGAGAAAGGCAAATCAGCCAGGAATTAGGCATGTCCCCAAGGAAAAAGCTGTGGAGGCAGGCATGTTGTGGTACTTTTGCGCTCTTCTTGGCTAGTCCTTCGCAGCTGCTGTGTTCTTGGAACTCAGGGCTTTCTGGTTAATAGACCCTTACCCTAGGCGTAACTCAAACCTTAACCCTAGGAAGGAAAATCAGCCTATGGTTCGGGATGCTCTCATGGAAATATCAGTGGTGGCAGCCAAGTTGCGTCACTTTTGCGCTCCCCTTGGGATGCCTGCCTTTCGCAGCTGCAGTGTGCCTGGAGCCCAGGGCTTCCTGGTTTTAAAAGTCCTAGGCCTAAGCCTAACAGTAACCCTAGGAAGGTAAATCAGCCGGGTATTAGGGTTCTTCCTAAGGGAAAAGCCGTGAAAGCAGCCATGTTGTGGCACTTCTGCACTCCCTTTGGGATGCCTTTGGAAGATGAAGTAAGCCTGGAACTCAGGGCTTCCTGGTTAAAAAAATCCAAGCCCTAGGCTGAACCCTAACCCTAACCCTAGGCAGATAAATCAGCCTAGGTATAGGGATGGTGCCAAGGAAAAAGCTGTGAAAGCTGCCATGTTGTTGCACTTTTGTACTCCCCTTGGGATGCCTTGAACAGCTGCAGTGTGCCTGGAGCTAAGGGCTTCCTAGTTTTAAAAATCCTAGCCCTAGGCCTAAGCCTAACAGTAACCCTGGGAAGGTAAATCAGCCTGGTGTTAGGCGTCTTGCCAAGGAAAAAGCCGTGAAAGCAGCCATGTTGTGGCACTTTTGCACTCCCTTTTGGATGCCTTTCACAGCTCCAGTGTGCCTGGAACTCAGGGCTTCCTGCTTTTAAAAATCCTAGCCCTAGGCCGAACCCCAACCCTAAGACGAGAAAGGCAAATCAGCCAGGAATTAGGCATGTCCCCAAGGAAAAAGCTGTGGAGGCAGGCATGTTGTGGTACTTTTGCGCTCTTCTTGGCTAGTCCTTCGCAGCTGCTGTGTTCTTGGAACTCAGGGCTTTCTGGTTAATAGACCCTTACCCTAGGCGTAACTCAAACCTTAACCCTAGGAAGGAAAATCAGCCTATGGTTCGGGATGCTCTCATGGAAATATCAGTGGTGGCAGCCAAGTTGCGTCACTTTTGCGCTCCCCTTGGGATGCCTGCCTTTCGCAGCTGCAGTGTGCCTGGAGCCCAGGGCTTCCTGGTTTTAAAAGTCCTAGGCCTAAGCCTAACAGTAACCCTAGGAAGGTAAATCAGCCGGGTATTAGGGTTCTTCCTAAGGGAAAAGCCGTGAAAGCAGCCATGTTGTGGCACTTCTGCACTCCCTTTGGGATGTCTTTGGCAGATGAAGTAAGCCTGGAACTCAGGGCTTCCTGGTTAAAGAAATCACAGCCCTAGGCTGAACCCTAACCCTAACCCTAGGCAGATAAATCAGCCTAGGTATAGGGATGGTGCCAAGGAAAAAGCTGTGAAAGCTGCCATGTTGTTGCACTTTTGTACTCCCCTTGGGATGCCTTGAACAGCTGCAGTGTGCCTGGAGCTAAGGGCTTCCTAGTTTTAAAAATCCTAGCCCTAGGCCTAAGCCTAACAGTAACCCTGGGAAGGTAAATCAGCCTGGTGTTAGGCGTCTTGCCAAGGAAAAAGCCGTGAAAGCAGCCATGTTGTGGCACTTTTGCACTCGCTTTTGGATGCCTTTCACAGCTGCAGTGTGCCTGGAACTCAGGGCTTCCTGATTTTAAAAATCCTAGCCCTAGGCCGAACCCCAACCCTAAGACGAGAAAGGCAAATCAGCCAGGAATTAGGCATGTCCCCAAGGAAAAAGCTGTGGAGGCAGGCATGTTGTGGTACTTTTGCGCTCTTCTTGGGTAGTCCTTCGCAGCTGCTGTGTTCTTGGAACTCAGGGCTTTCTGGTAAATAGAAAATTACCCTAGACGTAACTCAAACCTTAACCCTAGGAAGGAAAATCAGCCTATGGTTCGGGATGCTCTCATGGAAATATCAGTGGTGGCAGCCAAGTTGCGTCATTTTTGCGCTCCCCTTGGGATGCCTTTCGCAGCTGCAGTGTGCCTGGAGCCCAGGGCTTCCTGGTTTTAAAAGTCCTAGGCCTAAGCCTAACAGTAACCCTAGGAAGGTAAATCAGCCGGGTATTAGGGTTCTTCCTGAGGGAAAAGCCGTGAAAGCAGCCATGTTGTGGCACTTCTGCACTCCCTTTGGGATGCCTTTGGCAGATGAAGTAAGCCTGGAACTCAGGGCTTCCTGGTTAAAGAAATCCAAGCCCTAGGCTGAACCCTAACCCTAACCCTAGGCAGATAAATCAGCCTAGGTATAGGGATGGTGCCAAGGAAAAAGCTGTGAAAGCTGCCATGTTGTTGCACTTTTGTACTCCCCTTGGGATGCCTTGAACAGCTGCAGTGTGCCTGGAGCTAAGGGCTTCCTAGTTTTAAAAATCCTAGCCCTAGGCCTAAGCCTAACAGTAACCCTGGGAAGGTAAATCAGCCTGGTGTTAGGCGTCTTGCCAAGGAAAAAGCCGTGAAAGCAGCCATGTTGTGGCACTTTTGCACTCCCTTTTGGATGCCTTTCACAGCTCCAGTGTGCCTGGAACTCAGGGCTTCCTGATTTTAAAAATCCTAGCCCTAGGCCGAACCCCAACCCTAAGACGAGAAAGGCAAATCAGCCAGGAATTAGGCATGTCCCCAAGGAAAAAGCTGTGGAGGCAGGCATGTTGTGGTACTTTTGCGCTCTTCTTGGCTAGTCCTTCGCAGCTGCTGTGTTCTTGGAACTCAGGGCTTTCTGGTTAATAGACCCTTACCCTAGGCGTAACTCAAACCTTAACCCTAGGAAGGAAAATCAGCCTATGGTTCGGGATGGTCTCATGGAAATATCAGTGGTGGCAGCCAAGTTGCGTCACTTTTGCGCTCCCCTTGGGATGCCTTTTGCAGCTGCAGTGTGCCTGGAGCCCAGGGCTTCCTGGTTTTAAAAGTCCTAGGCCTAAGCCTAACAGTAACCCTAGGAAGGTAAATCAGCCGGGTATTAGGGTTCTTCCTAAGGGAAAAGCCGTGAAAGCAGCCATGTTGTGGCACTTCTGCACTCCCTTTGGGATGCCTTTGGCAGATGAAGTAAGCCTGGAACTCGGGGCTTCCTGGTTAAAAAAATCCAAGCCCTAGGCTGAACCCTAACCCTAACCCTAGGCAGATAAATCAGCCTAGGTATAGGGATGGTGCCAAGGAAAAAGCTGTGAAAGCTGCCATGTTGTTGCACTTTTGTACTCCCCTTGGGATGCCTTGAACAGCTGCAGTGTGCCTGGAGCTAAGGGCTTCCTAGTTTTAAAAATCCTAGCCCTAGGCCTAAGCCTAACAGTAACCCTGGGAAGGTAAATCAGCCTGGTGTTAGGCATCTTGCCAAGGAAAAAGCCGTGAAAGCAGCCATGTTGTGGCACTTTTGCACTCCCTTTTGGATGCCTTTCACAGCTGCAGTGTGCCTGGAACTCAGGGCTTCCTGCTTTTAAAAATCCTAGCCCTAGGCCGAACCCCAACCCTAAGACGAGAAAGGCAAATCAGCCAGGAATTAGGCATGTCCCCAAGGAAAAAGCTGTGGAGGCAGGCATGTTGTGGTACTTTTGCGCTCTTCTTGGCTAGTCCTTCGCAGCTGCTGTGTTCTTGGAACTCAGGGCTTTCTGGTTAATAGACCCTTACCCTAGGCGTAACTCAAACCTTAACCCTAGGAAGGAAAATCAGCCTATGGTTCGGGATGGTCTCATGGAAATATCAGTGGTGGCAGCCAAGTTGCGTCACTTTTGCGCTCCCCTTGGGATGCCTTTTGCAGCTGCAGTGTGCCTGGAGCCCAGGGCTTCCTGGTTTTAAAAGTCCTAGGCCTAAGCCTAACAGTAACCCTAGGAAGGTAAATCAGCCGGGTATTAGGGTTCTTCCTAAGGGAAAAGCCGTGAAAGCAGCCATGTTGTGGCACTTCTGCACTCCCTTTGGGATGCCTTTGGCAGATGAAGTAAGCCTGGAACTCAGGGCTTCCTGGTTAAAAAAATCCAAGCCCTAGGCTGAACCCTAACCCTAACCCTAGGCAGATAAATCAGCCTAGGTATAGGGATGGTGCCAAGGAAAAAGCTGTGAAAGCTGCCATGTTGTTGCACTTTTGTACTCCCCTTGGGATGCCTTGAACAGCTGCAGTGTGCCTGGAGCTAAGGGCTTCCTAGTTTTAAAAATCCTAGCCCTAGGCCTAAGCCTAACAGTAACCCTGGGAAGGTAAATCAGCCTGGTGTTAGGCGTCTTGCCAAGGAAAAAGCCGTGAAAGCAGCCATGTTGTGGCACTTTTGCACTCCCTTTTGGATGCCTTTCACAGCTGCAGTGTGCCTGGAACTCAGGGCTTCCTGCTTTTAAAAATCCTAGCCCTAGGCCGAACCCCAACCCTAAGACGAGAAAGGCAAATCAGCCAGGAATTAGGCATGTCCCCAAGGAAAAAGCTGTGGAGGCAGGCATGTTGTGCTACTTTTGCGCTCTTCTTGGCTAGTCCTTCGCAGCTGCTGTGTTCTTGGAACTCAGGGCTTTCTGGTAAATAGACCCTTACCCTAGGCGTAACTCAAACCTTAACCCTAGGAAGGAAAATCAGCCTATGGTTCGGGATGCTCTCATGGAAATATCAGTGGTGGCAGCCAAGTTGCGTCACTTTTGCGCTCCCCTTGGGATGCCTGCCTTTCGCAGCTGCAGTGTGCCTGGAGCCCAGGGCTTCCTGGTTTTAAAAGTCCTAGGCCTAAGCCTAACAGTAACCCTAGGAAGGTAAATCAGCCGGGTATTAGGGTTCTTCCTAAGGGAAAAGCCGTGAAAGCAGCCATGTTGTGGCACTTCTGCACTCCCTTTGGGATGCCTTTGGCAGATGAAGTAAGCCTGGAACTCAGGGCTTCCTGGTTAAAGAAATCCAAGCCCTAGGCTGAACCCTAACCCTAACCCTAGGCAGATAAATCAGCCTAGGTATAGGGATGGTGCCAAGGAAAAAGCTGTGAAAGCTGCCATGTTGTTGCACTTTTGTACTCCCCTTGGGATGCCTTGAACAGCTGCAGTGTGCCTGGAGCTAAGGGCTTCCTAGTTTTAAAAATCCTAGCCCTAGGCCTAAGCCTAACAGTAACCCTGGGAAGGTAAATCAGCCTGGTGTTAGGCGTCTTGCCAAGGAAAAAGCCGTGAAAGCAGCCATGTTGTGGCACTTTTGCACTCCCTTTTGGATGCCTTTCACAGCTCCAGTGTGCCTGGAACTCAGGGCTTCCTGATTTTAAAAATCCTAGCCCTAGGCCGAACCCCAACCCTAAGACGAGAAAGGCAAATCAGCCAGGAATTAGGCATGTCCCCAAGGAAAAAGCTGTGGAGGCAGGCATGTTGTGGTACTTTTGCGCTCTTCTTGGCTAGTCCTTCGCAGCTGCTGTGTTCTTGGAACTCAGGGCTTTCTGGTTAATAGACCCTTACCCTAGGCGTAACTCAAACCTTAACCCTAGGAAGGAAAATCAGCCTATGGTTCGGGATGGTCTCATGGAAATATCAGTGGTGGCAGCCAAGTTGCATCACTTTTGCGCTCCCCTTGGGATGCCTTTCGCAGCTGCAGTGTGCCTGGAGCCCAGGGCTTCCTGGTTTTAAAAGTCCTAGGCCTAAGCCTAACAGTAACCCTAGGAAGGTAAATCAGCCGGGTATTAGGGTTCTTCCTAAGGGAAAAGCCGTGAAAGCAGCCATGTTGTGGCACTTCTGCACTCCCTTTGGGATGCCTTTGGCAGATGAAGTAAGCCTGGAACTCAGGGCTTCCTGGTTAAAAAAATCCAAGCCCTAGGCTGAACCCTAACCCTAACCCTAGGCAGATAAATCAGCCTAGGTATAGGGATGGTGCCAAGGAAAAAGCTGTGAAAGCTGCCATGTTGTTGCACTTTTGTACTCCCCTTGGGATGCCTTGAACAGCTGCAGTGTGCCTGGAGCTAAGGGCTTCCTAGTTTTAAAAATCCTAGCCCTAGGCCTAAGCCTAACAGTAACCCTGGGAAGGTAAATCAGCCTGGTGTTAGGCGTCTTGCCAAGGAAAAAGCCGTGAAAGCAGCCATGTTGTGGCACTTTTGCACTCCCTTTTGGATGCCTTTCACAGCTGCAGTGTGCCTGGAACTCAGGGCTTCCTGATTTTAAAAATCCTAGCCCTAGGCCGAACCCCAACCCTAAGACGAGAAAGGCAAATCAGCCAGGAATTAGGCATGTCCACAAGGAAAAAGCTGTGGAGGCAGGCATGTTGTGGTACTTTTGCGCACTTCTTGGCTAGTCCTTCGCAGCTGCTGTGTTCTTGGAACTCAGGGCTTTCTGGTTAATAGACCCTTACCCTAGGCGTAACTCAAACCTTAACCCTAGGAAGGAAAATCAGCCTATGGTTCGGGATGGTCTCATGGAAATATCAGTGGTGGCAGCCAAGTTGCGTCATTTTTGCGCTCCCCTTGGGATGCCTTTCGCAGCTGCAGTGTGCCTGGAGCCCAGGGCTTCCTGGTTTTAAAAGTCCTAGGCCTAAGCCTAACAGTAACCCTAGGAAGGTAAATCAGCCGGGTATTAGGGTTCTTCCTAAGGGAAAAGCCGTGAAAGCAGCCATGTTGTGGCACTTCTGCACTCCCTTTGGGATGTCTTTGGCAGATGAAGTAAGCCTGGAACTCAGGGCTTCCTGGTTAAAAAAATCCAAGCCCTAGGCTGAACCCTAACCCTAACCCTAGGCAGATAAATCAGCCTAGGTATAGGGATGGTGCCAAGGAAAAAGCTGTGAAAGCTGCCATGTTGTTGCACTTTTGTACTCCCCTTGGGATGCCTTGAACAGCTGCAGTGTGCCTGGAGCTAAGGGCTTCCTAGTTTTAAAAATCCTAGCCCTAGGCCTAAGCCTAACAGTAACCCTGGGAAGGTAAATCAGCCTGGTGTTAGGCGTCTTGCCAAGGAAAAAGCCGTGAAAGCAGCCATGTTGTGGCACTTTTGCACTCCCTTTTGGATGCCTTTCACAGCTGCAGTGTGCCTGGAACTCAGGGCTTCCTGATTTTAAAAATCCTAGCCCTAGGCCGAACCCCAACCCTAAGACGAGAAAGGCAAATCAGCCAGGAATTAGGCATGTCCCCAAGGAAAAAGCTGTGGAGGCAGGCATGTTGTGGTACTTTTGCGCTCTTCTTGGCTAGTCCTTCGCAGCTGCTGTGTTCTTGGAACTCAGGGCTTTCTGGTTAATAGACCCTTACCCTAGGCGTAACTCAAACCTTAACCCTAGGAAGGAAAATCAGCCTATGGTTCCGGATGGTCTCATGGAAATATCAGTGGTGGCAGCCAAGTTGCGTCACTTTTGCGCTCCCCTTGGGATGCCTGCCTTTCGCAGCTGCAGTGTGCCTGGAGCCCAGGGCTTCCTGGTTTTAAAAGTCCTAGGCCTAAGCCTAACAGTAACCCTAGGAAGGTAAATCAGCCGGGTATTAGGGTTCTTCCTAAGGGAAAAGCCGTGAAAGCAGCCATGTTGTGGCACTTTTGCACTCCCTTTTGGATGCCTTTCACAGCTCCAGTGTGCCTGGAACTCAGGGCTTCCTGATTTTAAAAATCCTAGCCCTAGGCCGAACCCTAACCCTAAGACGAGAAAGGCAAATCAGCCAGGAATTAGGCATGTCCCCAAGGAAAAAGCTGTGGAGGCAGGCATGTTGTGCTACTTTTGCGCTCTTCTTGGCTAGTCCTTCGCAGCTGCTGTGTTCTTGGAACTCAGGGCTTTCTGGTTAATAGACCCTTACCCTAGGCGTAACTCAAACCTTAACCCTAGGAAGGAAAATCAGCCTATGGTTCGGGATGGTCTCATGGAAATATCAGTGGTGGCAGCCAAGTTGCGTCACTTTTGCGCTCCCCTTGGGATGCCTTTTGCAGCTGCAGTGTGCCTGGAGCCCAGGGCTTCCTGGTTTTAAAAGTCCTAGGCCTAAGCCTAACAGTAACCCTAGGAAGGTAAATCAGCCGGGTATTAGGGTTCTTCCTAAGGGAAAAGCCGTGAAAGCAGCCATGTTGTGGCACTTCTGCACTCCCTTTGGGATGCCTTTGGCAGATGAAGTAAGCCTGGAACTCAGGGCTTCCTGGTTAAAAAAATCCAAGCCCTAGGCTGAACCCTAACCCTAACCCTAGGCAGATAAATCAGCCTAGGTATAGGGATGGTGCCAAGGAAAAAGCTGTGAAAGCTGCCATGTTGTTGCACTTTTGTACTCCCCTTGGGATGCCTTGAACAGCTGCAGTGTGCCTGGAGCTAAGGGCTTCCTAGTTTTAAAAATCCTAGCCCTAGGCCTAAGCCTAACAGTAACCCTGGGAAGGTAAATCAGCCTGGTGTTAGGCTTCTTGCCAAGGAAAAAGCCGTGAAAGCAGCCATGTTGTGGCACTTTTGCACTCCCTTTTGGATGCCTTTCACAGCTGCAGTGTGCCTGGAACTCAGGGCTTCCTGCTTTTAAAAATCCTAGCCCTAGGCCGAACCCCAACCCTAAGACGAGAAAGGCAAATCAGCCAGGAATTAGGCATGTCCCCAAGGAAAAAGCTGTGGAGGCAGGCATGTTGTGGTACTTTTGCGCTCTTCTTGGCTAGTCCTTCGCAGCTGCTGTGTTCTTGGAACTCAGGGCTTTCTGGTAAATAGAAACCTTACCCTAGGCGTAACTCAAACCTTAAGCCTAGGAAGGAAAATCAGCCTATGGTTCGGGATGGTCTCATGGAAATATCAGTGGTGGCAGCCAAGTTGCGTCATTTTTGCGCTCCCCTTGGGATGCCTTTCGCAGCTGCAGTGTGCCTGGAGCCCAGGGCTTCCTGGTTTTAAAAGTCCTAGGCCTAAGCCTAACAGTAACCCTAGGAAGGTAAATCAGCCGGGTATTAGGGTTCTTCCTAAGGGAAAAGCCGTGAAAGCAGCCATGTTGTGGCACTTCTGCACTCCCTTTGGGATGCCTTTGGCAGATGAAGTAAGCCTGGAACTCAGGGCTTCCTGGTTAAAAAAATCCAAGCCCTAGGCTGAACCCTAACCCTAACCCTAGGCAGATAAATCAGCCTAGGTATAGGGATGGTGCCAAGGAAAAAGCTGTGAAAGCTGCCATGTTGTTGCACTTTTGTACTCCCCTTGGGATGCCTTGAACAGCTGCAGTGTGCCTGGAGCTAAGGGCTTCCTAGTTTTAAAAATCCTAGCCCTAGGCCTAAGCCTAACAGTAACCCTGGGAAGGTAAATCAGCCTGGTGTTAGGCGTCTTGCCAAGGAAAAAGCCGTGAAAGCAGCCATGTTGTGGCACTTTTGCACTCCCTTTTGGATGCCTTTCACAGCTCCAGTGTGCCTGGAACTCAGGGCTTCCTGCTTTTAAAAATCCTAGCCCTAGGCCGAACCCCAACCCTAAGACGAGAAAGGCAAATCAGCCAGGAATTAGGCATGTCCCCAAGGAAAAAGCTGTGGAGGCAGGCATGTTGTGCTACTTTTGCGCTCTTCTTGGCTAGTCCTTCGCAGCTGCTGTGTTCTTGGAACTCAGGGCTTTCTGGTTAATAGACCCTTACCCTAGGCGTAACTCAAACCTTAACCCTAGGAAGGAAAATCAGCCTATGGTTCGGGATGGTCTCATGGAAATATCAGTGGTGGCAGCCAAGTTGCGTCATTTTTGCGCTCCCCTTGGGATGCCTTTTGCAGCTGCAGTGTGCCTGGAGCCCAGGGCTTCCTGGTTTTAAAAGTCCTAGGCCTAAGCCTAACAGTAACCCTAGGAAGGTAAATCAGCCGGGTATTAGGGTTCTTCCTAAGGGAAAAGCCGTGAAAGCAGCCATGTTGTGGCACTTCTGCACTCCCTTTGGGATGCCTTTGGAAGATGAAGTAAGCCTGGAACTCAGGGCTTCCTGCTTTTAAAAATCCTAGCCCTAGGCCGAACCCCAACCCTAAGACGAGAAAGGCAAATCAGCCAGGAATTAGGCATGTCCACAAGGAAAAAGCTGTGGAGGCAGGCATGTTGTGCTACTTTTGCGCTCTTCTTGGCTAGTCCTTCGCAGCTGCTGTGTTCTTGGAACTCAGGGCTTTCTGGTTAATAGACCCTTACCCTAGGCGTAACTCAAACCTTAACCCTAGGAAGGAAAATCAGCCTATGGTTCGGGATGGTCTCATGGAAATATCAGTGGTGGCAGCCAAGTTGCGTCACTTTTGCGCTCCCCTTGGGATGCCGGCCTTTCGCAGCTGCAGTGTGCCTGGAGCCCAGGGCTTCCTGGTTTTAAAAGTCCTAGGCCTAAGCCTAACAGTAACCCTAGGAAGGTAAATCAGCCGGGTATTAGGGTTCTTCCTAAGGGAAAAGCCGTGAAAGCAGCCATGTTGTGGCACTTCTGCACTCCCTTTGGGATGCCTTTGGAAGATGAAGTAAGCCTGGAACTCAGGGCTTCCTGGTTAAAAAAATCCAAGCCCTAGGCTGAACCCTAACCCTAACCCTAGGCAGATAAATCAGCCTAGGTATAGGGATGGTGCCAAGGAAAAAGCTGTGAAAGCTGCCATGTTGTTGCACTTTTGTACTCCCCTTGGGATGCCTTGAACAGCTGCAGTGTGCCTGGAGCTAAGGGCTTCCTAGTTTTAAAAATCCTAGCCCTAGGCCTAAGCCTAACAGTAACCCTGGGAAGGTAAATCAGCCTGGTGTTAGGCGTCTTGCCAAGGAAAAAGCCGTGAAAGCAGCCATGTTGTGGCACTTTTGCACTCCCTTTTGGATGCCTTTCACAGCTCCAGTGTGCCTGGAACTCAGGGCTTCCTGATTTTAAAAATCCTAGCCCTAGGCCGAACCCCAACCCTAAGACGAGAAAGGCAAATCAGCCAGGAATTAGGCATGTCCCCAAGGAAAAAGCTGTGGAGGCAGGCATGTTGTGGTACTTTTGCGCTCTTCTTGGCTAGTCCTTCGCAGCTGCTGTGTTCTTGGAACTCAGGGCTTTCTGGTTAATAGACCCTTACCCTAGGCGTAACTCAAACCTTAACCCTAGGAAGGAAAATCAGCCTATGGTTCGGGATGGTCTCATGGAAATATCAGTGGTGGCAGCCAAGTTGCGTCACTTTTGCGCTCCCCTTGGGATGCCTTTTGCAGCTGCAGTGTGCCTGGAGCCCAGGGCTTCCTGGTTTTAAAAGTCCTAGGCCTAAGCCTAACAGTAACCCTAGGAAGGTAAATCAGCCGGGTATTAGGGTTCTTCCTAAGGGAAAAGCCGTGAAAGCAGCCATGTTGTGGCACTTCTGCACTCCCTTTGGGATGCCTTTGGCAGATGAAGTAAGCCTGGAACTCAGGGCTTCCTGGTTAAAAAAATCCAAGCCCTAGGCTGAACCCTAACCCTAACCCTAGGCAGATAAATCAGCCTAGGTATAGGGATGGTGCCAAGGAAAAAGCTGTGAAAGCTGCCATGTTGTTGCACTTTTGTACTCCCCTTGGGATGCCTTGAACAGCTGCAGTGTGCCTGGAGCTAAGGGCTTCCTAGTTTTAAAAATCCTAGCCCTAGGCCTAAGCCTAACAGTAACCCTGGGAAGGTAAATCAGCCTGGTGTTAGGCGTCTTGCCAAGGAAAAAGCCGTGAAAGCAGCCATGTTGTGGCACTTTTGCACTCCCTTTTGGATGCCTTTCACAGCTGCAGTGTGCCTGGAACTCAGGGCTTCCTGCTTTTAAAAATCCTAGCCCTAGGCCGAACCCCAACCCTAAGACGAGAAAGGCAAATCAGCCAGGAATTAGGCATGTCCCCAAGGAAAAAGCTGTGGAGGCAGGCATGTTGTGGTACTTTTGCGCTCTTCTTGGCTAGTCCTTCGCAGCTGCTGTGTTCTTGGAACTCAGGGCTTTCTGGTTAATAGACCCTTACCCTAGGCGTAACTCAAACCTTAACCCTAGGAAGGAAAATCAGCCTATGGTTCGGGATGGTCTCATGGAAATATCAGTGGTGGCAGCCAAGTTGCGTCACTTTTGCGCTCCCCTTGGGATGCCTTTCGCAGCTGCAGTGTGCCTGGAGCCCAGGGCTTCCTGGTTTTAAAAGTCCTAGGCCTAAGCCTAACAGTAACCCTAGGAAGGTAAATCAGCCGGGTATTAGGGTTCTTCCTAAGGGAAAAGCCGTGAAAGCAGCCATGTTGTGGCACTTCTGCACTCCCTTTGGGATGCCTTTGGCAGATGAAGTAAGCCTGGAACTCAGGGCTTCCTGGTTAAAAAAATCCAAGCCCTAGGCTGAACCCTAACCCTAACCCTAGGCAGATAAATCAGCCTAGGTATAGGGATGGTGCCAAGGAAAAAGCTGTGAAAGCTGCCATGTTGTTGCACTTTTGTACTCCCCTTGGGATGCCTTGAACAGCTGCAGTGTGCCTGGAGCTAAGGGCTTCCTAGTTTTAAAAATCCTAGCCCTAGGCCTAAGCCTAACAGTAACCCTGGGAAGGTAAATCAGCCTGGTGTTAGGCGTCTTGCCAAGGAAAAAGCTGTGAAAGCAGCCATGTTGTGGCACTTTTGCACTCCCTTTTGGATGCCTTTCACAGCTCCAGTGTGCCTGGAACTCAGGGCTTCCTGCTTTTAAAAATCCTAGCCCTAGCCCGAACCCCAACCCTAAGACGAGAAAGGCAAATCAGCCAGGAATTAGGCATGTCCACAAGGAAAAAGCTGTGGAGGCAGGCATGTTGTGGTACTTTTGCGCACTTCTTGGCTAGTCCTTCGCAGCTGCTGTGTTCTTGGAACTCAGGGCTTTCTGGTTAATAGACCCTTACCCTAGGCGTAACTCAAACCTTAACCCTAGGAAGGAAAATCAGCCTATGGTTCGGGATGGTCTCATGGAAATATCAGTGGTGGCAGCCAAGTTGCGTCACTTTTGCGCTCCCCTTGGGATGCCTTTCGCAGCTGCAGTGTGCCTGGAGCCCAGGGCTTCCTGGTTTTAAAAGTCCTAGGCCTAAGCCTAACAGTAACCCTAGGAAGGTAAATCAGCCGGGTATTAGGGTTCTTCCTAAGGGAAAAGCCGTGAAAGCAGCCATGTTGTGGCACTTCTGCACTCCCTTTGGGATGTCTTTGGCAGATGAAGTAAGCCTGGAACTCAGGGCTTCCTGGTTAAAAAAATCCAAGCCCTAGGCTGAACCCTAACCCTAACCCTAGGCAGATAAATCAGCCTAGGTATAGGGATGGTGCCAAGGAAAAAGCTGTGAAAGCTGCCATGTTGTTGCACTTTTGTACTCCCCTTGGGATGCCTTGAACAGCTGCAGTGTGCCTGGAGCTAAGGGCTTCCTAGTTTTAAAAATCCTAGCCCTAGGCCTAAGCCTAACAGTAACCCTGGGAAGGTAAATCAGCCTGGTGTTAGGCGTCTTGCCAAGGAAAAAGCCGTGAAAGCAGCCATGTTGTGGCACTTTTGCACTCCCTTTTGGATGCCTTTCACAGCTCCAGTGTGCCTGGAACTCAGGGCTTCCTGATTTTAAAAATCCTAGCCCTAGGCCGAACCCCAACCCTAAGACGAGAAAGGCAAATCAGCCAGGAATTAGGCATGTCCCCAAGGAAAAAGCTGTGGAGGCAGGCATGTTGTGGTACTTTTGCGCTCTTCTTGGCTAGTCCTTCGCAGCTGCTGTGTTCTTGGAACTCAGGGCTTTCTGGTTAATAGACCCTTACCCTAGGCGTAACTCAAACCTTAACCCTAGGAAGGAAAATCAGCCTATGGTTCGGGATGGTCTCATGGAAATATCAGTGGTGGCAGCCAAGTTGCGTCACTTTTGCGCTCCCCTTGGGATGCCTGCCTTTCGCAGCTGCAGTGTGCCTGGAGCCCAGGGCTTCCTGGTTTTAAAAGTCCTAGGCCTAAGCCTAACAGTAACCCTAGGAAGGTAAATCAGCCGGGTATTAGGGTTCTTCCTAAGGGAAAAGCCGTGAAAGCAGCCATGTTGTGGCACTTTTGCACTCCCTTTTGGATGCCTTTCACAGCTCCAGTGTGCCTGGAACTCAGGGCTTCCTGATTTTAAAAATCCTAGCCCTAGGCCGAACCCCAACCCTAAGACGAGAAAGGCAAATCAGCCAGGAATTAGGCATGTCCCCAAGGAAAAAGCTGTGGAGGCAGGCATGTTGTGCTACTTTTGCGCTCTTCTTGGCTAGTCCTTCGCAGCTGCTGTGTTCTTGGAACTCAGGGCTTTCTGGTTAATAGACCCTTACCCTAGGCGTAACTCAAACCTTAACCCTAGGAAGGAAAATCAGCCTATGGTTCGGGATGGTCTCATGGAAATATCAGTGGTGGCAGCCAAGTTGCGTCACTTTTGCGCTCCCCTTGGGATGCCTTTTGCAGCTGCAGTGTGCCTGGAGCCCAGGGCTTCCTGGTTTTAAAAGTCCTAGGCCTAAGCCTAACAGTAACCCTAGGAAGGTAAATCAGCCGGGTATTAGGGTTCTTCCTAAGGGAAAAGCCGTGAAAGCAGCCATGTTGTGGCACTTCTGCACTCCCTTTGGGATGCCTTTGGCAGATGAAGTAAGCCTGGAACTCAGGGCTTCCTGGTTAAAAAAATCCAAGCCCTAGGCTGAACCCTAACCCTAACCCTAGGCAGATAAATCAGCCTAGGTATAGGGATGGTGCCAAGGAAAAAGCTGTGAAAGCTGCCATGTTGTTGCACTTTTGTACTCCCCTAGGGATGCCTTGAACAGCTGCAGTGTGCCTGGAGCTAAGGGCTTCCTAGTTTTAAAAATCCTAGCCCTAGGCCTAAGCCTAACAGTAACCCTGGGAAGGTAAATCAGCCTGGTGTTAGGCTTCTTGCCAAGGAAAAAGCCGTGAAAGCAGCCATGTTGTGGCACTTTTGCACTCCCTTTTGGATGCCTTTCACAGCTGCAGTGTGCCTGGAACTCAGGGCTTCCTGCTTTTAAAAATCCTAGCCCTAGGCCGAACCCCAACACTAAGACGAGAAAGGCAAATCAGCCAGGAATTAGGCATGTCCCCAAGGAAAAAGCTGTGGAGGCAGGCATGTTGTGGTACTTTTGCGCTCTTCTTGGCTAGTCCTTCGCAGCTGCTGTGTTCTTGGAACTCAGGGCTTTCTGGTAAATAGAAACCTTACCCTAGGCGTAACTCAAACCTTAACCCTAGGAAGGAAAATCAGCCTATGGTTCGGGATGGTCTCATGGAAATATCAGTGGTGGCAGCCAAGTTGCGTCATTTTTGCGCTCCCCTTGGGATGCCTTTCGCAGCTGCAGTGTGCCTGGAGCCCAGGGCTTCCTGGTTTTAAAAGTCCTAGGCCTAAGCCTAACAGTAACCCTAGGAAGGTAAATCAGCCGGGTATTAGGGTTCTTCCTAAGGGAAAAGCCGTGAAAGCAGCCATGTTGTGGCACTTCTGCACTCCCTTTGGGATGCCTTTGGCAGATGAAGTAAGCCTGGAACTCAGGGCTTCCTGGTTAAAAAAATCCAAGCCCTAGGCTGAACCCTAACCCTAACCCTAGGCAGATAAATCAGCCTAGGTATAGGGATGGTGCCAAGGAAAAAGCTGTGAAAGCTGCCATGTTGTTGCACTTTTGTACTCCCCTTGGGATGCCTTGAACAGCTGCAGTGTGCCTGGAGCTAAGGGCTTCCTAGTTTTAAAAATCCTAGCCCTAGGCCTAAGCCTAACAGTAACCCTGGGAAGGTAAATCAGCCTGGTGTTAGGCGTCTTGCCAAGGAAAAAGCCGTGAAAGCAGCCATGTTGTGGCACTTTTGCACTCCCTTTTGGATGCCTTTCACAGCTCCAGTGTGCCTGGAACTCAGGGCTTCCTGATTTTAAAAATCCTAGCCCTAGGCCGAACCCCAACCCTAAGACGAGAAAGGCAAATCAGCCAGGAATTAGGCATGTCCCCAAGGAAAAAGCTGTGGAGGCAGGCATGTTGTGCTACTTTTGCGCTCTTCTTGGCTAGTCCTTCGCAGCTGCTGTGTTCTTGGAACTCAGGGCTTTCTGGTTAATAGACCCTTACCCTAGGCGTAACTCAAACCTTAACCCTAGGAAGGAAAATCAGCCTATGGTTCGGGATGGTCTCATGGAAATATCAGTGGTGGCAGCCAAGTTGCGTCATTTTTGCGCTCCCCTTGGGATGCCTTTCGCAGCTGCAGTGTGCCTGGAGCCCAGGGCTTCCTGGTTTTAAAAGTCCTAGGCCTAAGCCTAACAGTAACCCTAGGAAGGTAAATCAGCCGGGTATTAGGGTTCTTCCTAAGGGAAAAGCCGTGAAAGCAGCCATGTTGTGGCACTTCTGCACTCCCTTTGGGATGCCTTTGGCAGATGAAGTAAGCCTGGAACTCAGGGCTTCCTGGTTAAAAAAATCCAAGCCCTAGGCTGAACCCTAACCCTAACCCTAGGCAGATAAATCAGCCTAGGTATAGGGATGGTGCCAAGGAAAAAGCTGTGAAAGCTGCCATGTTGTTGCACTTTTGTACTCCCCTTGGGATGCCTTGAACAGCTGCAGTGTGCCTGGAGCTAAGGGCTTCCTAGTTTTAAAAATCCTAGCCCTAGGCCTAAGCCTAACAGTAACCCTGGGAAGGTAAATCAGCCTGGTGTTAGGCGTCTTGCCAAGGAAAAAGCCGTGAAAGCAGCCATGTTGTGGCACTTTTGCACTCCCTTTTGGATGCCTTTCACAGCTGCAGTGTGCCTGGAACTCAGGGCTTCCTGATTTTAAAAATCCTAGCCCTAGGCCGAACCCCAACCCTAAGACGAGAAAGGCAAATCAGCCAGGAATTAGGCATGTCCCCAAGGAAAAAGCTGTGGAGGCAGGCATGTTGTGCTACTTTTGCGCTCTTCTTGGCTAGTCCTTCGCAGCTGCTGTGTTCTTGGAACTCAGGGCTTTCTGGTTAATAGACCCTTACCCTAGGCGTAACTCAAACCTTAACCCTAGGAAGGAAAATCAGCCTATGGTTCGGGATGGTCTCATGGAAATATCAGTGGTGGCAGCCAAGTTGCGTCACTTTTGCGCTCCCCTTGGGATGCCTTTCGCAGCTGCAGTGTGCCTGGAGCCCAGGGCTTCCTGGTTTTAAAAGTCCTAGGCCTAAGCCTAACAGTAACCCTAGGAAGGTAAATCAGCCGGGTATTAGGGTTCTTCCTAAGGGAAAAGCCGTGAAAGCAGCCATGTTGTGGCACTTCTGCACTCCCTTTGGGATGCCTTTGGCAGATGAAGTAAGCCTGGAACTCAGGGCTTCCTGGTTAAAAAAATCCAAGCCCTAGGCTGAACCCTAACCCTAACCCTAGGCAGATAAATCAGCCTAGGTATAGGGATGGTGCCAAGGAAAAAGCTGTGAAAGCTGCCATGTTGTTGCACTTTTGTACTCCCCTTGGGATGCCTTGAACAGCTGCAGTGTGCCTGGAGCTAAGGGCTTCCTAGTTTTAAAAATCCTAGCCCTAGGCCTAAGCCTAACAGTAACCCTGGGAAGGTAAATCAGCCTGGTGTTAGGCGTCTTGCCAAGGAAAAAGCCGTGAAAGCAGCCATGTTGTGGCACTTTTGCACTCCCTTTTGGATGCCTTTCACAGCTCCAGTGTGCCTGGAACTCAGGGCTTCCTGATTTAAAAAATCCTAGCCCTAGCCCGAACCCCAACCCTAAGACGAGAAAGGCAAATCAGCCAGGAATTAGGCATGTCCACAAGGAAAAAGCTGTGGAGGCAGGCATGTTGTGGTACTTTTGCGCACTTCTTGGCTAGTCCTTCGCAGCTGCTGTGTTCTTGGAACTCAGGGCTTTCTGGTTAATAGACCCTTACCCTAGGCGTAACTCAAACCTTAAGCCTAGGAAGGAAAATCAGCCTATGGTTCGGGATGGTCTCATGGAAATATCAGTGGTGGCAGCCAAGTTGCGTCACTTTTGCGCTCCCCTTGGGATGCCTTTCGCAGCTGCAGTGTGCCTGGAGCCCAGGGCTTCCTGGTTTTAAAAGTCCTAGGCCTAAGCCTAACAGTAACCCTAGGAAGGTAAATCAGCCGGGTATTAGGGTTCTTCCTAAGGGAAAAGCCGTGAAAGCAGCCATGTTGTGGCACTTCTGCACTCCCTTTGGGATGCCTTTGGCAGATGAAGTAAGCCTGGAACTCAGGGCTTCCTGGTTAAAAAAATCCAAGCCCTAGGCTGAACCCTAACCCTAACCCTAGGCAGATAAATCAGCCTAGGTATAGGGATGGTGCCAAGGAAAAAGCTGTGAAAGCTGCCATGTTGTTGCACTTTTGTACTCCCCTTGGGATGCCTTGAACAGCTGCAGTGTGCCTGGAGCTAAGGGCTTCCTAGTTTTAAAAATCCTAGCCCTAGGCCTAAGCCTAACAGTAACCCTGGGAAGGTAAATCAGCCTGGTGTTAGGCGTCTTGCCAAGGAAAAAGCCGTGAAAGCAGCCATGTTGTGGCACTTTTGCACTCCCTTTTGGATGCCTTTCACAGCTCCAGTGTGCCTGGAACTCAGGGCTTCCTGATTTTAAAAATCCTAGCCCTAGGCCGAACCCCAACCCTAAGACGAGAAAGGCAAATCAGCCAGGAATTAGGCATGTCCCCAAGGAAAAAGCTGTGGAGGCAGGCATGTTGTGCTACTTTTGCGCTCTTCTTGGCTAGTCCTTCGCAGCTGCTGTGTTCTTGGAACTCAGGGCTTTCTGGTTAATAGACCCTTACCCTAGGCGTAACTCAAACCTTAACCCTAGGAAGGAAAATCAGCCTATGGTTCGGGATGGTCTCATGGAAATATCAGTGGTGGCAGCCAAGTTGCGTCACTTTTGCGCTCCCCTTGGGATGCCTGCCTTTCGCAGCTGCAGTGTGCCTGGAGCCCAGGGCTTCCTGGTTTTAAAAGTCCTAGGCCTAAGCCTAACAGTAACCCTAGGAAGGTAAATCAGCCGGGTATTAGGGTTCTTCCTAAGGGAAAAGCCGTGAAAGCAGCCATGTTGTGGCACTTTTGCACTCCCTTTTGGATGCCTTTCACAGCTCCAGTGTGCCTGGAACTCAGGGCTTCCTGATTTTAAAAATCCTAGCCCTAGGCCGAACCCCAACCCTAAGACGAGAAAGGCAAATCAGCCAGGAATTAGGCATGTCCCCAAGGAAAAAGCTGTGGAGGCAGGCATGTTGTGCTACTTTTGCGCTCTTCTTGGCTAGTCCTTCGCAGCTGCTGTGTTCTTGGAACTCAGGGCTTTCTGGTTAATAGACCCTTACCCTAGGCGTAACTCAAACCTTAACCCTAGGAAGGAAAATCAGCCTATGGTTCGGGATGGTCTCATGGAAATATCAGTGGTGGCAGCCAAGTTGCGTCACTTTTGCGCTCCCCTTGGGATGCCTTTTGCAGCTGCAGTGTGCCTGGAGCCCAGGGCTTCCTGGTTTTAAAAGTCCTAGGCCTAAGCCTAACAGTAACCCTAGGAAGGTAAATCAGCCGGGTATTAGGGTTCTTCCTAAGGGAAAAGCCGTGAAAGCAGCCATGTTGTGGCACTTCTGCACTCCCTTTGGGATGCCTTTGGCAGATGAAGTAAGCCTGGAACTCAGGGCTTCCTGGTTAAAAAAATCCAAGCCCTAGGCTGAACCCTAACCCTAACCCTAGGCAGATAAATCAGCCTAGGTATAGGGATGGTGCCAAGGAAAAAGCTGTGAAAGCTGCCATGTTGTTGCACTTTTGTACTCCCCTTGGGATGCCTTGAACAGCTGCAGTGTGCCTGGAGCTAAGGGCTTCCTAGTTTTAAAAATCCTAGCCCTAGGCCTAAGCCTAACAGTAACCCTGGGAAGGTAAATCAGCCTGGTGTTAGGCTTCTTGCCAAGGAAAAAGCCGTGAAAGCAGCCATGTTGTGGCACTTTTGCACTCCCTTTTGGATGCCTTTCACAGCTCCAGTGTGCCTGGAACTCAGGGCTTCCTGCTTTTAAAAATCCTAGCCCTAGGCCGAACCCCAACCCTAAGACGAGAAAGGCAAATCAGCCAGGAATTAGGCATGTCCCCAAGGAAAAAGCTGTGGAGGCAGGCATGTTGTGGTACTTTTGCGCTCTTCTTGGCTAGTCCTTCGCAGCTGCTGTGTTCTTGGAACTCAGGGCTTTCTGGTAAATAGAAACCTTACCCTAGGCGTAACTCAAACCTTAACCCTAGGAAGGAAAATCAGCCTATGGTTCGGGATGGTCTCATGGAAATATCAGTGGTGGCAGCCAAGTTGCGTCATTTTTGCGCTCCCCTTGGGATGCCTTTCGCAGCTGCAGTGTGCCTGGAGCCCAGGGCTTCCTGGTTTTAAAAGTCCTAGGCCTAAGCCTAACAGTAACCCTAGGAAGGTAAATCAGCCGGGTATTAGGGTTCTTCCTAAGGGAAAAGCCGTGAAAGCAGCCATGTTGTGGCACTTCTGCACTCCCTTTGGGATGCCTTTGGCAGATGAAGTAAGCCTGGAACTCAGGGCTTCCTGGTTAAAAAAATCCAAGCCCTAGGCTGAACCCTAACCCTAACCCTAGGCAGATAAATCAGCCTAGGTATAGGGATGGTGCCAAGGAAAAAGCTGTGAAAGCTGCCATGTTGTTGCACTTTTGTACTCCCCTTGGGATGCCTTGAACAGCTGCAGTGTGCCTGGAGCTAAGGGCTTCCTAGTTTTAAAAATCCTAGCCCTAGGCCTAAGCCTAACAGTAACCCTGGGAAGGTAAATCAGCCTGGTGTTAGGCTTCTTGCCAAGGAAAAAGCCGTGAAAGCAGCCATGTTGTGGCACTTTTGCACTCCCTTTTGGATGCCTTTCACAGCTCCAGTGTGCCTGGAACTCAGGGCTTCCTGATTTTAAAAATCCTAGCCCTAGGCCGAACCCCAACACTAAGACGAGAAAGGCAAATCAGCCAGGAATTAGGCATGTCCACAAGGAAAAAGCTGTGGAGGCAGGCATGTTGTGGTACTTTTGCGCTCTTCTTGGGTAGTCCTTCGCAGCTGCTGTGTTCTTGGAACTCAGGGCTTTCTGGTAAATAGAAACCTTACCCTAGGCGTAACTCAAACCTTAACCCTAGGAAGGAAAATCAGCCTATGGTTCGGGATGGTCTCATGGAAATATCAGTGGTGGCAGCCAAGTTGCGTCACTTTTGCGCTCCCCTTGGGATGCCTTTCGCAGCTGCAGTGTGCCTGGAGCCCAGGGCTTCCTGGTTTTAAAAGTTCTAGGCCTAAGCCTAACAGTAACCCTAGGAAGGTAAATCAGCCGGGTATTAGGGTTCTTCCTAAGGGAAAAGCCGTGAAAGCAGCCATGTTGTGGCACTTCTGCACTCCCTTTGGGATGCCTTTGGCAGATGAAGTAAGCCTGGAACTCAGGGCTTCCTGGTTAAAAAAATCCAAGCCCTAGGCTGAACCCTAACCCTAACCCTAGGCAGATAAATCAGCCTAGGTATAGGGATGGTGCCAAGGAAAAAGCTGTGAAAGCTGCCATGTTGTTGCACTTTTGTACTCCCCTTGGGATGCCTTGAACAGCTGCAGTGTGCCTGGAGCTAAGGGCTTCCTAGTTTTAAAAATCCTAGCCCTAGGCCTAAGCCTAACAGTAACCCTGGGAAGGTAAATCAGCCTGGTGTTAGGCGTCTTGCCAAGGAAAAAGCCGTGAAAGCAGCCATGTTGTGGCACTTTTGCACTCCCTTTTGGATGCCTTTCACAGCTGCAGTGTGCCTGGAACTCAGGGCTTCCTGATTTTAAAAATCCTAGCCCTAGGCCGAACCCCAACCCTAAGACGAGAAAGGCAAATCAGCCAGGAATTAGGCATGTCCCCAAGGAAAAAGCTGTGGAGGCAGGCATGTTGTGGTACTTTTGCGCTCTTCTTGGCTAGTCCTTCGCAGCTGCTGTGTTCTTGGAACTCAGGGCTTTCTGGTTAATAGACCCTTACCCTAGGCGTAACTCAAACCTTAACCCTAGGAAGGAAAATCAGCCTATGGTTCGGGATGGTCTCATGGAAATATCAGTGGTGGCAGCCAAGTTGCGTCACTTTTGCGCTCCCCTTGGGATGCCTTTTGCAGCTGCAGTGTGCCTGGAGCCCAGGGCTTCCTGGTTTTAAAAGTCCTAGGCCTAAGCCTAACAGTAACCCTAGGAAGGTAAATCAGCCGGGTATTAGGGTTCTTCCTAAGGGAAAAGCCGTGAAAGCAGCCATGTTGTGGCACTTCTGCACTCCCTTTGGGATGCCTTTGGCAGATGAAGTAAGCCTGGAACTCAGGGCTTCCTGGTTAAAGAAATCCAAGCCCTAGGCTGAACCCTAACCCTAACCCTAGGCAGATAAATCAGCCTAGGTATAGGGATGGTGCCAAGGAAAAAGCTGTGAAAGCTGCCATGTTGTTGCACTTTTGTACTCCCCTTGGGATGCCTTGAACAGCTGCAGTGTGCCTGGAGCTAAGGGCTTCCTAGTTTTAAAAATCCTAGCCCTAGGCCTAAGCCTAACAGTAACCCTGGGAAGGTAAATCAGCCTGGTGTTAGGCTTCTTGCCAAGGAAAAAGCCGTGAAAGCAGCCATGTTGTGGCACTTTTGCACTCCCTTTTGGATGCCTTTCACAGCTCCAGTGTGCCTGGAACTCAGGGCTTCCTGATTTTAAAAATCCTAGCCCTAGGCCGAACCCCAACACTAAGACGAGAAAGGCAAATCAGCCAGGAATTAGGCATGTCCCCAAGGAAAAAGCTGTGGAGGCAGGCATGTTGTGGTACTTTTGCGCTCTTCTTGGCTAGTCCTTCTTGGAACTCAGGGCTTTCTGGTAAATAGAAACCTTACCCTAGGCGTAACTCAAACCTTAACCCTAGGAAGGAAAATCAGCCTATGGTTCGGGATGGTCTCATGGAAATATCAGTGGTGGCAGCCAAGTTGCGTCATTTTTGCGCTCCCCTTGGGATGCCTTTCGCAGCTGCAGTGTGCCTGGAGCCCAGGGCTTCCTGGTTTTAAAAGTCCTAGGCCTAAGCCTAACAGTAACCCTAGGAAGGTAAATCAGCCGGGTATTAGGGTTCTTCCTAAGGGAAAAGCCGTGAAAGCAGCCATGTTGTGGCACTTCTGCACTCCCTTTGGGATGCCTTTGGCAGATGAAGTAAGCCTGGAACTCAGGGCTTCCTGGTTAAAAAAATCCAAGCCCTAGGCTGAACCCTAACCCTAACCCTAGGCAGATAAATCAGCCTAGGTATAGGGATGGTGCCAAGGAAAAAGCTGTGAAAGCTGCCATGTTGTTGCACTTTTGTACTCCCCTTGGGATGCCTTGAACAGCTGCAGTGTGCCTGGAGCTAAGGGCTTCCTAGTTTTAAAAATCCTAGCCCTAGGCCTAAGCCTAACAGTAACCCTGGGAAGGTAAATCAGCCTGGTGTTAGGCGTCTTGCCAAGGAAAAAGCCGTGAAAGCAGCCATGTTGTGGCACTTTTGCACTCCCTTTTGGATGCCTTTCACAGCTCCAGTGTGCCTGGAACTCAGGGCTTCCTGATTTTAAAAATCCTAGCCCTAGGCCGAACCCCAACCCTAAGACGAGAAAGGCAAATCAGCCAGGAATTAGGCATGTCCCCAAGGAAAAAGCTGTGGAGGCAGGCATGTTGTGGTACTTTTGCGCTCTTCTTGGCTAGTCCTTTGCAGCTGCTGTGTTCTTGGAACTCAGGGCTTTCTGGTTAATAGACCCTTACCCTAGGCGTAACTCAAACCTTAACCCTAGGAAGGAAAATCAGCCTATGGTTCGGGATGGTCTCATGGAAATATCAGTGGTGGCAGCCAAGTTGCGTCACTTTTGCGCTCCCCTTGGGATGCCTTTCGCAGCTGCAGTGTGCCTGGAGCCCAGGGCTTCCTGGTTTTAAAAGTCCTAGGCCTAAGCCTAACAGTAACCCTAGGAAGGTAAATCAGCCGGGTATTAGGGTTCTTCCTAAGGGAAAAGCCGTGAAAGCAGCCATGTTGTGGCACTTCTGCACTCCCTTTGGGATGCCTTTGGCAGATGAAGTAAGCCTGGAAGTCGGGGCTTCCTGGTTAAAAAAATCCAAGCCCTAGGCTGAACCCTAACCCTAACCCTAGGCAGATAAATCAGCCTAGGTATAGGGATGGTGCCAAGGAAAAAGCTGTGAAAGCTGCCATGTTGTTGCACTTTTGTACTCCCCTTGGGATGCCTTGAACAGCTGCAGTGTGCCTGGAGCTAAGGGCTTCCTAGTTTTAAAAATCCTAGCCCTAGGCCTAAGCCTAACAGTAACCCTGGGAAGGTAAATCAGCCTGGTGTTAGGCTTCTTGCCAAGGAAAAAGCCGTGAAAGCAGCCATGTTGTGGCACTTTTGCACTCCCTTTTGGATGCCTTTCACAGCTCCAGGGTGCCTGGAACTCAGGGCTTCCTGATTTTAAAAATCCTAGCCCTAGGCCGAACCCCAACACTAAGACGAGAAAGGCAAATCAGCCAGGAATTAGGCATGTCCACAAGGAAAAAGCTGTGGAGGCAGGCATGTTGTGGTACTTTTGCGCTCTTCTTGGCTAGTCCTTCGCAGCTGCTGTGTTCTTGGAACTCAGGGCTTTCTGGTAAATAGAAACCTTACCCTAGGCGTAACTCAAACCTTAACCCTAGGAAGGAAAATCAGCCTATGGTTCGGGATGGTCTCATGGAAATATCAGTGGTGGCAGCCAAGTTGCGTCACTTTTGCGCTCCCCTTGGGATGCCTTTCGCAGCTGCAGTGTGCCTGGAGCCCAGGGCTTCCTGGTTTTAAAAGTCCTAGGCCTAAGCCTAACAGTAACCCTAGGAAGGTAAATCAGCCGGGTATTAGGGTTCTTCCTAAGGGAAAAGCCGTGAAAGCAGCCATGTTGTGGCACTTCTGCACTCCCTTTGGGATGCCTTTGGCAGATGAAGTAAGCCTGGAACTCAGGGCTTCCTGGTTAAAAAAATCCAAGCCCTAGGCTGAACCCTAACCCTAACCCTAGGCAGATAAATCAGCCTAGGTATAGGGATGGTGCCAAGGAAAAAGCTGTGAAAGCTGCCATGTTGTTGCACTTTTGTACTCCCCTTGGGATGCCTTGAACAGCTGCAGTGTGCCTGGAGCTAAGGGCTTCCTAGTTTTAAAAATCCTAGCCCTAGGCCTAAGCCTAACAGTAACCCTGGGAAGGTAAATCAGCCTGGTGTTAGGCGTCTTGCCAAGGAAAAAGCCGTGAAAGCAGCCATGTTGTGGCACTTTTGCACTCCCTTTTGGATGCCTTTCACAGCTGCAGTGTGCCTGGAACTCAGGGCTTCCTGATTTTAAAAATCCTAGCCCTAGGCCGAACCCCAACCCTAAGACGAGAAAGGCAAATCAGCCAGGAATTAGGCATGTCCACAAGGAAAAAGCTGTGGAGGCAGGCATGTTGTGGTACTTTTGCGCTCTTCTTGGCTAGTCCTTCGCAGCTGCTGTGTTCTTGGAACTCAGGGCTTTCTGGTTAATAGACCCTTACCCTAGGCGTAACTCAAACCTTAACCCTAGGAAGGAAAATCAGCCTATGGTTCCGGATGGTCTCATGGAAATATCAGTGGTGGCAGCCAAGTTGCGTCACTTTTGCGCTCCCCTTGGGATGCCTTTTGCAGCTGCAGTGTGCCTGGAGCCCAGGGCTTCCTGGTTTTAAAAGTCCTAGGCCTAAGCCTAACAGTAACCCTAGGAAGGTAAATCAGCCGGGTATTAGGGTTCTTCCTAAGGGAAAAGCCGTGAAAGCAGCCATGTTGTGGCACTTCTGCACTCCCTTTGGGATGCCTTTGGCAGATGAAGTAAGCCTGGAACTCAGGGCTTCCTGGTTAAAAAAATCCAAGCCCTAGGCTGAACCCTAACCCTAACCCTAGGCAGATAAATCAGCCTAGGTATAGGGATGGTGCCAAGGAAAAAGCTGTGAAAGCTGCCATGTTGTTGCACTTTTGTACTCCCCTTGGGATGCCTTGAACAGCTGCAGTGTGCCTGGAGCTAAGGGCTTCCTAGTTTTAAAAATCCTAGCCCTAGGCCTAAGCCTAACAGTAACCCTGGGAAGGTAAATCAGCCTGGTGTTAGGCATCTTGCCAAGGAAAAAGCCGTGAAAGCAGCCATGTTGTGGCACTTTTGCACTCCCTTTTGGATGCCTTTCACAGCTCCAGTGTGCCTGGAACTCAGGGCTTCCTGATTTTAAAAATCCTAGCCCTAAGCCGAACCCCAACCCTAAGACGAGAAAGGCAAATCAGCCAGGAATTAGGCATGTCCCCAAGGAAAAAGCTGTGGAGGCAGGCATGTTGTGCTACTTTTGCGCTCTTCTTGGCTAGTCCTTCGCAGCTGCTGTGTTCTTGGAACTCAGGGCTTTCTGGTTAATAGACCCTTACCCTAGGCGTAACTCAAACCTTAACCCTAGGAAGGAAAATCAGCCTATGGTTCGGGATGGTCTCATGGAAATATCAGTGGTGGCAGCCAAGTTGCGTCACTTTTGCGCTCCCCTTGGGATGCCTTTCGCAGCTGCAGTGTGCCTGGAGCCCAGGGCTTCCTGGTTTTAAAAGTCCTAGGCCTAAGCCTAACAGTAACCCTAGGAAGGTAAATCAGCCGGGTATTAGGGTTCTTCCTAAGGGAAAAGCCGTGAAAGCAGCCATGTTGTGGCACTTCTGCACTCCCTTTGGGATGCCTTTGGCAGATGAAGTAAGCCTGGAACTCAGGGCTTCCTGGTTAAAAAAATCCAAGCCCTAGGCTGAACCCTAACCCTAACCCTAGGCAGATAAATCAGCCTAGGTATAGGGATGGTGCCAAGGAAAAAGCTGTGAAAGCTGCCATGTTGTTGCACTTTTGTACTCCCCTTGGGATGCCTTGAACAGCTGCAGTGTGCCTGGAGCTAAGGGCTTCCTAGTTTTAAAAATCCTAGCCCTAGGCCTAAGCCTAACAGTAACCCTGGGAAGGTAAATCAGCCTGATGTTAGGCGTCTTGCCAAGGAAAAAGCCGTGAAAGCAGCCATGTTGTGGCACTTTTGCACTCCCTTTTGGATGCCTTTCACAGCTCCAGGGTGCCTGGAACTCAGGGCTTCCTGATTTTAAAAATCCTAGCCCTAGGCCGAACCCCAACCCTAAGACGAGAAAGGCAAATCAGCCAGGAATTAGGCATGTCCCCAAGGAAAAAGCTGTGGAGGCAGGCATGTTGTGGTACTTTTGCGCTCTTCTTGGCTAGTCCTTCGCAGCTGCTGTGTTCTTGGAACTCAGGGCTTTCTAGTTAATAGACCCTTACCCTAGGCGTAACTCAAACCTTAACCCTAGGAAGGAAAATCAGCCTATGGTTCGGGATGGTCTCATGGAAATATCAGTGGTGGCAGCCAAGTTGCGTCACTTTTGCGCTCCCCTTGGGATGCCTTTCGCAGCTGCAGTGTGCCTGGAGCCCAGGGCTTCCTGGTTTTAAAAGTCCTAGGCCTAAGCCTAACAGTAACCCTAGGAAGGTAAATCAGCCGGGTATTAGGGTTCTTCCTAAGGGAAAAGCCGTGAAAGCAGCCATGTTGTGGCACTTCTGCACTCCCTTTGGGATGTCTTTGGCAGATGAAGTAAGCCTGGAACTCAGGGCTTCCTGGTTAAAAAAATCCAAGCCCTAGGCTGAACCCTAACCCTAACCCTAGGCAGATAAATCAGCCTAGGTATAGGGATGGTGCCAAGGAAAAAGCTGTGAAAGCTGCCATGTTGTTGCACTTTTGTACTCCCCTTGGGATGCCTTGAACAGCTGCAGTGTGCCTGGAGCTAAGGGCTTCCTAGTTTTAAAAATCCTAGCCCTAGGCCTAAGCCTAACAGTAACCCTGGGAAGGTAAATCAGCCTGGTGTTAGGCGTCTTGCCAAGGAAAAAGCCGTGAAAGCAGCCATGTTGTGGCACTTTTGCACTCCCTTTTGGATGCCTTTCACAGCTGCAGTGTGCCTGGAACTCAGGGCTTCCTGATTTTAAAAATCCTAGCCCTAGGCCGAACCCCAACCCTAAGACGAGAAAGGCAAATCAGCCAGGAATTAGGCATGTCCCCAAGGAAAAAGCTGTGGAGGCAGGCATGTTGTGGTACTTTTGCGCTCTTCTTGGCTAGTCCTTCGCAGCTGCTGTGTTCTTGGAACTCAGGGCTTTCTGGTTAATAGACCCTTACCCTAGGCGTAACTCAAACCTTAACCCTAGGAAGGAAAATCAGCCTATGGTTCGGGATGGTCTCATGGAAATATCAGTGGTGGCAGCCAAGTTGCGTCACATTTGCGCTCCCCTTGGGATGCCTTTCGCAGCTGCAGTGTGCCTGGAGCCCAGGGCTTCCTGGTTTTAAAAGTCCTAGGCCTAAGCCTAACAGTAACCCTAGGAAGGTAAATCAGCCGGGTATTAGGGTTCTTCCTAAGGGAAAAGCCGTGAAAGCAGCCATGTTGTGGCACTTCTGCACTCCCTTTGGGATGCCTTTGGCAGATGAAGTAAGCCTGGAACTCAGGGCTTCCTGGTTAAAAAAATCCAAGCCCTAGGCTGAACCCTAACCCTAACCCTAGGCAGATAAATCAGCCTAGGTATAGGGATGGTGCCAAGGAAAAAGCTGTGAAAGCTGCCATGTTGTTGCACTTTTGTACTCCCCTTGGGATGCCTTGAACAGCTGCAGTGTGCCTGGAGCTAAGGGCTTCCTAGTTTTAAAAATCCTAGCCCTAGGCCTAAGCCTAACAGTAACCCTGGGAAGGTAAATCAGCCTGATGTTAGGCGTCTTGCCAAGGAAAAAGCCGTGAAAGCAGCCATGTTGTGGCACTTTTGCACTCCCTTTTGGATGCCTTTCACAGCTCCAGTGTGCCTGGAACTCAGGGCTTCCTGATTTTAAAAATCCTAGCCCTAGGCCGAACCCCAACCCTAAGACGAGAAAGGCAAATCAGCCAGGAATTAGGCATGTCCCCAAGGAAAAAGCTGTGGAGGCAGGCATGTTGTGGTACTTTTGCGCTCTTCTTGGCTAGTCCTTCGCAGCTGCTGTGTTCTTGGAACTCAGGGCTTTCTAGTTAATAGACCCTTACCCTAGGCGTAACTCAAACCTTAACCCTAGGAAGGAAAATCAGCCTATGGTTCGGGATGGTCTCATGGAAATATCAGTGGTGGCAGCCAAGTTGCGTCACTTTTGCGCTCCCCTTGGGATGCCTTTCGCAGCTGCAGTGTGCCTGGAGCCCAGGGCTTCCTGGTTTTAAAAGTCCTAGGCCTAAGCCTAACAGTAACCCTAGGAAGGTAAATCAGCCGGGTATTAGGGTTCTTCCTAAGGGAAAAGCCGTGAAAGCAGCCATGTTGTGGCACTTCTGCACTCCCTTTGGGATGTCTTTGGCAGATGAAGTAAGCCTGGAACTCAGGGCTTCCTGGTTAAAAAAATCCAAGCCCTAGGCTGAACCCTAACCCTAACCCTAGGCAGATAAATCAGCCTAGGTATAGGGATGGTGCCAAGGAAAAAGCTGTGAAAGCTGCCATGTTGTTGCACTTTTGTACTCCCCTTGGGATGCCTTGAACAGCTGCAGTGTGCCTGGAGCTAAGGGCTTCCTAGTTTTAAAAATCCTAGCCCTAGGCCTAAGCCTAACAGTAACCCTGGGAAGGTAAATCAGCCTGGTGTTAGGCGTCTTGCCAAGGAAAAAGCCGTGAAAGCAGCCATGTTGTGGCACTTTTGCACTCCCTTTTGGATGCCTTTCACAGCTGCAGTGTGCCTGGAACTCAGGGCTTCCTGATTTTAAAAATCCTAGCCCTAGGCCGAACCCCAACCCTAAGACGAGAAAGGCAAATCAGCCAGGAATTAGGCATGTCCCCAAGGAAAAAGCTGTGGAGGCAGGCATGTTGTGGTACTTTTGCGCTCTTCTTGGCTAGTCCTTCGCAGCTGCTGTGTTCTTGGAACTCAGGGCTTTCTGGTTAATAGACCCTTACCCTAGGCGTAACTCAAACCTTAACCCTAGGAAGGAAAATCAGCCTATGGTTCGGGATGGTCTCATGGAAATATCAGTGGTGGCAGCCAAGTTGCGTCACTTTTGCGCTCCCCTTGGGATGCCTTTCGCAGCTGCAGTGTGCCTGGAGCCCAGGGCTTCCTGGTTTTAAAAGTCCTAGGCCTAAGCCTAACAGTAACCCTAGGAAGGTAAATCAGCCGGGTATTAGGGTTCTTCCTAAGGGAAAAGCCGTGAAAGCAGCCATGTTGTGGCACTTCTGCACTCCCTTTGGGATGTCTTTGGCAGATGAAGTAAGCCTGGAACTCAGGGCTTCCTGGTTAAAGAAATCACAGCCCTAGGCTGAACCCTAACCCTAACCCTAGGCAGATAAATCAGCCTAGGTATAGGGATGGTGCCAAGGAAAAAGCTGTGAAAGCTGCCATGTTGTTGCACTTTTGTACTCCCCTTGGGATGCCTTGAACAGCTGCAGTGTGCCTGGAGCTAAGGGCTTCCTAGTTTTAAAAATCCTAGCCCTAGGCCTAAGCCTAACAGTAACCCTGGGAAGGTAAATCAGCCTGGTGTTAGGCGTCTTGCCAAGGAAAAAGCCGTGAAAGCAGCCATGTTGTGGCACTTTTGCACTCGCTTTTGGATGCCTTTCACAGCTGCAGTGTGCCTGGAACTCAGGGCTTCCTGATTTTAAAAATCCTAGCCCTAGGCCGAACCCCAACCCTAAGACGAGAAAGGCAAATCAGCCAGGAATTAGGCATGTCCCCAAGGAAAAAGCTGTGGAGGCAGGCATGTTGTGGTACTTTTGCGCTCTTCTTGGCTAGTCCTTCGCAGCTGCTGTGTTCTTGGAACTCAGGGCTTTCTGGTTAATAGACCCTTACCCTAGGCGTAACTCAAACCTTAACCCTAGGAAGGAAAATCAGCCTATGGTTCGGGATGGTCTCATGGAAATATCAGTGGTGGCAGCCAAGTTGCGTCACTTTTGCGCTCCCCTTGGGATGCCTTTTGCAGCTGCAGTGTGCCTGGAGCCCAGGGCTTCCTGGTTTTAAAAGTCCTAGGCCTAAGCCTAACAGTAACCCTAGGAAGGTAAATCAGCCGGGTATTAGGGTTCTTCCTAAGGGAAAAGCCGTGAAAGCAGCCATGTTGTGGCACTTCTGCACTCCCTTTGGGATGCCTTTGGCAGATGAAGTAAGCCTGGAACTCAGGGCTTCCTGGTTAAAGAAATCCAAGCCCTAGGCTGAACCCTAACCCTAACCCTAGGCAGATAAATCAGCCTAGGTATAGGGATGGTGCCAAGGAAAAAGCTGTGAAAGCTGCCATGTTGTTGCACTTTTGTACTCCCCTTGGGATGCCTTGAACAGCTGCAGTGTGCCTGGAGCTAAGGGCTTCCTAGTTTTAAAAATCCTAGCCCTAGGCCTAAGCCTAACAGTAACCCTGGGAAGGTAAATCAGCCTGGTGTTAGGCGTCTTGCCAAGGAAAAAGCCGTGAAAGCAGCCATGTTGTGGCACTTTTGCACTCCCTTTTGGATGCCTTTCACAGCTGCAGTGTGCCTGGAACTCAGGGCTTCCTGCTTTTAAAAATCCTAGCCCTAGGCCGAACCCCAACCCTAAGACGAGAAAGGCAAATCAGCCAGGAATTAGGCATGTCCACAAGGAAAAAGCTGTGGAGGCAGGCATGTTGTGGTACTTTTGCGCTCTTCTTGGCTAGTCCTTCGCAGCTGCTGTGTTCTTGGAACTCAGGGCTTTCTGGTTAATAGACCCTTACCCTAGGCGTAACTCAAACCTTAACCCTAGGAAGGAAAATCAGCCTATGGTTCGGGATGGTCTCATGGAAATATCAGTGGTGGCAGCCAAGTTGCGTCACTTTTGCGCTCCCCTTGGGATGCCTTTCGCAGCTGCAGTGTGCCTGGAGCCCAGGGCTTCCTGGTTTTAAAAGTCCTAGGCCTAAGCCTAACAGTAACCCTAGGAAGGTAAATCAGCCGGGTATTAGGGTTCTTCCTAAGGGAAAAGCCGTGAAAGCAGCCATGTTGTGGCACTTCTGCACTCCCTTTGGGATGTCTTTGGCAGATGAAGTAAGCCTGGAACTCAGGGCTTCCTGGTTAAAAAAATCCAAGCCCTAGGCTGAACCCTAACCCTAACCCTAGGCAGATAAATCAGCCTAGGTATAGGGATGGTGCCAAGGAAAAAGCTGTGAAAGCTGCCATGTTGTTGCACTTTTGTACTCCCCTTGGGATGCCTTGAACAGCTGCAGTGTGCCTGGAGCTAAGGGCTTCCTAGTTTTAAAAATCCTAGCCCTAGGCCTAAGCCTAACAGTAACCCTGGGAAGGTAAATCAGCCTGGTGTTAGGCGTCTTGCCAAGGAAAAAGCCGTGAAAGCAGCCATGTTTTGGCACTTTTGCACTCGCTTTTGGATGCCTTTCACAGCTGCAGTGTGCCTGGAACTCAGGGCTTCCTGATTTTAAAAATCCTAGCCCTAGGCCGAACCCCAACCCTAAGACGAGAAAGGCAAATCAGCCAGGAATTAGGCATGTCCCCAAGGAAAAAGCTGTGGAGGCAGGCATGTTGTGGTACTTTTGCGCTCTTCTTGGCTAGTCCTTCGCAGCTGCTGTGTTCTTGGAACTCAGGGCTTTCTGGTTAATAGACCCTTACCCTAGGCGTAACTCAAACCTTAACCCTAGGAAGGAAAATCAGCCTATGGTTCGGGATGGTCTCATGGAAATATCAGTGGTGGCAGCCAAGTTGCGTCACTTTTGCGCTCCCCTTGGGATGCCTTTTGCAGCTGCAGTGTGCCTGGAGCCCAGGGCTTCCTGGTTTTAAAAGTCCTAGGCCTAAGCCTAACAGTAACCCTAGGAAGGTAAATCAGCCGGGTATTAGGGTTCTTCCTAAGGGAAAAGCCGTGAAAGCAGCCATGTTGTGGCACTTCTGCACTCCCTTTGGGATGCCTTTGGCAGATGAAGTAAGCCTGGAACTCAGGGCTTCCTGGTTAAAGAAATCCAAGCCCTAGGCTGAAGCCTAACCCTAACCCTAGGCAGATAAATCAGCCTAGGTATAGGGATGGTGCCAAGGAAAAAGCTGTGAAAGCTGCCATGTTGTTGCACTTTTGTACTCCCCTTGGGATGCCTTGAACAGCTGCAGTGTGCCTGGAGCTAAGGGCTTCCTAGTTTTAAAAATCCTAGCCCTAGGCCTAAGCCTAACAGTAACCCTGGGAAGGTAAATCAGCCTGGTGTTAGGCGTCTTGCCAAGGAAAAAGCCGTGAAAGCAGCCATGTTGTGGCACTTTTGCACTCCCTTTTGGATGCCTTTCACAGCTCCAGTGTGCCTGGAACTCAGGGCTTCCTGATTTTAAAAATCCTAGCCCTAGGCCGAACCCCAACCCTAAGACGAGAAAGGCAAATCAGCCAGGAATTAGGCATGTCCCCAAGGAAAAAGCTGTGGAGGCAGGCATGTTGTGGTACTTTTGCGCTCTTCTTGGCTAGTCCTTCGCAGCTGCTGTGTTCTTGGAACTCAGGGCTTTCTGGTTAATAGACCCTTACCCTAGGCGTAACTCAAACCTTAACCCTAGGAAGGAAAATCAGCCTATGGTTCGGGATGGTCTCATGGAAATATCAGTGGTGGCAGCCAAGTTGCGTCATTTTTGCGCTCCCCTTGGGATGCCTTTCGCAGCTGCAGTGTGCCTGGAGCCCAGGGCTTCCTGGTTTTAAAAGTCCTAGGCCTAAGCCTAACAGTAACCCTAGGAAGGTAAATCAGCCGGGTATTAGGGTTCTTCCTAAGGGAAAAGCCGTGAAAGCAGCCATGTTGTGGCACTTCTGCACTCCCTTTGGGATGCCTTTGGCAGATGAAGTAAGCCTGGAACTCAGGGCTTCCTGGTTAAAGAAATCCAAGCCCTAGGCTGAACCCTAACCCTAACCCTAGGCAGATAAATCAGCCTAGGTATAGGGATGGTGCCAAGGAAAAAGCTGTGAAAGCTGCCATGTTGTTGCACTTTTGTACTCCCCTTGGGATGCCTTGAACAGCTGCAGTGTGCCTGGAGCTAAGGGCTTCCTAGTTTTAAAAATCCTAGCCCTAGGCCTAAGCCTAACAGTAACCCTGGGAAGGCAAATCAGCCTGGTGTTAGGCTTCTTGCCAAGGAAAAAGCCGTGAAAGCAGCCATGTTGTGGCACTTTTGCACTCCCTTTTGGATGCCTTTCACAGCTCCAGTGTGCCTGGAACTCAGGGCTTCCTGATTTTAAAATCCTAGCCCTAGGCCGAACCCCAACCCTAAGACGAGAAAGGCAAATCAGCCAGGAATTAGGCATGTCCCCAAGGAAAAAGCTGTGGAGGCAGGCATGTTGTGGTACTTTTGCGCTCTTCTTGGGTAGTCCTTCGCAGCTGCTGTGTTCTTGGAACTCAGGGCTTTCTGGTTAATAGACCCTTACCCTAGGCGTAACTCAAACCTTAACCCTAGGAAGGAAAATCAGCCTATGGTTCGGGATGGTCTCATGGAAATATCAGTGGTGGCAGCCAAGTTGCGTCACTTTTGCGCTCCCCTTGGGATGCCTTTCGCAGCTGCAGTGTGCCTGGAGCCCAGGGCTTCCTGGTTTTAAAAGTCCTAGGCCTAAGCCTAACAGTAACCCTAGGAAGGTAAATCAGCCGGGTATTAGGGTTCTTCCTAAGGGAAAAGCCGTGAAAGCAGCCATGTTGTGGCACTTCTGCACTCCCTTTGGGATGCCTTTGGCAGATGAAGTAAGCCTGGAACTCAGGGCTTCCTGGTTAAAGAAATCCAAGCCCTAGGCTGAACCCTAACCCTAACCCTAGGCAGATAAATCAGCCTAGGTATAGGGATGGTGCCAAGGAAAAAGCTGTGAAAGCTGCCATGTTGTTGCACTTTTGTACTCCCCTTGGGATGCCTTGAACAGCTGCAGTGTGCCTGGAGCTAAGGGCTTCCTAGTTTTAAAAATCCTAGCCCTAGGCCTAAGCCTAACAGTAACCCTGGGAAGGTAAATCAGCCTGGTGTTAGGCGTCTTGCCAAGGAAAAAGCCGTGAAAGCAGCCATGTTGTGGCACTTTTGCACTCCCTTTTGGATGCCTTTCACAGCTCCAGTGTGCCTGGAACTCAGGGCTTCCTGATTTTAAAAATCCTAGCCCTAGGCCGAACCCCAACCCTAAGACGAGAAAGGCAAATCAGCCAGGAATTAGGCATGTCCCCAAGGAAAAAGCTGTGGAGGCAGGCATGTTGTGGTACTTTTGCGCTCTTCTTGGCTAGTCCTTCGCAGCTGCTGTGTTCTTGGAACTCAGGGCTTTCTGGTTAATAGACCCTTACCCTAGGCGTAACTCAAACCTTAACCCTAGGAAGGAAAATCAGCCTATGGTTCGGGATGGTCTCATGGAAATATCAGTGGTGGCAGCCAAGTTGCGTCACTTTTGCGCTCCCCTTGGGATGCCTTTCGCAGCTGCAGTGTGCCTGGAGCCCAGGGCTTCCTGGTTTTAAAAGTCCTAGGCCTAAGCCTAACAGTAACCCTAGGAAGGTAAATCAGCCGGGTATTAGGGTTCTTCCTAAGGGAAAAGCCGTGAAAGCAGCCATGTTGTGGCACTTCTGCACTCCCTTTGGGATGCCTTTGGCAGATGAAGTAAGCCTGGAACTCAGGGCTTCCTGGTTAAAAAAATCCAAGCCCTAGGCTGAACCCTAACCCTAACCCTAGGCAGATAAATCAGCCTAGGTATAGGGATGGTGCCAAGGAAAAAGCTGTGAAAGCTGCCATGTTGTTGCACTTTTGTACTCCCCTTGGGATGCCTTGAACAGCTGCAGTGTGCCTGGAGCTAAGGGCTTCCTAGTTTTAAAAATCCTAGCCCTAGGCCTAAGCCTAACAGTAACCCTGGGAAGGTAAATCAGCCTGGTGTTAGGCTTCTTGCCAAGGAAAAAGCCGTGAAAGCAGCCATGTTGTGGCACTTTTGCACTCCCTTTTGGATGCCTTTCACAGCTGCAGTGTGCCTGGAACTCAGGGCTTCCTGCTTTTAAAAATCCTAGCCCTAGGCCGAACCCCAACACTAAGACGAGAAAGGCAAATCAGCCAGGAATTAGGCAGGTCCCCAAGGAAAAAGCTGTGGAGGCAGGCATGTTGTGGTACTTTTGCGCTCTTCTTGGCTAGTCCTTCGCAGCTGCTGTGTTCTTGGAACTCAGGGCTTTCTGGTTAATAGACCCTTACCCTAGGCGTATCTCAAACCTTAACCCTAGGAAGGAAAATCAGCCTATGGTTCGGGATGGTCTCATGGAAATATCAGTGGTGGCAGCCAAGTTGCGTCACTTTTGCGCTCCCCTTGGGATGCCTTTCGCAGCTGCAGTGTGCCTGGAGCCCAGGGCTTCCTGGTTTTAAAAGTCCTAGGCCTAAGCCTAACAGTAACCCTAGGAAGGTAAATCAGCCGGGTATTAGGGTTCTTCCTAAGGGAAAAGCCGTGAAAGCAGCCATGTTGTGGCACTTCTGCACTCCCTTTGGGATGCCTTTGGCAGATGAAGTAAGCCTGGAACTCAGGGCTTCCTGGTTAAAAAAATCCAAGCCCTAGGCTGAACCCTAACCCTAACCCTAGGCAGATAAATCAGCCTAGGTATAGGGATGGTGCCAAGGAAAAAGCTGTGAAAGCTGCCATGTTGTTGCACTTTTGTACTCCCCTTGGGATGCCTTGAACAGCTGCAGTGTGCCTGGAGCTAAGGGCTTCCTAGTTTTAAAAATCCTAGCCCTAGGCCTAAGCCTAACAGTAACCCTGGGAAGGTAAATCAGCCTGGTGTTAGGCGTCTTGCCAAGGAAAAAGCCGTGAAAGCAGCCATGTTGTGGCACTTTTGCACTCCCTTTTGGATGCCTTTCACAGCTCCAGTGTGCCTGGAACTCAGGGCTTCCTGATTTTAAAAATCCTAGCCCTAGGCCGAACCCCAACCCTAAGACGAGAAAGGCAAATCAGCCAGGAATTAGGCATGTCCCCAAGGAAAAAGCTGTGGAGGCAGGCATGTTGTGGTACTTTTGCGCTCTTCTTGGGTAGTCCTTCGCAGCTGCTGTGTTCTTGGAACTCAGGGCTTTCTGGTTAATAGACCCTTACCCTAGGCGTAACTCAAACCTTAAGCCTAGGAAGGAAAATCAGCCTATGGTTCGGGATGGTCTCATGGAAATATCAGTGGTGGCAGCCAAGTTGCGTCATTTTTGCGCTCCCCTTGGGATGCCTTTCGCAGCTGCAGTGTGCCTGGAGCCCAGGGCTTCCTGGTTTTAAAAGTCCTAGGCCTAAGCCTAACAGTAACCCTAGGAAGGTAAATCAGCCGGGTATTAGGGTTCTTCCTAAGGGAAAAGCCGTGAAAGCAGCCATGTTGTGGCACTTCTGCACTCCCTTTGGGATGCCTTTGGCAGATGAAGTAAGCCTGGAACTCAGGGCTTCCTGGTTAAAAAAATCCAAGCCCTAGGCTGAACCCTAACCCTAACCCTAGGCAGATAAATCAGCCTAGGTATAGGGATGGTGCCAAGGAAAAAGCTGTGAAAGCTGCCATGTTGTTGCACTTTTGTACTCCCCTTGGGATGCCTTGAACAGCTGCAGTGTGCCTGGAGCTAAGGGCTTCCTAGTTTTAAAAATCCTAGCCCTAGGCCTAAGCCTAACAGTAACCCTGGGAAGGCAAATCAGCCTGGTGTTAGGCTTCTTGCCAAGGAAAAAGCCGTGAAAGCAGCCATGTTGTGGCACTTTTGTACTCCCTTTTGGATGCCTTTCACAGCTCCAGTGTGCCTGGAACTCAGGGCTTCCTGATTTTAAAATCCTAGCCCTAGGCCGAACCCCAACCCTAAGACGAGAAAGGCAAATCAGCCAGGAATTAGGCATGTCCCCAAGGAAAAAGCTGTGGAGGCAGGCATGTTGTGGTACTTTTGCGCTCTTCTTGGCTAGTCCTTCGCAGCTGCTGTGTTCTTGGAACTCAGGGCTTTCTGGTTAATAGACCCTTACCCTAGGCGTAACTCAAACCTTAACCCTAGGAAGGAAAATCAGCCTATGGTTCGGGATGGTCTCATGGAAATATCAGTGGTGGCAGCCAAGTTGCGTCACTTTTGCGCTCCCCTTGGGATGCCTTTCGCAGCTGCAGTGTGCCTGGAGCCCAGGGCTTCCTGGTTTTAAAAGTCCTAGGCCTAAGCCTAACAGTAACCCTAGGAAGGTAAATCAGCCGGGTATTAGGGTTCTTCCTAAGGGAAAAGCCGTGAAAGCAGCCATGTTGTGGCACTTCTGCACTCCCTTTGGGATGCCTTTGGCAGATGAAGTAAGCCTGGAACTCAGGGCTTCCTGGTTAAAGAAATCCAAGCCCTAGGCTGAACCCTAACCCTAACCCTAGGCAGATAAATCAGCCTAGGTATAGGGATGGTGCCAAGGAAAAAGCTGTGAAAGCTGCCATGTTGTTGCACTTTTGTACTCCCCTTGGGATGCCTTGAACAGCTGCAGTGTGCCTGGAGCTAAGGGCTTCCTAGTTTTAAAAATCCTAGCCCTAGGCCTAAGCCTAACAGTAACCCTGGGAAGGTAAATCAGCCTGGTGTTAGGCGTCTTGCCAAGGAAAAAGCCGTGAAAGCAGCCATGTTGTGGCACTTTTGCACTCCCTTTTGGATGCCTTTCACAGCTCCAGTGTGCCTGGAACTCAGGGCTTCCTGATTTTAAAAATCCTAGCCCTAGGCCGAACCCCAACCCTAAGACGAGAAAGGCAAATCAGCCAGGAATTAGGCATGTCCCCAAGGAAAAAGCTGTGGAGGCAGGCATGTTGTGGTACTTTTGCGCTCTTCTTGGCTAGTCCTTCGCAGCTGCTGTGTTCTTGGAACTCAGGGCTTTCTGGTTAATAGACCCTTACCCTAGGCGTAACTCAAACCTTAACCCTAGGAAGGAAAATCAGCCTATGGTTCGGGATGGTCTCATGGAAATATCAGTGGTGGCAGCCAAGTTGCGTCACTTTTGCGCTCCCCTTGGGATGCCTTTCGCAGCTGCAGTGTGCCTGGAGCCCAGGGCTTCCTGGTTTTAAAAGTCCTAGGCCTAAGCCTAACAGTAACCCTAGGAAGGTAAATCAGCCGGGTATTAGGGTTCTTCCTAAGGGAAAAGCCGTGAAAGCAGCCATGTTGTGGCACTTCTGCACTCCCTTTGGGATGCCTTTGGCAGATGAAGTAAGCCTGGAACTCAGGGCTTCCTGGTTAAAAAAATCCAAGCCCTAGGCTGAACCCTAACCCTAACCCTAGGCAGATAAATCAGCCTAGGTATAGGGATGGTGCCAAGGAAAAAGCTGTGAAAGCTGCCATGTTGTTGCACTTTTGTACTCCCCTTGGGATGCCTTGAACAGCTGCAGTGTGCCTGGAGCTAAGGGCTTCCTAGTTTTAAAAATCCTAGCCCTAGGCCTAAGCCTAACAGTAACCCTGGGAAGGTAAATCAGCCTGGTGTTAGGCTTCTTGCCAAGGAAAAAGCCGTGAAAGCAGCCATGTTGTGGCACTTTTGCACTCCCTTTTGGATGCCTTTCACAGCTGCAGTGTGCCTGGAACTCAGGGCTTCCTGCTTTTAAAAATCCTAGCCCTAGGCCGAACCCCAACCCTAAGACGAGAAAGGCAAATCAGCCAGGAATTAGGCATGTCCCCAAGGAAAAAGCTGTGGAGGCAGGCATGTTGTGCTACTTTTGCGCTCTTCTTGGCTAGTCCTTCGCAGCTGCTGTGTTCTTGGAACTCAGGGCTTTCTGGTTAATAGACCCTTACCCTAGGTGTAACTCAAACCTTAAGCCTAGGAAGGAAAATCAGCCTATGGTTCGGGATGGTCTCATGGAAATATCAGTGGTGGCAGCCAAGTTGCGTCACTTTTGCGCTCCCCTTGGGATGCCTTTCGCAGCTGCAGTGTGCCTGGAGCCCAGGGCTTCCTGGTTTTAAAAGTCCTAGGCCTAAGCCTAACAGTAACCCTAGGAAGGTAAATCAGCCGGGTATTAGGGTTCTTCCTAAGGGAAAAGCCGTGAAAGCAGCCATGTTGTGGCACTTCTGCACTCCCTTTGGGATGCCTTTGGCAGATGAAGTAAGCCTGGAACTCAGGGCTTCCTGGTTAAAAAAATCCAAGCCCTAGGCTGAACCCTAACCCTAACCCTAGGCAGATAAATCAGCCTAGGTATAGGGATGGTGCCAAGGAAAAAGCTGTGAAAGCTGCCATGTTGTTGCACTTTTGTACTCCCCTTGGGATGCCTTGAACAGCTGCAGTGTGCCTGGAGCTAAGGGCTTCCTAGTTTTAAAAATCCTAGCCCTAGGCCTAAGCCTAACAGTAACCCTGGGAAGGTAAATCAGCCTGGTGTTAGGCTTCTTGCCAAGGAAAAAGCCGTGAAAGCAGCCATGTTGTGGCACTTTTGCACTCCCTTTTGGATGCCTTTCACAGCTCCAGTGTGCCTGGAACTCAGGGCTTCCTGATTTTAAAAATCCTAGCCCTAGGCCGAACCCCAACACTAAGACGAGAAAGGCAAATCAGCCAGGAATTAGGCATGTCCCCAAGGAAAAAGCTGTGGAGGCAGGCATGTTGTGGTACTTTTGCGCTCTTCTTGGCTAGTCCTTCGCAGCTGCTGTGTTCTTGGAACTCAGGGCTTTCTGGTAAATAGAAACCTTACCCTAGGCGTAACTCAAACCTTAACCCTAGGAAGGAAAATCAGCCTATGGTTCGGGATGGTCTCATGGAAATATCAGTGGTGGCAGCCAAGTTGCGTCACTTTTGCGCTCCCCTTGGGATGCCTTTCGCAGCTGCAGTGTGCCTGGAGCCCAGGGCTTCCTGGTTTTAAAAGTCCTAGGCCTAAGCCTAACAGTAACCCTAGGAAGGTAAATCAGCCGGGTATTAGGGTTCTTCCTAAGGGAAAAGCCGTGAAAGCAGCCATGTTGTGGCACTTCTGCACTCCCTTTGGGATGCCTTTGGCAGATGAAGTAAGCCTGGAACTCAGGGCTTCCTGGTTAAAAAAATCCAAGCCCTAGGCTGAACCCTAACCCTAACCCTAGGCAGATAAATCAGCCTAGGTATAGGGATGGTGCCAAGGAAAAAGCTGTGAAAGCTGCCATGTTGTTGCACTTTTGTACTCCCCTTGGGATGCCTTGAACAGCTGCAGTGTGCCTGGAGCTAAGGGCTTCCTAGTTTTAAAAATCCTAGCCCTAGGCCTAAGCCTAACAGTAACCCTGGGAAGGTAAATCAGCCTGGTGTTAGGCGTCTTGCCAAGGAAAAAGCCGTGAAAGCAGCCATGTTGTGGCACTTTTGCACTCCCTTTTGGATGCCTTTCACAGCTCCAGTGTGCCTGGAACTCAGGGCTTCCTGCTTTTAAAAATCCTAGCCCTAGGCCGAACCCCAACCCTAAGACGAGAAAGGCAAATCAGCCAGGAATTAGGCATGTCCCCAAGGAAAAAGCTGTGGAGGCAGGCATGTTGTGGTACTTTTGCGCTCTTCTTGGCTAGTCCTTCGCAGCTGCTGTGTTCTTGGAACTCAGGGCTTTCTGGTTAATAGACCCTTACCCTAGGCGTAACTCAAACCTTAACCCTAGGAAGGAAAATCAGCCTATGGTTCGGGATGGTCTCATGGAAATATCAGTGGTGGCAGCCAAGTTGCGTCACTTTTGCGCTCCCCTTGGGATGCCTTTCGCAGCTGCAGTGTGCCTGGAGCCCAGGGCTTCCTGGTTTTAAAAGTCCTAGGCCTAAGCCTAACAGTAACCCTAGGAAGGTAAATCAGCCGGGTATTAGGGTTCTTCCTAAGGGAAAAGCCGTGAAAGCAGCCATGTTGTGGCACTTCTGCACTCCCTTTGGGATGCCTTTGGCAGATGAAGTAAGCCTGGAACTCAGGGCTTCCTGGTTAAAAAAATCCAAGCCCTAGGCTGAACCCTAACCCTAACCCTAGGCAGATAAATCAGCCTAGGTATAGGGATGGTGCCAAGGAAAAAGCTGTGAAAGCTGCCATGTTGTTGCACTTTTGTACTCCCCTTGGGATGCCTTGAACAGCTGCAGTGTGCCTGGAGCTAAGGGCTTCCTAGTTTTAAAAATCCTAGCCCTAGGCCTAAGCCTAACAGTAACCCTGGGAAGGTAAATCAGCCTGGTGTTAGGCGTCTTGCCAAGGAAAAAGCCGTGAAAGCAGCCATGTTGTGGCACTTTTGCACTCGCTTTTGGATGCCTTTCACAGCTGCAGTGTGCCTGGAACTCAGGGCTTCCTGATTTTAAAAATCCTAGCCCTAGGCCGAACCCCAACCCTAAGACGAGAAAGGCAAATCAGCCAGGAATTAGGCATGTCCCCAAGGAAAAAGCTGTGGAGGCAGGCATGTTGTGGTACTTTTGCGCTCTTCTTGGCTAGTCCTTCGCAGCTGCTGTGTTCTTGGAACTCAGGGCTTTCTGGTTAATAGACCCTTACCCTAGGCGTAACTCAAACCTTAACCCTAGGAAGGAAAATCAGCCTATGGTTCGGGATTGTCTCATGGAAATATCAGTGGTGGCAGCCAAGTTGCGTCACTTTTGCGCTCCCCTTGGGATGCCTGCCTTTCGCAGCTGCAGTGTGCCTGGAGCCCAGGGCTTCCTGGTTTTAAAAGTCCTAGGCCTAAGCCTAACAGTAACCCTAGGAAGGTAAATCAGCCGGGTATTAGGGTTCTTCCTAAGGGAAAAGCCGTGAAAGCAGCCATGTTGTGGCACTTCTGCACTCCCTTTGGGATGCCTTTGGCAGATGAAGTAAGCCTGGAACTCAGGGCTTCCTGGTTAAAAAAATCCAAGCCCTAGGCTGAACCCTAACCCTAACCCTAGGCAGATAAATCAGCCTAGGTATAGGGATGGTGCCAAGGAAAAAGCTGTGAAAGCTGCCATGTTGTTGCACTTTTGTACTCCCCTTGGGATGCCTTGAACAGCTGCAGTGTGCCTGGAGCTAAGGGCTTCCTAGTTTTAAAAATCCTAGCCCTAGGCCTAAGCCTAACAGTAACCCTGGGAAGGTAAATCAGCCTGGTGTTAGGCTTCTTGCCAAGGAAAAAGCCGTGAAAGCAGCCATGTTGTGGCACTTTTGCACTCCCTTTTGGATGCCTTTCACAGCTGCAGTGTGCCTGGAACTCAGGGCTTCCTGATTTTAAAAATCCTAGCCCTAGGCCGAACCCCAACCCTAAGACGAGAAAGGCAAATCAGCCAGGAATTAGGCATGTCCACAAGGAAAAAGCTGTGGAGGCAGGCATGTTGTGGTACTTTTGCGCTCTTCTTGGCTAGTCCTTCTTGGAACTCAGGGCTTTCTGGTAAATAGAAACCTTACCCTAGGCGTAACTCAAACCTTAACCCTAGGAAGGAAAATCAGCCTATGGTTCGGGATGGTCTCATGGAAATATCAGTGGTGGCAGCCAAGTTGCGTCATTTTTGCGCTCCCCTTGGGATGCCTTTCGCAGCTGCAGTGTGCCTGGAGCCCAGGGCTTCCTGGTTTTAAAAGTCCTAGGCCTAAGCCTAACAGTAACCCTAGGAAGGTAAATCAGCCGGGTATTAGGGTTCTTCCTAAGGGAAAAGCCGTGAAAGCAGCCATGTTGTGGCACTTCTGCACTCCCTTTGGGATGCCTTTGGCAGATGAAGTAAGCCTGGAACTCAGGGCTTCCTGGTTAAAGAAATCCAAGCCCTAGGCTGAACCCTAACCCTAACCCTAGGCAGATAAATCAGCCTAGGTATAGGGATGGTGCCAAGGAAAAAGCTGTGAAAGCTGCCATGTTGTTGCACTTTTGTACTCCCCTTGGGATGCCTTGAACAGCTGCAGTGTGCCTGGAGCTAAGGGCTTCCTAGTTTTAAAAATCCTAGCCCTAGGCCTAAGCCTAACAGTAACCCTGGGAAGGCAAATCAGCCTGGTGTTAGGCTTCTTGCCAAGGAAAAAGCCGTGAAAGCAGCCATGTTGTGGCACTTTTGTACTCCCTTTTGGATGCCTTTCACAGCTCCAGTGTGCCTGGAACTCAGGGCTTCCTGATTTTAAAATCCTAGCCCTAGGCCGAACCCCAACCCTAAGACGAGAAAGGCAAATCAGCCAGGAATTAGGCATGTCCCCAAGGAAAAAGCTGTGGAGGCAGGCATGTTGTGCTACTTTTGCGCTCTTCTTGGCTAGTCCTTCGCAGCTGCTGTGTTCTTGGAACTCAGGGCTTTCTGGTTAATAGACCCTTACCCTAGGCGTAACTCAAACCTTAACCCTAGGAAGGAAAATCAGCCTATGGTTCGGGATGGTCTCATGGAAATATCAGTGGTGGCAGCCAAGTTGCGTCACTTTTGCGCTCCCCTTGGGATGCCTTTCGCAGCTGCAGTGTGCCTGGAGCCCAGGGCTTCCTGGTTTTAAAAGTCCTAGGCCTAAGCCTAACAGTAACCCTAGGAAGGTAAATCAGCCGGGTATTAGGGTTCTTCCTAAGGGAAAAGCCGTGAAAGCAGCCATGTTGTGGCACTTCTGCACTCCCTTTGGGATGCCTTTGGCAGATGAAGTAAGCCTGGAACTCAGGGCTTCCTGGTTAAAAAAATCCAAGCCCTAGGCTGAACCCTAACCCTAACCCTAGGCAGATAAATCAGCCTAGGTATAGGGATGGTGCCAAGGAAAAAGCTGTGAAAGCTGCCATGTTGTTGCACTTTTGTACTCCCCTTGGGATGCCTTGAACAGCTGCAGTGTGCCTGGAGCTAAGGGCTTCCTAGTTTTAAAAATCCTAGCCCTAGGCCTAAGCCTAACAGTAACCCTGGGAAGGTAAATCAGCCTGGTGTTAGGCGTCTTGCCAAGGAAAAAGCCGTGAAAGCAGCCATGTTGTGGCACTTTTGCACTCCCTTTTGGATGCCTTTCACAGCTGCAGTGTGCCTGGAACTCAGGGCTTCCTGATTTTAAAAATCCTAGCCCTAGGCCGAACCCCAACCCTAAGACGAGAAAGGCAAATCAGCCAGGAATTAGGCATGTCCCCAAGGAAAAAGCTGTGGAGGCAGGCATGTTGTGGTACTTTTGCGCTCTTCTTGGCTAGTCCTTCGCAGCTGCTGTGTTCTTGGAACTCAGGGCTTTCTGGTTAATAGACCCTTACCCTAGGCGTAACTCAAACCTTAACCCTAGGAAGGAAAATCAGCCTATGGTTCGGGATTGTCTCATGGAAATATCAGTGGTGGCAGCCAAGTTGCGTCACTTTTGCGCTCCCCTTGGGATGCCTGCCTTTCGCAGCTGCAGTGTGCCTGGAGCCCAGGGCTTCCTGGTTTTAAAAGTCCTAGGCCTAAGCCTAACAGTAACCCTAGGAAGGTAAATCAGCCGGGTATTAGGGTTCTTCCTAAGGGAAAAGCCGTGAAAGCAGCCATGTTGTGGCACTTCTGCACTCCCTTTGGGATGCCTTTGGCAGATGAAGTAAGCCTGGAACTCAGGGCTTCCTGGTTAAAAAAATCCAAGCCCTAGGCTGAACCCTAACCCTAACCCTAGGCAGATAAATCAGCCTAGGTATAGGGATGGTGCCAAGGAAAAAGCTGTGAAAGCTGCCATGTTGTTGCACTTTTGTACTCCCCTTGGGATGCCTTGAACAGCTGCAGTGTGCCTGGAGCTAAGGGCTTCCTAGTTTTAAAAATCCTAGCCCTAGGCCTAAGCCTAACAGTAACCCTGGGAAGGTAAATCAGCCTGGTGTTAGGCTTCTTGCCAAGGAAAAAGCCGTGAAAGCAGCCATGTTGTGGCACTTTTGCACTCCCTTTTGGATGCCTTTCACAGCTGCAGTGTGCCTGGAACTCAGGGCTTCCTGATTTTAAAAATCCTAGCCCTAGGCCGAACCCCAACCCTAAGACGAGAAAGGCAAATCAGCCAGGAATTAGGCATGTCCACAAGGAAAAAGCTGTGGAGGCAGGCATGTTGTGGTACTTTTGCGCTCTTCTTGGCTAGTCCTTCTTGGAACTCAGGGCTTTCTGGTAAATAGAAACCTTACCCTAGGCGTAACTCAAACCTTAACCCTAGGAAGGAAAATCAGCCTATGGTTCGGGATGGTCTCATGGAAATATCAGTGGTGGCAGCCAAGTTGCGTCATTTTTGCGCTCCCCTTGGGATGCCTTTCGCAGCTGCAGTGTGCCTGGAGCCCAGGGCTTCCTGGTTTTAAAAGTCCTAGGCCTAAGCCTAACAGTAACCCTAGGAAGGTAAATCAGCCGGGTATTAGGGTTCTTCCTAAGGGAAAAGCCGTGAAAGCAGCCATGTTGTGGCACTTCTGCACTCCCTTTGGGATGCCTTTGGCAGATGAAGTAAGCCTGGAACTCAGGGCTTCCTGGTTAAAGAAATCCAAGCCCTAGGCTGAACCCTAACCCTAACCCTAGGCAGATAAATCAGCCTAGGTATAGGGATGGTGCCAAGGAAAAAGCTGTGAAAGCTGCCATGTTGTTGCACTTTTGTACTCCCCTTGGGATGCCTTGAACAGCTGCAGTGTGCCTGGAGCTAAGGGCTTCCTAGTTTTAAAAATCCTAGCCCTAGGCCTAAGCCTAACAGTAACCCTGGGAAGGCAAATCAGCCTGGTGTTAGGCTTCTTGCCAAGGAAAAAGCCGTGAAAGCAGCCATGTTGTGGCACTTTTGTACTCCCTTTTGGATGCCTTTCACAGCTCCAGTGTGCCTGGAACTCAGGGCTTCCTGATTTTAAAATCCTAGCCCTAGGCCGAACCCCAACCCTAAGACGAGAAAGGCAAATCAGCCAGGAATTAGGCATGTCCCCAAGGAAAAAGCTGTGGAGGCAGGCATGTTGTGCTACTTTTGCGCTCTTCTTGGCTAGTCCTTCGCAGCTGCTGTGTTCTTGGAACTCAGGGCTTTCTGGTTAATAGACCCTTACCCTAGGCGTAACTCAAACCTTAACCCTAGGAAGGAAAATCAGCCTATGGTTCGGGATGGTCTCATGGAAATATCAGTGGTGGCAGCCAAGTTGCGTCACTTTTGCGCTCCCCTTGGGATGCCTTTCGCAGCTGCAGTGTGCCTGGAGCCCAGGGCTTCCTGGTTTTAAAAGTCCTAGGCCTAAGCCTAACAGTAACCCTAGGAAGGTAAATCAGCCGGGTATTAGGGTTCTTCCTAAGGGAAAAGCCGTGAAAGCAGCCATGTTGTGGCACTTCTGCACTCCCTTTGGGATGCCTTTGGCAGATGAAGTAAGCCTGGAACTCAGGGCTTCCTGGTTAAAAAAATCCAAGCCCTAGGCTGAACCCTAACCCTAACCCTAGGCAGATAAATCAGCCTAGGTATAGGGATGGTGCCAAGGAAAAAGCTGTGAAAGCTGCCATGTTGTTGCACTTTTGTACTCCCCTTGGGATGCCTTGAACAGCTGCAGTGTGCCTGGAGCTAAGGGCTTCCTAGTTTTAAAAATCCTAGCCCTAGGCCTAAGCCTAACAGTAACCCTGGGAAGGTAAATCAGCCTGGTGTTAGGCGTCTTGCCAAGGAAAAAGCCGTGAAAGCAGCCATGTTGTGGCACTTTTGCACTCCCTTTTGGATGCCTTTCACAGCTGCAGTGTGCCTGGAACTCAGGGCTTCCTGCTTTTAAAAATCCTAGCCCTAGGCCGAACCCCAACACTAAGACGAGAAAGGCAAATCAGCCAGGAATTAGGCATGTCCCCAAGGAAAAAGCTGTGGAGGCAGGCATGTTGTGGTACTTTTGCGCTCTTCTTGGCTAGTCCTTCGCAGCTGCTGTGTTCTTGGAACTCAGGGCTTTCTGGTAAATAGACCCTTACCCTAGGCGTAACTCAAACCTTAACCCTAGGAAGGAAAATCAGCCTATGGTTCGGGATGGTCTCATGGAAATATCAGTGGTGGCAGCCAAGTTGCGTCACTTTTGCGCTCCCCTTGGGATGCCTTTCGCAGCTGCAGTGTGCCTGGAGCCCAGGGCTTCCTGGTTTTAAAAGTCCTAGGCCTAAGCCTAACAGTAACCCTAGGAAGGTAAATCAGCCGGGTATTAGGGTTCTTCCTAAGGGAAAAGCCGTGAAAGCAGCCATGTTGTGGCACTTCTGCACTCCCTTTGGGATGCCTTTGGCAGATGAAGTAAGCCTGGAACTCAGGGCTTCCTGGTTAAAGAAATCCAAGCCCTAGGCTGAACCCTAACCCTAACCCTAGGCAGATAAATCAGCCTAGGTATAGGGATGGTGCCAAGGAAAAAGCTGTGAAAGCTGCCATGTTGTTGCACTTTTGTACTCCCCTTGGGATGCCTTGAACAGCTGCAGTGTGCCTGGAGCTAAGGGCTTCCTAGTTTTAAAAATCCTAGCCCTAGGCCTAAGCCTAACAGTAACCCTGGGAAGGTAAATCAGCCTGGTGTTAGGCGTCTTGCCAAGGAAAAAGCCGTGAAAGCAGCCATGTTGTGGCACTTTTGCACTCCCTTTTGGATGCCTTTCACAGCTCCAGTGTGCCTGGAACTCAGGGCTTCCTGCTTTTAAAAATCCTAGCCCTAGGCCGAACCCCAACCCTAAGACGAGAAAGGCAAATCAGCCAGGAATTAGGCATGTCCCCAAGGAAAAAGCTGTGGAGGCAGGCATGTTGTGGTACTTTTGCGCTCTTCTTGGCTAGTCCTTCGCAGCTGCTGTGTTCTTGGAACTCAGGGCTTTCTGGTTAATAGACCCTTACCCTAGGCGTAACTCAAACCTTAACCCTAGGAAGGAAAATCAGCCTATGGTTCGGGATGGTCTCATGGAAATATCAGTGGTGGCAGCCAAGTTGCGTCACTTTTGCGCTCCCCTTGGGATGCCTTTCGCAGCTGCAGTGTGCCTGGAGCCCAGGGCTTCCTGGTTTTAAAAGTCCTAGGCCTAAGCCTAACAGTAACCCTAGGAAGGTAAATCAGCCGGGTATTAGGGTTCTTCCTAAGGGAAAAGCCGTGAAAGCAGCCATGTTGTGGCACTTCTGCACTCCCTTTGGGATGCCTTTGGCAGATGAAGTAAGCCTGGAACTCAGGGCTTCCTGGTTAAAAAAATCCAAGCCCTAGGCTGAACCCTAACCCTAACCCTAGGCAGATAAATCAGCCTAGGTATAGGGATGGTGCCAAGGAAAAAGCTGTGAAAGCTGCCATGTTGTTGCACTTTTGTACTCCCCTTGGGATGCCTTGAACAGCTGCAGTGTGCCTGGAGCTAAGGGCTTCCTAGTTTTAAAAATCCTAGCCCTAGGCCTAAGCCTAACAGTAACCCTGGGAAGGTAAATCAGCCTGGTGTTAGGCGTCTTGCCAAGGAAAAAGCCGTGAAAGCAGCCATGTTGTGGCACTTTTGCACTCCCTTTTGGATGCCTTTCACAGCTGCAGTGTGCCTGGAACTCAGGGCTTCCTGCTTTTAAAAATCCTAGCCCTAGGCCGAACCCCAACCCTAAGACGAGAAAGGCAAATCAGCCAGGAATTAGGCATGTCCCCAAGGAAAAAGCTGTGGAGGCAGGCATGTTGTGGTACTTTTGCGCTCTTCTTGGCTAGTCCTTCGCAGCTGCTGTGTTCTTGGAACTCAGGGCTTTCTGGTAAATAGAAACCTTACCCTAGGCGTAACTCAAACCTTAACCCTAGGAAGGAAAATCAGCCTATGGTTCGGGATGGTCTCATGGAAATATCAGTGGTGGCAGCCAAGTTGCGTCATTTTTGCGCTCCCCTTGGGATGCCTTTCGCAGCTGCAGTGTGCCTGGAGCCCAGGGCTTCCTGGTTTTAAAAGTCCTAGGCCTAAGCCTAACAGTAACCCTAGGAAGGTAAATCAGCCGGGTATTAGGGTTCTTCCTAAGGGAAAAGCCGTGAAAGCAGCCATGTTGTGGCACTTCTGCACTCCCTTTGGGATGCCTTTGGCAGATGAAGTAAGCCTGGAACTCGGGGCTTCCTGGTTAAAAAAATCCAAGCCCTAGGCTGAACCCTAACCCTAACCCTAGGCAGATAAATCAGCCTAGGTATAGGGATGGTGCCAAGGAAAAAGCTGTGAAAGCTGCCATGTTGTTGCACTTTTGTACTCCCCTTGGGATGCCTTGAACAGCTGCAGTGTGCCTGGAGCTAAGGGCTTCCTAGTTTTAAAAATCCTAGCCCTAGGCCTAAGCCTAACAGTAACCCTGGGAAGGTAAATCAGCCTAGTGTTAGGCTTATTGCCAAGGAAAAAGCCGTGAAAGCAGCCATGTTGTGGCACTTTTGCACTCCCTTTTGGATGCCTTTCACAGCTGCAGTGTGCCTGGAACTCAGGGCTTCCTGATTTTAAAAATCCTAGCCCTAGGCCGAACCCCAACCCTAAGACGAGAAAGGCAAATCAGCCAGGAATTAGGCATGTCCCCAAGGAAAAAGCTGTGGAGGCAGGCATGTTGTGCTACTTTTGCGCTCTTCTTGGCTAGTCCTTCGCAGCTGCTGTGTTCTTGGAACTCAGGGCTTTCTGGTTAATAGACCCTTACCCTAGGCGTAACTCAAACCTTAACCCTAGGAAGGAAAATCAGCCTATGGTTCGGGATGGTCTCATGGAAATATCAGTGGTGGCAGCCAAGTTGCGTCACTTTTGCGCTCCCCTTGGGATGCCTTTCGCAGCTGCAGTGTGCCTGGAGCCCAGGGCTTCCTGGTTTTAAAAGTCCTAGGCCTAAGCCTAACAGTAACCCTAGGAAGGTAAATCAGCCGGGTATTAGGGTTCTTCCTAAGGGAAAAGCCGTGAAAGCAGCCATGTTGTGGCACTTCTGCACTCCCTTTGGGATGCCTTTGGCAGATGAAGTAAGCCTGGAACTCAGGGCTTCCTGGTTAAAAAAATCCAAGCCCTAGGCTGAACCCTAACCCTAACCCTAGGCAGATAAATCAGCCTAGGTATAGGGATGGTGCCAAGGAAAAAGCTGTGAAAGCTGCCATGTTGTTGCACTTTTGTACTCCCCTTGGGATGCCTTGAACAGCTGCAGTGTGCCTGGAGCTAAGGGCTTCCTAGTTTTAAAAATCCTAGCCCTAGGCCTAAGCCTAACAGTAACCCTGGGAAGGTAAATCAGCCTGGTGTTAGGCTTCTTGCCAAGGAAAAAGCCGTGAAAGCAGCCATGTTGTGGCACTTTTGCACTCCCTTTTGGATGCCTTTCACAGCTCCAGTGTGCCTGGAACTCAGGGCTTCCTGATTTTAAAAATCCTAGCCCTAGGCCGAACCCCAACCCTAAGACGAGAAAGGCAAATCAGCCAGGAATTAGGCATGTCCCCAAGGAAAAAGCTGTGGAGGCAGGCATGTTGTGGTACTTTTGCGCTCTTCTTGGCTAGTCCTTCGCAGCTGCTGTGTTCTTGGAACTCAGGGCTTTCTGGTTAATAGACCCTTACCCTAGGCGTAACTCAAACCTTAACCCTAGGAAGGAAAATCAGCCTATGGTTCGGGATGGTCTCATGGAAATATCAGTGGTGGCAGCCAAGTTGCGTCACTTTTGCGCTCCCCTTGGGATGCCTGCCTTTCGCAGCTGCAGTGTGCCTGGAGCCCAGGGCTTCCTGGTTTTAAAAGTCCTAGGCCTAAGCCTAACAGTAACCCTAGGAAGGTAAATCAGCCGGGTATTAGGGTTCTTCCTAAGGGAAAAGCCGTGAAAGCAGCCATGTTGTGGCACTTCTGCACTCCCTTTGGGATGCCTTTGGCAGATGAAGTAAGCCTGGAACTCAGGGCTTCCTGGTTAAAGAAATCCAAGCCCTAGGCTGAACCCTAACCCTAACCCTAGGCAGATAAATCAGCCTAGGTATAGGGATGGTGCCAAGGAAAAAGCTGTGAAAGCTGCCATGTTGTTGCACTTTTGTACTCCCCTTGGGATGCCTTAAACAGCTGCAGTGTGCCTGGAGCCCAGGGCTTCCTAGTTTTAAAAATCCTAGCCCTAGGCCTAAGCCTAACAGTAACCCTGGGAAGGCAAATCAGCCTGGTGTTAGGCGTCTTGCCAAGGAAAAAGCCGTGAAAGCAGCCATGTTGTGGCACTTTTGCACTCCCTTTTGGATGCCTTTCACAGCTCCAGTGTGCCTGGAACTCAGGGCTTCCTGATTTTAAAAATCCTAGCCCTAGGCCGAACCCCAACCCTAAGACGAGAAAGGCAAATCAGCCAGGAATTAGGCATGTCCCCAAGGAAAAAGCTGTGGAGGCAGGCATGTTGTGGTACTTTTGCGCTCTTCTTGGGTAGTCCTTCGCAGCTGCTGTGTTCTTGGAACTCAGGGCTTTCTGGTTAATAGACCCTTACCCTAGGCGTAACTCAAACCTTAACCCTAGGAAGGAAAATCAGCCTATGGTTCGGGATGGTCTCATGGAAATATCAGTGGTGGCAGCCAAGTTGCGTCACTTTTGCGCTCCCCTTGGGATGCCTGCCTTTCGCAGCTGCAGTGTGCCTGGAGCCCAGGGCTTCCTGGTTTTAAAAGTCCTAGGCCTAAGCCTAACAGTAACCCTAGGAAGGTAAATCAGCCGGGTATTAGGGTTCTTCCTAAGGGAAAAGCCGTGAAAGCAGCCATGTTGTGGCACTTCTGCACTCCCTTTGGGATGCCTTTGGCAGATGAAGTAAGCCTGGAACTCAGGGCTTCCTGGTTAAAGAAATCCAAGCCCTAGGCTGAACCCTAACCCTAACCCTAGGCAGATAAATCAGCCTAGGTATAGGGATGGTGCCAAGGAAAAAGCTGTGAAAGCTGCCATGTTGTTGCACTTTTGTACTCCCCTTGGGATGCCTTGAACAGCTGCAGTGTGCCTGGAGCTAAGGGCTTCCTAGTTTTAAAAATCCTAGCCCTAGGCCTAAGCCTAACAGTAACCCTGGGAAGGTAAATCAGCCTGGTGTTAGGCATCTTGCAAAGGAAAAAGCCGTGAAAGCAGCCATGTTGTGGCACTTTTGCACTCCCTTTTGGATGCCTTTCACAGCTGCAGTGTGCCTGGAACTCAGGGCTTCCTGATTTTAAAAATCCTAGCCCTAGGCCGAACCCCAACCCTAAGACGAGAAAGGCAAATCAGCCAGGAATTAGGCATGTCCCCAAGGAAAAAGCTGTGGAGGCAGGCATGTTGTGCTACTTTTGCGCTCTTCTTGGCTAGTCCTTCGCAGCTGCTGTGTTCTTGGAACTCAGGGCTTTCTGGTTAATAGACCCTTACCCTAGGCGTAACTCAAACCTTAACCCTAGGAAGGAAAATCAGCCTATGGTTCCGGATGGTCTCATGGAAATATCAGTGGTGGCAGCCAAGTTGCGTCACTTTTGCGCTCCCCTTGGGATGCCTTTTGCAGCTGCAGTGTGCCTGGAGCCCAGGGCTTCCTGGTTTTAAAAGTCCTAGGCCTAAGCCTAACAGTAACCCTAGGAAGGTAAATCAGCCGGGTATTAGGGTTCTTCCTAAGGGAAAAGCCGTGAAAGCAGCCATGTTGTGGCACTTCTGCACTCCCTTTGGGATGCCTTTGGCAGATGAAGTAAGCCTGGAACTCAGGGCTTCCTGGTTAAAAAAATCCAAGCCCTAGGCTGAACCCTAACCCTAACCCTAGGCAGATAAATCAGCCTAGGTATAGGGATGGTGCCAAGGAAAAAGCTGTGAAAGCTGCCATGTTGTTGCACTTTTGTACTCCCCTTGGGATGCCTTGAACAGCTGCAGTGTGCCTGGAGCTAAGGGCTTCCTAGTTTTAAAAATCCTAGCCCTAGGCCTAAGCCTAACAGTAACCCTGGGAAGGTAAATCAGCCTGGTGTTAGGCTTCTTGCCAAGGAAAAAGCCGTGAAAGCAGCCATGTTGTGGCACTTTTGCACTCCCTTTTGGATGCCTTTCACAGCTCCAGTGTGCCTGGAACTCAGGGCTTCCTGATTTTAAAAATCCTAGCCCTAGGCCGAACCCCAACCCTAAGACGAGAAAGGCAAATCAGCCAGGAATTAGGCATGTCCCCAAGGAAAAAGCTGTGGAGGCAGGCATGTTGTGCTACTTTTGCGCTCTTCTTGGCTAGTCCTTCTTGGAACTCAGGGCTTTCTGGTAAATAGAAACCTTACCCTAGGCGTAACTCAAACCTTAACCCTAGGAAGGAAAATCAGCCTATGGTTCGGGATGGTCTCATGGAAATATCAGTGGTGGCAGCCAAGTTGCGTCATTTTTGCGCTCCCCTTGGGATGCCTTTCGCAGCTGCAGTGTGCCTGGAGCCCAGGGCTTCCTGGTTTTAAAAGTCCTAGGCCTAAGCCTAACAGTAACCCTAGGAAGGTAAATCAGCCGGGTATTAGGGTTCTTCCTAAGGGAAAAGCCGTGAAAGCAGCCATGTTGTGGCACTTCTGCACTCCCTTTGGGATGCCTTTGGCAGATGAAGTAAGCCTGGAACTCAGGGCTTCCTGGTTAAAGAAATCCAAGCCCTAGGCTGAACCCTAACCCTAACCCTAGGCAGATAAATCAGCCTAGGTATAGGGATGGTGCCAAGGAAAAAGCTGTGAAAGCTGCCATGTTGTTGCACTTTTGTACTCCCCTTGGGATGCCTTGAACAGCTGCAGTGTGCCTGGAGCTAAGGGCTTCCTAGTTTTAAAAATCCTAGCCCTAGGCCTAAGCCTAACAGTAACCCTGGGAAGGTAAATCAGCCTGGTGTTAGGCTTCTTGCCAAGGAAAAAGCCGTGAAAGCAGCCATGTTGTGGCACTTTTGCACTCCCTTTTGGATGCCTTTCACAGCTGCAGTGTGCCTGGAACTCAGGGCTTCCTGATTTTAAAAATCCTAGCCCTAGGCCGAACCCCAACCCTAAGACGAGAAAGGCAAATCAGCCAGGAATTAGGCATGTCCCCAAGGAAAAAGCTGTGGAGGCAGGCATGTTGTGGTACTTTTGCGCTCTTCTTGGCTAGTCCTTCTTGGAACTCAGGGCTTTCTGGTAAATAGAAACCTTACCCTAGGCGTAACTCAAACCTTAACCCTAGGAAGGAAAATCAGCCTATGGTTCGGGATGGTCTCATGGAAATATCAGTGGTGGCAGCCAAGTTGCGTCATTTTTGCGCTCCCCTTGGGATGCCTTTCGCAGCTGCAGTGTGCCTGGAGCCCAGGGCTTCCTGGTTTTAAAAGTCCTAGGCCTAAGCCTAACAGTAACCCTAGGAAGGTAAATCAGCCGGGTATTAGGGTTCTTCCTAAGGGAAAAGCCGTGAAAGCAGCCATGTTGTGGCACTTCTGCACTCCCTTTGGGATGCCTTTGGCAGATGAAGTAAGCCTGGAACTCAGGGCTTCCTGGTTAAAGAAATCCAAGCCCTAGGCTGAACCCTAACCCTAACCCTAGGCAGATAAATCAGCCTAGGTATAGGGATGGTGCCAAGGAAAAAGCTGTGAAAGCTGCCATGTTGTTGCACTTTTGTACTCCCCTTGGGATGCCTTGAACAGCTGCAGTGTGCCTGGAGCTAAGGGCTTCCTAGTTTTAAAAATCCTAGCCCTAGGCCTAAGCCTAACAGTAACCCTGGGAAGGCAAATCAGCCTGGTGTTAGGCTTCTTGCCAAGGAAAAAGCCGTGAAAGCAGCCATGTTGTGGCACTTTTGTACTCCCTTTTGGATGCCTTTCACAGCTCCAGTGTGCCTGGAACTCAGGGCTTCCTGATTTTAAAATCCTAGCCCTAGGCCGAACCCCAACCCTAAGACGAGAAAGGCAAATCAGCCAGGAATTAGGCATGTCCCCAAGGAAAAAGCTGTGGAGGCAGGCATGTTGTGGTACTTTTGCGCTCTTCTTGGCTAGTCCTTCGCAGCTGCTGTGTTCTTGGAACTCAGGGCTTTCTGGTTAATAGACCCTTACCCTAGGCGTAACTCAAACCTTAACCCTAGGAAGGAAAATCAGCCTATGGTTCGGGATGGTCTCATGGAAATATCAGTGGTGGCAGCCAAGTTGCGTCACTTTTGCGCTCCCCTTGGGATGCCTTTCGCAGCTGCAGTGTGCCTGGAGCCCAGGGCTTCCTGGTTTTAAAAGTCCTAGGCCTAAGCCTAACAGTAACCCTAGGAAGGTAAATCAGCCGGGTATTAGGGTTCTTCCTAAGGGAAAAGCCGTGAAAGCAGCCATGTTGTGGCACTTCTGCACTCCCTTTGGGATGCCTTTGGCAGATGAAGTAAGCCTGGAACTCAGGGCTTCCTGGTTAAAGAAATCCAAGCCCTAGGCTGAACCCTAACCCTAACCCTAGGCAGATAAATCAGCCTAGGTATAGGGATGGTGCCAAGGAAAAAGCTGTGAAAGCTGCCATGTTGTTGCACTTTTGTACTCCCCTTGGGATGCCTTGAACAGCTGCAGTGTGCCTGGAGCTAAGGGCTTCCTAGTTTTAAAAATCCTAGCCCTAGGCCTAAGCCTAACAGTAACCCTGGGAAGGTAAATCAGCCTGGTGTTAGGCGTCTTGCCAAGGAAAAAGCCGTGAAAGCAGCCATGTTGTGGCACTTTTGCACTCCCTTTTGGATGCCTTTCACAGCTCCAGTGTGCCTGGAACTCAGGGCTTCCTGATTTTAAAAATCCTAGCCCTAGGCCGAACCCCAACCCTAAGACGAGAAAGGCAAATCAGCCAGGAATTAGGCATGTCCCCAAGGAAAAAGCTGTGGAGGCAGGCATGTTGTGCTACTTTTGCGCTCTTCTTGGCTAGTCCTTCTTGGAACTCAGGGCTTTCTGGTAAATAGAAACCTTACCCTAGGCGTAACTCAAACCTTAACCCTAGGAAGGAAAATCAGCCTATGGTTCGGGATGGTCTCATGGAAATATCAGTGGTGGCAGCCAAGTTGCGTCATTTTTGCGCTCCCCTTGGGATGCCTTTCGCAGCTGCAGTGTGCCTGGAGCCCAGGGCTTCCTGGTTTTAAAAGTCCTAGGCCTAAGCCTAACAGTAACCCTAGGAAGGTAAATCAGCCGGGTATTAGGGTTCTTCCTAAGGGAAAAGCCGTGAAAGCAGCCATGTTGTGGCACTTCTGCACTCCCTGTGGGATGCCTTTGGCAGATGAAGTAAGCCTGGAACTCAGGGCTTCCTGGTTAAAGAAATCCAAGCCCTAGGCTGAACCCTAACCCTAACCCTAGGCAGATAAATCAGCCTAGGTATAGGGATGGTGCCAAGGAAAAAGCTGTGAAAGCTGCCATGTTGTTGCACTTTTGTACTCCCCTTGGGATGCCTTGAACAGCTGCAGTGTGCCTGGAGCTAAGGGCTTCCTAGTTTTAAAAATCCTAGCCCTAGGCCTAAGCCTAACAGTAACCCTGGGAAGGCAAATCAGCCTGGTGTTAGGCTTCTTGCCAAGGAAAAAGCCGTGAAAGCAGCCATGTTGTGGCACTTTTGTACTCCCTTTTGGATGCCTTTCACAGCTCCAGTGTGCCTGGAACTCAGGGCTTCCTGATTTTAAAATCCTAGCCCTAGGCCGAACCCCAACCCTAAGACGAGAAAGGCAAATCAGCCAGGAATTAGGCATGTCCCCAAGGAAAAAGCTGTGGAGGCAGGCATGTTGTGGTACTTTTGCGCTCTTCTTGGCTAGTCCTTCGCAGCTGCTGTGTTCTTGGAACTCAGGGCTTTCTGGTTAATAGACCCTTACCCTAGGCGTAACTCAAACCTTAACCCTAGGAAGGAAAATCAGCCTATGGTTCGGGATGGTCTCATGGAAATATCAGTGGTGGCAGCCAAGTTGCGTCACTTTTGCGCTCCCCTTGGGATGCCTTTCGCAGCTGCAGTGTGCCTGGAGCCCAGGGCTTCCTGGTTTTAAAAGTCCTAGGCCTAAGCCTAACAGTAACCCTAGGAAGGTAAATCAGCCGGGTATTAGGGTTCTTCCTAAGGGAAAAGCCGTGAAAGCAGCCATGTTGTGGCACTTCTGCACTCCCTTTGGGATGCCTTTGGCAGATGAAGTAAGCCTGGAACTCAGGGCTTCCTGGTTAAAGAAATCCAAGCCCTAGGCTGAACCCTAACCCTAACCCTAGGCAGATAAATCAGCCTAGGTATAGGGATGGTGCCAAGGAAAAAGCTGTGAAAGCTGCCATGTTGTTGCACTTTTGTACTCCCCTTGGGATGCCTTGAACAGCTGCAGTGTGCCTGGAGCTAAGGGCTTCCTAGTTTTAAAAATCCTAGCCCTAGGCCTAAGCCTAACAGTAACCCTGGGAAGGTAAATCAGCCTGGTGTTAGGCGTCTTGCCAAGGAAAAAGCCGTGAAAGCAGCCATGTTGTGGCACTTTTGCACTCCCTTTTGGATGCCTTTCACAGCTCCAGTGTGCCTGGAACTCAGGGCTTCCTGATTTTAAAAATCCTAGCCCTAGGCCGAACCCCAACCCTAAGACGAGAAAGGCAAATCAGCCAGGAATTAGGCATGTCCCCAAGGAAAAAGCTGTGGAGGCAGGCATGTTGTGCTACTTTTGCGCTCTTCTTGGCTAGTCCTTCGCAGCTGCTGTGTTCTTGGAACTCAGGGCTTTCTGGTTAATAGACCCTTACCCTAGGCGTAACTCAAACCTTAACCCTAGGAAGGAAAATCAGCCTATGGTTCGGGATGGTCTCATGGAAATATCAGTGGTGGCAGCCAAGTTGCGTCACTTTTGCGCTCCCCTTGGGATGCCTTTCGCAGCTGCAGTGTGCCTGGAGCCCAGGGCTTCCTGGTTTTAAAAGTCCTAGGCCTAAGCCTAACAGTAACCCTAGGAAGGTAAATCAGCCGGGTATTAGGGTTCTTCCTAAGGGAAAAGCCGTGAAAGCAGCCATGTTGTGGCACTTCTGCACTCCCTTTGGGATGCCTTTGGCAGATGAAGTAAGCCTGGAACTCAGGGCTTCCTGGTTAAAGAAATCCAAGCCCTAGGCTGAACCCTAACCCTAACCCTAGGCAGATAAATCAGCCTAGGTATAGGGATGGTGCCAAGGAAAAAGCTGTGAAAGCTGCCATGTTGTTGCACTTTTGTACTCCCCTTGGGATGCCTTGAACAGCTGCAGTGTGCCTGGAGCTAAGGGCTTCCTAGTTTTAAAAATCCTAGCCCTAGGCCTAAGCCTAACAGTAACCCTGGGAAGGTAAATCAGCCTGGTGTTAGGCTTCTTGCCAAGGAAAAAGCCGTGAAAGCAGCCATGTTGTGGCACTTTTGCACTCCCTTTTGGATGCCTTTCACAGCTCCAGTGTGCCTGGAACTCAGGGCTTCCTGATTTTAAAAATCCTAGCCCTAGGCCGAACCCCAACCCTAAGACGAGAAAGGCAAATCAGCCAGGAATTAGGCATGTCCCCAAGGAAAAAGCTGTGGAGGCAGGCATGTTGTGGTACTTTTGCGCTCTTCTTGGCTAGTCCTTCTTGGAACTCAGGGCTTTCTGGTAAATAGAAACCTTACCCTAGGCGTAACTCAAACCTTAACCCTAGGAAGGAAAATCAGCCTATGGTTCGGGATGGTCTCATGGAAATATCAGTGGTGGCAGCCAAGTTGCGTCATTTTTGCGCTCCCCTTGGGATGCCTTTCGCAGCTGCAGTGTGCCTGGAGCCCAGGGCTTCCTGGTTTTAAAAGTCCTAGGCCTAAGCCTAACAGTAACCCTAGGAAGGTAAATCAGCCGGGTATTAGGGTTCTTCCTAAGGGAAAAGCCGTGAAAGCAGCCATGTTGTGGCACTTCTGCACTCCCTTTGGGATGCCTTTGGCAGATGAAGTAAGCCTGGAACTCAGGGCTTCCTGGTTAAAGAAATCCAAGCCCTAGGCTGAACCCTAACCCTAACCCTAGGCAGATAAATCAGCCTAGGTATAGGGATGGTGCCAAGGAAAAAGCTGTGAAAGCTGCCATGTTGTTGCACTTTTGTACTCCCCTTGGGATGCCTTGAACAGCTGCAGTGTGCCTGGAGCTAAGGGCTTCCTAGTTTTAAAAATCCTAGCCCTAGGCCTAAGCCTAACAGTAACCCTGGGAAGGTAAATCAGCCTGGTGTTAGGCTTCTTGCCAAGGAAAAAGCCGTGAAAGCAGCCATGTTGTGGCACTTTTGCACTCCCTTTTGGATGCCTTTCACAGCTCCAGTGTGCCTGGAACTCAGGGCTTCCTGATTTTAAAAATCCTAGCCCTAGGCCGAACCCCAACCCTAAGACGAGAAAGGCAAATCAGCCAGGAATTAGGCATGTCCCCAAGGAAAAAGCTGTGGAGGCAGGCATGTTGTGCTACTTTTGCGCTCTTCTTGGCTAGTCCTTCTTGGAACTCAGGGCTTTCTGGTAAATAGAAACCTTACCCTAGGCGTAACTCAAACCTTAACCCTAGGAAGGAAAATCAGCCTATGGTTCGGGATGGTCTCATGGAAATATCAGTGGTGGCAGCCAAGTTGCGTCATTTTTGCGCTCCCCTTGGGATGCCTTTCGCAGCTGCAGTGTGCCTGGAGCCCAGGGCTTCCTGGTTTTAAAAGTCCTAGGCCTAAGCCTAACAGTAACCCTAGGAAGGTAAATCAGCCGGGTATTAGGGTTCTTCCTAAGGGAAAAGCCGTGAAAGCAGCCATGTTGTGGCACTTCTGCACTCCCTGTGGGATGCCTTTGGCAGATGAAGTAAGCCTGGAACTCAGGGCTTCCTGGTTAAAGAAATCCAAGCCCTAGGCTGAACCCTAACCCTAACCCTAGGCAGATAAATCAGCCTAGGTATAGGGATGGTGCCAAGGAAAAAGCTGTGAAAGCTGCCATGTTGTTGCACTTTTGTACTCCCCTTGGGATGCCTTGAACAGCTGCAGTGTGCCTGGAGCTAAGGGCTTCCTAGTTTTAAAAATCCTAGCCCTAGGCCTAAGCCTAACAGTAACCCTGGGAAGGCAAATCAGCCTGGTGTTAGGCTTCTTGCCAAGGAAAAAGCCGTGAAAGCAGCCATGTTGTGGCACTTTTGTACTCCCTTTTGGATGCCTTTCACAGCTCCAGTGTGCCTGGAACTCAGGGCTTCCTGATTTTAAAATCCTAGCCCTAGGCCGAACCCCAACCCTAAGACGAGAAAGGCAAATCAGCCAGGAATTAGGCATGTCCCCAAGGAAAAAGCTGTGGAGGCAGGCATGTTGTGGTACTTTTGCGCTCTTCTTGGCTAGTCCTTCGCAGCTGCTGTGTTCTTGGAACTCAGGGCTTTCTGGTTAATAGACCCTTACCCTAGGCGTAACTCAAACCTTAACCCTAGGAAGGAAAATCAGCCTATGGTTCGGGATGGTCTCATGGAAATATCAGTGGTGGCAGCCAAGTTGCGTCACTTTTGCGCTCCCCTTGGGATGCCTTTCGCAGCTGCAGTGTGCCTGGAGCCCAGGGCTTCCTGGTTTTAAAAGTCCTAGGCCTAAGCCTAACAGTAACCCTAGGAAGGTAAATCAGCCGGGTATTAGGGTTCTTCCTAAGGGAAAAGCCGTGAAAGCAGCCATGTTGTGGCACTTCTGCACTCCCTTTGGGATGCCTTTGGCAGATGAAGTAAGCCTGGAACTCAGGGCTTCCTGGTTAAAGAAATCCAAGCCCTAGGCTGAACCCTAACCCTAACCCTAGGCAGATAAATCAGCCTAGGTATAGGGATGGTGCCAAGGAAAAAGCTGTGAAAGCTGCCATGTTGTTGCACTTTTGTACTCCCCTTGGGATGCCTTGAACAGCTGCAGTGTGCCTGGAGCTAAGGGCTTCCTAGTTTTAAAAATCCTAGCCCTAGGCCTAAGCCTAACAGTAACCCTGGGAAGGTAAATCAGCCTGGTGTTAGGCGTCTTGCCAAGGAAAAAGCCGTGAAAGCAGCCATGTTGTGGCACTTTTGCACTCCCTTTTGGATGCCTTTCACAGCTCCAGTGTGCCTGGAACTCAGGGCTTCCTGATTTTAAAAATCCTAGCCCTAGGCCGAACCCCAACCCTAAGACGAGAAAGGCAAATCAGCCAGGAATTAGGCATGTCCCCAAGGAAAAAGCTGTGGAGGCAGGCATGTTGTGCTACTTTTGCGCTCTTCTTGGCTAGTCCTTCGCAGCTGCTGTGTTCTTGGAACTCAGGGCTTTCTGGTTAATAGACCCTTACCCTAGGCGTAACTCAAACCTTAACCCTAGGAAGGAAAATCAGCCTATGGTTCGGGATGGTCTCATGGAAATATCAGTGGTGGCAGCCAAGTTGCGTCACTTTTGCGCTCCCCTTGGGATGCCTTTCGCAGCTGCAGTGTGCCTGGAGCCCAGGGCTTCCTGGTTTTAAAAGTCCTAGGCCTAAGCCTAACAGTAACCCTAGGAAGGTAAATCAGCCGGGTATTAGGGTTCTTCCTAAGGGAAAAGCCGTGAAAGCAGCCATGTTGTGGCACTTCTGCACTCCCTTTGGGATGCCTTTGGCAGATGAAGTAAGCCTGGAACTCAGGGCTTCCTGGTTAAAGAAATCCAAGCCCTAGGCTGAACCCTAACCCTAACCCTAGGCAGATAAATCAGCCTAGGTATAGGGATGGTGCCAAGGAAAAAGCTGTGAAAGCTGCCATGTTGTTGCACTTTTGTACTCCCCTTGGGATGCCTTGAACAGCTGCAGTGTGCCTGGAGCTAAGGGCTTCCTAGTTTTAAAAATCCTAGCCCTAGGCCTAAGCCTAACAGTAACCCTGGGAAGGTAAATCAGCCTGGTGTTAGGCTTCTTGCCAAGGAAAAAGCCGTGAAAGCAGCCATGTTGTGGCACTTTTGCACTCCCTTTTGGATGCCTTTCACAGCTCCAGTGTGCCTGGAACTCAGGGCTTCCTGATTTTAAAAATCCTAGCCCTAGGCCGAACCCCAACCCTAAGACGAGAAAGGCAAATCAGCCAGGAATTAGGCATGTCCCCAAGGAAAAAGCTGTGGAGGCAGGCATGTTGTGGTACTTTTGCGCTCTTCTTGGGTAGTCCTTCGCAGCTGCTGTGTTCTTGGAACTCAGGGCTTTCTGGTTAATAGACCCTTACCCTAGGCGTAACTCAAACCTTAACCCTAGGAAGGAAAATCAGCCTATGGTTCGGGATGGTCTCATGGAAATATCAGTGGTGGCAGCCAAGTTGCGTCACTTTTGCGCTCCCCTTGGGATGCCTGCCTTTCGCAGCTGCAGTGTGCCTGGAGCCCAGGGCTTCCTGGTTTTAAAAGTCCTAGGCCTAAGCCTAACAGTAACCCTAGGAAGGTAAATCAGCCGGGTATTAGGGTTCTTCCTAAGGGAAAAGCCGTGAAAGCAGCCATGTTGTGGCACTTCTGCACTCCCTTTGGGATGCCTTTGGCAGATGAAGTAAGCCTGGAACTCAGGGCTTCCTGGTTAAAAAAATCCAAGCCCTAGGCTGAACCCTAACCCTAACCCTAGGCAGATAAATCAGCCTAGGTATAGGGATGGTGCCAAGGAAAAAGCTGTGAAAGCTGCCATGTTGTTGCACTTTTGTACTCCCCTTGGGATGCCTTGAACAGCTGCAGTGTGCCTGGAGCTAAGGGCTTCCTAGTTTTAAAAATCCTAGCCCTAGGCCTAAGCCTAACAGTAACCCTGGGAAGGTAAATCAGCCTGGTGTTAGGCATCTTGCAAAGGAAAAAGCCGTGAAAGCAGCCATGTTGTGGCACTTTTGCACTCCCTTTTGGATGCCTTTCACAGCTGCAGTGTGCCTGGAACTCAGGGCTTCCTGATTTTAAAAATCCTAGCCCTAGGCCGAACCCCAACCCTAAGACGAGAAAGGCAAATCAGCCAGGAATTAGGCATGTCCCCAAGGAAAAAGCTGTGGAGGCAGGCATGTTGTGGTACTTTTGCGCTCTTCTTGGCTAGTCCTTCGCAGCTGCTGTGTTCTTGGAACTCAGGGCTTTCTGGTTAATAGACCCTTACCCTAGGCGTAACTCAAACCTTAACCCTAGGAAGGAAAATCAGCCTATGGTTCGGGATGGTCTCATGGAAATATCAGTGGTGGCAGCCAAGTTGCGTCACTTTTGCGCTCCCCTTGGGATGCCTTTTGCAGCTGCAGTGTGCCTGGAGCCCAGGGCTTCCTGGTTTTAAAAGTCCTAGGCCTAAGCCTAACAGTAACCCTAGGAAGGTAAATCAGCCGGGTATTAGGGTTCTTCCTAAGGGAAAAGCCGTGAAAGCAGCCATGTTGTGGCACTTCTGCACTCCCTTTGGGATGCCTTTGGCAGATGAAGTAAGCCTGGAACTCAGGGCTTCCTGGTTAAAAAAATCCAAGCCCTAGGCTGAACCCTAACCCTAACCCTAGGCAGATAAATCAGCCTAGGTATAGGGATGGTGCCAAGGAAAAAGCTGTGAAAGCTGCCATGTTGTTGCACTTTTGTACTCCCCTTGGGATGCCTTGAACAGCTGCAGTGTGCCTGGAGCTAAGGGCTTCCTAGTTTTAAAAATCCTAGCCCTAGGCCTAAGCCTAACAGTAACCCTGGGAAGGTAAATCAGCCTGGTGTTAGGCTTCTTGCCAAGGAAAAAGCCGTGAAAGCAGCCATGTTGTGGCACTTTTGCACTCCCTTTTGGATGCCTTTCACTGCTCCAGTGTGCCTGGAACTCAGGGCTTCCTGATTTTAAAAATCCTAGCCCTAGGCCGAACCCCAACACTAAGACGAGAAAGGCAAATCAGCCAGGAATTAGGCAGGTCCCCAAGGAAAAAGCTGTGGAGGCAGGCATGTTGTGGTACTTTTGCGCTCTTCTTGGCTAGTCCTTCGCAGCTGCTGTGTTCTTGGAACTCAGGGCTTTCTGGTTAATAGACCCTTACCCTAGGCGTAACTCAAACCTTAACCCTAGGAAGGAAAATCAGCCTATGGTTCGGGATGGTCTCATGGAAATATCAGTGGTGGCAGCCAAGTTGCGTCATTTTTGCGCTCCCCTTGGGATGCCTTTCGCAGCTGCAGTGTGCCTGGAGCCCAGGGCTTCCTGGTTTTAAAAGTCCTAGGCCTAAGCCTAACAGTAACCCTAGGAAGGTAAATCAGCCGGGTATTAGGGTTCTTCCTAAGGGAAAAGCCGTGAAAGCAGCCATGTTGTGGCACTTCTGCACTCCCTTTGGGATGCCTTTGGCAGATGAAGTAAGCCTGGAACTCAGGGCTTCCTGGTTAAAGAAATCCAAGCCCTAGGCTGAACCCTAACCCTAACCCTAGGCAGATAAATCAGCCTAGGTATAGGGATGGTGCCAAGGAAAAAGCTGTGAAAGCTGCCATGTTGTTGCACTTTTGTACTCCCCTTGGGATGCCTTGAACAGCTGCAGTGTGCCTGGAGCTAAGGGCTTCCTAGTTTTAAAAATCCTAGCCCTAGGCCTAAGCCTAACAGTAACCCTGGGAAGGTAAATCAGCCTGGTGTTAGGCTTCTTGCCAAGGAAAAAGCCGTGAAAGCAGCCATGTTGTGGCACTTTTGCACTCCCTTTTGGATGCCTTTCACAGCTGCAGTGTGCCTGGAACTCAGGGCTTCCTGATTTTAAAAATCCTAGCCCTAGGCCGAACCCCAACCCTAAGACGAGAAAGGCAAATCAGCCAGGAATTAGGCATGTCCCCAAGGAAAAAGCTGTGGAGGCAGGCATGTTGTGGTACTTTTGCGCTCTTCTTGGCTAGTCCTTCGCAGCTGCTGTGTTCTTGGAACTCAGGGCTTTCTGGTTAATAGACCCTTACCCTAGGCGTAACTCAAACCTTAACCCTAGGAAGGAAAATCAGCCTATGGTTCGGGATGGTCTCATGGAAATATCAGTGGTGGCAGCCAAGTTGCGTCACTTTTGCGCTCCCCTTGGGATGCCTGCCTTTCGCAGCTGCAGTGTGCCTGGAGCCCAGGGCTTCCTGGTTTTAAAAGTCCTAGGCCTAAGCCTAACAGTAACCCTAGGAAGGTAAATCAGCCGGGTATTAGGGTTCTTCCTAAGGGAAAAGCCGTGAAAGCAGCCATGTTGTGGCACTTCTGCACTCCCTTTGGGATGCCTTTGGCAGATGAAGTAAGCCTGGAACTCAGGGCTTCCTGGTTAAAGAAATCCAAGCCCTAGGCTGAACCCTAACCCTAACCCTAGGCAGATAAATCAGCCTAGGTATAGGGATGGTGCCAAGGAAAAAGCTGTGAAAGCTGCCATGTTGTTGCACTTTTGTACTCCCCTTGGGATGCCTTGAACAGCTGCAGTGTGCCTGGAGCTAAGGGCTTCCTAGTTTTAAAAATCCTAGCCCTAGGCCTAAGCCTAACAGTAACCCTGGGAAGGTAAATCAGCCTGGTGTTAGGCATCTTGCAAAGGAAAAAGCCGTGAAAGCAGCCATGTTGTGGCACTTTTGCACTCCCTTTTGGATGCCTTTCACAGCTCCAGTGTGCCTGGAACTCAGGGCTTCCTGATTTTAAAAATCCTAGCCCTAGGCCGAACCCCAACCCTAAGACGAGAAAGGCAAATCAGCCAGGAATTAGGCATGTCCCCAAGGAAAAAGCTGTGGAGGCAGGCATGTTGTGGTACTTTTGCGCTCTTCTTGGCTAGTCCTTCGCAGCTGCTGTGTTCTTGGAACTCAGGGCTTTCTGGTTAATAGACCCTTACCCTAGGCGTAACTCAAACCTTAACCCTAGGAAGGAAAATCAGCCTATGGTTCGGGATGGTCTCATGGAAATATCAGTGGTGGCAGCCAAGTTGCGTCACTTTTGCGCTCCCCTTGGGATGCCTTTTGCAGCTGCAGTGTGCCTGGAGCCCAGGGCTTCCTGGTTTTAAAAGTCCTAGGCCTAAGCCTAACAGTAACCCTAGGAAGGTAAATCAGCCGGGTATTAGGGTTCTTCCTAAGGGAAAAGCCGTGAAAGCAGCCATGTTGTGGCACTTCTGCACTCCCTTTGGGATGCCTTTGGCAGATGAAGTAAGCCTGGAACTCAGGGCTTCCTGGTTAAAAAAATCCAAGCCCTAGGCTGAACCCTAACCCTAACCCTAGGCAGATAAATCAGCCTAGGTATAGGGATGGTGCCAAGGAAAAAGCTGTGAAAGCTGCCATGTTGTTGCACTTTTGTACTCCCCTTGGGATGCCTTGAACAGCTGCAGTGTGCCTGGAGCTAAGGGCTTCCTAGTTTTAAAAATCCTAGCCCTAGGCCTAAGCCTAACAGTAACCCTGGGAAGGTAAATCAGCCTGGTGTTAGGCTTCTTGCCAAGGAAAAAGCCGTGAAAGCAGCCATGTTGTGGCACTTTTGCACTCCCTTTTGGATGCCTTTCACAGCTCCACTGTGCCTGGAACTCAGGGCTTCCTGATTTTAAAAATCCTAGCCCTAGGCCGAACCCCAACCCTAAGACGAGAAAGGCAAATCAGCCAGGAATTAGGCATGTCCCCAAGGAAAAAGCTGTGGAGGCAGGCATGTTGTGGTACTTTTGCGCTCTTCTTGGCTAGTCCTTCTTGGAACTCAGGGCTTTCTGGTAAATAGAAACCTTACCCTAGGCGTAACTCAAACCTTAACCCTAGGAAGGAAAATCAGCCTATGGTTCGGGATGGTCTCATGGAAATATCAGTGGTGGCAGCCAAGTTGCGTCACTTTTGCGCTCCCCTTGGGATGCCTGCCTTTCGCAGCTGCAGTGTGCCTGGAGCCCAGGGCTTCCTGGTTTTAAAAGTCCTAGGCCTAAGCCTAACAGTAACCCTAGGAAGGTAAATCAGCCGGGTATTAGGGTTCTTCCTAAGGGAAAAGCCGTGAAAGCAGCCATGTTGTGGCACTTCTGCACTCCCTTTGGGATGCCTTTGGCAGATGAAGTAAGCCTGGAACTCAGGGCTTCCTGGTTAAAGAAATCCAAGCCCTAGGCTGAACCCTAACCCTAACCCTAGGCAGATAAATCAGCCTAGGTATAGGGATGGTGCCAAGGAAAAAGCTGTGAAAGCTGCCATGTTGTTGCACTTTTGTACTCCCCTTGGGATGCCTTGAACAGCTGCAGTGTGCCTGGAGCTAAGGGCTTCCTAGTTTTAAAAATCCTAGCCCTAGGCCTAAGCCTAACAGTAACCCTGGGAAGGCAAATCAGCCTGGTGTTAGGCTTCTTGCCAAGGAAAAAGCCGTGAAAGCAGCCATGTTGTGGCACTTTTGTACTCCCTTTTGGATGCCTTTCACAGCTCCAGTGTGCCTGGAACTCAGGGCTTCCTGATTTTAAAATCCTAGCCCTAGGCCGAACCCCAACCCTAAGACGAGAAAGGCAAATCAGCCAGGAATTAGGCATGTCCCCAAGGAAAAAGCTGTGGAGGCAGGCATGTTGTGGTACTTTTGCGCTCTTCTTGGCTAGTCCTTCGCAGCTGCTGTGTTCTTGGAACTCAGGGCTTTCTGGTTAATAGACCCTTACCCTAGGCGTAACTCAAACCTTAACCCTAGGAAGGAAAATCAGCCTATGGTTCGGGATGGTCTCATGGAAATATCAGTGGTGGCAGCCAAGTTGCGTCACTTTTGCGCTCCCCTTGGGATGCCTTTCGCAGCTGCAGTGTGCCTGGAGCCCAGGGCTTCCTGGTTTTAAAAGTCCTAGGCCTAAGCCTAACAGTAACCCTAGGAAGGTAAATCAGCCGGGTATTAGGGTTCTTCCTAAGGGAAAAGCCGTGAAAGCAGCCATGTTGTGGCACTTCTGCACTCCCTTTGGGATGCCTTTGGCAGATGAAGTAAGCCTGGAACTCAGGGCTTCCTGGTTAAAGAAATCCAAGCCCTAGGCTGAACCCTAACCCTAACCCTAGGCAGATAAATCAGCCTAGGTATAGGGATGGTGCCAAGGAAAAAGCTGTGAAAGCTGCCATGTTGTTGCACTTTTGTACTCCCCTTGGGATGCCTTGAACAGCTGCAGTGTGCCTGGAGCTAAGGGCTTCCTAGTTTTAAAAATCCTAGCCCTAGGCCTAAGCCTAACAGTAACCCTGGGAAGGTAAATCAGCCTGGTGTTAGGCGTCTTGCCAAGGAAAAAGCCGTGAAAGCAGCCATGTTGTGGCACTTTTGCACTCCCTTTTGGATGCCTTTCACAGCTCCAGTGTGCCTGGAACTCAGGGCTTCCTGATTTTAAAAATCCTAGCCCTAGGCCGAACCCCAACCCTAAGACGAGAAAGGCAAATCAGCCAGGAATTAGGCATGTCCCCAAGGAAAAAGCTGTGGAGGCAGGCATGTTGTGGTACTTTTGCGCTCTTCTTGGGTAGTCCTTCGCAGCTGCTGTGTTCTTGGAACTCAGGGCTTTCTGGTTAATAGACCCTTACCCTAGGCGTAACTCAAACCTTAACCCTAGGAAGGAAAATCAGCCTATGGTTCGGGATGGTCTCATGGAAATATCAGTGGTGGCAGCCAAGTTGCGTCACTTTTGCGCTCCCCTTGGGATGCCTTTCGCAGCTGCAGTGTGCCTGGAGCCCAGGGCTTCCTGGTTTTAAAAGTCCTAGGCCTAAGCCTAACAGTAACCCTAGGAAGGTAAATCAGCCGGGTATTAGGGTTCTTCCTAAGGGAAAAGCCGTGAAAGCAGCCATGTTGTGGCACTTCTCCACTCCCTATGGGATGCCTTTGGCAGATGAAGTAAGCCTGGAACTCAGGGCTTCCTGGTCAAAAAAATCCAAGCCCTAGGCTGAACCCTAACCCTAACCCTAGGCAGATAAATCAGCCTAGGTATAGGGATGGTGCCAAGGAAAAAGCTGTGAAAGCTGCCATGTTGTTGCACTTTTGTACTCCCCTTGGGATGCCTTGAACAGCTGCAGTGTGCCTGGAGCTAAGGGCTTCCTAGTTTTAAAAATCCTAGCCCTAGGCCTAAGCCTAACAGTAACCCTGGGAAGGTAAATCAGCCTGGTGTTAGGCTTCTTGCCAAGGAAAAAGCCGTGAAAGCAGCCATGTTGTGGCACTTTTGCACTCCCTTTTGGATGCCTTTCACAGCTCCAGTGTGCCTGGAACTCAGGGCTTCCTGATTTTAAAAATCCTAGCCCTAGGCCGAACCCCAACACTAAGACGAGAAAGGCAAATCAGCCAGGAATTAGGCATGTCCCCAAGGAAAAAGCTGTGGAGGCAGGCATGTTGTGGTACTTTTGCGCTCTTCTTGGGTAGTCCTTCGCAGCTGCTGTGTTCTTGGAACTCAGGGCTTTCTGGTAAATAGAAACCTTACCCTAGGCGTAACTCAAACCTTAACCCTAGGAAGGAAAATCAGCCTATGGTTCGGGATGGTCTCATGGAAATATCAGTGGTGGCAGCCAAGTTGCGTCATTTTTGCGCTCCCCTTGGGATGCCTTTCGCAGCTGCAGTGTGCCTGGAGCCCAGGGCTTCCTGGTTTTAAAAGTCCTAGGCCTAAGCCTAACAGTAACCCTAGGAAGGTAAATCAGCCGGGTATTAGGGTTCTTCCTAAGGGAAAAGCCGTGAAAGCAGCCATGTTGTGGCACTTCTGCACTCCCTTTGGGATGCCTTTGGCAGATGAAGTAAGCCTGGAACTCAGGGCTTCCTGGTTAAAAAAATCCAAGCCCTAGGCTGAACCCTAACCCTAACCCTAGGCAGATAAATCAGCCTAGGTATAGGGATGGTGCCAAGGAAAAAGCTGTGAAAGCTGCCATGTTGTTGCACTTTTGTACTCCCCTTGGGATGCCTTGAACAGCTGCAGTGTGCCTGGAGCTAAGGGCTTCCTAGTTTTAAAAATCCTAGCCCTAGGCCTAAGCCTAACAGTAACCCTGGGAAGGTAAATCAGCCTGGTGTTAGGCTTCTTGCCAAGGAAAAAGCCGTGAAAGCAGCCATGTTGTGGCACTTTTGCACTCCCTTTTGGATGCCTTTCACAGCTGCAGTGTGCCTGGAACTCAGGGCTTCCTGATTTTTAAATATCCTAGCCCTAGGCCGAACCCCAACCCTAAGACGAGAAAGGCAAATCAGCCAGGAATTAGGCATGTCCCCAAGGAAAAAGCTGTGGAGGCAGGCATGTTGTGCTACTTTTGCGCTCTTCTTGGCTAGTCCTTCGCAGCTGCTGTGTTCTTGGAACTCAGGGCTTTCTGGTTAATAGACCCTTACCCTAGGCGTAACTCAAACCTTAAGCCTAGGAAGGAAAATCAGCCTATGGTTCGGGATGGTCTCATGGAAATATCAGTGGTGGCAGCCAAGTTGCGTCACTTTTGCGCTCCCATTGGGATGCCTTTCGCAGCTGCAGTGTGCCTGGAGCCCAGGGCTTCCTGGTTTAAAAAAGTCCTAGGCCTAAGCCTAACAGTAACCCTAGGAGGGTAAATCAGCCGGGTATTAGGGTTCTTCCTAAGGGAAAAGCCGTGAAAGCAGCCATGTTGTGGCACTTCTGCACTCCCTTTGGGATGCCTTTGGCAGATGAAGTAAGCCTGGAACTCAGGGCTTCCTGGTTAAAAAAATCCAAGCCCTAGGCTGAACCCTAACCCTAACCCTAGGCAGATAAATCAGCCTAGGTATAGGGATGGTGCCAAGGAAAAAGCTGTGAAAGCTGCCATGTTGTTGCACTTTTGTACTCCCCTTGGAATGCCTTGAACAGCTGCAGTGTGCCTGGAGCTAAGGGCTTCCTAGTTTTAAAAATCCTAGCCCTAGGCCTAAGCCTAACAGTAACCCTGGGAAGGTAAATCAGCCTGGTGTTAGGCGTCTTGCCAAGGAAAAAGCCATGAAAGCAGCCATGTTGTGGCACTTTTGCACTCCCTTTTGGATGCCTTTCACAGCTGCAGTGTGCCTGGAACTCAGGGCTTCCTGCTTTTAAAAATCCTAGCCCTAGGCCGAACCCCAACCCTAAGACGAGAAAGGCAAATCAGCCAGGAATTAGGCATGTCCCCAAGGAAAAAGCTGTGGAGGCAGGCATGTTGTGCTACTTTTGCGCTCTTCTTGGCTAGTCCTTCGCAGCTGCTGTGTTCTTGGAACTCAGGGCTTTCTGGTTAATAGACCCTTACCCTAGGCGTAACTCAAACCTTAACCCTAGGAAGGAAAATCAGCCTATGGTTCGGGATGGTCTCATGGAAATATCAGTGGTGGCAGCCAAGTTGCGTCACTTTTGCGCTCCCCTTGGGATGCCTTTCGCAGCTGCAGTGTGCCTGGAGCCCAGGGCTTCCTGGTTTTAAAAGTCCTAGGCCTAAGCCTAACAGTAACCCTAGGAAGGTAAATCAGCCGGGTATTAGGGTTCTTCCTAAGGGAAAAGCCGTGAAAGCAGCCATGTTGTGGCACTTCTGCACTCCCTTTGGGATGCCTTTGGCAGATGAAGTAAGCCTGGAAGTCGGGGCTTCCTGGTTAAAAAAATCCAAGCCCTAGGCTGAACCCTAACCCTAACCCTAGGCAGATAAATCAGCCTAGGTATAGGGATGGTGCCAAGGAAAAAGCTGTGAAAGCTGCCATGTTGTTGCACTTTTGTACTCCCCTTGGGATGCCTTGAACAGCTGCAGTGTGCCTGGAGCTAAGGGCTTCCTAGTTTTAAAAATCCTAGCCCTAGGCCTAAGCCTAACAGTAACCCTGGGAAGGTAAATCAGCCTGGTGTTAGGCTTCTTGCCAAGGAAAAAGCCGTGAAAGCAGCCATGTTGTGGCACTTTTGCACTCCCTTTTGGATGCCTTTCACAGCTCCAGTGTGCCTGGAACTCAGGGCTTCCTGATTTTAAAAATCCTAGCCCTAGGCCGAACCCCAACCCTAAGACGAGAAAGGCAAATCAGCCAGGAATTAGGCATGTCCCCAAGGAAAAAGCTGTGGAGGCAGGCATGTTGTGCTACTTTTGCGCTCTTCTTGGCTAGTCCTTCGCAGCTGCTGTGTTCTTGGAACTCAGGGCTTTCTGGTAAATAGAAACCTTACCCTAGGCGTAACTCAAACCTTAACCCTAGGAAGGAAAATCAGCCTATGGTTCGGGATGGTCTCATGGAAATATCAGTGGTGGCAGCCAAGTTGCGTCACTTTTGCGCTCCCCTTGGGATGCCTTTCGCAGCTGCAGTGTGCCTGGAGCCCAGGGCTTCCTGGTTTTAAAAGTCCTAGGCCTAAGCCTAACAGTAACCCTAGGAAGGTAAATCAGCCGGGTATTAGGGTTCTTCCTAAGGGAAAAGCCGTGAAAGCAGCCATGTTGTGGCACTTCTGCACTCCCTTTGGGATGTCTTTGGCAGATGAAGTAAGCCTGGAACTCAGGGCTTCCTGGTTAAAAAAATCCAAGCCCTAGGCTGAACCCTAACCCTAACCCTAGGCAGATAAATCAGCCTAGGTATAGGGATGGTGCCAAGGAAAAAGCTGTGAAAGCTGCCATGTTGTTGCACTTTTGTACTCCCCTTGGGATGCCTTGAACAGCTGCAGTGTGCCTGGAGCTAAGGGCTTCCTAGTTTTAAAAATCCTAGCCCTAGGCCTAAGCCTAACAGTAACCCTGGGAAGGTAAATCAGCCTGGTGTTAGGCGTCTTGCCAAGGAAAAAGCCGTGAAAGCAGCCATGTTGTGGCACTTTTGCACTCGCTTTTGGATGCCTTTCACAGCTGCAGTGTGCCTGGAACTCAGGGCTTCCTGATTTTAAAAATCCTAGCCCTAGGCCGAACCCCAACCCTAAGACGAGAAAGGCAAATCAGCCAGGAATTAGGCATGTCCCCAAGGAAAAAGCTGTGGAGGCAGGCATGTTGTGGTACTTTTGCGCTCTTCTTGGCTAGTCCTTCGCAGCTGCTGTGTTCTTGGAACTCAGGGCTTTCTGGTTAATAGACCCTTACCCTAGGCGTAACTCAAACCTTAACCCTAGGAAGGAAAATCAGCCTATGGTTCGGGATGCTCTCATGGAAATATCAGTGGTGGCAGCCAAGTTGCGTCACTTTTGCGCTCCCCTTGGGATGCCTTTCGCAGCTGCAGTGTGCCTGGAGCCCAGGGCTTCCTGGTTTTAAAAGTCCTAGGCCTAAGCCTAACAGTAACCCTAGGAAGGTAAATCAGCCGGGTATTAGGGTTCTTCCTAAGGGAAAAGCCGTGAAAGCAGCCATGTTGTGGCACTTCTGCACTCCCTTTGGGATGTCTTTGGCAGATGAAGTAAGCCTGGAACTCAGGGCTTCCTGGTTAAAAAAATCCAAGCCCTAGGCTGAACCCTAACCCTAACCCTAGGCAGATAAATCAGCCTAGGTATAGGGATGGTGCCAAGGAAAAAGCTGTGAAAGCTGCCATGTTGTTGCACTTTTGTACTCCCCTTGGGATGCCTTGAACAGCTGCAGTGTGCCTGGAGCTAAGGGCTTCCTAGTTTTAAAAATCCTAGCCCTAGGCCTAAGCCTAACAGTAACCCTGGGAAGGTAAATCAGCCTGGTGTTAGGCGTCTTGCCAAGGAAAAAGCCGTGAAAGCAGCCATGTTGTGGCACTTTTGCACTCGCTTTTGGATGCCTTTCACAGCTGCAGTGTGCCTGGAACTCAGGGCTTCCTGATTTTAAAAATCCTAGCCCTAGGCCGAACCCCAACCCTAAGACGAGAAAGGCAAATCAGCCAGGAATTAGGCATGTCCCCAAGGAAAAAGCTGTGGAGGCAGGCATGTTGTGGTACTTTTGCGCTCTTCTTGGCTAGTCCTTCGCAGCTGCTGTGTTCTTGGAACTCAGGGCTTTCTGGTTAATAGACCCTTACCCTAGGCGTAACTCAAACCTTAACCCTAGGAAGGAAAATCAGCCTATGGTTCGGGATGCTCTCATGGAAATATCAGTGGTGGCAGCCAAGTTGCGTCACTTTTGCGCTCCCCTTGGGATGCCTTTCGCAGCTGCAGTGTGCCTGGAGCCCAGGGCTTCCTGGTTTTAAAAGTCCTAGGCCTAAGCCTAACAGTAACCCTAGGAAGGTAAATCAGCCGGGTATTAGGGTTCTTCCTAAGGGAAAAGCCGTGAAAGCAGCCATGTTGTGGCACTTCTGCACTCCCTTTGGGATGCCTTTGGCAGATGAAGTAAGCCTGGAACTCAGGGCTTCCTGGTTAAAGAAATCCAAGCCCTAGGCTGAAGCCTAACCCTAACCCTAGGCAGATAAATCAGCCTAGGTATAGGGATGGTGCCAAGGAAAAAGCTGTGAAAGCTGCCATGTTGTTGCACTTTTGTACTCCCCTTGGGATGCCTTGAACAGCTGCAGTGTGCCTGGAGCTAAGGGCTTCCTAGTTTTAAAAATCCTAGCCCTAGGCCTAAGCCTAACAGTAACCCTGGGAAGGTAAATCAGCCTGGTGTTAGGCGTCTTGCCAAGGAAAAAGCCGTGAAAGCAGCCATGTTGTGGCACTTTTGCACTCCCTTTTGGATGCCTTTCACAGCTCCAGTGTGCCTGGAACTCAGGGCTTCCTGCTTTTAAAAATCCTAGCCCTAGGCCGAACCCCAACCCTAAGACGAGAAAGGCAAATCAGCCAGGAATTAGGCATGTCCCCAAGGAAAAAGCTGTGGAGGCAGGCATGTTGTGCTACTTTTGCGCTCTTCTTGGCTAGTCCTTCGCAGCTGCTGTGTTCTTGGAACTCAGGGCTTTCTGGTTAATAGACCCTTACCCTAGGCGTAACTCAAACCTTAACCCTAGGAAGGAAAATCAGCCTATGGTTCGGGATGGTCTCATGGAAATATCAGTGGTGGCAGCCAAGTTGCGTCACTTTTGCGCTCCCCTTGGGATGCCTTTCGCAGCTGCAGTGTGCCTGGAGCCCAGGGCTTCCTGGTTTTAAAAGTCCTAGGCCTAAGCCTAACAGTAACCCTAGGAAGGTAAATCAGCCGGGTATTAGGGTTCTTCCTAAGGGAAAAGCCGTGAAAGCAGCCATGTTGTGGCACTTCTGCACTCCCTTTGGGATGCCTTTGGCAGATGAAGTAAGCCTGGAACTCAGGGCTTCCTGGTTAAAAAAATCCAAGCCCTAGGCTGAACCCTAACCCTAACCCTAGGCAGATAAATCAGCCTAGGTATAGGGATGGTGCCAAGGAAAAAGCTGTGAAAGCTGCCATGTTGTTGCACTTTTGTACTCCCCTTGGGATGCCTTGAACAGCTGCAGTGTGCCTGGAGCTAAGGGCTTCCTAGTTTTAAAAATCCTAGCCCTAGGCCTAAGCCTAACAGTAACCCTGGGAAGGTAAATCAGCCTGGTGTTAGGCTTCTTGCCAAGGAAAAAGCCGTGAAAGCAGCCATGTTGTGGCACTTTTGCACTCCCTTTTGGATGCCTTTCACAGCTCCAGTGTGCCTGGAACTCAGGGCTTCCTGATTTTAAAAATCCTAGCCCTAGGCCGAACCCCAACACTAAGACGAGAAAGGCAAATCAGCCAGGAATTAGGCATGTCCCCAAGGAAAAAGCTGTGGAGGCAGGCATGTTGTGGTACTTTTGCGCTCTTCTTGGCTAGTCCTTCGCAGCTGCTGTGTTCTTGGAACTCAGGGCTTTCTGGTAAATAGAAACCTTACCCTAGGCGTAACTCAAACCTTAACCCTAGGAAGGAAAATCAGCCTATGGTTCGGGATGCTCTCATGGAAATATCAGTGGTGGCAGCCAAGTTGCGTCACATTTGCGCTCCCCTTGGGATGCCTTTCACAGCTGCAGTGTGCCTGGAGCCCAGGGCTTCCTGGTTTTAAAAGTCCTAGGCCTAAGCCTAACAGTAACCCTAGGAAGGTAAATCAGCCGGGTATTAGGGTTCTTCCTAAGGGAAAAGCCGTGAAAGCAGCCATGTTGTGGCACTTCTGCACTCCCTTTGGGATGCCTTTGGCAGATGAAGTAAGCCTGGAACTCAGGGCTTCCTGGTTAAAAAAATCCAAGCCCTAGGCTGAACCCTAACCCTAACCCTAGGCAGATAAATCAGCCTAGGTATAGGGATGGTGCCAAGGAAAAAGCTGTGAAAGCTGCCATGTTGTTGCACTTTTGTACTCCCCTTGGGATGCCTTGAACAGCTGCAGTGTGCCTGGAGCTAAGGGCTTCCTAGTTTTAAAAATCCTAGCCCTAGGCCTAAGCCTAACAGTAACCCTGGGAAGGTAAATCAGCCTGGTGTTAGGCGTCTTGCCAAGGAAAAAGCCGTGAAAGCAGCCATGTTGTGGCACTTTTGCACTCCCTTTTGGATGCCTTTCACAGCTGCAGTGTGCCTGGAACTCAGGGCTTCCTGCTTTTAAAAATCCTAGCCCTAGGCCGAACCCCAACCCTAAGACGAGAAAGGCAAATCAGCCAGGAATTAGGCATGTCCCCAAGGAAAAAGCTGTGGAGGCAGGCATGTTGTGGTACTTTTGCGCTCTTCTTGGCTAGTCCTTCGCAGCTGCTGTGTTCTTGGAACTCAGGGCTTTCTGGTTAATAGACCCTTACCCTAGGCGTAACTCAAACCTTAACCCTAGGAAGGAAAATCAGCCTATGGTTCAGGATGGTCTCATGGAAATATCAGTGGTGGCAGCCAAGTTGCGTCACTTTTGCGCTCCCCTTGGGATGCCTTTCGCAGCTGCAGTGTGCCTGGAGCCCAGGGCTTCCTGGTTTTAAAAGTCCTAGGCCTAAGCCTAACAGTAACCCTAGGAAGGTAAATCAGCCGGGTATTAGGGTTCTTCCTAAGGGAAAAGCCGTGAAAGCAGCCATGTTGTGGCACTTCTGCACTCCCTTTGGGATGCCTTTGGCAGATGAAGTAAGCCTGGAACTCAGGGCTTCCTGGTTAAAGAAATCCAAGCCCTAGGCTGAACCCTAACCCTAACCCTAGGCAGATAAATCAGCCTAGGTATAGGGATGGTGCCAAGGAAAAAGCTGTGAAAGCTGCCATGTTGTTGCACTTTTGTACTCCCCTTGGGATGCCTTGAACAGCTGCAGTGTGCCTGGAGCTAAGGGCTTCCTAGTTTTAAAAATCCTAGCCCTAGGCCTAAGCCTAACAGTAACCCTGGGAAGGTAAATCAGCCTGGTGTTAGGCGTCTTGCCAAGGAAAAAGCCATGAAAGCAGCCATGTTGTGGCACTTTTGCACTCCCTTTTGGATGCCTTTCACTGCTGCAGTGTGCCTGGAACTCAGGGCTTCCTGATTTTAAAAATCCTAGCCCTAGGCCGAACCCCAACCCTAAGACGAGAAAGGCAAATCAGCCAGGAATTAGGCATGTCCCCAAGGAAAAAGCTGTGGAGGCAGGCATGTTGTGCTACTTTTGCGCTCTTCTTGGCTAGTCCTTCGCAGCTGCTGTGTTCTTGGAACTCAGGGCTTTCTGGTTAATAGACCCTTACCCTAGGCGTAACTCAAACCTTAACCCTAGGAAGGAAAATCAGCCTATGGTTCGGGATGCTCTCATGGAAATATCAGTGGTGGCAGCCAAGTTGCGTCACATTTGCGCTCCCCTTGGGATGCCTTTTGCAGCTGCAGTGTGCCTGGAGCCCAGGGCTTCCTGGTTTTAAAAGTCCTAGGCCTAAGCCTAACAGTAACCCTAGGAAGGTAAATCAGCCGGGTATTAGGGTTCTTCCTAAGGGAAAAGCCGTGAAAGCAGCCATGTTGTGGCACTTCTGCACTCCCTTTGGGATGTCTTTGGCAGATGAAGTAAGCCTGGAACTCAGGGCTTCCTGGTTAAAAAAATCCAAGCCCTAGGCTGAACCCTAACCCTAACCCTAGGCAGATAAATCAGCCTAGGTATAGGGATGGTGCCAAGGAAAAAGCTGTGAAAGCTGCCATGTTGTTGCACTTTTGTACTCCCCTTGGGATGCCTTGAACAGCTGCAGTGTGCCTGGAGCTAAGGGCTTCCTAGTTTTAAAAATCCTAGCCCTAGGCCTAAGCCTAACAGTAACCCTGGGAAGGTAAATCAGCCTGGTGTTAGGCGTCTTGCCAAGGAAAAAGCCGTGAAAGCAGCCATGTTGTGGCACTTTTGCACTCCCTTTTGGATGCCTTTCACAGCTCCAGTGTGCCTGGAACTCAGGGCTTCCTGATTTTAAAAATCCTAACCCTAGGCCGAACCCCAACCCTAAGACGAGAAAGGCAAATCAGCCAGGAATTAGGCATGTCCCCAAGGAAAAAGCTGTGGAGGCAGGCATGTTGTGGTACTTTTGCGCTCTTCTTGGCTAGTCCTTCGCAGCTGCTGTGTTCTTGGAACTCAGGGCTTTCTGGTTAATAGACCCTTACCCTAGGCGTAACTCAAACCTTAACCCTAGGAAGGAAAATCAGCCTATGGTTCGGGATGGTCTCATGGAAATATCAGTGGTGGCAGCCAAGTTGCGTCACTTTTGCGCTCCCCTTGGGATGCCTTTTGCAGCTGCAGTGTGCCTGGAGCCCAGGGCTTCCTGGTTTTAAAAGTCCTAGGCCTAAGCCTAACAGTAACCCTAGGAAGGTAAATCAGCCGGGTATTAGGGTTCTTCCTAAGGGAAAAGCCGTGAAAGCAGCCATGTTGTGGCACTTCTGCACTCCCTTTGGGATGCCTTTGGCAGATGAAGTAAGCCTGGAACTCAGGGCTTCCTGGTTAAAGAAATCCAAGCCCTAGGCTGAACCCTAACCCTAACCCTAGGCAGATAAATCAGCCTAGGTATAGGGATGGTGCCAAGGAAAAAGCTGTGAAAGCTGCCATGTTGTTGCACTTTTGTACTCCCCTTGGGATGCCTTGAACAGCTGCAGTGTGCCTGGAGCTAAGGGCTTCCTAGTTTTAAAAATCCTAGCCCTAGGCCTAAGCCTAACAGTAACCCTGGGAAGGTAAATCAGCCTGGTGTTAGGCGTCTTGCCAAGGAAAAAGCCGTGAAAGCAGCCATGTTGTGGCACTTTTGCACTCCCTTTTGGATGCCTTTCACAGCTCCAGTGTGCCTGGAACTCAGGGCTTCCTGATTTTAAAAATCCTAGCCCTAGGCCGAACCCCAACCCTAAGACGAGAAAGGCAAATCAGCCAGGAATTAGGCATGTCCCCAAGGAAAAAGCTGTGGAGGCAGGCATGTTGTGGTACTTTTGCGCTCTTCTTGGCTAGTCCTTCGCAGCTGCTGTGTTCTTGGAACTCAGGGCTTTCTGGTTAATAGACCCTTACCCTAGGCGTAACTCAAACCTTAAGCCTAGGAAGGAAAATCAGCCTATGGTTCCGGATGGTCTCATGGAAATATCAGTGGTGGCAGCCAAGTTGCGTCACTTTTGCGCTCCCCTTGGGATGCCTTTCGCAGCTGCAGTGTGCCTGGAGCCCAGGGCTTCCTGGTTTTAAAAGTCCTAGGCCTAAGCCTAACAGTAACCCTAGGAAGGTAAATCAGCCGGGTATTAGGGTTCTTCCTAAGGGAAAAGCCGTGAAAGCAGCCATGTTGTGGCACTTCTCCACTCCCTATGGGATGCCTTTGGCAGATGAAGTAAGCCTGGAACTCAGGGCTTCCTGGTCAAAAAAATCCAAGCCCTAGGCTGAACCCTAACCCTAACCCTAGGCAGATAAATCAGCCTAGGTATAGGGATGGTGCCAAGGAAAAAGCTGTGAAAGCTGCCATGTTGTTGCACTTTTGTACTCCCCTTGGGATGCCTTGAACAGCTGCAGTGTGCCTGGAGCTAAGGGCTTCCTAGTTTTAAAAATCCTAGCCCTAGGCCTAAGCCTAACAGTAACCCTGGGAAGGTAAATCAGCCTGGTGTTAGGCTTCTTGCCAAGGAAAAAGCCGTGAAAGCAGCCATGTTGTGGCACTTTTGCACTCCCTTTTGGATGCCTTTCACAGCTCCAGTGTGCCTGGAACTCAGGGCTTCCTGATTTTAAAAATCCTAGCCCTAGGCCGAACCCCAACACTAAGACGAGAAAGGCAAATCAGCCAGGAATTAGGCATGTCCCCAAGGAAAAAGCTGTGGAGGCAGGCATGTTGTGGTACTTTTGCGCTCTTCTTGGCTAGTCCTTCGCAGCTGCTGTGTTCTTGGAACTCAGGGCTTTCTGGTAAATAGAAACCTTACCCTAGGCGTAACTCAAACCTTAACCCTAGGAAGGAAAATCAGCCTATGGTTCGGGATGGTCTCATGGAAATATCAGTGGTGGCAGCCAAGTTGCGTCACTTTTGCGCTCCCCTTGGGATGCCTTTCGCAGCTGCAGTGTGCCTGGAGCCCAGGGCTTCCTGGTTTTAAAAGTCCTAGGCCTAAGCCTAACAGTAACCCTAGGAAGGTAAATCAGCCGGGTATTAGGGTTCTTCCTAAGGGAAAAGCCGTGAAAGCAGCCATGTTGTGGCACTTCTGCACTCCCTTTGGGATGCCTTTGGCAGATGAAGTAAGCCTGGAACTCAGGGCTTCCTGGTTAAAGAAATCCAAGCCCTAGGCTGAACCCTAACCCTAACCCTAGGCAGATAAATCAGCCTAGGTATAGGGATGGTGCCAAGGAAAAAGCTGTGAAAGCTGCCATGTTGTTGCACTTTTGTACTCCCCTTGGGATGCCTTGAACAGCTGCAGTGTGCCTGGAGCTAAGGGCTTCCTAGTTTTAAAAATCCTAGCCCTAGGCCTAAGCCTAACAGTAACCCTGGGAAGGTAAATCAGCCTGGTGTTAGGCGTCTTGCCAAGGAAAAAGCCGTGAAAGCAGCCATGTTGTGGCACTTTTGCACTCCCTTTTGGATGCCTTTCACAGCTGCAGTGTGCCTGGAACTCAGGGCTTCCTGATTTTAAAAATCCTAGCCCTAGGCCGAACCCCAACCCTAAGACGAGAAAGGCAAATCAGCCAGGAATTAGGCATGTCCCCAAGGAAAAAGCTGTGGAGGCAGGCATGTTGTGGTACTTTTGCGCTCTTCTTGGCTAGTCCTTCGCAGCTGCTGTGTTCTTGGAACTCAGGGCTTTCTGGTTAATAGACCCTTACCCTAGGCGTAACTCAAACCTTAACCCTAGGAAGGAAAATCAGCCTATGGTTCGGGATGCTCTCATGGAAATATCAGTGGTGGCAGCCAAGTTGCGTCACATTTGCGCTCCCCTTGGGATGCCTTTTGCAGCTGCAGTGTGCCTGGAGCCCAGGGCTTCCTGGTTTTAAAAGTCCTAGGCCTAAGCCTAACAGTAACCCTAGGAAGGTAAATCAGCCGGGTATTAGGGTTCTTCCTAAGGGAAAAGCCGTGAAAGCAGCCATGTTGTGGCACTTCTGCACTCCCTTTGGGATGTCTTTGGCAGATGAAGTAAGCCTGGAACTCAGGGCTTCCTGGTTAAAAAAATCCAAGCCCTAGGCTGAACCCTAACCCTAACCCTAGGCAGATAAATCAGCCTAGGTATAGGGATGGTGCCAAGGAAAAAGCTGTGAAAGCTGCCATGTTGTTGCACTTTTGTACTCCCCTTGGGATGCCTTGAACAGCTGCAGTGTGCCTGGAGCTAAGGGCTTCCTAGTTTTAAAAATCCTAGCCCTAGGCCTAAGCCTAACAGTAACCCTGGGAAGGTAAATCAGCCTGGTGTTAGGCGTCTTGCCAAGGAAAAAGCCGTGAAAGCAGCCATGTTGTGGCACTTTTGCACTCCCTTTTGGATGCCTTTCACAGCTCCAGTGTGCCTGGAACTCAGGGCTTCCTGATTTTAAAAATCCTAACCCTAGGCCGAACCCCAACCCTAAGACGAGAAAGGCAAATCAGCCAGGAATTAGGCATGTCCCCAAGGAAAAAGCTGTGGAGGCAGGCATGTTGTGGTACTTTTGCGCTCTTCTTGGCTAGTCCTTCGCAGCTGCTGTGTTCTTGGAACTCAGGGCTTTCTGGTTAATAGACCCTTACCCTAGGCGTAACTCAAACCTTAACCCTAGGAAGGAAAATCAGCCTATGGTTCGGGATGGTCTCATGGAAATATCAGTGGTGGCAGCCAAGTTGCGTCACTTTTGCGCTCCCCTTGGGATGCCTTTTGCAGCTGCAGTGTGCCTGGAGCCCAGGGCTTCCTGGTTTTAAAAGTCCTAGGCCTAAGCCTAACAGTAACCCTAGGAAGGTAAATCAGCCGGGTATTAGGGTTCTTCCTAAGGGAAAAGCCGTGAAAGCAGCCATGTTGTGGCACTTCTGCACTCCCTTTGGGATGCCTTTGGCAGATGAAGTAAGCCTGGAACTCAGGGCTTCCTGGTTAAAGAAATCCAAGCCCTAGGCTGAACCCTAACCCTAACCCTAGGCAGATAAATCAGCCTAGGTATAGGGATGGTGCCAAGGAAAAAGCTGTGAAAGCTGCCATGTTGTTGCACTTTTGTACTCCCCTTGGGATGCCTTGAACAGCTGCAGTGTGCCTGGAGCTAAGGGCTTCCTAGTTTTAAAAATCCTAGCCCTAGGCCTAAGCCTAACAGTAACCCTGGGAAGGTAAATCAGCCTGGTGTTAGGCGTCTTGCCAAGGAAAAAGCCGTGAAAGCAGCCATGTTGTGGCACTTTTGCACTCCCTTTTGGATGCCTTTCACAGCTCCAGTGTGCCTGGAACTCAGGGCTTCCTGATTTTAAAAATCCTAGCCCTAGGCCGAACCCCAACCCTAAGACGAGAAAGGCAAATCAGCCAGGAATTAGGCATGTCCCCAAGGAAAAAGCTGTGGAGGCAGGCATGTTGTGGTACTTTTGCGCTCTTCTTGGCTAGTCCTTCGCAGCTGCTGTGTTCTTGGAACTCAGGGCTTTCTGGTTAATAGACCCTTACCCTAGGCGTAACTCAAACCTTAAGCCTAGGAAGGAAAATCAGCCTATGGTTCCGTATGGTCTCATGGAAATATCAGTGGTGGCAGCCAAGTTGCGTCACTTTTGCGCTCCCCTTGGGATGCCTTTCGCAGCTGCAGTGTGCCTGGAGCCCAGGGCTTCCTGGTTTTAAAAGTCCTAGGCCTAAGCCTAACAGTAACCCTAGGAAGGTAAATCAGCCGGGTATTAGGGTTCTTCCTAAGGGAAAAGCCGTGAAAGCAGCCATGTTGTGGCACTTCTCCACTCCCTATGGGATGCCTTTGGCAGATGAAGTAAGCCTGGAACTCAGGGCTTCCTGGTCAAAAAAATCCAAGCCCTAGGCTGAACCCTAACCCTAACCCTAGGCAGATAAATCAGCCTAGGTATAGGGATGGTGCCAAGGAAAAAGCTGTGAAAGCTGCCATGTTGTTGCACTTTTGTACTCCCCTTGGGATGCCTTGAACAGCTGCAGTGTGCCTGGAGCTAAGGGCTTCCTAGTTTTAAAAATCCTAGCCCTAGGCCTAAGCCTAACAGTAACCCTGGGAAGGTAAATCAGCCTGGTGTTAGGCTTCTTGCCAAGGAAAAAGCCGTGAAAGCAGCCATGTTGTGGCACTTTTGCACTCCCTTTTGGATGCCTTTCACAGCTCCAGTGTGCCTGGAACTCAGGGCTTCCTGATTTTAGAAATCCTAGCCCTAGGCCGAACCCCAACACTAAGACGAGAAAGGCAAATCAGCCAGGAATTAGGCATGTCCCCAAGGAAAAAGCTGTGGAGGCAGGCATGTTGTGGTACTTTTGCGCTCTTCTTGGCTAGTCCTTCGCAGCTGCTGTGTTCTTGGAACTCAGGGCTTTCTGGTAAATAGAAACCTTACCCTAGGCGTAACTCAAACCTTAACCCTAGGAAGGAAAATCAGCCTATGGTTCGGGATGGTCTCATGGAAATATCAGTGGTGGCAGCCAAGTTGCGTCATTTTTGCGCTCCCCTTGGGATGCCTTTCGCAGCTGCAGTGTGCCTGGAGCCCAGGGCTTCCTGGTTTTAAAAGTCCTAGGCCTAAGCCTAACAGTAACCCTAGGAAGGTAAATCAGCCGGGTATTAGGGTTCTTCCTAAGGGAAAAGCCGTGAAAGCAGCCATGTTGTGGCACTTCTGCACTCCCTTTGGGATGCCTTTGGCAGATGAAGTAAGCCTGGAACTCAGGGCTTCCTGGTTAAAGAAATCCAAGCCCTAGGCTGAACCCTAACCCTAACCCTAGGCAGATAAATCAGCCTAGGTATAGGGATGGTGCCAAGGAAAAAGCTGTGAAAGCTGCCATGTTGTTGCACTTTTGTACTCCCCTTGGGATGCCTTGAACAGCTGCAGTGTGCCTGGAGCTAAGGGCTTCCTAGTTTTAAAAATCCTAGCCCTAGGCCTAAGCCTAACAGTAACCCTGGGAAGGTAAATCAGCCTGGTGTTAGGCGTCTTGCCAAGGAAAAAGCCGTGAAAGCAGCCATGTTGTGGCACTTTTGCACTCCCTTTTGGATGCCTTTCACAGCTGCAGTGTGCCTGGAACTCAGGGCTTCCTGATTTTAAAAATCCTAGCCCTAGGCCGAACCCCAACCCTAAGACGAGAAAGGCAAATCAGCCAGGAATTAGGCATGTCCCCAAGGAAAAAGCTGTGGAGGCAGGCATGTTGTGGTACTTTTGCGCTCTTCTTGGCTAGTCCTTCGCAGCTGCTGTGTTCTTGGAACTCAGGGCTTTCTGGTTAATAGACCCTTACCCTAGGCGTAACTCAAACCTTAACCCTAGGAAGGAAAATCAGCCTATGGTTCGGGATGTTCTCATGGAAATATCAGTGGTGGCAGCCAAGTTGCGTCACTTTTGCGCTCCCCTTGGGATTCCTGCCTTTCGCAGCTGCAGTGTGCCTGGAGCCCAGGGCTTCCTGGTTTTAAAAGTCCTAGGCCTAAGCCTAACAGTAACCCTAGGAAGGTAAATCAGCCGGGTATTAGGGTTCTTCCTAAGGGAAAAGCCGTGAAAGCAGCCATGTTGTGGCACTTCTGCACTCCCTTTGGGATGCCTTTGGCAGATGAAGTAAGCCTGGAACTCGGGGCTTCCTGGTTAAAGAAATCCAAGCCCTAGGCTGAACCCTAACCCTAACCCTAGGCAGATAAATCAGCCTAGGTATAGGGATGGTGCCAAGGAAAAAGCTGTGAAAGCTGCCATGTTGTTGCACTTTTGTACTCCCCTTGGGATGCCTTGAACAGCTGCAGTGTGCCTGGAGCTAAGGGCTTCCTAGTTTTAAAAATCCTAGCCCTAGGCCTAAGCCTAACAGTAACCCTGGGAAGGTAAATCAGCCTGGTGTTAGGCATCTTGCCAAGGAAAAAGCCGTGAAAGCAGCCATGTTGTGGCACTTTTGTACTCCCTTTTGGATGCCTTTCACAGCTCCAGTGTGCCTGGAACTCAGGGCTTCCTGATTTTAAAAATCCTAGCCCTAGGCCGAACCTCAAACCTAAGACGAGAAAGGCAAATCAGCCAGGAATTAGGCATGTCCCCAAGGAAAAAGCTGTGGAGGCAGGCATGTTGTGCTACTTTTGCGCTCTTCTTGGCTAGTCCTTCGCAGCTGCTGTGTTCTTGGAACTCAGGGCTTTCTGGTTAATAGACCCTTACCCTAGGCGTAACTCAAACCTTAACCCTAGGAAGGAAAATCAGCCTATGGTTCGGGATGCTCTCATGGAAATATCAGTGGTGGCAGCCAAGTTGCGTCATTTTTGCGCTCCCCTTGGGATGCCTGCCTTTCGCAGCTGCAGTGTGCCTGGAGCCCAGGGCTTCCTGGTTTTAAAAGTCCTAGGCCTAAGCCTAACAGTAACCCTAGGAAGGTAAATCAGCCGGGTATTAGGGTTCTTCCTAAGGGAAAAGCCGTGAAAGCAGCCATGTTGTGTCACTTCTGCACTCCCTTTGGGATGCCTTTGGCAGATGAAGTAAGCCTGGAACTCAGGGCTTCCTGGTTAAAGAAATCACAGCCCTAGGCTGAACCCTAACCCTAACCCTAGGCAGATAAATCAGCCTAGGTATAGGGATGGTGCCAAGGAAAAAGCTGTGAAAGCTGCCATGTTGTTGCACTTTTGTACTCCCCTTGGGATGCCTTGAACAGCTGCAGTGTGCCTGGAGCTAAGGGCTTCCTAGTTTTAAAAATCCTAGCCCTAGGCCTAAGCCTAACAGTAACCCTGGGAAGGTAAATCAGCCTGGTGTTAGGCATCTTGCCAAGGAAAAAGCCGTGAAAGCAGCCATGTTGTGGCACTTTTGCACTCCCTTTTGGATGCCTTTCACAGCTCCAGTGTGCCTGGAACTCAGGGCTTCCTGATTTTAAAAATCCTAGCCCTAGGCCGAACGCCAACCCTAAGACGAGAAAGGCAAATCAGCCAGGAATTAGGCATGTCCCCAAGGAAAAAGCTGTGGAGGCAGGCATGTTGTGGTACTTTTGCGCTCTTCTTGGCTAGTCCTTCGCAGCTGCTGTGTTCTTGGAACTCAGGGCTTTCTGGTTAATAGACCCTTACCCTAGGCGTAACTCAAACCTTAACCCTAGGAAGGAAAATCAGCCTATGGTTCGGGATGGTCTCATGGAAATATCAGTGGTGGCAGCCAAGTTGCGTCACTTTTGCGCTCCCCTTGGGATGCCTTTCGCAGCTGCAGTGTGCCTGGAGCCCAGGGCTTCCTGGTTTTAAAAGTCCTAGGCCTAAGCCTAACAGTAACCCTAGGAAGGTAAATCAGCCGGGTATTAGGGTTCTTCCTAAGGGAAAAGCCGTGAAAGCAGCCATGTTGTGGCACTTCTGCACTCCCTTTGGGATGCCTTTGGCAGATGAAGTAAGCCTGGAACTCAGGGCTTCCTGGTTAAAGAAATCCAAGCCCTAGGCTGAACCCTAACCCTAACCCTAGGCAGATAAATCAGCCTAGGTATAGGGATGGTGCCAAGGAAAAAGCTGTGAAAGCTGCCATGTTGTTGCACTTTTGTACTCCCCTTGGGATGCCTTGAACAGCTGCAGTGTGCCTGGAGCTAAGGGCTTCCTAGTTTTAAAAATCCTAGCCCTAGGCCTAAGCCTAACAGTAACCCTGGGAAGGTAAATCAGCCTGGTGTTAGGCGTCTTGCCAAGGAAAAAGCCGTGAAAGCAGCCATGTTGTGGCACTTTTGCACTCCCTTTTGGATGCCTTTCACAGCTGCAGTGTGCCTGGAACTCAGGGCTTCCTGATTTTAAAAATCCTAGCCCTAGGCCGAACCCCAACCCTAAGACGAGAAAGGCAAATCAGCCAGGAATTAGGCATGTCCCCAAGGAAAAAGCTGTGGAGGCAGGCATGTTGTGGTACTTTTGCGCTCTTCTTGGCTAGTCCTTCGCAGCTGCTGTGTTCTTGGAACTCAGGGCTTTCTGGTTAATAGACCCTTACCCTAGGCGTAACTCAAACCTTAAGCCTAGGAAGGAAAATCAGCCTATGGTTCCGTATGGTCTCATGGAAATATCAGTGGTGGCAGCCAAGTTGCGTCACTTTTGCGCTCCCCTTGGGATGCCTTTCGCAGCTGCAGTGTGCCTGGAGCCCAGGGCTTCCTGGTTTTAAAAGTCCTAGGCCTAAGCCTAACAGTAACCCTAGGAAGGTAAATCAGCCGGGTATTAGGGTTCTTCCTAAGGGAAAAGCCGTGAAAGCAGCCATGTTGTGGCACTTCTCCACTCCCTATGGGATGCCTTTGGCAGATGAAGTAAGCCTGGAACTCAGGGCTTCCTGGTCAAAAAAATCCAAGCCCTAGGCTGAACCCTAACCCTAACCCTAGGCAGATAAATCAGCCTAGGTATAGGGATGGTGCCAAGGAAAAAGCTGTGAAAGCTGCCATGTTGTTGCACTTTTGTACTCCCCTTGGGATGCCTTGAACAGCTGCAGTGTGCCTGGAGCTAAGGGCTTCCTAGTTTTAAAAATCCTAGCCCTAGGCCTAAGCCTAACAGTAACCCTGGGAAGGTAAATCAGCCTGGTGTTAGGCTTCTTGCCAAGGAAAAAGCCGTGAAAGCAGCCATGTTGTGGCACTTTTGCACTCCCTTTTGGATGCCTTTCACAGCTCCAGTGTGCCTGGAACTCAGGGCTTCCTGATTTTAAAAATCCTAGCCCTAGGCCGAACCCCAACACTAAGACGAGAAAGGCAAATCAGCCAGGAATTAGGCATGTCCCCAAGGAAAAAGCTGTGGAGGCAGGCATGTTGTGGTACTTTTGCGCTCTTCTTGGCTAGTCCTTCGCAGCTGCTGTGTTCTTGGAACTCAGGGCTTTCTGGTAAATAGAAACCTTACCCTAGGCGTAACTCAAACCTTAACCCTAGGAAGGAAAATCAGCCTATGGTTCGGGATGGTCTCATGGAAATATCAGTGGTGGCAGCCAAGTTGCGTCATTTTTGCGCTCCCCTTGGGATGCCTTTCGCAGCTGCAGTGTGCCTGGAGCCCAGGGCTTCCTGGTTTTAAAAGTCCTAGGCCTAAGCCTAACAGTAACCCTAGGAAGGTAAATCAGCCGGGTATTAGGGTTCTTCCTAAGGGAAAAGCCGTGAAAGCAGCCATGTTGTGGCACTTCTGCACTCCCTTTGGGATGCCTTTGGCAGATGAAGTAAGCCTGGAACTCAGGGCTTCCTGGTTAAAGAAATCCAAGCCCTAGGCTGAACCCTAACCCTAACCCTAGGCAGATAAATCAGCCTAGGTATAGGGATGGTGCCAAGGAAAAAGCTGTGAAAGCTGCCATGTTGTTGCACTTTTGTACTCCCCTTGGGATGCCTTGAACAGCTGCAGTGTGCCTGGAGCTAAGGGCTTCCTAGTTTTAAAAATCCTAGCCCTAGGCCTAAGCCTAACAGTAACCCTGGGAAGGTAAATCAGCCTGGTGTTAGGCGTCTTGCCAAGGAAAAAGCCGTGAAAGCAGCCATGTTGTGGCACTTTTGCACTCCCTTTTGGATGCCTTTCACAGCTGCAGTGTGCCTGGAACTCAGGGCTTCCTGATTTTAAAAATCCTAGCCCTAGGCCGAACCCCAACCCTAAGACGAGAAAGGCAAATCAGCCAGGAATTAGGCATGTCCCCAAGGAAAAAGCTGTGGAGGCAGGCATGTTGTGGTACTTTTGCGCTCTTCTTGGCTAGTCCTTCGCAGCTGCTGTGTTCTTGGAACTCAGGGCTTTCTGGTTAATAGACCCTTACCCTAGGCGTAACTCAAACCTTAACCCTAGGAAGGAAAATCAGCCTATGGTTCGGGATGTTCTCATGGAAATATCAGTGGTGGCAGCCAAGTTGCGTCACTTTTGCGCTCCCCTTGGGATTCCTGCCTTTCGCAGCTGCAGTGTGCCTGGAGCCCAGGGCTTCCTGGTTTTAAAAGTCCTAGGCCTAAGCCTAACAGTAACCCTAGGAAGGTAAATCAGCCGGGTATTAGGGTTCTTCCTAAGGGAAAAGCCGTGAAAGCAGCCATGTTGTGGCACTTCTGCACTCCCTTTGGGATGCCTTTGGCAGATGAAGTAAGCCTGGAACTCGGGGCTTCCTGGTTAAAGAAATCCAAGCCCTAGGCTGAACCCTAACCCTAACCCTAGGCAGATAAATCAGCCTAGGTATAGGGATGGTGCCAAGGAAAAAGCTGTGAAAGCTGCCATGTTGTTGCACTTTTGTACTCCCCTTGGGATGCCTTGAACAGCTGCAGTGTGCCTGGAGCTAAGGGCTTCCTAGTTTTAAAAATCCTAGCCCTAGGCCTAAGCCTAACAGTAACCCTGGGAAGGTAAATCAGCCTGGTGTTAGGCATCTTGCCAAGGAAAAAGCCGTGAAAGCAGCCATGTTGTGGCACTTTTGTACTCCCTTTTGGATGCCTTTCACAGCTCCAGTGTGCCTGGAACTCAGGGCTTCCTGATTTTAAAAATCCTAGCCCTAGGCCGAACCTCAAACCTAAGACGAGAAAGGCAAATCAGCCAGGAATTAGGCATGTCCCCAAGGAAAAAGCTGTGGAGGCAGGCATGTTGTGCTACTTTTGCGCTCTTCTTGGCTAGTCCTTCGCAGCTGCTGTGTTCTTGGAACTCAGGGCTTTCTGGTTAATAGACCCTTACCCTAGGCGTAACTCAAACCTTAACCCTAGGAAGGAAAATCAGCCTATGGTTCGGGATGCTCTCATGGAAATATCAGTGGTGGCAGCCAAGTTGCGTCATTTTTGCGCTCCCCTTGGGATGCCTGCCTTTCGCAGCTGCAGTGTGCCTGGAGCCCAGGGCTTCCTGGTTTTAAAAGTCCTAGGCCTAAGCCTAACAGTAACCCTAGGAAGGTAAATCAGCCGGGTATTAGGGTTCTTCCTAAGGGAAAAGCCGTGAAAGCAGCCATGTTGTGGCACTTCTGCACTCCCTTTGGGATGCCTTTGGCAGATGAAGTAAGCCTGGAACTCAGGGCTTCCTGGTTAAAGAAATCCAAGCCCTAGGCTGAACCCTAACCCTAACCCTAGGCAGATAAATCAGCCTAGGTATAGGGATGGTGCCAAGGAAAAAGCTGTGAAAGCTGCCATGTTGTTGCACTTTTGTACTCCCCTTGGGATGCCTTGAACAGCTGCAGTGTGCCTGGAGCTAAGGGCTTCCTAGTTTTAAAAATCCTAGCCCTAGGCCTAAGCCTAACAGTAACCCTGGGAAGGTAAATCAGCCTGGTGTTAGGCATCTTGCCAAGGAAAAAGCCGTGAAAGCAGCCATGTTGTGGCACTTTTGCACTCCCTTTTGGATGCCTTTCACAGCTCCAGTGTGCCTGGAACTCAGGGCTTCCTGATTTTAAAAATCCTAGCCCTAGGCCGAACGCCAACCCTAAGACGAGAAAGGCAAATCAGCCAGGAATTAGGCATGTCCCCAAGGAAAAAGCTGTGGAGGCAGGCATGTTGTGCTACTTTTGCGCTCTTCTTGGGTAGTCCTTCGCAGCTGCTGTGTTCATGGAACTCAGGGCTTTCTGGTTAATAGACCCTTACCCTAGGCGTAACTCAAACCTTAACCCTAGGAAGGAAAATCAGCCTATGGTTCCGGATGGTCTCATGGAAATATCAGTGGTGGCAGCCAAGTTGCGTCACTTTTGCGCTCCCCTTGGGATGCCTTTTGCAGCTGCAGTGTGCCTGGAGCCCAGGGCTTCCTGGTTTTAAAAGTCCTAGGCCTAAGCCTAACAGTAACCCTAGGAAGGTAAATCAGCCGGGTATTAGGGTTCTTCCTAAGGGAAAAGCCGTGAAAGCAGCCATGTTGTGGCACTTCTCCACTCCCTATGGGATGCCTTTGGCAGATGAAGTAAGCCTGGAACTCAGGGCTTCCTGGTCAAAAAAATCCAAGCCCTAGGCTGAACCCTAACCCTAACCCTAGGCAGATAAATCAGCCTAGGTATAGGGATGGTGCCAAGGAAAAAGCTGTGAAAGCTGCCATGTTGTTGCACTTTTGTACTCCCCTTGGGATGCCTTGAACAGCTGCAGTGTGCCTGGAGCTAAGGGCTTCCTAGTTTTAAAAATCCTAGCCCTAGGCCTAAGCCTAACAGTAACCCTGGGAAGGTAAATCAGCCTGGTGTTAGGCTTCTTGCCAAGGAAAAAGCCGTGAAAGCAGCCATGTTGTGGCACTTTTGCACTCCCTTTTGGATGCCTTTCACAGCTCCAGTGTGCCTGGAACTCAGGGCTTCCTGATTTTAAAAATCCTAGCCCTAGGCCGAACCCCAACACTAAGACGAGAAAGGCAAATCAGCCAGGAATTAGGCATGTCCCCAAGGAAAAAGCTGTGGAGGCAGGCATGTTGTGGTACTTTTGCGCTCTTCTTGGCTAGTCCTTCGCAGCTGCTGTGTTCTTGGAACTCAGGGCTTTCTGGTAAATAGAAACCTTACCCTAGGCGTAACTCAAACCTTAACCCTAGGAAGGAAAATCAGCCTATGGTTCGGGATGGTCTCATGGAAATATCAGTGGTGGCAGCCAAGTTGCGTCACTTTTGCGCTCCCCTTGGGATGCCTTTCGCAGCTGCAGTGTGCCTGGAGCCCAGGGCTTCCTGGTTTTAAAAGTCCTAGGCCTAAGCCTAACAGTAACCCTAGGAAGGTAAATCAGCCGGGTATTAGGGTTCTTTCTAAGGGAAAAGCCGTGAAAGCAGCCATGTTGTGGCACTTCTGCACTCCCTTTGGGATGCCTTTGGCAGATGAAGTAAGCCTGGAACTCAGGGCTTCCTGGTTAAAGAAATCCAAGCCCTAGGCTGAACCCTAACCCTAACCCTAGGCAGATAAATCAGCCTAGGTATAGGGATGGTGCCAAGGAAAAAGCTGTGAAAGCTGCCATGTTGTTGCACTTTTGTACTCCCCTTGGGATGCCTTGAACAGCTGCAGTGTGCCTGGAGCTAAGGGCTTCCTAGTTTTAAAAATCCTAGCCCTAGGCCTAAGCCTAACAGTAACCCTGGGAAGGCAAATCAGCCTGGTGTTAGGCTTCTTGCCAAGGAAAAAGCCGTGAAAGCAGCCATGTTGTGGCACTTTTGTACTCCCTTTTGGATGCCTTTCACAGCTGCAGTGTGCCTGGAACTCAGGGCTTCCTGATTTTAAAATCCTAGCCCTAGGCCGAACCCCAACCCTAAGACGAGAAAGGCAAATCAGCCAGGAATTAGGCATGTCCCCAAGGAAAAAGCTGTGGAGGCAGGCATGTTGTGCTACTTTTGCGCTCTTCTTGGGTAGTCCTTCGCAGCTGCTGTGTTCTTGGAACTCAGGGCTTTCTGGTTAATAGACCCTTACCCTAGGCGTAACTCAAACCTTAACCCTAGGAAGGAAAATCAGCCTATGGTTCGGGATGGTCTCATGGAAATATCAGTGGTGGCAGCCAAGTTGCGTCACTTTTGCGCTCCCCTTGGGCTGCCTTTCGCAGCTGCAGTGTGCCTGGAGCCCAGGGCTTCCTGGTTTTAAAAGTCCTAGGCCTAAGCCTAACAGTAACCCTAGGAAGGTAAATCAGCCGGGTATTAGGGTTCTTCCTAAGGGAAAAGCCGTGAAAGCAGCCATGTTGTGGCACTTCTGCACTCCCTTTGGGATGCCTTTGGCAGATGAAGTAAGCCTGGAACTCAGGGCTTCCTGGTTAAAGAAATCCAAGCCCTAGGCTGAACCCTAACCCTAACCCTAGGCAGATAAATCAGCCTAGGTAAAGGGATGGTGCCAAGGAAAAAGCTGTGAAAGCTGCCATGTTGTTGCACTTTTGTACTCCCCTTGGGATGCCTTGAACAGCTGCAGTGTGCCTGGAGCTAAGGGCTTCCTAGTTTTAAAAATCCTAGCCCTAGGCCTAAGCCTAACAGTAACCCTGGGAAGGTAAATCAGCCTGGTGTTAGGCGTCTTGCCAAGGAAAAAGCCGTGAAAGCAGCCATGTTGTGGCACTTTTGCACTCCCTTTTGGATGCCTTTCACAGCTGCAGTGTGCCTGGAACTCAGGGCTTCCTGATTTTAAAAATCCTAGCCCTAGGCTGAACCCCAACCCTAAGACGAGAAAGGCAAATCAGCCAGGAATTAGGCATGTCCCCAAGGAAAAAGCTGTGGAGGCAGGCATGTTGTGGTACTTTTGCGCTCTTCTTGGCTAGTCCTTCGCAGCTGCTGTGTTCTTGGAACTCAGGGCTTTCTGGTTAATAGACCCTTACCCTAGGCGTAACTCAAACCTTAACCCTAGGAAGGAAAATCAGCCTATGGTTCGGGATGTTCTCATGGAAATATCAGTGGTGGCAGCCAAGTTGCGTCACTTTTGCGCTCCCCTTGGGATTCCTGCCTTTCGCAGCTGCAGTGTGCCTGGAGCCCAGGGCTTCCTGGTTTTAAAAGTCCTAGGCCTAAGCCTAACAGTAACCCTAGGAAGGTAAATCAGCCGGGTATTAGGGTTCTTCCTAAGGGAAAAGCCGTGAAAGCAGCCATGTTGTGGCACTTCTGCACTCCCTTTGGGATGCCTTTGGCAGATGAAGTAAGCCTGGAACTCGGGGCTTCCTGGTTAAAGAAATCCAAGCCCTAGGCTGAACCCTAACCCTAACCCTAGGCAGATAAATCAGCCTAGGTATAGGGATGGTGCCAAGGAAAAAGCTGTGAAAGCTGCCATGTTGTTGCACTTTTGTACTCCCCTTGGGATGCCTTGAACAGCTGCAGTGTGCCTGGAGCTAAGGGCTTCCTAGTTTTAAAAATCCTAGCCCTAGGCCTAAGCCTAACAGTAACCCTGGGAAGGTAAATCAGCCTGGTGTTAGGCATCTTGCCAAGGAAAAAGCCGTGAAAGCAGCCATGTTGTGGCACTTTTGTACTCCCTTTTGGATGCCTTTCACAGCTCCAGTGTGCCTGGAACTCAGGGCTTCCTGATTTTAAAAATCCTAGCCCTAGGCCGAACCTCAAACCTAAGACGAGAAAGGCAAATCAGCCAGGAATTAGGCATGTCCCCAAGGAAAAAGCTGTGGAGGCAGGCATGTTGTGCTACTTTTGCGCTCTTCTTGGCTAGTCCTTCGCAGCTGCTGTGTTCTTGGAACTCAGGGCTTTCTGGTTAATAGACCCTTACCCTAGGCGTAACTCAAACCTTAACCCTAGGAAGGAAAATCAGCCTATGGTTCGGGATGCTCTCATGGAAATATCAGTGGTGGCAGCCAAGTTGCGTCATTTTTGCGCTCCCCTTGGGATGCCTGCCTTTCGCAGCTGCAGTGTGCCTGGAGCCCAGGGCTTCCTGGTTTTAAAAGTCCTAGGCCTAAGCCTAACAGTAACCCTAGGAAGGTAAATCAGCCGGGTATTAGGGTTCTTCCTAAGGGAAAAGCCGTGAAAGCAGCCATGTTGTGGCACTTCTGCACTCCCTTTGGGATGCCTTTGGCAGATGAAGTAAGCCTGGAACTCAGGGCTTCCTGGTTAAAGAAATCACAGCCCTAGGCTGAACCCTAACCCTAACCCTAGGCAGATAAATCAGCCTAGGTATAGGGATGGTGCCAAGGAAAAAGCTGTGAAAGCTGCCATGTTGTTGCACTTTTGTACTCCCCTTGGGATGCCTTGAACAGCTGCAGTGTGCCTGGAGCTAAGGGCTTCCTAGTTTTAAAAATCCTAGCCCTAGGCCTAAGCCTAACAGTAACCCTGGGAAGGTAAATCAGCCTGGTGTTAGGCATCTTGCCAAGGAAAAAGCCGTGAAAGCAGCCATGTTGTGGCACTTTTGCACTCCCTTTTGGATGCCTTTCACAGCTCCAGTGTGCCTGGAACTCAGGGCTTCCTGATTTTAAAAATCCTAGCCCTAGGCCGAACGCCAACCCTAAGACGAGAAAGGCAAATCAGCCAGGAATTAGGCATGTCCCCAAGGAAAAAGCTGTGGAGGCAGGCATGTTGTGCTACTTTTGCGCTCTTCTTGGGTAGTCCTTCGCAGCTGCTGTGTTCTTGGAACTCAGGGCTTTCTGGTTAATAGACCCTTACCCTAGGCGTAACTCAAACCTTAAGCCTAGGAAGGAAAATCAGCCTATGGTTCGGGATGGTCTCATGGAAATATCAGTGGTGGCAGCCAAGTTGCGTCACTTTTGCGCTCCCCTTGGGATGCCTTTTGCAGCTGCAGTGTGCCTGGAGCCCAGGGCTTCCTGGTTTTAAAAGTCCTAGGCCTAAGCCTAACAGTAACCCTAGGAAGGTAAATCAGCCGGGTATTAGGGTTCTTCCTAAGGGAAAAGCCGTGAAAGCAGCCATGTTGTGGCACTTCTGCACTCCCTTTGGGATGCCTTTGGCAGATGAAGTAAGCCTGGAACTCAGGGCTTCCTGGTCAAAAAAATCCAAGCCCTAGGCTGAACCCTAACCCTAACCCTAGGCAGATAAATCAGCCTAGGTATAGGGATGGTGCCAAGGAAAAAGCTGTGAAAGCTGCCATGTTGTTGCACTTTTGTACTCCCCTTGGGATGCCTTGAACAGCTGCAGTGTGCCTGGAGCTAAGGGCTTCCTAGTTTTAAAAATCCTAGCCCTAGGCCTAAGCCTAACAGTAACCCTGGGAAGGTAAATCAGCCTGGTGTTAGGCTTCTTGCCAAGGAAAAAGCCGTGAAAGCAGCCATGTTGTGGCACTTTTGCACTCCCTTTTGGATGCCTTTCACAGCTCCAGTGTGCCTGGAACTCAGGGCTTCCTGATTTTAAAAATCCTAGCCCTAGGCCGAACCCCAACACTAAGACGAGAAAGGCAAATCAGCCAGGAATTAGGCATGTCCCCAAGGAAAAAGCTGTGGAGGCAGGCATGTTGTGGTACTTTTGCGCTCTTCTTGGCTAGTCCTTCGCAGCTGCTGTGTTCTTGGAACTCAGGGCTTTCTGGTAAATAGAAACCTTACCCTAGGCGTAACTCAAACCTTAACCCTAGGAAGGAAAATCAGCCTATGGTTCGGGATGGTCTCATGGAAATATCAGTGGTGGCAGCCAAGTTGCGTCACTTTTGCGCTCCCCTTGGGATGCCTTTCGCAGCTGCAGTGTGCCTGGAGCCCAGGGCTTCCTGGTTTTAAAAGTCCTAGGCCTAAGCCTAACAGTAACCCTAGGAAGGTAAATCAGCCGGGTATTAGGGTTCTTCCTAAGGGAAAAGCCGTGAAAGCAGCCATGTTGTGGCACTTCTGCACTCCCTTTGGGATGCCTTTGGCAGATGAAGTAAGCCTGGAACTCAGGGCTTCCTGGTTAAAGAAATCCAAGCCCTAGGCTGAACCCTAACCCTAACCCTAGGCAGATAAATCAGCCTAGGTATAGGGATGGTGCCAAGGAAAAAGCTGTGAAAGCTGCCATGTTGTTGCACTTTTGTACTCCCCTTGGGATGCCTTGAACAGCTGCAGTGTGCCTGGAGCTAAGGGCTTCCTAGTTTTAAAAATCCTAGCCCTAGGCCTAAGCCTAACAGTAACCCTGGGAAGGTAAATCAGCCTGGTGTTAGGCATCTTGCAAAGGAAAAAGCCATGAAAGCAGCCATGTTGTGGCACTTTTGTACTCCCTTTTGGATGCCTTTCACAGCTCCAGTGTGCCTGGAACTCAGGGCTTCCTGATTTTAAAAATCCTAGCCCTAGGCCGAACCTCAAACCTAGGACGAGAAAGGCAAATCAGCCAGGAATTAGGCATGTCCCCAAGGAAAAAGCTGTGGAGGCAGGCATGTTGTGCTACTTTTGCGCTCTTCTTGGCTAGTCCTTCGCAGCTGCTGTGTTCTTGGAACTCAGGGCTTTCTGGTTAATAGACCCTTACCCTAGGCGTAACTCAAACCTTAACCCTAGGAAGGAAAATCAGCCTATGGTTCGGGATGGTCTCATGGAAATATCAGTGGTGGCAGCCAAGTTGCGTCATTTTTGCGCTCCCCTTGGGATGCCTTTCGCAGCTGCAGTGTGCCTGGAGCCCAGGGCTTCCTGGTTTTAAAAGTCCTAGGCCTAAGCCTAACAGTAACCCTAGGAAGGTAAATCAGCCGGGTATTAGGGTTCTTCCTAAGGGAAAAGCCGTGAAAGCAGCCATGTTGTGGCACTTCTGCACTCCCTTTGGGATGCCTTTGGCAGATGAAGTAAGCCTGGAACTCAGGGCTTCCTGGTTAAAAAAATCCAAGCCCTAGGCTGAACCCTAACCCTAACCCTAGGCAGATAAATCAGCCTAGGTATAGGGATGGTGCCAAGGAAAAAGCTGTGAAAGCTGCCATGTTGTTGCACTTTTGTACTCCCCTTGGGATGCCTTGAACAGCTGCAGTGTGCCTGGAGCTAAGGGCTTCCTAGTTTTAAAAATCCTAGCCCTAGGCCTAAGCCTAACAGTAACCCTGGGAAGGTAAATCAGCCTGGTGTTAGGCTTCTTGCCAAGGAAAAAGCCGTGAAAGCAGCCATGTTGTGGCACTTTTGCACTCCCTTTTGGATGCCTTTCACAGCTGCAGTGTGCCTGGAACTCAGGGCTTCCTGATTTTTAAATATCCTAGCCCTAGGCCGAACCCCAACCCTAAGACGAGAAAGGCAAATCAGCCAGGAGGTAGGCATGTCCACAAGGAAAAAGCTGTGGAGGCAGGCATGTTGTGGTACTTTTGCGCTCTTCTTGGCTAGTCCTTCGCAGCTGCTGTGTTCTTGGAACTCAGGGCTTTCTGGTTAATAGACCCTTTCCCTAGGCGTAACTCAAACCTTAAGCCTAGGAAGGAAAATCAGCCTATGGTTCGGGATGGTCTCATGGAAATATCAGTGGTGGCAGCCAAGTTGCGTCACTTTTGCGCTCCCCTTGGGATGCCTTTCGCAGCTGCAGTGTGCCTGGAGCCCAGGGCTTCCTGGTTTTAAAAGTCCTAGGCCTAAGCCTAACAGTAACCCTAGGAAGGTAAATCAGCCGGGTATTAGGGTTCTTCCTAAGGGAAAAGCCGTGAAAGCAGCCATGTTGTGGCACTTCTGCACTCCCTTTGGGATGCCTTTGGCAGATGAAGTAAGCCTGGAACTCAGGGCTTCCTGGTTAAAGAAATCCAAGCCCTAGGCTGAAGCCTAACCCTAACCCTAGGCAGATAAATCAGCCTAGGTATAGGGATGGTGCCAAGGAAAAAGCTGTGAAAGCTGCCATGTTGTTGCACTTTTGTACTCCCCTTGGGATGCCTTGAACAGCTGCAGTGTGCCTGGAGCTAAGGGCTTCCTAGTTTTAAAAATCCTAGCCCTAGGCCTAAGCCTAACAGTAACCCTGGGAAGGTAAATCAGCCTGGTGTTAGGCGTCTTGCCAAGGAAAAAGCCGTGAAAGCAGCCATGTTGTGGCACTTTTGCACTCCCTTTTGGATGCCTTTCACAGCTGCAGTGTGCCTGGAACTCAGGGCTTCCTGATTTTAAAAATCCTAGCCCTAGGCCGAACCCCAACCCTAAGACGAGAAAGGCAAATCAGCCAGGAATTAGGCATGTCCCCAAGGAAAAAGCTGTGGAGGCAGGCATGTTGTGGTACTTTTGCGCTCTTCTTGGCTAGTCCTTCGCAGCTGCTGTGTTCTTGGAACTCAGGGCTTTCTGGTTAATAGACCCTTACCCTAGGCGTAACTCAAACCTTAACCCTAGGAAGGAAAATCAGCCTATGGTTCGGGATGGTCTCATGGAAATATCAGTGGTGGCAGCCAAGTTGCGTCACTTTTGCGCTCCCCTTGGGATGCCTGCCTTTCGCAGCTGCAGTGTGCCTGGAGCCCAGGGCTTCCTGGTTTTAAAAGTCCTAGGCCTAAGCCTAACAGTAACCCTAGGAAGGTAAATCAGCCGGGTATTAGGGTTCTTCCTAAGGGAAAAGCCGTGAAAGCAGCCATGTTGTGGCACTTCTGCACTCCCTTTGGGATGCCTTTGGCAGATGAAGTAAGCCTGGAACTCAGGGCTTCCTGGTTAAAAAAATCCAAGCCCTAGGCTGAACCCTAACCCTAACCCTAGGCAGATAAATCAGCCTAGGTATAGGGATGGTGCCAAGGAAAAAGCTGTGAAAGCTGCCATGTTGTTGCACTTTTGTACTCCCCTTGGGATGCCTTGAACAGCTGCAGTGTGCCTGGAGCTAAGGGCTTCCTAGTTTTAAAAATCCTAGCCCTAGGCCTAAGCCTAACAGTAACCCTGGGAAGGTAAATCAGCCTGGTGTTAGGCTTCTTGCCAAGGAAAAAGCCGTGAAAGCAGCCATGTTGTGGCACTTTTGCACTCCCTTTTGGATGCCTTTCACAGCTCCAGTGTGCCTGGAACTCAGGGCTTCCTGATTTTAAAAATCCTAGCCCTAGGCCGAACCCCAACCCTAAGACGAGAAAGGCAAATCAGCCAGGAATTAGGCATGTCCCCAAGGAAAAAGCTGTGGAGGCAGGCATGTTGTGGTACTTTTGCGCTCTTCTTGGCTAGTCCTTCGCAGCTGCTGTGTTCTTGGAACTCAGGGCTTTCTGGTAAATAGAAACCTTACCCTAGGCGTAACTCAAACCTTAACCCTAGGAAGGAAAATCAGCCTATGGTTCGGGATGGTCTCATGGAAATATCAGTGGTGGCAGCCAAGTTGCGTCACATTTGCGCTCCCCTTGGGATGCCTTTCGCAGCTGCAGTGTGCCTGGAGCCCAGGGCTTCCTGGTTTTAAAAGTCCTAGGCCTAAGCCTAACAGTAACCCTAGGAAGGTAAATCAGCCGGGTATTAGGGTTCTTCCTAAGGGAAAAGCCGTGAAAGCAGCCATGTTGTGGCACTTCTGCACTCCCTTTGGGATGCCTTTGGCAGATGAAGTAAGCCTGGAACTCAGGGCTTCCTGGTTAAAAAAATCCAAGCCCTAGGCTGAACCCTAACCCTAACCCTAGGCAGATAAATCAGCCTAGGTATAGGGATGGTGCCAAGGAAAAAGCTGTGAAAGCTGCCATGTTGTTGCACTTTTGTACTCCCCTTGGGATGCCTTGAACAGCTGCAGTGTGCCTGGAGCTAAGGGCTTCCTAGTTTTAAAAATCCTAGCCCTAGGCCTAAGCCTAACAGTAACCCTGGGAAGGTAAATCAGCCTGGTGTTAGGCGTCTTGCCAAGGAAAAAGCCGTGAAAGCAGCCATGTTGTGGCACTTTTGCACTCCCTTTTGGATGCCTTTCACAGCTGCAGTGTGCCTGGAACTCAGGGCTTCCTGCTTTTAAAAATCCTAGCCCTAGGCCGAACCCCAACCCTAAGACGAGAAAGGCAAATCAGCCAGGAATTAGGCATGTCCCCAAGGAAAAAGCTGTGGAGGCAGGCATGTTGTGGTACTTTTGCGCTCTTCTTGGCTAGTCCTTCGCAGCTGCTGTGTTCTTGGAACTCAGGGCTTTCTGGTAAATAGAAACCCTTACCCTAGGCGTAACTCAAACTTTAACCCTAGGAAGGAAAATCAGCCTATGGTTCGGGATGGTCTCATGGAAATATCAGTGGTGGCAGCCAAGTTGCGTCACTTTTGCGCTCCCCTTGGGATGCCTTTCGCAGCTGCAGTGTGCCTGGAGCCCAGGGCTTCCTGGTTTTAAAAGTCCTAGGCCTAAGCCTAACAGTAACCCTAGGAAGGTAAATCAGCCGGGTATTAGGGTTCTTCCTAAGGGAAAAGCCGTGAAAGCAGCCATGTTGTGGCACTTCTGCACTCCCTTTGGGATGTCTTTGGCAGATGAAGTAAGCCTGGAACTCAAGGCTTCCTGGTTAAAAAAATCCAAGCCCTAGGCTGAACCCTAACCCTAACCCTAGGCAGATAAATCAGCCTAGGTATAGGGATGGTGCCAAGGAAAAAGCTGTGAAAGCTGCCATGTTGTTGCACTTTTGTACTCCCCTTGGGATGCCTTGAACAGCTGCAGTGTGCCTGGAGCTAAGGGCTTCCTAGTTTTAAAAATCCTAGCCCTAGGCCTAAGCCTAACAGTAACCCTGGGAAGGTAAATCAGCCTGGTGTTAGGCGTCTTGCCAAGGAAAAAGCCGTGAAAGCAGCCATGTTGTGGCACTTTTGCACTCCCTTTTGGATGCCTTTCACAGCTCCAGTGTGCCTGGAACTCAGGGCTTCCTGCTTTTAAAAATCCTAGCCCTAGGCCGAACCCCAACCCTAAGACGAGAAAGGCAAATCAGCCAGGAATTAGGCATGTCCCCAAGGAAAAAGCTGTGGAGGCAGGCATGTTGTGGTACTTTTGCGCTCTTCTTGGGTAGTCCTTCGCAGCTGCTGTGTTCTTGGAACTCAGGGCTTTCTGGTTAATAGACCCTTACCCTAGGCGTAACTCAAACCTTAACCCTAGGAAGGAAAATCAGCCTATGGTTCGGGATGGTCTCATGGAAATATCAGTGGTGGCAGCCAAGTTGCGTCACTTTTGCGCTCCCCTTGGGATGCCTTTCGCAGCTGCAGTGTGCCTGGAGCCCAGGGCTTCCTGGTTTTAAAAGTCCTAGGCCTAAGCCTAACAGTAACCCTAGGAAGGTAAATCAGCCGGGTATTAGGGTTCTTCCTAAGGGAAAAGCCGTGAAAGCAGCCATGTTGTGGCACTTCTGCACTCCCTTTGGGATGCCTTTGGCAGATGAAGTAAGCCTGGAACTCAGGGCTTCCTGGTTAAAGAAATCCAAGCCCTAGGCTGAACCCTAACCCTAACCCTAGGCAGATAAATCAGCCTAGGTATAGGGATGGTGCCAAGGAAAAAGCTGTGAAAGCTGCCATGTTGTTGCACTTTTGTACTCCCCTTGGGATGCCTTGAACAGCTGCAGTGTGCCTGGAGCTAAGGGCTTCCTAGTTTTAAAAATCCTAGCCCTAGGCCTAAGCCTAACAGTAACCCTGGGAAGGTAAATCAGCCTGGTGTTAGGCATCTTGCCAAGGAAAAAGCCGTGAAAGCAGCCATGTTGTGGCACTTTTGCACTCCCTTTTGGATGCCTTTCACAGCTCCAGTGTGCCTGGAACTCAGGGCTTCCTGATTTTAAAAATCCTAGCCCTAGGCCGAACCCCAACCCTAAGACGAGAAAGGCAAATCAGCCAGGAATTAGGCATGTCCCCAAGGAAAAAGCTGTGGAGGCAAGCATGTTGTGCTACTTTTGCGCTCTTCTTGGCTAGTCCTTCGCAGCTGCTGTGTTCTTGGAACTCAGGGCTTTCTGGTTAATAGACCCTTACCCTAGGCGTAACTCAAACCTTAACCCTAGGAAGGAAAATCAGCCTATGGTTCGGGATGGTCTCATGGAAATATCAGTGGTGGCAGCCAAGTTGCGTCACTTTTGCGCTCCCCTTGGGATGCCTTTTGCAGCTGCAGTGTGCCTGGAGCCCAGGGCTTCCTGGTTTTAAAAGTCCTAGGCCTAAGCCTAACAGTAACCCTAGGAAGGTAAATCAGCCGGGTATTAGGGTTCTTCCTAAGGGAAAAGCCGTGAAAGCAGCCATGTTGTGGCACTTCTCCACTCCCTATGGGATGCCTTTGGCAGATGAAGTAAGCCTGGAACTCAGGGCTTCCTGGTCAAAAAAATCCAAGCCCTAGGCTGAACCCTAACCCTAACCCTAGGCAGATAAATCAGCCTAGGTATAGGGATGGTGCCAAGGAAAAAGCTGTGAAAGCTGCCATGTTGTTGCACTTTTGTACTCCCCTTGGGATGCCTTGAACAGCTGCAGTGTGCCTGGAGCTAAGGGCTTCCTAGTTTTAAAAATCCTAGCCCTAGGCCTAAGCCTAACAGTAACCCTGGGAAGGTAAATCAGCCTGGTGTTAGGCTTCTTGCCAAGGAAAAAGCCGTGAAAGCAGCCATGTTGTGGCACTTTTGCACTCCCTTTTGGATGCCTTTCACAGCTCCAGTGTGCCTGGAACTCAGGGCTTCCTGATTTTAAAAATCCTAGCCCTAGGCCGAACCCCAACCCTAAGACGAGAAAGGCAAATCAGCCAGGAATTAGGCATGTCCCCAAGGAAAAAGCTGTGGAGGCAGGCATGTTGTGGTACTTTTGCGCTCTTCTTGGGTAGTCCTTCGCAGCTGCTGTGTTCTTGGAACTCAGGGCTTTCTGGTTAATAGACCCTTACCCTAGGCGTAACTCAAACCTTAAGCCTAGGAAGGAAAATCAGCCTATGGTTCGGGATGGTCTCATGGAAATATCAGTGGTGGCAGCCAAGTTGCGTCACTTTTGCGCTCCCCTTGGGATGCCTGCCTTTCGCAGCTGCAGTGTGCCTGGAGCCCAGGGCTTCCTGGTTTTAAAAGTCCTAGGCCTAAGCCTAACAGTAACCCTAGGAAGGTAAATCAGCCGGGTATTAGGGTTCTTCCTAAGGGAAAAGCCGTGAAAGCAGCCATGTTGTGGCACTTCTGCACTCCCTTTGGGATGCCTTTGGCAGATGAAGTAAGCCTGGAACTCAGGGCTTCCTGGTTAAAAAAATCCAAGCCCTAGGCTGAACCCTAACCCTAACCCTAGGCAGATAAATCAGCCTAGGTATAGGGATGGTGCCAAGGAAAAAGCTGTGAAAGCTGCCATGTTGTTGCACTTTTGTACTCCCCTTGGGATGCCTTGAACAGCTGCAGTGTGCCTGGAGCTAAGGGCTTCCTAGTTTTAAAAATCCTAGCCCTAGGCCTAAGCCTAACAGTAACCCTGGGAAGGTAAATCAGCCTGGTGTTAGGCTTCTTGCCAAGGAAAAAGCCGTGAAAGCAGCCATGTTGTGGCACTTTTGCACTCCCTTTTGGATGCCTTTCACAGCTCCAGTGTGCCTGGAACTCAGGGCTTCCTGATTTTAAAAATCCTAGCCCTAGGCCGAACCCCAACACTAAGACGAGAAAGGCAAATCAGCCAGGAATTAGGCATGTCCCCAAGGAAAAAGCTGTGGAGGCAGGCATGTTGTGGTACTTTTGCGCTCTTCTTGGCTAGTCCTTCGCAGCTGCTGTGTTCTTGGAACTCAGGGCTTTCTGGTAAATAGAAACCTTACCCTAGACGTAACTCAAACCTTAACCCTAGGAAGGAAAATCAGCCTATGGTTCGGGATGGTCTCATGGAAATATCAGTGGTGGCAGCCAAGTTGCGTCACATTTGCGCTCCCCTTGGGATGCCTTTCGCAGCTGCAGTGTGCCTGGAGCCCAGGGCTTCCTGGTTTTAAAAGTCCTAGGCCTAAGCCTAACAGTAACCCTAGGAAGGTAAATCAGCCGGGTATTAGGGTTCTTCCTAAGGGAAAAGCCGTGAAAGCAGCCATGTTGTGGCACTTCTGCACTCCCTTTGGGATGCCTTTGGCAGATGAAGTAAGCCTGGAACTCAGGGCTTCCTGGTTAAAAAAATCCAAGCCCTAGGCTGAACCCTAACCCTAACCCTAGGCAGATAAATCAGCCTAGGTATAGGGATGGTGCCAAGGAAAAAGCTGTGAAAGCTGCCATGTTGTTGCACTTTTGTACTCCCCTTGGGATGCCTTGAACAGCTGCAGTGTGTCTGGAGCTAAGGGCTTCCTAGTTTTAAAAATCCTAGCCCTAGGCCTAAGCCTAACAGTAACCCTGGGAAGGTAAATCAGCCTGGTGTTAGGCGTCTTGCCAAGGAAAAAGCCGTGAAAGCAGCCATGTTGTGGCACTTTTGCACTCCCTTTTGGATGCCTTTCACAGCTCCAGTGTGCCTGGAACTCAGGGCTTCCTGCTTTTAAAAATCCTAGCCCTAGGCCGAACCCCAACCCTAAGACGAGAAAGGCAAATCAGCCAGGAATTAGGCATGTCCACAAGGAAAAAGCTGTGGAGGCAGGCATGTTGTGGTACTTTTGCGCTCTTCTTGGCTAGTCCTTCGCAGCTGCTGTGTTCTTGGAACTCAGGGCTTTCTGGTAAATAGAAACCCTTACCCTAGGCGTAACTCAAACCTTAACCCTAGGAAGGAAAATCAGCCTATGGTTCGGGATGGTCTCATGGAAATATCAGTGGTGGCAGCCAAGTTGCGTCACTTTTGCGCTCCCCTTGGGATGCCTTTCGCAGCTGCAGTGTGCCTGGAGCCCAGGGCTTCCTGGTTTTAAAAGTCCTAGGCCTAAGCCTAACAGTAACCCTAGGAAGGTAAATCAGCCGGGTATTAGGGTTCTTCCTAAGGGAAAAGCCGTGAAAGCAGCCATGTTGTGGCACTTCTGCACTCCCTTTGGGATGTCTTTGGCAGATGAAGTAAGCCTGGAACTCAAGGCTTCCTGGTTAAAAAAATCCAAGCCCTAGGCTGAACCCTAACCCTAACCCTAGGCAGATAAACCAGCCTAGGTATAGGGATGGTGCCAAGGAAAAAGCTGTGAAAGCTGCCATGTTGTTGCACTTTTGTACTCCCCTTGGGATGCCTTGAACAGCTGCAGTGTGCCTGGAGCTAAGGGCTTCCTAGTTTTAAAAATCCTAGCCCTAGGCCTAAGCCTAACAGTAACCCTGGGAAGGTAAATCAGCCTGGTGTTAGGCGTCTTGCCAAGGAAAAAGCCGTGAAAGCAGCCATGTTGTGGCACTTTTGCACTCCCTTTTGGATGCCTTTCACAGCTGCAGTGTGCCTGGAACTCAGGGCTTCCTGCTTTTAAAAATCCTAGCCCTAGGCCGAACCCCAACCCTAAGACGAGAAAGGCAAATCAGCCAGGAATTAGGCATGTCCCCAAGGAAAAAGCTGTGGAGGCAGGCATGTTGTGGTACTTTTGCGCTCTTCTTGGCTAGTCCTTCGCAGCTGCTGTGTTCTTGGAACTCAGGGCTTTCTGGTTAATAGACCCTTACCCTAGGCGTAACTCAAACCTTAACCCTAGAAGGAAAATCAGCCTATGGTTCGGGATGGTCTCATGGAAATATCAGTGGTGGCAGCCAAGTTGCGTCACTTTTGCGCTCCCCCTTGGGATGCCTTTCGCAGCTGCAGTGTGCCTGGAGCCCAGGGCTTCCTGGTTTTAAAAGTCCTAGGCCTAAGCCTAACAGTAACCCTAGGAAGGTAAATCAGCCGGGTATTAGGGTTCTTCCTAAGGGAAAAGCCGTGAAAGCAGCCATGTTGTGGCACTTCTGCACTCCCTTTGGGATGCCTTTGGCAGATGAAGTAAGCCTGGAACTCAGGGCTTCCTGGTTAAAGAAATCCAAGCCCTAGGCTGAACCCTAACCCTAACCCTAGGCAGATAAATCAGCCTAGGTATAGGGATGGTGCCAAGGAAAAAAGCTGTGAAAGCTGCCATGTTGTTGCACTTTTGTACTCCCCTTGGGATGCCTTGAACAGCTGCAGTGTGCCTGGAGCTAAGGGCTTCCTAGTTTTAAAAATCCTAGCCCTAGGCCTAAGCCTAACAGTAACCCTGGGAAGGTAAATCAGCCTGGTGTTAGGCGTCTTGCCAAGGAAAAAGCCGTGAAAGCAGCCATGTTGTGGCACTTTTGCACTCCCTTTTGGATGCCTTTCACAGCTGCAGTGTGCCTGGAACTCAGGGCTTCCTGATTTTAAAAATCCTAGCCCTAGGCCGAACCCCACCCTAAGACGAGAAAAGGCAAATCAGCCAGGAATTAGGCATGTCCCCAAGGAAAAAGCTGTGGAGGCAGGCATGTTGTGGTACTTTTGCGCTCTTCTTGGCTAGTCCTTCGCAGCTGCTGTGTTCTTGGAACTCAGGGCTTTCTGGTTAATAGACCCTTACCCTAGGCGTAACTCAAACCTTAACCCTAGGAAGGAAAATCAGCCTATGGTTCGGGATGGTCTCATGGAAATATCAGTGGTGGCAGCCAAGTTGCGTCACTTTTGCGCTCCCCTTGGGATGCCTTTCGCAGCTGCAGTGTGCCTGGAGCCCAGGGCTTCCTGGTTTTAAAAGTCCTAGGCCTAAGCCTAACAGTAACCCTAGGAAGGTAAATCAGCCGGGTATTAGGGTTCTTCCTAAGGGAAAAGCCGTGAAAGCAGCCATGTTGTGGCACTTCTGCACTCCCTTTGGGATGCCTTTGGCAGATGAAGTAAGCCTGGAACTCAGGGCTTCCTGGTTAAAAAATCCAAGCCCTAGGCTGAACCCTAACCCTAACCCTAGGCAGATAAATCAGCCTAGGTATAGGGATGGTGCCAAGGAAAAAGCTGTGAAAGCTGCCATGTTGTTGCACTTTTGTACTCCCCTTGGGATGCCTTGAACAGCTGCAGTGTGCCTGGAGCTAAGGGCTTCCTAGTTTTAAAAATCCTAGCCCTAGGCCTAAGCCTAACAGTAACCCTGGGAAGGTAAATCAGCCTGGTGTTAGGCATCTTGCCAAGGAAAAAGCCGTGAAAGCAGCCATGTTGTGGCACTTTTGCACTCCCTTTTGGATGCCTTTCACAG